>NC_087091.1:17500-1217500 GCF_963855985.1 Ostrinia nubilalis | reverse complement strand
AAATCGGAGATTTTCCTCCAATGATTTTGTCTGGTTCGGCGACATTTCCATGATATCTCCATTTTCAATTAGCTTTGTTAACCGTGGAGCTGGCGGTCTCGCATCGCATGCGGCGAGTTCGCGTGACGTCACAACTGAACGGCGCCAGATGACGTCGCGGCTGTGACGTCAGAGCTCGTCGTCGCAGCCGGGCTGCATGTCGGACGTCTCGATGGCGACCTCGTCGTAGTCCCGCTCGAGCGCCGCCAGGTCCTCCCGTGCTTCGGAAAACTCGCCTTCTTCCATACCTTCGCCTACGTACCTGTAACAAATTGGACTCTTATTACAACTAAGTGAGGACAAGAGGACAAGTGAGGACAAGAGGACAAGTGAGGACAAGTGAGGACAAGTGAGGACAAGTGAGGACAAGTGAGGACAATTGAGTGAGGACAAGTGAGGACAAGTGAGGACAAGTGAGGACAAGTGAGGACAAGTGAGGACAAGTGAGGACAAGTGAGGACAAGTGAGGACAAGAGGACAAGTTAGGACAAGTGAGGACAAGTGAGGACAAGTGAGGACAAGTGAGGACAAGTGAGGACAAGTGAGGACAAGTGAGGACAAGTGAGGACAAGTGAGGACAAGTGAGGACAAGTGAGGACAAGTGAGGACAAGTGAGGACAAGTGAGGACAAGTGAGGACAAGTGAGGACAAGTGAGGACAAGTGAGGACAAGTGAGGACAAGTGAGGACAAGTGAGGACAAGTGAGGACAAGTGAGGACAAGTGAGGACAAGTGAGGACAAGTGAGGACAAGAGGACAAGTGAGGACAAGTGAGGACAAGTGAGGACAAGTGAGGACAAGTGAGGACAAGTGAGGACAAGAGGACAAATGAGGACAAGAGGACAAGTGAGGACCGGAGGACAGGTGTCGAACCGGAGGACAGGTGTCGAACCGGAGGACAGGTGTCGAACCGGAGGACAGGTGTCGAACCGGAGGACAGGTGTCGAACCGGAGGACAGGTGTCGAACCGGAGGACAGGTGTCGAACCGGAGGACAGGTGTCGAACCGGAGGACAGGTGTCGAACCGGAGGACAGGTGTCGAACCGGAGGACTGGTGTCGAACCGGAGGACAGGTGCCGAACCGGAGGACAGGTGCCGAACCGGAGGACAGGTGTCGAACCGGAGGACAGGTGTCGAACCGGAGGACAGGTGTCGAACCGGAGGACAGGTGTCGTACCGGAGGACAGGTGTCGAACCGGAGGACAGGTGTCGAACCGGAGTACAGGTGTCGAACCGGAGGACTAGTCAAACCGGAGGACTAGAGTCAAACCGGAGGACTAGAGTCAAACCGGAGGACAAGTGTCAAACAGGAGGACAAATATCCCTCAGGACAAAATATATCGAACCAGACGACAAAATAATGTCCAATAAGAGGATAAATGTCCCTCCGTACTCAAATGCAATATTCCACAACTTACCAGTGCACGAAGGCCCGCTTGGAGTACATGAGGTCGAACTTGTGGTCGAGCTTGCCCCACGCCTCGGCGATGGCGGTGGTGTTGGACAGCATGGAGGCGGCGCGCTTCACCTGCGCCAGGTCGCCGCCCACCACCACCGATGGGGGCTGGTAGTTGATGCCCACCTGTGGAGATAGGTTGGCTGTTAAGCTAGGATATGACATAAAATATGTTTTTTAATAGACCTCGAAGGGATCCTTCCCAAGTATAAGTATACTCTATATGGCTAGTGCACAGCGTGGCATCATGGCGGAGCAGAGCGGAGCGGAGAAGTGTTTTGAATAGCGAATCAGATTTCAATATTTCCACTTCTCTTCGCTCCGCAAAGCTAAGCTCCGCGCCGCGCTGACGCCGCTGTCAAATTCTATCGAAAAAAATTTGTCCGCTTGGCACTACTCCGCTCTGCTCCGCTCCGCCTCACCTGCTGGATACTGGAATAGTACGCCTGTACGAAACTTTAACCATACCTAGGCGTCAGGCATCAATCGACAAATCGTGATGCCGGCGCGTCCCTTCATGGCCGCGTAACATCTTTGGGCACAACTTCCTAACGGTACAACATACAGCACCGCCATGTGTGCTTCTCTACACTAACGGCTAATCTAGAGAAATGCTAAATGCCCCTGACTTCACGTGGATCTCACCTTGAATCCCGTAGGACACCAGTCCACGAACCGGATACCCGCGCGTCCCTTCATGGTCGCGATAGCAGCGTTGACGTCCTTGGGCACGACATCCCCCCGGTACAACAGGCAGCATGCCATGTACTTCCTGAATGATACAAAATACTAATCTAGGGAAAGGTTTAAATAACCTGACAGATCTCACCTTGAATCCCGTAGGACACCAGTCCACGAATCGGATACCCGCGCGTCCCTTCATGGCCGCGATAGCAGCGTTGACATCCTTGGGCACGACATCCCCCCGGTACAACAGGCAGCACGCCATGTACTTCCCGGATGATACAAAATACTAATCTAGGGAAAGGTTTAAATATCCTGACAGATCTCACCTTGAATCCCGTTGGACACCAGTCCACGAACCGGATGCCCGCGCGTCCCTTCATGGCCGCGATAGCAGCGTTGACATCCTTGGGCACGACATCCCCCCGGTACAACAAGCAGCATGCCATGTACTTCCCGGATGATACAAAATACTAATCTAGGGTAAGGTTAAATATCCTGACAGATCTCACCTTGAATCCCGTAGGACATCAGTCCACGAACCGGATACCCGCGCGTCCCTTCATGGCCGCGATAGCAGCGTTGACATCCTTGGGCACGACGTCACCCCGGTACAACAGGCAGCACGCCATGGTGCGTTTCTCTACACTAACGTCCAAACTAAGGAAAGGCCAAATACCTGCGACTTCACGTGGATCTCACCTTGAATCCCGTAGGACACCAGTCCACGAATCGGATACCAGCGCGTCCCTTCATGGCCGCGATAGCAGCGTTGACATCCTTGGGCACGACATCCCCCCAGTACAACAGGCAACACGCCATGGTGCGTTTCTCTACACTAACGACCAATCTAAGGAAAGGCCAAATACCTGCGACTTCACGTGGATCTCACCTTGAATCCCGTAGGACACCAGTCCACGAACCGGATGCCCGCGCGTCCCTTCATGGCCGCTATAGCAGCGTTGACATCCTTGGGCACGACGTCCCCCCGGTACAACAGGCATCACGCCATGGTGTTTCTTTACACTAACGACAAATCTAGGAAAAGGCTAAATACCCCTGACTTCACGTGGATCTAACCTTGAATCCCGTAGGACACCAGTCCACGAACCGGATACCCACCCGCTCGTCCCTTCATGGCCGCGATAGCAGCGTTGACATCCTTGGGCACGACGTCCCCCCGGTACAACAGGCAGCACGCCATGTACTTCCCGGATGATACAAAATACTAATCTAGGGAAAGGTTTAAATAACCTGACAGATCTAACCTTGAATCCCGTAGGACACCAGTCCACGAACCGGATACCCGCGCGTCCCTTCATGGCCGCGATAGCAGCGTTGACATACTTGGGCACGACATCCCCCCGGTACAATAGGCAGCACGCCATGTACTTCCCGGATGATACAAAATACTAATCTAGCCTCGTAAGACCGAAGAGTAAATTGTGTCGACTTCTAAGTATCGCCGAATGTGCTTTCAGAAGAACGAATAATTTGAAGTAGTAAACGCCGAGCACTTCGACTAAAAAAATTTCTATGTTAGAGATTTTCTTTTGCATTCATATTTTCAGGGGCCCTATATAATAGTGCATAGAGCTTATTTTAGGTGAAAAATAATAAAAAAATGTTTTCTCTTAAAAGAACATTCGGTATTACAGACTTTAAAAAGGAAAAGTAAATAAATTGTATTTTATACTTTAAAGTAAAACATAAATGTAACCTTCTTAATAAATTAATACTACATAAAGATACAATAACGATATTAATAAATGTAACTGAAAAGGAACAACGGTTTTAATTTTATTTAATGTTTCATAATTAGTACTTGTGACGCGCCCCGCGACGCATCGACAGCCCTAGCACCGAGCGCAGAGATTTTGACAACCCTACGGCTGCGCGGCCGCACGCCGCACGGACCGAGCTAATATATGAGACGGCGGCGACCGCGGGCGCCTAGCATTCGCTCGGGAGCCATTGCAACAGCCAGACGTTCGCGCGCGCGTCTATCGTTCCCTCGGCTGCATTGCACAGAGTCCCTAGCGAATTGCTACCCACACTGTTCCCACTAACCCTAACTGTTCGGCTCTGGCTTGATTCGATACCTCGTTAACTCGGTCAGGTGATCTAATTGTCGATTCGAGACGTTCTATCGTTGATAGCCTATCGGTTCTCGTCCTTACCGAGTAGTGCATGCGATACTCACTCCCAACCTGCGGTAGCAATCCCGCTGCCACCCTTCCTGAACTTCATACCCCCTCGCCACGTAGGTCCGACGCCCTTTCCCAGTGGTATCATACTCATCAGAGGACTTTGGTCTCTGGCTCGAGCTATTGAACCACGTCCTACCCCCCTAGTTATAAGTATCCAAACTAACACTCGCTAAACCTCGCACAGGGCGCCGCCCCTCTCGCGGATACGTAAACTAGTCTCGGGACGCGAACCGGGCGCGTCGTTATTCCTCTCGTTGTAATAGATTAGTATATTGTGATATAACTTGTAAAGTACTTGTAAACTTGCTCATTATTAAACGATAGTAATTTAGAGTCAGTGAAACTAGAATAAGTAAACTATTGTGGAACCTGAATTACAAAGTGCCATTGTGTTATTAATTGTGCGTTTCCTTGGTCGAATATCCCTGTAGGCATCCTGGATAGGTACACATCCCTCATCGCAGAAAGCGAACTGGGACTTAGTACTAAACAGCGGGGTGTCAGACTGAGCTAGCTAAGACGCCCCGTTGCAATGGCGCCCAACTAAATAACCCACGGAACCTACAGGGACCACCAGATCGCTAGACACAAGCGAAAGACCACAAGGAACGCAAAACTTCGCACCAAATTGATAATCACACATGTCAGAACCGACATCTTGGATATACAAACTCAAGAAGACAGAACTTGAGAACGAGTGTAAAAGAAGAAACATAAAAACGGAGAACAGAACCGTACAAGAACTGAGACAGAACCTCACAGAAGTACTCAGAACCAAGCAGTCCCATCAACCAGTCCAGTCCACCAGTAAGTCCGCCGAAGACAGTGAGTCAGAAACCGATTTCGAAGACACAGAGATGCACCAAGAACCAAACATGTCGTACACCATGGATCAGACCGAAAACATAACATCCAGATGGAACCTAAGTTTTGACACATGCAACGACCCGGTGGAGTTCCTAGAGCAACTGGACGAACTCATGTCATCGGGCGAGGTCAAGCCAGATAAAGTGCTCAAAGTGCTCCCCAGATTCCTGAAAGGAAAGGCCGTACTGTGGTATAGAAATAATAAAAACTCGTTCACTACATGGAACGAATTCATAGAACTCTTCAAGTTGACATTTGTGAGCTGTGACAGTGACCTGTTAGCTAAAATAGTGAATTATAGGCAACATCACCGCCAAAAATTCACAGACTACCTTATTGAAATACAAACACTCATGCGCAGATACGCAAAAATGTCAAAAGAGGAAGAAATAACTAGAATCTACGAAAACATGAACGCAAAATACAAGTACTATATCAAGAAATCAGAAGCAGACTCGGTAAGCAAATTGATACAACTGGCAAACGACTATGAAAATGTCACAGCAGAACGTCAAACTAGCTTCACAGATAGAGAACCACGAAATAACTACCACGAAACAAGCACAAATCAAGAACACAAGGAGACGGCATCATACATACACAATTACAACACAAATACTTGCTGCTGGAGCTGTGGAAAACACGGGCACTCCATGAAAGATTGCAGAAGTAAGAAAGTACTATTTTGCAACGGTTGTGGCAAGATCGGCAAAATGAGTAAACAGTGTTGTAAGAAAACAAGTGAGTACACACAGTCCATGACAATGAACACAAGTCCGCAACTTAAAGATAACCGTCCCTTCGTAGATGTATCGATACTAGGCGAAAAATATCAAGCACTCGTAGACACCGGCGCCACAAGATCATACATCAACGACCAAGTGTACAAGAAAATCGTAAAAAGAAACCTGAAACCGAAAACAGTAAGCATAACAGCTAGCATGACAGATGGGCACACAACTCGAATTAAAGAAGCACTAGACTTGCAAATTAATATAAAAGGAAAAACAATTAACCACCAAGTGTTATATCATCCACAAATCAAGAGTATACTGATCGGCATGGACATATTGAACAGAATAGGAGCCAAAATAGAATGGCCCAAAGATAGTACCAAGCAAGAGGAACAAGTGGGAACAACGTCAAGAAAAAGTACAGAAGTCAACATCGTACATACATACGAAATGGCCGAAACACCGACAAGTAAGAAAAAACACAAGATCAAACTCGCACACGAAAAACTAATCAAGAAAAAAGACTATTCACAGAACCCTAAAAGTCAAGAAGTAATAAATAAACACGTAACACGCTTAAAACAAGAAACAAAAGAAGACTGGATCCAAAAGAAAATTCAAGAAATACAAAAAACCGGAAATAAGGACTATAAAATGTCAAACAGCAAATTATACAAGAAAATAATAAATCACGCATACGGACCAAGAACAGAAACATCACCAGACTGGAAATTATGCATAAACAATAATGAAAAAGACCAGATCCTGAAAGAAAACCACGATACATCAACCGCAGGTCATCTAGGAACAGCAAAAACACTGAACAAAATATCACAGAGATATTATTGGCCCGGTATGTACAGAGATGTGTCAACGTACGTCAAGAACTGCAAAATCTGCCAAGTTAGCAACGCACGCAAACCCTGGAACGCAGTGTCTACAGACCCAAGTAGATCACTACCCAGATCATCAAACCGGTCCACAGACTGGACCGAAATCCTCGATGTCGACACCGTCGACCACCCACAAGACCTGGACTGGCGCGAGTCCGGCCCTGGAGAGGAGCCGACCCGAGCTGAGGACCAGACCAGGAGGCGGCCGGGGAGAAAGAAGAGCCGCGGCATGAAGAGGCGAGCACCGCCAAATCCAGATCCAGCTGAACAAGGCCAGTAACATTTACTCGTAGCTTAACTTTATACCTAAGTCACGTTTCCAATAGATAGATAAAAAGTGCATTGTAAATGTCTAGTCAGTTCTCGTTAAAGTAAATTCATCAATATTAAAAACAAGTCAGTAATGTAAAAGTATTAATTAACAGTACATAGCAACCCTGTATAATCTAGATCATTCAGTTCTCGAATTAAATCTCGTTAAATATCATATACCAATAACCTATAAGTATTAATTAACATAACATAGTAACCCTGTATGATCTAGATCATTCAGTTCTTGAATTTAATCTCGTTAAATATCATATATCAATAACCTATAAGTATTAAATAACATTACATAGTAGCCCTGTATAATTTAAATAGTTAAAGTGTTCTATTTAATCTCGTTAAATAACTATTGACGCAAATCGCATTGTTATTTACTCGTAACTCGCAACCTAAACTCACATAAATAACAAACCGGTTTGTTACGCGCCAATAGTACTACCAGTTTCTCGATAACTTTTAAATACTCGTAGTAAACAAACATTGTAAGAACGATTCACCGAGCGAACTCATTTGCATATTATCAGTGAAACGCATTTTTTCTATTCGCCACGGGCGATCAACAGCACTCGCTTACTAGATGAATCATAACTAGATTTTACCTGCCTAATGGTTGCGCGCCGCGCCAAGCTGCATTCCATTTACATTAGGAAATATTGTTTATTGTAACTAAAACTTAACCACTTAACTGCCATTGTCTTGTATAACTTTTAATAATTATTATAGAAATTATTAATCAGATGCCTATTCTGAGCATACTAATTTAAATAATTTAAACTAGAAATAATAATAACAAGTACCATGCTTACTATTATTGTATTAAATAAATATTTTAAGTAATAATTGAATACTCGTAATAACAAAGTAAACAATAGACTCGTTTAATTAGTTCATTGGTTAATTGTAAACAAAAGGTCAAAGGTATCTTAATAACATTGTTTCAAAACTAAGTTAACTAAAATTAGCGTTTAATTAGTTCATTGCAAACAAAAAAAAATTACAGGTATCTTAATAACATTGTTTCAAAACTAAGTTAATTAAAATTAGCGTTTAATTAGTTCATTGTAAGCAAAATAAAATTAAAGGTATCTTAATAACATTGTTTCAAAACTAAGTTAGCTAAAATTAGCGTTTAATTAGTTCATTGTAAGCAAAAAAAAAAAAATTAAGGGTATCTTAATAACATTGTTTCAAGACCAAGTTAGCTAATATTGTTATAAGTAAATAATTAATGTCCCGTCATATTTTAAATAGAGAGTTATTATTGGGCTAACGATTAAGTACAAGTTCAATCATGTTTTACATTTAAATTTTTACTCGCCACGAAGTTACCCAAAAATAACTTATTATTGACATGAATTTTAGTTGTTCTTAAAGAACCTTTATGTACCAGACTTGTGATTTTTCCAGGTAAAAATCTCCAAAACAAGGGAGGATGTGACGCGCCCCGCGACGCATCGACAGCCCTAGCACCGAGCGCAGAGATTTTGACAACCCTACGGCTGCGCGGCCGCACGCCGCACGGACCGAGCTAATATATGAGACGGCGGCGACCGCGGGCGCCTAGCATTCGCTCGGGAGCCATTGCAACAGCCAGACGTTCGCGCGCGCGTCTATCGTTCCCTCGGCTGCATTGCACAGAGTCCCTAGCGAATTGCTACCCACACTGTTCCCACTAACCCTAACTGTTCGGCTCTGGCTTGATTCGATACCTCGTTAACTCGGTCAGGTGATCTAATTGTCGATTCGAGACGTTCTATCGTTGATAGCCTATCGGTTCTCGTCCTTACCGAGTAGTGCATGCGATACTCACTCCCAACCTGCGGTAGCAATCCCGCTGCCACCCTTCCTGAACTTCATACCCCCTCGCCACGTAGGTCCGACGCCCTTTCCCAGTGGTATCATACTCATCAGAGGACTTTGGTCTCTGGCTCGAGCTATTGAACCACGTCCTACCCCCCTAGTTATAAGTATCCAAACTAACACTCGCTAAACCTCGCACAGGGCGCCGCCCCTCTCGCGGATACGTAAACTAGTCTCGGGACGCGAACCGGGCGCGTCGTTATTCCTCTCGTTGTAATAGATTAGTATATTGTGATATAACTTGTAAAGTACTTGTAAACTTGCTCATTATTAAACGATAGTAATTTAGAGTCAGTGAAACTAGAATAAGTAAACTATTGTGGAACCTGAATTACAAAGTGCCATTGTGTTATTAATTGTGCGTTTCCTTGGTCGAATATCCCTGTAGGCATCCTGGATAGGTACACATCCCTCATCGCAGAAAGCGAACTGGGACTTAGTACTAAACAGCGGGGTGTCAGACTGAGCTAGCTAAGACGCCCCGTTGCATACTTTTAAAAGTACTATCGGTTTTTATAACATACACTAATGATAGGTTAAAATGTACAAGAAGTAAAGTGAATATTCATGTTAATTATAATATTTACTAAACTAAAAATCAGAACGTTCTCATGGTAAATTTTCTCAATCATATCATAATTTTAAAAGTCCAATACTCAATCCCATCTCAATAGAAAAAATATACAAAAATAAAACTTTCACCATCAAGACCGAATGTTCCTTGCAAAGAACTTTTATTTTCAAACGAAAAAAAATCTTACAAAACTACTTCAAATTGGGAAAAATAATTTTTTTGCTTGTTTAGCTGTATTTTAACTTAAATTATACTGGTCAGTTTTGCAATTAAACTACGTTTACGTGAAGAAAAAAAATTAATCGCACATCATGTCTTCTCGGACGAACCACCTTGTCAAAGAAAAATGATAATTTGACAGTGACATTTTGTTTTTTTTATATTAATAAGTTCGGATACCTGATTTTGAATACTTTAAGCCATAGACTATCACTCTTTTTTTTCGATAGGCGCGAATTTTTGAACTTAAATTTATCGCTAAAGTTTTATAGTCTATCCAATATAGCTTGATTAGAATGACAGCTGTCATCAAAAGTAACGACATAACTTTGTAGTAGCGATCAATGAGAGCTAAATATTGGCGGACAAGAAATAATTCACGTCTGACCTACAAACAATATTTTCGACGACAGTGCTTCCAATAAAAATGATAATTTCGTGTAAATGCAGCGTTAAATTACACCAATAAGTAGTAATTCGAAATTATAAAAATCAAGCTAGAGTATTAACGACGTCTCTACAAGGTTATCTCGAGTTACAAAAATGTTAGTGTTGGGACATATCGACAAATGTCATATTAAATTAATCCCATGGGGTGTAAGCGCTCGTTCCTTTTATAAGGACAAAGAGGCTCACCGAGGTGACCGGTGATCAAAAGGCTGGCAGCTATTTCGGCCAGAGAATTAGCCTGGCCATTCAACGTGGCAATGCTGCCAGCCTTTTGGGCACCATTCCTGACTGCGGCGCTGGGGGTGAAGTATTTTTTATTTTGTAAATAGTTTTTATCATTGGTAATTTTAAAATTTTAGTTTTTAAGTCATTTTAAATTAAAACTATTTTTTTAACATATTTAACAAATTTTTTTTCTTACTAATTTTTTAACATATTTAAGTCAAGTTATACGTTTTTCTAAATGTTCACTATTAAAAACCAAAAAACATTTTATTCTTAAATAATCAAACATCGGAAATCAATCACCGGTAATTTTTTGGGTATTCATAGCACCGTTGCTCTAGAAGAGATGCCCACCGCCCTCTAGCGAGAGGAAAAAACCACTGAAGAACACTGATGATAATGACTTCGACTTAGGTTGTATAGTGTACACCCTTGACATGAATTTTAAATTTTACTGTCTTTAAATTTAAATCATAATTGTCATTTTCTACACTAATATTATAAAGAGTGTTATGTATTAAAACCAAGGGTATGAGAATTATTAATTTTATAAACAACTATGTAGGTAGTTTGGTATTTCTATTAATAAATTAGTTTTGCTTCAAACCTCAATGTGGTTGTTTACTTTATTGGCGACTTGGAAAATTAATTGTAATTGTGTGGACAATGGCATCTAATATTGCAAATATTGTGTTTCCTGGACAGTTTAATCCTAAAAGTGACAAGTGGCGTGATTATAAAGAACAGTTATTGTGTGCTTTGGACGCGGCAGGTTATGACGAAAAGAATTGTGACAAAGCTCGTTCTTTGTTCCTTTCTCAGTGTGGAAAAGACACTTATGCATTAATTGCGTCATTGTTAGTGCCCAATAGACCAACTAGTGTGACTTTTACGGAAATTTTACGTGTTTTGGACCAATTTTATGAACCGGAAATTAACGAAATTTTGCAAGCGGGAAAATTCCACAAACGTGTACAATTACAAAGTGAAAGCGTGCAGGACTATGTAGCAGCGATAAGCCTACTTGCCGCCAGCTGCAATTTTGTTGACTTAAAACGTCAATTGAGGGACAGATTAGTGCTCGGTATACGTGATGATCGCCTGAGAAGAGATTTACTTAAGACGAAGCAAATTACGTATGAGATTGCCTTACAGACGTGTCTTAATTACCAGGCGACATTTCCTGATTTATACCCGGAGAACAGTACTGAAATGAAGCAAACTCCGTCCAATGTTTCCGAACCTATGGAGATTGGTAGAATAAAGTCCAACGAGTGTGTGCATTGTGCCCGTATACACAAGGCTGGAGAACGATGCCCCTTCACCAAAGCGAAATGTTTTTATTGCAAGCGCTTTGGACACATATCGCCTGCTTGTGATAAGAAAGCAAGGAAGGTGCATCAAGTTAAGGAGGAAGGTGTAAGCGATAAGACTTGGGAACCGTCAGAGAATATGAATGGTGTCTACAATTGCACAGAAAATTATCAGCCACAAATAACAGCTGAGCTGACCATCAATGGGGCGCATCTGAAAATGGAGATTGACTCTGGCGCCTCTAGGACGATTATATCAGAAGATACCTATAAGACACTGTGGTCTACACCTCCACCGCTGCATTCTACCAATGTGAAGTTGGTTACTTGGACTCGGGAACCCCTGAATGTTATTGGGGTAGCAAACGTACGGGCGACATTAGGCAACAAGGAAGCCCAATGCGAATTGATGGTGGTTTCTGGACGAGGCCCCAGCTTGCTAGGGAGAAATTGGTTCGAGCCCCTGGGTGTGTACGTTGCGGGATTATGTTGGTCCAATGAACAGATAGAACCTTTTAAACAAGAGTTTCCAGAATTATTTAAGGAGGGCTTAGGACGATACAATGGCCCTGAAGTTTCATTGAAACTGCGTTCTGATGCTGTACCAAAATTTTTGAGAGCCCAGCCAGTCCCATTTCCACTTAAACAGCAAGTTACGGACGAGTTGAATAAGATGGTCAAAGATGAAATTATAACACCGGTCAAGTACTCAAAATGGGCCACTCCATTAAGGATTGTAAAAAAGGAGGATGGCTCACTTCGCATCTGTGGTGACTACCGGTCTACAGTGAATGCTGCCATAGATAGCGACAGCTATCCGTTACCAACCTCATCAGAAGCTTTTGTCAAACTCAGTGGTGGAAAACTGTTCAGCAAGTTGGACCTGAAACAAGCCTATACGCAATTAAAGGTTGATGATCAGACAGCAGAGCTACTAACACTAAATACACCTATTGGACTTATGAAAATGAATCGCCTGGCGTTCGGTGTCAGCGCGGCACCTGGAATATTTCAGCGGGTGATGTCTTCGGCGCTCGCAGGCATGGATGGCGTTGCTTGTCTGTTGGACGACGTGGCTGTCACAGGAACCACAGCGGATCAGCACAATATAAGACTTCGTGATGTGCTAAGCGTATTAAATAGGATGGGTTTTCGTCTGAATCTGCAAAAATGTGTGTTTGCGGCTGACAGTATTAGTTTCCTGGGACATAAGATTGATGCCGAAGGTTTACATCCGTGCCCTGAAAAAGTAAAGGAAATTAAAGATAAACCGGCTCCGACAAATAAGGAGTCACTTCGTGCGTTTTTGGGATTATACAATTTTTATGATAAATTTTTACCAGATAAAGCCACCATCTTAGAGCCATTATACCGGCTACTGGAGACCAAGACTCCGTGGTCATGGGGACAAGCAGAAGAGACTGCCTTTAAGAAGGCGAAAGATCTTATTGCCTCGGATTTAACATTGGTCGGATATGAATTAACTCGTGAATTGATTCTTATTTGTGATTCATCAGAATATGGATTAGGAGCTATCATTGCTCATATAATGGACGATGGGACAGAGCGACCAGTGATGATGGCATCTCGAACTTTGCAGCCACATGAGAGACGATATGGCCAAATTGACAAGGAGGCGTTGGCTATTATGTTTGGTCTGTCTAAGTTCCATGAATATTTAGCTGGGCGAAAATTTTGTATCGTAACCGACCATAAACCCTTAGTGGGGTTATTCAACCCAACAAAACAAATTCCTGACCAAATTTCACCGAGGATGTTGAGATGGTCATTGAAACTCGGGTGTTATGACTATACCATTAAGTACAGACCTGGCAAAGCTATAGGAAATGCTGATGCTCTTAGTCGTTGGAATGCTCCAAACACATCTGCTATAAAGGAAGATTGCATAAGAGATGTCTTGTTATTAGAAGAGCGTCCAATCGGCTGGGATTTGGATGCAAGGAAAATTTCCAAAGAGACTGCGAAGGACTCGTTGCTGCAAAAAGTAGTATTTTTTGTCCTCCATGGTTGGCCCCGCGCTAATGTAGATCCCAATTTACAACCGTTTTGGAATCGCAGAGAGGCCCTTTCACTCAGTAAAGATTGTTTACTGTGGAGTAATAGGGTCATTATACCGAAGACACTCCAACGAGAGGTCTTGGAATTATTGCATACTCCTCATGCGGGTATCGTGCAAACGAAAGCATTTGCTAGAGGGTATGTGTGGTGGGTTGACATGGACCGAGAGATAGAAAGAATAGTGGCAGAGTGTGAGCAATGTCAGGCCGTAAGAAACAATCCTCCTAGAGATCCACAGGTATGGATCCCTACAGAAAAGCCCTGGAGCAGAGTACACGTGGATTTTGCAGGTCCGTTTCAAGGAAAAACTTTTTTGGTCCTAATAGATAGCCACAGCAAATGGTTGGAGGCTGAAATTGTTTCATCTATGAGCAGTGGAACGGTTATTGCAATTTTGAGAAAAATCTTTGCATCACAAGGATTACCGGATGTGTTGGTGTCTGATAATGGACGGGCTTTTAGTTCAGAGGAGTTTAATATATTTCTTAAGAAAAACTCAATAAAACATCTGTATTCGCCCCCATACCACCCGGCGACTAATGGTCAAATCGAAAGAGCTATCCAAACCTTTAAGAACAAGCTGAGGAAAATGGGTGAGGTCGATATGCCGTGGTCAGAAAAACTACCAAAAGCGTTGTATTACTTGCGTACGACACCTAACTGTAGTACAAATAAAACTCCAGCAGAGATTTTAAATGGACGTAGATATAAAACGGCTGTTTCTGTTCTTCACCCCGATAATACTCAAACCATGGCTGATTTACAACTGGAAAATGCAGCACAAACACCACCTAAAAGGATTTTTACTGTGAACCAACCGGTTTTGATAAGAGCTTATGGTCCTGGAGAAAAATGGCTTAAAGGCATTATAGATGTGGTTGAAGGTCCTTGTTCATATAAGATAAGGACGGAGGATGGTCAATTACACAGAAGACATGCTGACCAGATTTTAGCAAGAACAACGGCACAAGAACAACCTAATGATCAGCCTAGGCCATCATGGGACCGACCAGACATTGAATCAAATTCTGGGCAAATTTCCCCAGAGCCAATAGTTATACCTAGTTCTGATTTATGGCCAGATATAATTGGAGTACCTAGTAATTAAGAGTTTAATTTGATTTAAGTTCATACTAATTATTATGATTCAGTTTTGTGTTGATTATGTAATAATACTTAATTTTCGTTTATAAAGGGAAGGTATGTTATGTATTAAAACCAAGGGTATGAGAATTATTAATTTTATAAACAACTATGTAGGTAGTTTGGTATTTCTATTAATAAATTAGTTTTGCTTCAAACCTCAATGTGGTTGTTTACTTTAAAGAGGAAAACTTTGTTTGTTTGTTTGGTTGTAATGAATAGGCTCAAAAACTACTAAACCGTTTTAAAAAATTCTTTCAGCATTCGAAAGCTACATTATCCACGAGTAACATAGGCTACATTTTATTTTGGAAAAAAATATGGAGTCCACGCGGGCGAAGCCGCGGGCGGAAAGCTAGTTATGAATAAAGATATATGAAGAAAAATTGGGTGCATTTTTTCATATCATTTTTTCGAAAACTTATCGATACATCTATGTGAACCGTACGAAACATACCCATCACTAGTCACATTCGTTTGACAGCCGTCATTCTAATCAAGCTATATTGGATAGACTATAGTTCCTCTGAAGGCACATCCGGCGATACTTCGAAATCACCTCCGAAAATGTCTCGGCGTTACTGACTACAAAGTTTCAGTTCCTTCTGAGGCACATCCGGGCTTACGAGGCTAGGGTAAGGATTAAATATCCTGACAGATCTCACCTTGAATCCCGTAGGACACCAGTCCACGAATCGGATACCCGCTCGTCCCTTCATGGCCACGATAGCAGCGTTGACATCCTTGGGCACGACGTCCCCCCGGTACAACAAGCAGCATGCCATGTACTTCCCGGATGATACAAAATGCTAATCTAGGGAAAGGTTTAAATATCCTGACAGATCTCACCTTGAATCTTGAATCCCGTAAGACCAGTCCACGAATCGGATGCCCACGCGTCCCTTCATAGCCGCAATAGCAGCGTTGACATCCTTGGACACGACGTCCCCCCGGTACAACAGGCAGCACGCCATGTACTTCCCGGATGATACAAAATACTAATCTAGGGAAAGGATTAAATATCCTGACAGATCTCACCTTGAATCCCGTAGGACACCAGTCCACGAACCGGATACCCGCGCGTCCCTTCATGGCCGCGATAGCAGCGTTGACATCCTTGGGCACGACATCCCCTCGGTACAACAGGCAGCACGCCATGTGTGCTTCTCTACACTAACGGCTAATCTAGAGAAATGCTAAATGCCTCTGATTTCACGTGGATCTCACCTTGAACCCCGTAGGACACCAGTCCACGAATCGGATACCCGCGCGTCCCTTCATGGCCGCGATAGCAGCGTTGACATCCTTGGGCACGACGTCCCCCCGGTACAACAGGCAGCAAGCCATGTACTTTCCGTCGCGAGGGTCACACTTCACCATCTGGTTCTGAGGCTCGAACAGTTCTGCTGTGATCTCTGAGACTGACATGCCTTCGTGGTATGCCTGGGAAGACACCATGCATTTTGTGAGTTGTGAAGATTTGGAATGGGAAAGGAGACCTATGACGTCACCAGTAAAGCTATAAGTCTAGCTCATAGTGCCAGAGTCAGGGAGCGACACGGGAGCGGGTTTTTTTTGCGTTTGAATTTTGTTACGTTTAACTTAAGCGAGACTTCGATTTGTATGCTGTTACGTTATACATTATTTATATCAAAATCCGGTCTCCTATGCCTCTTCCACACCTCAGGCACTGATTGAATTAAGCTAGACCTATACCAAACATATAATTTACAGCCAAATGAAAACTGACTTCAAGGCGAGAATGAACTTTTTTTGAACTTGTGACTTTTCACATACTCCTTTGTTACTTATTTAAATTAGGTTTTATTGAAGGTTAGGTTACTCAAATGAGAGTAAGGTCCTTACCTTGTCAGCTGAAACGACAGGCGCATAGGCGGCAAGTGGGAAATGTATGCGCGGGTACGGCACCAGGTTGGTCTGGAACTCGGTCAGGTCCACATTGAGCGCGCCGTCAAATCGTAGAGATGCTGTTATTGACGACACCACCTGCAAAGAACGTGACCAATTTGTGATTATTTGTATTTATACCGGAGTTTAATGAGGGCTATCGTTTTAGCGCTCACCAGTTAGCGCCACTGTAGAGTAAGGTCCTGTCACTTGCTAGTAGCGAAGATAGTGGCACCAACTTGTGAGCGCTAAAGTGGTAGGAGGACTATCGCATTTGCACTCATCAAGATGGCGCCACTGTAGAGTAAGGTCCTGTCAATCGCCAGGGGTGCCAACTGTTAAGTATAAAAACGATAGCCCTCATTGGAATTCGTCCACCTTCGGCCTGATAAATCACTCCATCAGGGTGAGATACAGGACAAGATCTGCGTTATGAGTAAAAAAAGATTATTTAACCAAGCTGATGACAGCATGCACTGAAAAGTATACAATTCTATTGGAATATTATTGGCAGTGGAACAGCGGCCAAACAGGGTCACAGGATCTAGCTTCTTTGTAAACTTAAATACCAGGTACCAGGTAAATAACAGGTCAGGTCAATACATATGACAGCAGGTTTTAAGTAGAGCAGTGCATCTAACCTGTGATATAAGTCTGTTCAGATTGGCATACGAAGGTCGCTCGATGGACAGCCGCCTCCGGCAGATATCGTAGATGGCCTCGTTGTCCACCATGAAGGCACAATCCGAGTGGCCGATGGTCGCGTGTGTCGTCAGCACCGCGTTGTACGGCTCTACCACCGCTGTTGATACCTGGGTAATCATTCCGAAGTTAGAAATGGAGCATTTATTCCATAAGACATGAAGGCTGATTATCCCAACTAATATTATAAATGCGAAAGTAACTCTGTCTGTCTGTCTGTCTGTCTGTCTGTCTGTCTGTTACGCTTTCCCGCTTAAACCTCGCAACCGATTTTGATGAAATTTGGCATAGAGATAGTTTGAGTCCCGGGAAAGAACATAGGATAGTTTTTATCCCGGTTTTTGAAACAGGGACGCGCGCGATAAAGTTTTTCTGTGACAGACAAAATTCCACGCGGGCGAAGCCGCGGGCGGAAAGCTAGTTTACTATATTACAGGAACTTATTGCTACAGGAATGTGGAAAAATTTCACTTTGGAAAAAACAAGAGTGAAGAGGAATGACCATTAAATGGAAGCTGGCAGAGAATGCCTTGTGTCATTAGGTTTGCTTTGCGTGTGTAAGGCTCTATAAAATAAATGTAGTGGTTCCTAAATTATTATAGTACCTAGTAATAGCAACAAATTATTAGTAAATAATATATTGGCGGTAATTTAAAATAAGGGATACTTACTTGTGGTGCCGGGTAAATAGCGAACTCCAGTTTGCTCTTCTTGCCGAACTCGTCAGATAGTTTCTCCATGAGCAGCGACGTGAAGCCAGAGCCGGTGCCGCCGCCGAACGAGTGGAACACGAAGAAACCCTGAGGATACGCGTAAAATACAGTAAAAAAAATATTTTTGTATGAGCTGAGGTGGTATTAAAAAGTGGTCATAAGATTTAATTGCATAAATTCGCAAGCCAATCAAAGATTTTTAGGCAGGGTGAAACAAGGTAGGTCTATAACTATTTTGAAAACTTGGCCAAGGACGTAAAAAATAAGATGGGACAATAATTTTCATACTATCAACGCGAATAGTGGTGTGGTTAACCACATGATTATGCTAGGAACCTATTCAGTCTGTTGCGAAACCAATTAGGTTTAGCGTCGGTGAAATGAGACAAAGATGCCGTTTACAAATGAAAAAGGAACATGAAAAGCTAATTCTAATAGGTACTAGCAGCATAGGAAAGAGAAGAGTCAGCCAGTTTCTTGATCAGCTCCATGACGGGCCCCAACACCTACCGCCCCGGTGGAGCCATGCCATGAACAGCTTCTCAGGGTGGTACGAGTTGAGGATTGTTACCTGTAGTCCCATGCATTGGTCAGCCAGCTTCCTGACGCCTTCCATGACAGATCCGAGCACCTCCCAACCGGTGGAGTAGTGTCCCCGCGCGTTCAAAGAGTCCTCTTTCCGTTGTTAGCTGCTCAGGGTGGTAGAGGTGAAGGTCGTTACCTGTAGTCCCGTGCATTGGTCAGCCAGCTTCCTGACGCGCTCCATAACAGGCCCGAGCACATCGCGCCTGGTGAAGTAGTGTCCCCGCGCGTAGTTGTTCGCAGCGTCCTTTTTGCCAAAGATCAGCTGCTCAGGGTGGTATAGAGCTGACGGTCGTTACCTGTAGCCCCGTGCATTGGTCAGCCAGCTTCCTGACGCGTTCCATAACAGGTCCAAGAACCTCGCGACCGGTGGAGTAATGTCCTCGCGCGTAGTTGTTCGCGACGTCCTCTTTGTCCGTGATCAGCTGCTCAAGATCAGAGCTGACGGTCGTTACCTGTAGTCCCGTGCATTGGTCAGCCAGCTTCCTGACGCGTTCCATAACAGGTCCAAGAACCTCGCGACCGGTGGAGTAATGTCCTCGCGCGTAGTTGTTCGCCGCGTCCTCTTTGCCCGTGATCAGCTGCTCAGGGTGGTAGAGCTGACGGTATTCTCCCGTGCGGACCTCATCTGTGAAAATAAAATTCTGGTGTGAAGTGACGGTCGAGTTTAGCAAATCAAAGTTTTAATGGAAAGTTGGCATTAGTCGCACATGCCCTTTCTCCAAGTTGCCAAAGTTTCCAGCAAATAGACGGCTGCTAGTCATTGCAGGCGCGATCAAAGACCAATGACAGGTCGCCCGAACCATGCAGTCCGCTCGACCTGTCATTGGTCTATGATCGCGCCGGCGATGGCGATCTGCACGCTGTGGTTGAAGCATATGAAAACTCAAATCTCACCGATAACAGTAGCCTCCAGGTCCACCATGACGACCCTCGGCACCATCTTGCCCCTATCCGCCTCCGAGAAGAAAGTATTGAAGCAGGAATCCGCCCCGTTGGGGTCGGAGTCGCAGGCGGGCAGCGTCCCGTCGGGCCGGATGCCGTGCTCGAGGCAGTACAGCTGCCAGCACGCCACGCCCATCTGCACGCCCGCCTGCCCCACGTGCACCGAAATGCACTCCCTCTGCTCGCGTACAAACACACACACGTTATTGGGCACACTACACTGCTGGTTCAGTGAAGATTGGCAAGAGTTTGACATCTTCATAACTTAAGCTTCAACCACACCAATGCGTGCAGATCGCCATCGCCGGCGCGATCAAAGGCCAATGACAGGTCGCGCGACCTGTCATAGGTCATCTATCATTTCCATATTATGATCGCGCCGTGATCACGATCATGATGGCGATCTGCACGTGTTGGTGTGGTTGAAGCATTAGGGCACCAGACTAAGAAAATCAGCAACCAAAATGGGGCAAAGGGGGCGCTGCGCAAATAATAAAGTCTTCATTTTTGCGCAGCGCCCTTTGCACCAGGCTTTGTACTGATAGTAGAAGCCAAAATGAGAGATTGAGGATGGTTGTTGATTCGTGATAAAATTTTAAATCCGAAATCTATTTGGTCACGGTTTGGACATGTCATTCAAAATGGCTACCGTCAACTGTCAAAGAAAAGTGTGCAGAGCTTTTCATCATTGAAAAAAGGATTAAAAGAAATTAAATGCAGAATAATAATTATTCGTACCTAGTTGGAAAGACTTGGAACCGATTACGGATGTTCCAAAGCCATATCTTAGAAATTACTAGAAAAATATATCACAAAAGCAGATTCTTCTACGATTTTAAAAATAATTTCAGTTTCCACGAGTAGACTTCATCTGTAGGACCACACACTTTGAATAAACTTCATTTCAATGATGAACCACACTAGTTTGATCATAAATTGGCCAATAAATCAACTAAAATAACGCCCAAAACACTTACCATGATGTATACTGATAATTTTGATAAATCCGGTGTAAAAAGAAATAAATAAAACTATGAATCTAAAAGAACTTGAGTACGAAAATTTGGTCGGACTAAAATTTAGAAAAAAATTGCGAATCAGAGCCCGTCTGATGGGCCGCTTGGATCGATTGTTATTTCTTTTCCATTTTTGAATTTTAATATGGCTTGTCGATCACATTATTAATGGCCAGTAAATTTTTTAGTGCCAAAAAGTTTTCAAGTTGTTCTAAAGGTTTTATTCGAACAAAAATAGCACGTTCGAGTCTTCGAGTCAATCCAGTTTTTCACTTAGTGAATTATTTACAAATAACCGTAAATAACCCTAGGACTTTGAATAATAATTTTAATAAAAACTTATTTTATTTTTGCAAGCAAGTAGGCTTTTTATAAAAGCACTTTTACACGTCCCTGTATTAACCCTACCACTGCTTCGGGACAGTAAATGGGCCAGTGCTGAGAAGAAGCAGCGCAAAAAACTCAAGTCATCAAATTCAATTTAGCCTTTTTCCTTTAAATAATGTATTCTGGAAAACTTTACTTAGTCAAAAAGCTCTTGAGTCCTGCAATTATTATATCTTTAGGCAAGAAACTAGGATGCACTAAAAATATTCAATTTGGTTGTTCTTCTACTCGTATTTCATAATATAAATAAAGTAAATATTCTTATTTAATCATAAACCTTACAAAGCTACTGTGCAAAAGCAAACAAAGTTTGCAAACATACACCCACATGTAGGTATTTGGGAGTAAAATGCTCTACGGGTTTAAGTTTAGAGGGTGGCAAGTACACTGTACAGCAAGTGGGGCACTAAGGCGGGGGAGGCCCCCTCGCGGACAATGGCGATCGATGCCCACTGCTGGGCGGGTGAGCCATTAGGGCTGGCAAAAGAAAGTAAATTTTTAACGGTATAAATTATTTTTATTGTTTTACTGAAGTTTTAATATTATCTTATGTCTTTGGAATAAATTCAGTATTTTGATTGCATTTTATTAACTATGTCAATACTTATAAATATAATTATATTGTTTTACGTATGATATGTATTATTATATCATTTTCATATAACACTAAATAGACGGTATGGTACCATACCCGTAAACTTCTCTCATATATTTTTTTCGAATCCAAAAAATGGGGTTCTCAATTCGGTTGTATGTTTTTAAATAGTATCATAAAAATTGTAGAGTTCGGCGGTACTTAATTATTTATGATGATGCTACAATTTAAAATCTGTCATTCGTTCTTATTTAAACTTTAGTTTAAGGGCTTTTGGGAGGCTTTGGTGAGTCGGCGTCTCCCATGCCGGAATGAAACTCCGTAGACGTTTCGTCAAAGAACAACGTGTATTGACGCACTTTGCGTAGAATCAGGCGTGGATACAATGATAATAAAGTAGCACACACAATTAACACTACGTAAATTATGTACATTTCACATTATTGAAAGAGTAATTATAATCGCGATGCGCGCGGTAAAAAGTTGAGGCCTCTCTCTGACAAGTCAAAAGTTTTTATAGTCATACCATAGAGTATCGTACTTATCTATGCCTAGAGTAAATGTGCGTTCGGAAATCACTTATTTCCGAACGCCACATCACCCCCCCACGGAGAAGGATAGTTAGGAGAAAAAGAAATAGTCATCCTGATCTTTAAATTTTACATGCCTTCCAGCACGCGTAGTGTAAGGCTGTTTAGATGGGATCGTGGCTTGAGCAGGAGCTGCTTGTGGAAGAGGTGTACCGATAGAAGGCTTAGTAGATTGCTCTTGTGTATCATTATGATGTTCATCTGTTGCATAATGATCGATGAAAGCCGGTTTGACACGATCAATGCTAACCGTGGATTTCTTGCCGTTGATTGTAATCGTCAGGGTTTTACCATCAGTAGAACGCTCTAAAATGGGATATGGGCCGGTGTAAGGCGGTTGGAGGGGGCGTCGAACAGTGTCGTCACGTAGAAAAATGTGAGTAGCAGTGGCGAGATTTTTGAAAATGAAAGTGGATGGTTCTGAATGGCGAGAAGCAGGAATTGGTCTCATGTTTGTCATTTTTCGACGCAATTTTTCAACGAAATCATTAGAATTTTCGAAGGATTTAAGATTATCGGTAGGTGCAAGCATCTCTCCCGGTAAACGTAGATTCTCTCCGTAAACCATTTCTGCAGCGGTTGCTTTTATGTCTTCTTTGAAAGCAGTTCTCATACCGAGTAAAACGAATGGTAGAGATGTAACCCAAGAGTCGTCATGGCACATGAGAGATGCTTTTAGTTGACGATGCACACGTTCGATCATACCGTTAGCGCAAGGATGGTAAGCAGTGGTTCTGATGCGTTTAGTTGCGAAATGTTGCATAAGACGACGAAATAGATCGGACTCGAATTGGGTTCCTTGATCGGTTGTAATAGTTGAAGGGACACCAAATCGTGAGATCCATTCTCTCGTGAAAGTGTCTGCAACTTCCTCGGCTGTAATGGAGCGCATTGGCCAAACCTCGGGCCAGCGAGAGACCCTGTCTATAGCCGTCAAACAGTAACGGTACTCGTTACAGACAGGTAGTGGGCCAATAATGTCTATATGTATGTGAGCGAAACGGTGGGATGGTTGATCAAAAGTTCCAATGGGAGCAGAGTTGTGCCTTGAAATTTTCGTGCGCTGGCAAGCTGTACAAGATCGCGCCCAGTTGTGGCAGTCTTTTCTAATTGAAGGCCACACATAACGGCTTGTTAAAAGGCGGGTAGTTGCTCGTATGCCAGGATGGCTTAAATTGTGTAACTTGTCAAATACTGCTCTGCGGAATGGAGGGGTCAGATATGGACGAGGTTTGCCTGTGGACACGTCGCAAAAGATGGCAGTGTCAGAACCTGGGAGAACAATTTTAGTGAGTTGCAAACTAGAAGCGCTGTTTTGAAGGTCTATTAGTTCTTGATCTGTTTCTTGTGATGTTGCGAGGGTTTTGTAATCCTGTTCAAATGAGATGGCTTCAATTCGGGACATTGCATCAGCGACGATGTTCTCTTCGCCTTTTATGTATTTGATATTTATTTATTTATTTATTTATTTATTTATTTAAACTTCATGCCAAAATAAATTTGAACATAGGCGATATCCGTTGTGAATTGACCTATGAAAGACAGTTGATTTAGTTGTGGTGGTGGAAGTTTTTCACGGCGTTGTACGAACGCATACAGCAGCGGTTTATGGTCTGTAAATATTGTAACGTGTTGAACCTCGAGTACGTGGCGGAAGTGTTGTACGCTTTCGTAAACGGCCAGTAATTCTCGGTAGTAAGCTGGCCACTGTGTTTGTTGTGAACTTAGCTTCTTACTGAAAAAGGCGAGAGGTTGCCATTCGTCATCCACTTTTTGCTGCAGGGTTGCTCCGATGTGGGAACTGGATGCATCGGTAAATAATCCTAGTGGAACGTTTGGAGCTGGATGGGCTAGCATAGTAGCATCACTGAGAGTTTCTTTGCATTTCTGGAATGCTAGTGCCAAACTTTCGTTCCAGGGAACGGGTTTCGAACCTTTCAGTTGGTTGTTGGCGAGGACGCTTATCAGAGGTGCTTGATATTCCGCAGCTTTAGGTATGAACCTGCGGTAGTAGTTCAGCATACCCAGAAACCTACGAAGCCCCTGCGCGGTTTTTGGTAAGGGGAAATTTTTGATAACGTCGATTCGTTGGCTTGGAGGTTTGATGCCTGCCGCCGAGATGTTGTACCCTAGGAAGGTTACCTCTTTAGCTCCCAGTACGCACTTGTCGCAGTTAATAATCACGCCGTATTTTTGTAAACGCTGGAATAATATAGTAAGATGTTCTGCGTGCAGGACAGCATCATGAGAAAATACTAAAATATCGTCGACATACGGGAAGACGAAATCTAGACCGCGGGTGACCTCATCGATAAACCTTTGAAAGGTTTGACCGGCGTTTCGGAGTCCAAAACTCATGTACGGAAATTCGAAGAGGCCAAAGGTCGTAATGATGGCCGTCTTACAAATATCTGGAGGGTGGACGGGAATTTGCTGGTATGCTTTTACCAGGTCTATGGTGCTGAAAACTGAAGCACCTCTCAGATTGTATGCAAGGTCACCTATGTGTCTCACCGGATATTTGTCGGGAATGGTCCTAGCGTTTAAAGCACGATAATCGCCGCAAGGTCGCCATGTAGAGTCTTTCTTAGGGGCCAAGTGTAATGGTGAGGACCAAGAGCTGCTGGATGGTGTAGCAGTTCCCGTCTGTACCATATCTGTAAAAGCTTGTTGTGCGGCTTTAAGTTTTTCAGGAGCAAGGCGGCGAGGACGGCTAGTTACTGGTGGGCCCTCAGTGGTGTTGATGTAATGAACCGTTTCGTGCTTGACGATACGTGGTAGACCAGGTGGTTTGGTGATATCTGGGAACTTACAGAGGATGTTGTAATAGGACGAGTTGCCGGGGTTGACTACGATTGCTTTTACACCATTGATTGGATCGGGAGGTGCGACGATAGCAGCATTAGATAGACCTGTCTTACCATCTACAATCCGTTTGTTGGCACAGTCGGGAAGGAGGTGGTAGTGAGCAAGAAAGTCGGAGCCAATGATCGGAGCGTTCACGTCAGCAACCACAAATTGCCATATAAATTCGCGGCGTAGTCCGAAGTCTAATTTGAGATTCACTGTACCGTATGTTTTTATGCAACTGCCATTCGCGGCGCTTAATCAATAATCTGTAGGTGTTCTGCGGTCACGAATCCACCGGAAGGGGTAACAACATAAGTCAGATCCAGTGTCAATTAAAAATCTGTGTTTAGTAGTTTTGTCCGTTACGAAGAGGCGGCGTCCTTGGGAATCTATCGAACAGCAATCAGTATCCGCCTTTACTGATTGCTTTCTTGGTTTTCCGCTCGCCAATTACACGGTGCAACACACTTGCTAGCTCTGCGACCGAATTTGTTGTGGTACCAACATGGTTTGTTGGCTGGTGTCCCAGAGCGTGATCTATTGGGATAAGATGTCGAACGGTTTCTTGGCCTGCTATCTCGTGTGTTTTGGGCAGCTGAGAGAGCAGCGACCTGTTTGGTAAGATTTTCGACGCATTCTACAAGTGTGCTTAGAAGGGGAGGAGTATTATCCACACTATATACATTGGCAGGTCCAGGGGTCACTTCCATAATTTTATCTGCAAGCTCTGCTAACTTCTCTAAACTCAGATCTGCTTGTGCTGCCAAAATAGCTTGTACTTGGCTGGGCAAGCGGCGAAGCCAAAGTTGCCTTAGAAGATTATCATCTTTGAGTGTTGAGCCAGCGAGTGAACGGAGATGTCTCAAGAAGGTCGAGGCTTTCCTATCACCAAGCTCTTCGTCGCCCAATAGTCGGCGGACCCGCTGCTCCTCCGAAGTGGAAAGGCGACGGATTAGTTCACTTTTTAGCTTAGTGTACTTGTGTTCCTTCGGGGGATTCATAATAATATCTTCAATTTCCCCAATAACACGTTGGTCAATGGATGCCAATACATGGCTAAATTTGGTCATGTCTGTGGTTATATCAGCAAGATGAAATTGGGCTTCTGCTTGTGCAAACCAAATAGCTGGCCTGTCAATCCAGAAAGGTGGTAATTTCACAGACACTCTGCAAACTTGTTCTTTTTGCGATGCTGTAGAGGTTTCTGCTGTTTCTGTTTGTACCTGATGGAGTTGAGCTTTCAAGGTAGCATTTTGAGCTAAAAGCTCTTCTAATTTAGCATGTAATTCTGCTTCAGCCATGGTCCCGGTTAGTAACACAAAAATCTAATGATAAGCGATGATGTTCAAAAAAGATCACAATTTAGATTTAAAATAAAAAGAAAATAATAATAATGCAAGTATGCCAAATATCCTTCTCCGCAGGTGTGCAGTAAGAAAAAATAATATTTGAAGTATGTTAATTAAACAAATTAAAAGTTGGATTGGCACATTCAAAAAAGAAAAAATATTCTTAATTAGTAATTACTCCTAGACCGTTAAAATGTTAACAATGTGGAATGGAACTTGCTTTTTATAGAAATTTTAGTTTATAAATGGTTATAGCAAGTTATATGGATAACATCACCAATTCAAAATCATAAATAATGAAAATATCTTTCAAAAGAAGGCAATAGCAAAATAAGAATAAGGAAAACACACATTAAAAGAGAAATAAAAAATTTGTAAACATGCAATTGAAATTTGACACCGATTATAATAATTAGTTACTTTGTTGTGTGGGCTATCAAACATTAATTATCTGATTTCAAAAACAGATGGTTAACAATACCACAAATTACATATATTTTAAGTTAAAGTACAACGTAATAATATTGTCTTAATAAACCGCTAGAAAAAAAAAAAAAATTTACTACTTAATTCACAGGTATTTGAATTGCAATTTGAAATAGTTGTTAATTGGGGTTAATACTAGAATTAATGCTAAATTATATAGAGTTATTACTAAATGTTCAATAGTCCAGTTTGTATGTTATTGTAGCAGCTGCATTATGCACTAAGTTCACGAAATGTCAGATTTGGATTAAAAACAGTACTTGCGTGCGTTGCGATGCTTGGGATGTGGAGAGTAGACGGAGCAAGCAGTCCTCTAACAGTTAGTAGCGCCGAGTATGTTAGCAGGAGTTTAGCAGGGGTTAGCACGGCAAGGTTATGCACTTTGAACACTTAATTAACACCAACACCACAATAACACCACATGCACTGTACGCGAAAGTAGTCTAGTTGGATTTGCAGTGAAGTTTTTAGTACAAGGACGCTATTTTGTTACGAAAGCCGAGACGACGCCATGTTGTGAATGCCAAAATGTTGTGTAGGAAAAATCGATTCCAATAGTCTCGTTGCTGCTAGTGGATGCGCCTACGCCGATGGGTTTCAATCTTCTTCATTGACGCAGGTTATTTCATAGTCGGGGTCACCAATTTGGGAGGCTTTGGTGAGTCGGCGTCTCCCATGCCGGAATGAAACTCCGTAGACGTTTCGTCAAAGAACAACGTGTATTGACGCACTTTGCGTAGAATCAGGCGTGGATACAATGATAATAAAGTAGCACACACAATTAACACTACGTGAATTATGTACATTTCACATTATTGAAAGAGTAATTATAATCGCGATGCGCGCGGTAAAAAGTTGAGGCCTCTCTCTGACAAGTCAAAAGTTTTTATAGTCATACCATAGAGTATCGTACTTATCTATGCCTAGAGTAAATGTGCGTTCGGAAATCACTTATTTCCGAACGCCACAGGCTGATATAGGTACATAGTTTTAACAATTCATCTTTTGAAGTACCTAGCTCAAAAACAGTTTTTGCCAGCCCTAAAGCAACCCTCATCGGTGCAGTAAGTTAATTTGCATTCATGTTCGGCTCTCGTTAGGGCATTTATGTGCGACTTCGACTGTATGATGGATTGTTCCTGACATTTTTATAACTGCTGGTATTGGTAATAATGTACTTTTCGAGAAACCTTTAACGGTTAGTATCAGTCTCTTTCATTTTTTATTTATTTATCCACTAGGGTTTCGCTTGGACCACGCACGTATAGAAAAATTGAGATTGGTTGTGAGTTTTACGAGTATATTTTATTTCCTTTATTCGTAGCTCTTTCGGTTAATTGTAGTTTTTTAAAATAGGCATAATAGACATTTCTATAATTATAGATCTTGCATTTCTATTTTCTCTTAAATATTTTTTAGAATTAAATATGTAGGTATGTAGTATGGGATTGGTTTCCGCATCCAGTTACTTTTGTAGCTCTTTGTAGCTAGATATTTTGCCATAATGTAATTTAAAACTATACCTACGTTAATTATAGTTTTAAATCAATCTTTACGCTCAAGTTGATTAATAGGTAGGTACCCCATGGTAAGTCACGTAAGCTTGTCACTCCACCGAATTGTTAATTTTAACCAATGCGCGTCCGCACCGAATCGATTGTCCCGGTCTTTCGGTTGTTTGAGGACACCGCGTGACAATGTCACGCAATTAAATATTCAAATTAATGTAAATACAATATTGCTGAACTATTTTAGACTTTATACTGTTAGCTTTAGGGGGGACGAAAAAAAGAAGCATAATTTTGATCAGATTTTGCATGACAATGCATTGTTTATGCTCGCATGCATTGTGGTTAAGTGTGAATTGCATGTTCAAAAGAAAAGATTTGATTTGTGACGTCATAAATGTAGGCACTTGTATTTTATGTTGTTTAATTTACTTTTTTATATTCAGATGTTATTTTATTTCTATTCTGAATTTTTGATATCGGCACTTGTGTATAAGGTGATTTTGTGTGTAGGTAGGTAGGTAGCCTAGACATGACGTGTTTATCTTATTAGTCACTTAGCAGCACATTTTATTTTACCCTAAAGCAAACGAAAGATGTAGAGACTGTGTAGTTTACAAATATCAATAAAAAATACTCCTAAATGCATTTTAACCCAAAAATTGCAACTGCACTACAAAAAGAACTGTGACAAATAACTGTCACCAAATACTTTAGGGTAGATCGACTCTACGATATCGAGGATATGTGATATTTATCGGTACTTCAGTCACTAATGTGTTCAGATACCATCATATGGGGTTCCCTAGCTTTGTATTACTATATTTTTTGGGATCGTATTTAATATGGACCCCTGATGCGTTATTGGCACTCATTTGACATTCAAGATGCTGTAATTATTGTTAATTCGCTTTATCATCGTTTTATGTAGAGTAAGTGGGTTTATTTAATTCTGAATAGATTAAGATTTTTTAAACAACATAATACTAGTAAAACAAAGGAAACTTAACTAAACATAAAAAAATGTCTCACGAAAAATTTAACCCGTGACCTGCGTAACGTATTTAAATCTACATAGTTCTTTGAAATAGTATGCAATACCTAAGATACAACATTGAAATAAATAAATAAAGGTATTTGTGCATTTGTTTTGTCATGAAAAATCTTTTTATATTTACCCACGTCTCTGGTGGCTTGTTTTAGTATGTTACTGGATTTTTTTTCACAAAAAAGTTCCAAATTATCCAGCTCAGTGACAATCCCAGCAACAAAGCCTGTAGGTGTGGGCAAAATAAAAAATCCAATATGACGTCACGGAGGCGGAATAATGACCGCTTTTTACCGGTTTAATCCGGATCAGATAACTAGGGAACCCTAATGCGATGCCCGTTTGATATTCATGATCATTCCCTGCGGGTTGCAAGGATTTCCGAGATGAAAATGGGGTCTTGTTATTAGATGATTAATTATTATTATTTCAAAGAAAGTTGTGATGATTATTTTTAATGGAATTTAAAAAAAATGCGCTCCAAGTTAATCCTTTAAAAAGCTCTACCTACTTACCTATTTTTGATAGAATTAATTCCAGTTTGATATAAAACCAGTGTACTTCTTGTACCTAAATAACTCTTACTTTTTCCAAGTTAATGTCATGATAATAAATGATCATGAGAAATATGAGCATAATTCGTACTAAGTTTACTATATTCTCAATAGTCATAGAAAAAATACACTACCTATAGGAAAGACACAAAAACGTTTGTTGGCGACGGTGAAAGTTACGCTCAAATTAGAAAGTACCTGGTCTATTCCAACTTCTTCGTCAAAGTGATTCGAATTTGTGACTATATGGACTTCTTTGTAGAAAATACCTAAAGTTAAACCATCATAGAACAGAATTTCAATCACCAGCTACCGCAGGAGTCCAAAAAAATCCTAGCTAAACGTTCTGACCGATTGTGCCGGTGTCAAACCGTTTACCCTTATCGCCGCCATCTGTCGCTGCACAGTGCGCGGTGCACTGAACAATGCACTCCATTCATGCAGCGAAATTTTTTTATCAAAAAATTGATTTTTACCCAAAAAATGTGGCGGGAATCTGGGTCGAGCGCGAGGGGTAAAAAATAGAAAGCAATTACAGCCGAAGCGTATGAAGTAATTAATAAGATTTTCAGTAAAATTTTTTTGCTCTACTAGCTCTTTCTGGTTGCCATTATTCGATCACTGACATTGCTTGTGAAATTATATTTTGTTATAAACAAGTTGAAAAATCGAACTGCCTAAGGCGGGAATTGAACCCACGATTGTATTTTGATGTTGAATAAAATTGAATAATCTTGTTACGTCCTTATTAAAAGGTAGGTGCATTCTTTGATTTGGGAAGATTATAATCGTGTGGGTGATATAGGTATTTACTAGGTAGTAATAATAATATAATCAGACAGAAAAGTCCTAGTAATAACCAAGCAATTTTCTAACGTATCCCGCGTCAACATCAGCTAAGATTTATTTCCTCCCTTTGTGCCGGCACCTGGCGTGCGCGCGCGCCCGAGGGATGTACAAACGACGGTACAATAAGCTAAACATAATGGCATCTTTATAGTAGCAATAAGAGCTATTTTTCAACCGACATGTATAGTCAGATGTGCGGTCCACTGTACATAACTGCCCCGGGAGCTAAGATTTAATTACGCCCTTTGTGGCGGTCTCTGTTGCTACTGTTGGTTTTATTTCTATTTAAACTGCCAATATTTTTGCTTGAATTCACCACTGTGCAAATATTTTTTGCGACTATCGTGTATAATTATTTTTTTGGTTATTATTGCTTTAATTCGTGTTGTTATCCACTTTTTTGTTACGTGCACTCGTAAGTATTAATAACTGAGTATACGTACCTATGTAAATAATAATACCTTTTTACCAATTAAAATAAGTAGCCGAAACGTCAAGCCGTGAGTACATAATGTAACTCATTAATAAACGTCTCGTTAAGACCCGTGTCTTACTATTTTAATTGAAATGGAACGCGAAAGCTTTTAAAATCGTATAATACCTAAAAAGGTATTTTAAACTTTCGCGGTAAAAACCAATTTATTCAGCCCCAAACTAAGTACACATTTTTTTTTGTGGTATACTTATGTAAGTACACTGAAGCTGCTATCATTTCCCCTCAACAGGATACAAATACGCATTTGCGGTTTGTGTTGAAGTCCACCAGGCCGTCAATCAACGATCAACCGTTTCTAGTGCCCATCACTTCAAAGGTAAGTAGGTAAGACTATAAATAAGGTATATTCGCCATTCTAGACAAATCTGAAAAACTCCAAGATTCAGTAGTCTGCTAACCACAGGAACTCAATAGGTACATCATCATCATTTCAGCCATAGAACATCCGCCTCCCCCAATGATTTAAACAATGACAGTTGGTAGCGGCCTGCATCCAGCGCCTTCCTGCTACCTTATTTTGTACTTATATTGATTTGTTAATTTTCCAATAAAGTACGATCCAATAACCAATACGACAGGCGTGCAATCGCAAACGCATTCGCCACGCGCATGCGTGGGTGTGACAAGTTATTTGCTACTGCGCCTCTCATTTGACGCTTGTTGGGATTCTGTTAAGGATTCGACGCGGTTTGCAGACTAAATTAGGGTTTATAAATCATATTTTAAATTGTATTTAGTTTGTAAAAACACTGGCGGATAGTAGTATGATTAAATATCGGATTATAATACTACCTTTTTAATAACAAGTTGACATGCCTATACGCTTCAAACGTCTGTTTTTTTTCTCACTACTATTAAAAAAAATGTAGAGTCATCATTTAGGAGGTCGGATTTAACCCTTTTCTAACGATGATCATCTGTTATACTTTAACATAATATTAGTATATTATGGTATCAAACCACCCACGTGTCCACTCATTCAAATTGGTGCCATATCGGTCTATTAGACGGCACTTTAGCGCGAATCGGTGCCGCTCGGCCGGCACGCGGCTCGCACGCTTCCGCACTTCGAGACACGCGTGCGTGTTATCATTGGACATATTATACGCTTATTAAGGCGATCAAATAAATTATTTACATAATGTGGCAAAAACCAAATAGTTTTGATGAAATTGATTCAGACAGCCTCTGTTATTTTTTTTTGCTATTTTTATTACACACACCCAATAGATTAAACGACTGTAATATGGACGTTACTAATTTGATTGAAGTGCTTCATTTATTAAAGAACTTCGGCCTGATTTATCATTTTTCATCAGGTGAGGTGCAGGCTTCTTTATTGTGGGTACTTTATTGTGGGTAAAAATAGAATTAGCCAATTAAAAATTAAACTGAAATTCAAAACACATTTTTGATTGGAAAAATGTATTGAATAATAAGCCGTGTGAACATTAATATTTAGACTTGTCTGTAAAACTCTCGAATTATAAAAAAAAAATTATTACAACCGAATTGAGAACCTCCTCCTTTTATTGAAGTCGGTTAAAAATACACAATAAGTACCCCTTTAAATAATTCATAGTATCATTTTTAACCCGTGAGAATTTTTGCGACACAATTAGTTATCTATTTTATTTGCAAATCCATGCTTAAAATGGCACTTAGCCATTTTTTGTGTCAAAAGTGACACGGTTTCGTTGAAGTGGGATAATGTTAACAATATCAACAATTACAGTGTATTTAAAGCACCGCGCTGTTTAGGGTTAATTCGCTACGGCGTGTGAACTAGCGATTTTAATAGGGATTATTATTGTAATGACACTTTTTATGATTTTCAAGTGGTCATGAGGTTATGATACTGAAGTTTTTGATTCATAATAATCCCGTGGGAACTCTCCTAAAATAATAAATACAAAAAAAATAACGAGCATTTTTGTTATAATTAATTATGCAATACTAATTATTAACGAGAATTAGCATTGCATAATTAATAATATTAATGTATGTTTATTTAGGTATTTATAAAATTATCAGTTAATCACTTTTCAATAAAACATTATTTAACTTTAATAGAAATGGAACGCGAAAGTTTCAAATATTATAAAATCTTATAAAACATATTCAGTCATTTCAAATTATTCAGTTGAAGTAGCGAATTTTTCCTAAGAGGAGATCGAGCCCAATAATATAGTTCAGGTCCTATTTTATATCGATCTATATAAAATAGGACCTGAATGAGAGGTCACGGGACTAATCCCACCTCTCGTTCCCACCACTGCAACTCCTGTGTAGTGTAGCCAGGATCTACAGCTTGACTGCCATAAAAACCCAACCAATGAAGGTCAAGTTTGTCCCGGGGAAAGTTAAACTGTCATTGGACCCGCAACGAAATTGATCATAAGAACATAGGAGGAGTTCGAAATTAAGGTTCGACTTCCCTCCATTGCAAAGCGGATTACAGGTGACAAAATGTGAATGAGAGGTCAGAGAGACTCAAGAAAAAGTTAGGTATATAAGGAGGGTATTTTTTACAAATTACCGGGTAAACTAAGCCTAACCCCATCATGCTGACACCATAACAAGCAAATGATACGTCTCGCCACGCGCGCGCCACGCGGCGCGAGTGTGCCGCCACTTACCTATGATGCGTTTGTGCAACTGCCACCGACACCGCCAACTATGGAGATTGTCATCTGTTTGCAAGGAAATGTTTTTACAAGAGGTGTTATTGGCACGTGCTGATGATTAAACGATTTTAAGGGCTCACAGCTTGATATTTTTGAAGCAATTAACCTAATAATTTAGTAGTAGGATCTGACGTAATTAACTTTACCGGATATCTTTTGCAATGGAAAAACAGCTTTGCAAGCGAATGACAAATGAATAATAAATCTAGAAACTTGGGAAGTGCGGCAAATTAACTATTTATTAATTATTATTTGTAAGCAAAAAACAGAAAATTGAATCAATGACATCTGAAATTCTGTTGCGGACAAGTTGGCATAATAACATACCGAGCACGATTTTTTTTAAACAATAATAAGTAGTAAAGAATGTTATTAAAATTTGTTATTTTAATTTAGTGCAGATGCCTCTCGACATCAATGACGTCACTGTTATTATCTTGCCAACAAACACAAAGCTGGAGTTGGTTTTCAATCAACCTCAAGAGGTATGCCCCAACTCTACCAAATGTTAACTGTTTCTAACCACCCCACTAAACATTATTATATCTGCCAAACAAAATCTAAACTTATTTACAGCATCATACAGTTCTAATTCATCTTATCAAGATAGTAATGTATCGTAAAATTACGATTCATAGATGAATTTTATGACAATGGATTTAGGGCTTATTTTTCTGAAAGTTTAGTTTGGAAGGCGAGCTTTGCGAGTTGTTTTGGAAGGAAACAACAATAGGACAAGTAGGTATGCAACAGAGCATATGATACCGTGTTATTAATATAATAATGTTACTCCATGCTAGGAAAAAATTAAATAATTTTGTTTGCAAGTATTTGTTTCAATTTTGTTGTAGATTTTTGTACACTCTACGACGTTACTCGGATCATAGTAAAATGGTTGACACCAGCAAAGTCATAACTATTGTCACGTGGAGGTTTAGGTATAGCAGTGGATTGTTATTAGCTAAATGCTCATTCATAATCGTGTGTAAAAAACTAATAAAATCATATCTACTTCTGATACAAAGGAATTATTTGCTTATGTCAAACAACTTATATCACATCCCTAGTCTGTACCAACCATTTCGACTAGGTCTAAGCTGTCCGTTGAAATTCAGCTAAATATCAGAGATCCATATGATAGCCCTTAGCGCGTTGGTTCAGTGCAAAAATATTGGCGTTCAAAAACAGACTCTAACAATACAACTTAAGGTATTATTTTCCTGGTCTATTTAAATATGTTAAGCAAATAATGTCAGATGTAGAGCCAATTTGTGGTCCCATCGATTCATCTTTTGGTATTAAATGAGGAATGACAGAATCGATTTTATTAGCCTAAATAGGGGTCGCAATTTGGATGGATGAGTCCACTGAATTTTTATTTTTGGTATTGAATATTTACATAGGATCAAGAGTCATTTAAGTTCTGACAAAGTTGGTGTAAGTTTTCCAAAAACTTTGAAAGTCATTGGATAATATTTTCAAGGAAACCCTCAAAATTTTTTCACTGGGATTCTTAAAAATGTAGGTAGGTACTATATTACTTTACAAAAAATATCAATAATAGTTACCTTTCTTAGCATAGTAATTAATCGCTTAAGCGTCTCTCATAAATTCGTAGCGAAAGGAAATCTGCATTTGGTAAATACTTCTGATAAATTCAAAATTAATGCAGAATGACTTCATCAAAATCACAACAACCAAATGAAACTCCAATAAAAAGTCTCCCTCTCTTTAAAAAGGTAAAACAAATAAGGTCCAAGTGTATTGGTTTAGTTAAACAAACTAGTCCTGCCCCGCGGCCGGCGTTGAATTTTAAACAGACAAACAGACTGGCGGACAATACGTCAATTAGCTTGCGGCTAGGATTCGGCAGCATGTGGTTTAATATTTGATTATAAAAAGTGGATTCTATTTAATTTTGTTATGTCGTGTCATCAATTGAGTTAACAGTGTAAGCAGCTGAGTAGGTCGAATTTGATTTAAGAGAGTGGCTCTTGTGGTTTTGTAGATTGGCATTACTTATGGTAGAGCAAAAAAAGAATGAGACATGTATAGGCTCCTTAAGAGAATTTGACGATTTGTAAGTACTAATTTAATTAGTCTAAACAAATAAAGATAATTTTAATTTTATGATGCTTAACTTGTCTCATGTAGTGAAACACTGCTACACAGTATCTAACGTGCGTGATCAAGCGAATATTTATTAAAACAGAGGCGCTAAACCCTGGTCTGAAATTTATTTACAGGTTCAGTTGCTGGCTGATGAAATCCTACATGGTAATGGTCAGCTTACCTATCCTCTGATACCAGATCATGGTTATACATTTATGTATGTAGAGCAAACGGTCTGAAAGCAGCTAAACCAATTCGTAAAAGTAGGTTCATTGCAATAAAAACGGTAATTGATTTAAGTTTCTCACAACATTAACAATCTCGGTAAATCTGCGGTAAACCTGCTACAAATGTAGAGAAGCTACTTACTATTATTATTAGTGACAAACCTATTAGATTTCCCAACTGGGGGAAAGATCCATCGTAAATGCGCAGGATTAGTCGGTGGCTTGTGGCTGGCGACGGAATTAATGGCGGTGGGGGAGATATTGCTAAGTATGACGTTTAGTATTGGGATATTAATTTGGTAGATGTGGTTTTTCATTAGTGTTTTGAATCACAAATTAAACTATTGTAGATTCACCAACTTATGATCGTCTGTGAGGCCAATTGAAACAGTACATAGACTATCTCGGGGAACCCTAAAGGTAAACTGCAGTAACAATTTAATTCGCGTGTGATCGCGTTGGTTTGTGAACCTTTAGTGGCCGCATGTCACCGCGGTTAAAAATGATTTCTATTGTGTCTCGATTCGCTGTTACTTGAAGACCTAAAATGACTTTAATAACCACAGGGAATTCAAATCGATTAATGTATCATACTTAGGCTGTATTGCACCATCTTACTTTAACTTTAACAAACGTCAAAATCTGTCAAACTCCATACAAAAAGCACTGGTTTTTGTTATAGTTACCGTTAAAGTGGTGCAATTCAGCCTTAGTCCAGCATAATAAAGGTTACAAAGATATACTTATAATAAATCTGTAGAGAGGTCAATTCTGTACATGAAATATATGTATATTCAAAATAACTATTAGGGGGTGATTAGTGATCGATACTGATGCCAAAAATGCAATCAGTAAAATTTTTGTCTGTCTATCTGTATGTTCCTTATAGAAAAAAAACTACTCGACGGATTTTAACGAAACTTGGTACAATTATTTGTACCAAGTACCGCCTTCCCCTTCATATTTGTTTCAAGTAACTGTCCTCACCATAGGTTGTCTGGAAGAGATCGCTTCATAGCGATAAGACCGCCTAATTGTACCTTGTGTGTTCCTTTTCTTCTGTTATGTTATTTGTTTGGTGTGCAATAAAGTGTATTTATTATTATTATTATTAATTATTCTTCATACTCCTGGGCAGGTTATAGTATACTTATGAATTCCCATGGGAACGGGAATTAGCGGGAAAATCCTTTTTTATTAAAAATCTAAACCGCTTAAGTTATACGCTTGAAATTTGGCATGCAGGTACCTTAGAAAACTTAAAGCTTAGTTACAACAGGATATTGCAAAATTCCCACGGGAACGGGAGTTAGCGGGAGAAAACATTTGTATGAAAAAAATCTAAACCGCCTAAGATAGATGAAGGGGGTAAAACGGGATAACGGGGTAACGCGTGGATACGCGTACGAAGTCGCGGGCGGCCGCTAGTTCATAATAAAAGTTACTTACTTACCTACATTGTTATTCTGAAGTAATAATGTAATTTCCGTTAATTATGTTCTAAAATTGTAGGATAATTATTTCAGTTACATTGTCTCACTTAAAGGAAAACGGAAACCAGTTACGGATAAGTGCAATATAAAATATGCAAATCTTAATTCATAAGAGGTAATTATACATGAAAATGAAATCTAAGTATTACCTACCTACCTACCTACGGATGTTAAAACTGCCAGAAATGTGGGAAACTCAAAATTACAAAAGTATAGAATAGGTACAGCAGATTCGATACTTTGTTATTTTTTTTGTACTTATCATTGTAGGTTATGCTGAAACAAAGCTAGAAAGCTTTCTAGAAACTGTCACCATATAGTTAATGTTATTTTTTGCATTTGAAACTCACGTCCTTCATACGAACAGGGTATAGTGGAATCCGTTTTCAATCCGTGTTTGGAAGTTACTGTATGGGTCAGGGCCGTGATAATCCATTGGCTTCGGCTGCATTGACATCCGTCACGCGCTTTGTTGGGTGTCGAGGGTGAGACCGGTTGGTAAACAATGTTGGAATTTGCCGAATAACTTATTTTAGGGCTTTTTTTATAGCGATAGGTGTAATAAGTTGTACAAACCTGGTCAAGGCTGATAGATAAATGCATGTTTAGAGTAGGCGCACACCGTTGATTTTTAGTTGGCCGATAGTTGTGCCCGATTTTAAATTGTATGAAGAATCGGCCAAATCGAATCGGCATAGTGTGCGCACTCCCATACATGCCCATACTGATTAACTGCCCGACTAAACTATCGGCCGACGAAAAATCAACGGTGTGCGCCTACTCTTAATGTGTGTGATGGTTGCGACAAAACTATGAAAAGTTCCCACCGCTTCAACTCCTGTGTAGCCAGGATCTACAGCTTGACCGCCAATAAAAACCCAACCAGTGAAGGTCAAGTTTGTCCCGGGGGAAAGTTAAACTGTCATTGGACCCGCAACTAAATCTACTTGTAGCTTGTGGATCTGTTGTTGCTAACTGCTAACTTTTATTAGCTCAATACATGAATCTTAATACGTTTTGAACCAAAATCATAAATACAAAGAAGGGACCGAATTCTCTTTTAGACCGTTACGAAGCTAATTTCATAAAATAAAATGTATTATTATATTTAACGGAAGTAATTTCCTTCACATTCGTAACAAATGGCGCATATCGAAAGCGCTGATTTGTTTTATAATTACAATAATTACGATTTCAACTTGACAACGGTGGCAGGTGGTGCTAATGCTATTTCCTTTCGACAAAATCCGTAAACATGTCGGACTTTCAATATTTGAAGACAATATGAAGATTGAAAATCTACCTATTTCGCCCAAAGATCTTAAATATTTTCTAAGATTTGTCGATATTTTAAAATCATTTGCTAAACTATAGGAAACAATACTTTATTCTTTCGAAAGCTGCAAGGAAAAAATGTATTTTCGGGATAATCTATACCTACTAGCAGAATTTAAGAACATCGCCCCATAGAGTAGCTAACACCATAATCACTCACCCGCCGTCCATCCCAAACAACAGCACACAAAGTACATGACACCCAAATCATTGGCAAACAGGCGTCCACAACAAAATAGGCCGTAACGAATTTTCAAAGCAAACATTAGTTTACGAAACCCGACCCAAAATTCGAGCGCCCCTGTATTTCACCAACTATCAATCCAAATTCAGTTCTATCACAAGCTCACTGAGCTCAATATCGAACAACGGAACACCAATAAATTGGTAACGTTCTAAAGACAGAACAATGCGCCAACGCAGGGGTGCGCGAGAGCATTCACTTTTCGCTCTTTAGCCACCATTGTTCCAATTTGATTTATATTCATGATTCTTACTTTTATTATTACAAGCGGGTAAATCAAGTGAGAATTCAGTTCAATCGTTAACGTCAGCTATAGAGGTCTCTATTTAGAAAAAGTTCGCTCGACATACATCTGGGTGCATTCAAATAACGGCCAATTTTAAACAATCTCTTTATTTTAGTACAAAAGTGACTAGTTATAAACTTTGGCAGTTGCAACTTAAACTATACAATGTTAAAACTTTATTGTCATACAAAATTCTTCACAATGTTTCTTATCCTACTATGTGTATAATAAAAAATCTTAAAATATAATTTGTACATAGACTGACTAGCGAAAAATGTTGTAATTGACTTATTTTGTTTAAACTCATATTTGAGCATTTATGATACTAGACCTATTATAAAAGTCTCTATATCTTTGGTTATAATAAACACTAGATTGAGCATAAGCCGCATCTCCACTGTAATAGTATTTTTCATTTTGACCGTAACCCGTTCCGTTGTTGTAGTTATTACAATTTGAATTGTAATCGTCCATTTTGGGAAGTCTTCTGCTTTTAGCGGCAGTTTCAAAAGCATTTTTAAAGATCTCGTAATTTGCCTGGTTGAAATATCCTTCAGTATTATTTTGCAGTGCTGTGTCATAGGCGTCATTATAATTATTGCAAGTGGCAACATGCCTTTGATTATAGTAATTAGTTTGATTTATATCTTCTCCAAAACTAGAGGGATGTGTGAAAAATCCACTTCCTGTTGTGGAAGTTATACAATTTCCTCCTTTGTTATTTACTGAAACTGTGACATTTCCAACATTGATTAGAACACCTTCAGCAGTTTGCATAAAATTAGAACCATTAGGGAACGGTTTACTAAATCCTTGGAAACTTCTATAACTACCGTCGCTTGTGTACTCTTCGTTTTTATTAGGAACCAAGAACATATCTCTAAAGGCATCTTTGGTCACTTTATCTCCAGCTACAGAATAGTTTTGGAGTTTATCATAATTTGATGCAAATTCTTCAGGTGGGACCTTTCCCGAATTGATATTATCTAGAGATTCCAATGTTTGACTTAAAGCAAAAATATAGTTGTGCGCGAACCGTAGAGTTTCAATTTTTGTTAATTTCGTATCTTCTGGGAATGTTGGTAGAACACATCGTAGTCTATCTAGTGCTTCGTTCAGCATGTGCATTCTGTTTCTTTCTCTATCATTCGCTTTGATTCTTCTGTTCCTCTTAATTTTCATGATTTGCGTTGGGCTCTTACACCGCGTGACTCTGTTCTTTCCATTTGCATATTTTCTTTTCGGTTTATTTGGGTCTTTTGGTTTCTTGTCCTTTGATTTTATGGGTGTCGAAGTGTTGTTTAAAGGTGATATGTTTTGTTCAAACGCCTTGATATCTACTGGTTCTTGGAAGGGAAATTCATAGTTGTCACCGAAGAGTTTTCTTCTCACATTCTCTTTCTTTGGCGTTAGGGATATGCCTAAGTCTGAAGAGTCGTGTTTGAGGGGGGTACTGTGGACTGATGTTGGTGTGGCCAAGGATTCGGCGTAGGACCTGTCAAATCCTGAATCGGTGCTGCAGATGCTGTCGTTGAAGTCGCAGTAATCTTCGAAGTTTGTCCCGAACATCTTTAGTTAAATCTGTAGACAAAACGAAATACGTTAAATAAATATGTACTAACTATTGTCCATTTAATAGGAGATACAAGTTTATCCGTTAAAAGTAACAATGTAAAAAATATGGCAAAGTAAATTATTTTATTAAAAAAATATATTTTTCTCTCACACACATAACAATATTTATTTTTTAAATGCTACCTTGTGTGTGAGAGACTGGAGCCTGAGATAGGTTTCCTTAGAAACCCGAAATATTACAGTATTATAGCTTGTGTATCGTACATCTTTGTAATTCTAATTGATACTCTATGAATGAAAGTTTCATATTAGACCATCGGATCAATAATGCCAAAGATTCTTGTGACAACAAGAGCATATAGACAAACCAAATCGTTTGGGTGATCAAGAGCAGTGATATACAAACACATTCTCTCAACACTACCCCTTGTAGCCACCCCATGTTTGTCTCTCCGTCCACCTGAGACAGGTGGCTCACCGGGACAATCGCGTGACCGTATGTTACAAGTCACTTGAACTTTATCACTTCCGACTTTCTGCCGTTTCCGGTATGGGGTTTGTTTGGCAGTTGATTTGATTTTGGTTTAATTTCTTTATTTCATTTGGGTAGAAGAGTGTTGTCCATAAAAAAAATCTTTGAAACACAAAAATCGGGGCTAAACTTGAGGTGGAGACCAGTATGAAAACCGTTCAATCTTGAAAGAAAAGTTTGAAAGCGATAAATCTATGCGGTGGATACGTGCGATAAGTTTCCGTTGATAAATGGGTATTATTGGGTATGTTTACCATTTAAGGGTAGCATTCTACAGTATGAGTCTGAATGTAGGCCATTTTAATTATCTCAATTCGATACCACTTGGCCACCTGCCACGCACGCGTCGGCACGCGATGCTTTGCGCCCGCGCACCGAAGCGTGGCAATTGGCGAGTAAAGTTAATGGGGCTCGTATATTTCATTAAATTATTATTAATAGTTATATTCGTAGTAAAGTTAATGGTTTAGATATAACGTGTTAATTTTTAGTCCCCAGGAGGATTCATTAACTACACTGACTTTGATTTTAGGCACTGACTCTATGTTCAATGTGCATCCCACAATACAGCTGAGTATGTACTTACTGTACTGTAGAAACTTGAAGCTATATCAATTGGGAATTTATTTATCTACCTATCAATAAAGTCGAAGTAGAGTTATTTAAATATTTTATTTTATTGTAAAAAATAAACAAAAACATAACTCTCCTTCTGGCGCAGTCATTTAAAAAGGGGTAAAGTCGAATTTGGATCACTCTTAAAGAAAATAAAATTAAGAAATAAAAAAGACACCTGAATAATAAAAAACATCACAATCTCAAGTTAAGAATCAACTTTGTCATAAGGAGAGCTTTTAGGAGCTTTCATTTCAAGATAGACCTGACGCTAATAGAAGATTAGAACCTGGGTTCTCTTACTAACTGACTAACGCTCGTAAACAAACGATGCTTGCATAAGTGAAGCAGCAAATCGAATGCACAACGTTGAGTAGAGCTCTGTGATTGGTTTGTGTGTCACCCTGTGTGTCCACGCGCACCGTGAGACCTAGCATAATAATGTTTGTAAAAACGGGCATAAGTACTCTAACAAACTCTTCTTGAAATACTAACATGCTTGCCTGGGATGCTCTACAATTACATAAACTACCTTTTTTAATATATATATAATCGACGTTCATAAGTGCCACTTGTGGTCTAAACTGAATAAATATTTAAAAAAAAAACAACTCCTATTGTTGACTCCTATTTTATTAGACCTTCATTTAAACATATCATTGTGATATTAATCAATTAAAAAAAATACAACAAAATCTCAACTTACAATACACTCCACTCCTGAAAATTAAAACTGGCACAAACTACACTAACATCACAACACTAAAATGCTCGCGGGTGTATCCCGACTAAGTGACTACACTTGGGACTTTGTGACCATGACTAAACTAAGCTGAGCATAACCCGCGCCTGCGTGCGACGCACTGTGGGCCGGGACGCCTCGCTCCCTGTTATAACGGACCCACTGGGTTGGTGGGACGCACTTGATGGGGAACGCCCACTACTTTTTGGTACTTCAATAGTTGGATAGTTCAATAAAACTTGCCGATTTTATCATGAAAATCATTGAAATGGTTTTGAAATTAATCTCAGCCCTAAAATATTGTAGCAGGTTGTACTTGATTTGTTAATTGGAAATGGGTATGTAAGAAGTGAAGTGTTTGCATCAGGTAAGTGCAACTCTTGTGTAAGAACTTACTAATAACAAACATTATTAAAATAGTTAGTCTTACTTTCTTTACATAAGTATGCTGTTGTAACTGGTGAGAGACTTAATAAGCCGTCTGTGACATTACAGGTTCTGTCTCAGTCTTTTTAGTGTCTCTGCTACAAACAAAATACATTTTCGTCACTTTTTTAGATTTTAAATTCAAAAGTTTAGAAGTAATTTAAGCTTATTGTTGTGTACCTATTGATGATGTCCAAAATCAATAAATATCTTTTCTTCCTTACCACAAACGCAATACGGGCGAAGGAAGGTGTTATATTTTTTTATTGTTAGAGCAAAGTAAACATAGCCATATGCCATAACGCGCGACATCTACCGATTGCACGGTTTAATTTGTTTAATAGTTTAATAGCGCTTGCAAACTGTGCCGTTTTTTATTGCCAACCCTTTGTCGGTATCGACATGCCATAAATTACATAAATATTTGATCAGACACGGAGCCTGTGTAATATTTTATAGAGCAAGTGCACTAACGTAGTTAGATCCGATACATTAGAATTTTATTGTGTTACCTATTACATAATACAATAGATGAAATCGGTGACGTTTGAACTTGCATGGCAGATGAAAATTCTACTTGTTCTTGTATCGTGTAAACAGGTCATAATTTTGGTTTCGTTCAGGCTTTGGGGACATGTATTACGTTTACTTGATTTTAAAAAAAAATCTTACTACTTTTCAATCGTCGATATCTGTTAACTGAAGAATAACCTTATCATTTTGACATTATTTTCCATATCAATGTCAATGTGCCAAACTTATTCTTCAGTTAAAAGTTATGCGACGATTGAAAAATCAGCCCTAAAACTTTTAAATAGGTGTCTCACAGAGACAAAAGCAGAGCTTATAAATTAAATTAATAAACAAAACTAAGTTATTTAGTCTTATAAAGCGCTCAAAAAAGATTTTAAATTTATTTATTCTTGCGCAAACGGTAACCTTGCCGTCAATTGATCTAAAACTTCACGGATAGTTAAATGACAAATAGGAGTACAAATCAACCTTTTAACACCAAATGCCCCGGTCACGGCTGATCGGCGATTCCTGCAAAAATGGCTAACTCCGTCACGCTGCATTGGAAGGGTTAAAAAAGGAAAACTTGATGATAAGCAAGGGCTAAGTTGAAATTTATAGAAATATGACGCTTTTAACTTATTTCTACATAGCTCTTTTTCATGTTGTTGGTGGAGGCTAATAATTAGTTACTCTTCTGTTATATACCTATCTATCATGATAATGTAATCTTATACGAGTACTCGTTTATGTATCTGCATTTTGTAAAAATATTAAAATTGAATTTTGTAATGCAATATCACTTTATTTTTGTTTAAATAAGATCGAAATCGTAATAAAAATCAGGTGTAGCCCCACACGAGCAACCCTTTCAAATCTCAATATTATAACTGTGCCGTTTAAAATAATAAATAATGGCAAACGGGTTGGGGGCTTTAGTTACTTTGCCGTCGCCACGCTCGAGAGACCATGAATGCAATAGTTATAATGCACCTTCATGCTGTGCTGTTCTAGGGTTAACTATAGGTAGGGTTGTCTGGAATTTCGTCGATGAAAGTCTTTTTCATTATTTTAAATATTTTGAACTTTTTTTGGTGTTTCAATAAGATTCGATTGATGTAAACTTTTAAGTTTCTGGTTAAATATTATCCCACCAAAAACATTCTGTAAAAAACTAGCCAAGTCTCGATGGAGCTGCTTGTTTATCTCTAAAAAGTAATGAAATCTAGACAAAGTCGTGCCAAGTCTATGGTTCCTTACTGCGATTTCTTTATTATTATAGTTAATGTTGTGTGACTTGGCCGTTGAAGGGTGACAAAACCAGGTGCTCCATGCATGACACCATTTCACCAATCTGTCGCCAGAACCGCTACTCATTGACGATGGAAAATTTCCACTTGGAAAACGTTGATTCAACAATAACCAGTCAATTGTAGGTTTAATAAAGCTGCGTATTTCAATAATACTTATGTATGATTATCTTAATAAAGATTGTTCAACGGCCAAGTCACACAACATTAACTATAATAAAGAAATCGCAGTAAGGAACCATAGACTTGGCATGACTTTGTCTAGATTTCATTACTTTTTAAAGATAAACAAGCAGCTCCATCGAGACTTGGCTAGTTTTTTACAGAATGTTTTTGGTGGGATTTCACTTCTTTTTGTAGAAAGTGGCAAAATTATTTAACGTCGTCGTTTTATAGACATTTTTTAACGATATTAAACACAAATAAACTCAACGACATTTAAAATCAGAATTGTTTTAATAACATAACCTTAGCGAACCTTACAATATAATAAACGAAATCAACGAAATGCAAATTACACAACATTCAACTTAATCGACGGGGGGCTCTAGAAAGGAAAAAAATCTGGACACCGCTTGCTAGTGCTAGCGCCATCTAGCGGTGAGCGATACAGGCGAACACCACGGTGCCGGAGTAGTATTGATCATTAATGTGGTGTTACTCCAGATCTTCGATTTTCCTAGTTTTTATAGTTTTCCCTTTATGTGGCCATTAAACCCTAACTCTGTACCAAATTTCAGCTCTCTGAGTTTATGGGAAGTACTAGTTCTATTTTGATGATCATCAGTGAGTGAGTGAGTGAGTGTCGTAAATGCGAAACTTTGCTGTCGCTTAACTTCGGAACTAAATGACCTACAGACTTGAAATTTTGGATTTTAAGTATGCGATTATAGCTTACTAGATGACGAAAATTTCTGCGTTCTGGTTTTATCCAGAGGTTCTCAAATAGGGGCCTGAAAATGCGGCGAAATGGTTCCAGTAAAGGATGGTACGGCAGTGTTTGCTTCGCGCTCGACTTGGCGGGGGCACTGCCGTGCCCCCAGATGTAAAAGTAAATTATTGTGAAATTCAATTTCGCTCTAGACATTAGATTACTTGAAAACCACGTTAAGTGCATTGGAAAACCGGTTAACCAGATAAAAATCCAAAATTCGGTAAGCGAGAGCAACCTATAATCTGTTAGTGCCACGCTCTCTCGAACTTTCAAATGTACAAAAAACAATAGGACTTTGTTGAAGTAAATTTTTTTTTAATAAAAAAATCATTTTTAAACAAGTTTGTTAGCACATCACTACAAACGTCAACCCTCCATCGCCGCGCCCCTGCGCGCACAAACATCCCGGCCGGCTCGGGTCCGCCACCGAGCATAATTCTGCGGACTTAACCCGTCACCAGCGCTTTGATGATTATTTGCTTGTCTCTGGATTAGGCTAATTGATTCTGGTTGTATCTGAACAAGAAAGAAACATTGTGACTTCCCTGAGAACTGAAGAGTGATTTACTTGGTCTCTTAAAATTAAAATAGTGACGCAAGTTTAAAAAATGTTAGGTATTCATCTTTCTATTACCTTAAAGTGTTAGAGCGTCTTTCTGCTAAGTTTAGGGTCATTGATAAATAGATAAATTATTTGGAAATGTAATCAAATTGAAACGTACCTACTACGGCTTGAATCGACTAAAGACATTACCTACATAGATTTCTAGAGTTTGACAAACTAACTTTGGGGAAATTAATTACTTTTACATTCACTAGGCACTTTCTTTAAGTCTTAGGTAGAGATTCAGTTCACAGAGAGAACGCTACGAGTGTTTTATTAAAAAAAAATCAAAAGATAAATAATAATTAGGTTTAAGTTGGGAAATGACAAATGTAACATGCCTCATTTAAAAATCAAAATCATATTCACAAATAAAAACACTGTTAAATCCTACAATATTTGCCTACTCAGCGCCGTAACATGACGTTAATCTTTTAAATATTAAAACATTTACGAACGCACTTCTATAATCTCTACGTCTAAAAAGGTATAAAAACTACATTCGCCATTGTGGGGGTCCGTTTTAAAATGTTAAAACGCTTTGTTGTTAAGGGCTTATCCAAAGGGTTGTAAATAATGACGGAGCAACTCTTTATGGAAAACTAAACGGTCGCCCTCGAACGCATGGGGTCGTGCTTTAAACAAAAGTGTTCTTTGCGCGAAAGCTTCGGTGCCCGGTGGTTAAGAGCTTTTTGATGGTAAGAGATTGAAAAAACTTTTTTTTGGCAATAATATTGCCATTATTTGGAACTTCCAATATTTTATAGTCTGTATGCGGTTTGGAGTGTAATCAAAATGTTGCACAATTATTTCATTTTGTAGACCATTCACGTACCTACTTAAATCACCATAATGGATTCTAAATTACAAGACGTCATAAAGTAGAGTCGATGAATGTTTTAAAAAGATTATAGGTAGGTACATGCTCCTCATTCATTTCTATCCATTTAATATAAAGCACTTTGTAACGTTGTGTCTGTGTGTGCCGATGTGTGGTGCATAAGCCCCCATCCAGTATATCACCCAGCTGACACTATCTTGACAGGCGGACAGGACATCAAATTCGGACATTTCTATTACTAAAATATTGCTGTTCAATACACATTTTCATTATAACAAAAATAAATAAAACAAGCAATATAGAGCATCCCGTTCTGATTGCAACCTTTATTTGTTTTGGATGTACAATATAATTTAAAAGAGATTGAATGTCGTGAGAAAATATTGTGAATAGCACGTGTTACTTGCTATAGATAAAGCTTTTATGAATTTTTCGCAATAATGTCTCTTTGTACAAACAACAGGATCGTTCACCCACTGTGCGTGATTTCTGTCTATCAATTTTCCGTCGCTGTATTTTGCATTGGTTTGTAAATATTAATAATGAGGTGTTATATTAATACATTTTGAAGAGCTAATATTTTTATACTGACATATTTTTGTTTGGTTTGTTATTGGCATATGAAGTCTATTCCAAACGGATTTCGTACTGTAAAGGCGAGCCGTGCGGATCATTTAGACACCGAGTCCGATTAATTTTTGGGCGTTTTCTAAACAAATTGTATGCAATAAATATTTTTTATGACATAAATTACTATCTAAAATAATATTAACACACAAAAACAGCTTAGTAAGGTTTAGAAAATGAATGATCTACTTAAATATTTGCATAAAAGGCAAACGTGTGGAATATTAAATCTTCTCCAAGTTGACTGACATCATCAATGGAATATATATATTATTTTTGCTTATGAATGTATGCTAAATAAATTCCTAGACCTAGAGTATAGGGTAGCTGCTTAGATTTCACTTAAAAGCTAATTTTAGTCAGTTATTTTGTTTTAACGCATTTTACTGTCAGCTTGTAATAAGAGTTCAATCACGAATTCTATCCATGAAGCGCCGTTGCTATAGAATCGTTGATGACAAATTTCTGCAGATAGTCCAGTCGTCCGAAAAAAAGGCAAATAAAAGAAAATGAATTTGCGCTTCTAATTTTTTAATATGTTGTAGGGGATACCTAGAAAAGCTTAACTTGAGATTGTCGACCAAGCTTTCCTAGGAGCTTTCGCCGCCATCTTGGAAAACGCTTAAAATTTGTTTTTCGGCAATAACTCGGCTATCCGATGAGATTCGAAAATTTTTGTAGGACACTTTTTGTAGCTTTCTTTGTGCTCTACAATAACGCCCGAACCATTTTTAGCGTATCATGCATCGTTATCGAGATATCGATCGATAAAGTCAAAAATTTTGGACACAATTTTTGTTTTTTGCTTTTTTTTTCTTTGGGTCTTAATAAATATGAAAAATTGTGGAATTCAAACTTGTAGAGCATATTCAGACCTACAATTTCCTTCTTGGATTTTTTTATGTTGGACAAAAATTACGATCTCCAGCGCGCCGCAAAGTCGGTGAATCCACACTCAGCGTCGAGCGAGCTGCTCGCTCGGTTGTGTCTGGATGTCGAATCGAATGGGAAATTGTTCAGGAAATTGATGGGATAAAAAATAAGTACATAGAGCAACAAATTAAGGATCACACAATAGTAATTTATTAAACAAATAATTTGTTTGTGCAGTAAAAAAAAATATTTTTTTACAATACAAAATAAACAATGCGTAACGTGAGTTGTGAGAGATCGGAGGATCAGGAAGCCGGTTTGCTTTCAAACGGACGCTTTATGCGGGCACGCCGTTATAACGAGTTTACAGCCAACTAGATATCGAAATTTTTGCCCAGAATATCGGAACCCTTGATTTACACTACGCACAGCAAAAACTCAACACGATACGATATACTAACTTGAGCGCGCTCGACGCTGAGCGTGGATTCACCGACTTTGCGGCGCGCTGGAGATCGTAATTTTTGTCCAACATAAAAAAATCCAAGAAGGAAATTGTAGGTCTGAATATGCTCTACAAGTTTGAATTCCACAATTTTTCATATTTATTAAGACCCAAAGAAAAAAAAAGCAAAAAACAAAAATTGTGTCCAAAATTTTTGACTTTATCGATCGATATCTCGATAACGATGCATGATACGCTAAAAATGGTTCGGGCGTTATTGTAGAGCACAAAGAAAGCTACAAAAAGTGTCCTACAAAAATTTTCGAGTCTCATCGGATAGCCGAGTTATTGCCGAAAAACAAATTTTACCCCTTTTTTCAACATGGCGGCAAAAGCTCCTAGGAAAGCTTGGTCGACAATCTCAAGTTAAGCTTTTCTAGGGATCCCCTACAACATATTAAAAAATTAGAAGCGCAAATTCATTTTCTTTTTTGAATGTACGTAATGACTGGACTAAGAGTAGATGTTGACTATTTATAATAATCCGAAGGAACCAGTGTTGCATAGATCAATTTAGTTACACTTCTTATTAAACTTTCAAAATAATAAAGAATTATTGAATCTTTTCTACCATAGCTGTAGCTCCATTTATTGCTCATCATTTTTTATCTGTAACGCGTTAAGGGTCTACGAAATCGCGTAGCAAAGTCGTAGCGCGCGAGTATAAATGCGCAAACGACGCGCGCGCGCAATCGCGTGCATACGGCTATTAATACAGAACCACCTGCATAATCCTATAGACATAAAAAACCACAAATATCGCAAAATAAATAAAAATTAAACACAAAAATAAACCTCGTGTTTGCACAATTGGCTGACTCTATCCAGATATCACGTAATGGTCGCTCCAAAATGATTCCAGCTCGCAATAAAATTGATAATCGTGCTAATCCTTATTTGCACTGAAGGTGAGTGAAGTGGGTGGCCAGATAAGGTAACAGGTAGACCCGATCAAGCATTTCTATTGGTGAATTTTGCGTTCGTATCGCGACTGGAGTTTGGCCCCAATGTTTTCGTAGCCTATTCAATTAGGGACTGAATCATTATCAATATTAGTATTATTTTATGCAAATAAAATGTGCAATGTAATCAATAAAGTGGTGAATATTCACGATGAATCAATGACGAGTGAAAAGTTTGCGCGAGTTTTTGTTAGTCGCATAGATACTAGCGCCGCGAGCGGTCGTTTTGGGTAACTGAACTGCACTGTGTTTGCAGACCACTTACTACTTACAACCGGTAAGCTATTTCAATCGTAGTTCAATAGTATGTTTATTTATTTATTTATTTATTAAGGTACAGCAACAGATTGCAAATCATGGCTTAAAAATAAAGTACATTGAACAAAGATTAACAATTAATTTGCACTCCGATTGTAGCTGAACACAACATTCGTTTTAGTCTAGCTTTGATTTAAGTGATACAGTAATTCTAATAAATACATGCATGTTAGTTTACAATTTGCACCTACACAATATAAGAAAAGATGCACGAGAAAGTGAGAAAACATCTAGATCCTTGCTAATTTCATTGTAAGCTCTACACATTCGGAACACTGGATTGTTGTACGTTACATTATTCTGACATTTTGGCAAGGAAAAAAGTTTTTGCGTTCTTTTACTACCACCTATCTTAAGTGAAAAATGGCTCAACAGTTCACTGCAGTCTTATAGAGCGTAGCCATGCCAGCAATGCCTCTCCTAGATTGAAATGTTTACATATTTTAGGAATTTTAATCATATTATCTTAGGGAAGTATTACTTAACAATGAAGTAGGTACCTACTTACTTAAACTCAGCCTCAACTTTTTATTTGCGCACTGTGCAATACTCGTACTGCATTTTGTATCTAGCCGTAATACGACTAAGTAAACAAGACATAAGTAACAGGCAGAGAGGATGGAATAGTTCCAAGAGAAAATGACAGAATTTTAGCGAACTAAGTTATATGTAATTTTTGTCCCTTTCTTACACGTTCTGCCGCCCAGTACGGCTAGCACGAAAAACTTTCGAGTTCAAATCGTTTGCGTATTTGAATCGCCATCAAAAGATTTAGTACGAAAACTACAACAGCCCCTTGTGAACGTGTCGAAAAGTGAACTTAGTATGAGAAAAAATTGCACAAAACTTATTTTGAGAATAAAAATTGTCACGTTAATTCGAAGGTTGAGTATCGAATTTTGTCGAATACGCAAACGATTCGAAGACGAAAGTTGTTCGTGCTAGAGGTACAGGACAAGTAGCAAAACGTAAAGATACCTATAGTTCAGAGCATTTCTATGTAATGTAATGTTCTTACGAATGGTAGGTACAATACAGGTAAAATGTACGACGTTTGATTCATGAAAAGGTGGTGATTATAACATAGAGCGTCGCGTTGTTCTGTTACGAGTAAATGCTCCAGTCTATACTCACCTTTATAGTTGAAAATTCAAATTGCCTTCGCTCTTGCGTTTTTTTTACAAGGTAATACTTCGCTCCGTGACTCTGTTCGATTTTCGGAGCGATCAAACAAATAAAGACCTAAGACAGTATTACTCAAAGTATAAGGCAATGCTACCAACCAGGCAACCATGTTCAGCAGTGAACGTCCTATGGCTGAGATGATGACGATGATGAAGGAAATGCTACCTAAAATTAATTAATTGCCTTACTGGCAATGTATTACGAGGACCGGGAATTTGCTTTTTTCTATTAACGGGGCGGGCATATCCCAGCAACTTAATTTCGTACCTTATCCTACAAAAATATTACCCAGTGTAATTAGCTTTTTGCTTAGGTTGCACAGGTGAAAATGTTACGTAGCCAAACGCGGGCATGTGTTACCAAACATAGTAAGTACCAAACATACAGAATTATATCGGTAAGTATGCCCCTATCTACTATCTAGTATCATTATAGGTACTGTATAGCGTTCTACCAGTGACCAAAGCTGCTTTTAACTTTATCACTGAACCAAAAAATTTTTAGGGCTGAGTGGCGACCACGAGCCGGAAGACGTATTTAGCGCGCGCTGCTCGCCGTTCGTAGTCTGCGAAGTTCGCAGAAGGAACCTGTAGGTCGTTTGAATCTTTGGGGGAGATCTCGAACGCAACGGTGATAAAAGGAAAATAAGACTTGGCTGTATAGAATGATACCTTTGCCTAAAAAGAATCGATAAAAAAAATACACTGACATTGACAGCATGACAGCTGACAGCTGACAGCCAAAAGTAACTGTTGATTGTTTACCTAAAATACGTTTTTTATTTTTATTTCTATTCAAGTATTTATGTAAGCAAAGTGAAACTAAAGTAGCTAATAAGTTATCTATGTAAAAGTGTTCATATATGTTACAAAAGCATGGAAATATTAACATAAAATTTCACATTTCTGTTGTCTGTTGTGTACTTTGGACTTTGGCTGATTGTGACTCGCGATTCGGCAAATCCAGTGTGTAAACTCGGTATTGTGGTGTAAATCTTGTTGATTAAACTCGACATGTTTCTGTTGCGGAAACTTGAAGGTTTGCTAATGAGGACCAAGCAGAATTCAAGCCAGTTTTTGTCCACCTCCGGTACAATGGTATGCAATTCTTATTTTCATGTTTCTAATTAAAAACGATGTTCGGAACAAGTTCAATGCCGTAAATCAGTACAAGTAAATAATGTTCTACCCTCTGACCAATGTTTAAGTGTTAATAACACACACTTTATGATGAATTTTTGATAGAACAAGTAGTACTTTTCGAGAGCAATATGCATAATGTGGTTAAATCATACCTACTACCTATTATTTTGTTACCAAAGAAGTAAATAGATAATAGTAATCAAAAATATTAATAAGAAAGTGATAACCTAATAAAGGTACCTATGTGTATTTTTTACATTTATAGCATTGCCTATAATTTGTTCTGAACATAGTCTTAGTTTTATAATGCTTGTAAAAACTAGTTCTACATTGTTTGTTTGTTTGGGACAGAGGGTTTTGTCATCATACCTTCCAGGATTGCTCTTTGTAGGTATTTCAATTACCGCACCAAAGGTGAGGCTTGTGTTATTTGCAAAGGTGTTTTATGTTTTACTCACTAATTTTACTAATAATACCAATATGAACTACCAATTTATTACAAATTGGTAACATGAATTCCACATTATTAAACAGACTTTTGTGTCAGAACAAGAACTTTTGTGTCTTGTTTGGGCAAAGTTTTCTAACAAAAACTTTATTTTCAAAAGACTGTGATGTTTTTTCTTGTAATTAATTTTTTTACAGCAATGTTTAATGAAGCATCTTGAAAACTCTGATCCCCTTATTACAAAAAGCAAACCAATGATCACTTGTTTAAAATGACATTTCCATGCTAAGGCTGAGCTGCACCATCTTACTCTAACCGTAACTATGACAAGTTTGACTAGAACCGGTGCAGTGGTGTTTTTTGTATGGAGTTTGAGGGACGTTTGTTACAGTTAAAGTAAGATGATGCAAATGCCTAAATGATTTAATTTTTTTGTAATAAGGCACTGGAAGTTTAACATTGTTATTTGTTACAAAGATTTGCATTTATAATGATAAATTTTATCATTACCATTATCTCCCGGGTTCGATTCCCGACGTCGGCCGTTTGGTGTAGTGGTTCTGAGCGGACTACTATGCCGAGAGGTCCCGGGTTCGATTCCCGGCCGGGCAGAAATTGAAATGATGAATTTTAATTTCTGTGACGGGTCTGGGTGTTACTATGTATAATATGTATGTATTTAAAAAAAAAAAAGTCTAAAGTATATAAGTAGTATATCCGTTAAGCTAGCACCCATAACACAAGCATTAAGTTGCTTACTTTGGGGCTAGCTGGCGCTGTGTGAAATTGTCCAAAGATTATTTATTTATTTATTTATCTAATCTAAATCATTGAACCAAGTATTCAGACATCATGTCTTGTATTAAGAGCCATTTCACAAAAATATTCCGCGCGAATTTAGGTAAAAGCTGTCAACGCAACGTCAAAAGAGTAAAAAGAACGCTGAAATGGACAAAAAATCTTGAGCCGTGACCGTATTAAGACTTGATTTAAGTTATTAATTTTAAGGTAGAATGAGGTATTCAAACTTGATTAATTAATTTAAATTTTTAATAGAGTTTATTAAGTCTTTTATATTTCGATTCATAATGAAACACGAACAGGTATAATATGTAAAATATATATTAAGTACAAAATAAAGACAGTCACATAGTGAAAAATAAATCTGCCCCCTTACAGCTCCATCATCAGACCCTGGATACGAATAATGAAACACGAATAGGTATAATATGTAAAATATATTAAGTACAAAATAAAGCAGTCACATAGTGAAAAAAAAATCTGCCCCCTTACAGCTCCATCATCGATACGAAATATTCGTCAAGGCGAATCACACAAGCCCAAACTCCATAGGGTTCTATTGTTTTATTACGGAGGTGGCCATTGCATCTCCTCCAGATCCATTATCAGACAGAGCTAAGAAATAAATAAATAAATATTATTATAAGTAAACAAATAACTGAAATAATTCATCTTACTATCTTACTTTTTACTAGTCTTACAAATATTACTAGCGGCCGCCCACGACTTCGTACGCGTGGATCCCGTTTTACCCCCTTCATCTATCTTACGCGGTTTAGATTTTTTCAAACAAATGTTTTTTCTCGCTAACTCCCGTTCCTGTGGGAATTTTGCAATATCCTGTTGTAACTAAGCTTTAAGTTTACTAAGGTACCTACATGCCAAATTTCAAGCGTCTAACTTAAGCGGTTTAGGTTTCTCATACAAAAGAATTTTCCCGCTAATTCCTGTTCCCGTGGGAATTCTTAAGTATACTATAACCTGCCCAGGAGTATGGAGAATAATTGTACCAAGTTTCGTTAAAATCCGTCCAGTAGTTTTTGTTTCTATAAGGAACATACAGACAGACAGACAGACAGACAGACAGACAGACAGACAGACAGACAGACAGACAGACAGACAGACAAAAATTTTACTGATTGCATTTTTGGCATCAGTATCGATCACTAATCACCCCCTGATAGTTATTTCAAAAATACATTTCATGTACAGAATTGACCTCTCTACAGATTTATTATAAGTATAGAAGATAAATACGAAAGTTTGTGTGGATGTCTGGATGTTTGTTACACTTTCACGCAAAAACTACAGAACAGATTTTGATGAAACTTTACAGTACAGTACAGCAGTAGGTACTAGGCAGTCTGTGTTCAACTATCACTCGGTTCGGACGTTCCTATCGCAAGACCTTTGGTTCACTCAGCTCCGACACGACTCTAGTGCTGTGTGTAATTATTTTCGTGAATGCACTGAGTTTATTAAATTCTACGAGTGGATTTCATTTTGCCTGAGACCTAGGTACGCCATGAACCCTGAACCAGAAGACCCTGTCGCCAGCGACAGCGACGCTCATCCATCCCTGGCGTCGACCAGAATAACAATGTATAGACCAGAATAATAATGTATTTATGACGATCTGTGACAAACTAAATTTCAAGCGGGTGAAGCCGCGGGCAATACTACATATTTCATACTAGCTTTTTGCCCGCGACTTCTTCTGCGATGAAGTGGAAAATGGTTCTAATAGAATTAAAATATTCTAAGAAAATTAATTTTGTTAAATGATTATATTTTTTGATATAAAATCTACACATCATTATGTTTAAATATTTGAATACTTACAAAATTATGAGATCTTTCTAAAACAAAATTAAAACACTACACCTGCCGCAGATTTCTTTGTAAACAATGTTTTTTTGTTTTTCCTTCAGGTGCTAAAATCACCAGGCTATTGTGTGCGCATACTCTGGAGTATTCCACATACAACTGGTCGTCGGAGAAGCATAGATTTCCATTAAGTCTACTCCCGCTACCATATGGAACTCCGCTAAAACTCGTGAGGGCGCCAACACTTGCTTTTGTATCGAAAATTAGTATGAGCAGCTGCGCACGCGGTTGCCCGTTGCAGGCTCTATGCAACCACACTATTTTAAACTGTGGTCCCTAAGCATGAGATGGGAAACTGCACTCTCTTGAATTCTCTTGAATTTGATGGTGTTAGGGGAATCCTAGGAATGAATACAGACTTTCCAATGGAATCTCCTCATCAATATTGCGAAATTGCGAGTTGCAATGCAATGTTACGTTTTCACTTGTTATTTTATTGTAATCTGACCTTGATTTTTCAAACACGTGTCAAAATAAAAAAAAATAATTTAAATCAAAAGTACTAAGGAATATTTCATTGATATCAACTTAGAAACAAGCACAGATCACAGAAACTAAAGGGAAATGTGACAAGGGACAAATTGGAACATATTGCTTGTGAAAGTAATGATGACAGTAGCGACGTCATTATGTAAACAGTTTATATTGCTTGCATAGTACTAAAGATTATTCGAACGTTGAATACTGATACCGCAATGGATAATGAGCACATAATTTGATTTCTTTGTGTGTGTGAATTTCTAATACGACACTGAGTTTCGAACTCAGCGCATTACTTAGCATCTCTCTATATTTCTATGGAACCAAGTTATCTCCAAAATAACATTCCACACCTTTTTAACCTAGTCAGGTAATAATTTTAATAAAATACGAAGCACGTCATCTATCAATAGGATATTTATGTATATTTTAGAAGTTAATAAATTATGCATAAAATATAAACACTTTAGAAGTTTAGTTAAATCGTAGAATTTCTGAAAAACAAGTACTAAAATCGTACTGAAAAAAAAAGTATTAATATGTTATCTAATTTATTTATTAAACGTCGAATTTTATCAAAGATTTTGGACTAAAGTTTTTGAAAATATTTTATAGCCTACATAGAAAAAAAATTAGGATTCTAAATCGTGAAAGAAATTTTTTTCGGAGCCTATTGCCTCCAAACAAACAATTAAATCTTTCCTCTTTTATTAGTATAGATTTAACAACAAAACAAAACGCTTCTTTTTCTTCTTCACGAAACAAAACTCAAAGCGGATAAATAAATAAACAAATCTTTGGACAATTTCACAGCGCCATCTAGTCCAAAAGTAGGCAACCAATATGCTTGTGTTAAGGGTGCTATCATAATGGATATACTTTTTATAATTTATTTATTAAATTAAATACATGGTACCTACATATTATTCATAGTTACACCCAGATCCGTCAAAGAAATTAAAATTCATCATTTCAATTTCTGCTCGGCCGGCCGACTCGAAACAGCCTCTCGGCATAGTATCAAATGTATTTGGTCGCCGTACAAATCACCGCTTTACGACACGAACGCACGTAAACGTCACGGCGGGAAAAATGACACAGGTCCTGCCTTGACGGGCGCTCGCGCCATACTAATCGATGTCGGCTTGCGCATTGTAATTTATACTGATATTCACATCAATATTTTGACAAAGTGGTTACTAATATTTAAACAATAACTGTAGAAATTAATTCTACAATGAATATTCTTTATTTTGGGATACTTTTATTGCAGTTATTGCTGTGTTTTTAAACCAAAAACCACGATCAAAATGTGACGTTAATCTTCAAATTTGCGTAATTATTTTTAGATTTTACTCAATAATGGTAATGAAATTCAAGAATCTATTTCATTAATGGACTACAAGAATATATGTCCGATGATTACTATATATTTTTAAGCTTATTATATGAGCATAAATAATAGATACAGGACTTTGAAAATGAGTCTGCGGCAATTTTTTCGTAAAATGGTTGTGGGAGATGGGGCACTGTGAATTAAGCAAAATAGTTTTAGTAAATCCGTTTCATTAATGGTCAACAACAAGGATTGACCTATCTTTCGCAGTTATTAAAATTAATCTCTGGGTGTTGCTTAAGATAGTAATTCATGCTTCCAAAATCTTAGAAATTCGCACGAAAATGTAAAATGGCTCTTAATAATATTTTTTATTTCTAAATTATCATAAGTACGGACGACGGCACGTCAAGGTAACCACTGTGGGTTCTTGTGCAGTTGTAATAGGGGCGAGTTTGCAACAAAAATGGGTAGCCTGATGTGCTGTCGTATATGTACATAAATATTTTTCAAAAACAATTGTTTTTTTTTGTTAATTTTTTTTTATTTCTGTTTTTAAGTAAGTTCCTACTTACAACAATGTCATCAGTGTTTATACTTACTTGTCTAGTTTGAACCTTGGCTTTTTAAATTTTTACCTACTTGCAATGTTGTTTTTTTGCATGAAAATATTCTAAGATTTATCTTACTTACTTGCTGTAACAGAAATAAATACCTGTACAAAATCCTACCCATTGTTGTATTAAAATGGGTATTTTGTCTTATTTCAACCAATATAATGTATGTAGTAGGGGTAAAGTATGAAAAGTATGAAATTGCCTATTTTTTCTTCAATGTTCATTAGCATAATATTATATAATTCCAACAATACAATGGCTATGTCCATTATTATTTTATTTACCAAGGTTTTTTACAATGTTATGCTCTTTTTTATTAATCTAAGGTTATGCTATAGAAGTGCAGCTTCCTCTGACACAGGTGCTTATGTACTTACTAGAGGAAGTCCACACCTAATTTGTAACCCTAAAATTGCAGCGAATAAATGTTTTATTTATTTATTATTTTTTTATTAATAACTCATTTCAAGAACGTATTGTTTTATAAATCGATGTATCCTATTATTTTTCAGAGTAACCCAATTGTGACCGTGAAAGAAGGCAAACTTAAAGGGGCTACTAAAAAACTGCTAGATGGGTCAACATACTACAGTTTCAAAGGGATCCCATATGCCCAGCCTCCTATTGGAAAATTAAGGTTTAAGGTTAGTATGGCTTGCATCCCATAGTTAAGCGTAGGCGTACTTCTCTGAAAATACTTTTTTCTTTACTTCCGATGTTAACCAACACAACAACTATTTTTATACCCTATCAACTTTTTTTTTCAGGCACCACTACCTCCTAAACCATGGGAAGGAATACACGAAGCCATAGAGCATGGAGCCGTTTGTCCTCAAGCAGATATCACTACCATGCAGTTAGTAGAAGGCAGCGAAAACTGTTTGTTCCTCAATGTGTACTCCAAGTCGCTGCAGCCTGACGCCAAACAACCTGTCATGGTATTCATACACGGTGGAGCCTACATGTCTGGCTCTGGTGATACAGACACCCTCGGACCAGAATTCCTTATACAACACGATGTTATATTAGTCACGATCAACTACAGGCTCGAAGTCTTAGGTTTCTTGTGTCTCGACACTGCAGATGTACCTGGCAACGCCGGCATGAAGGACCAAGTGGCAGCTTTGCGGTGGGTCCAAAGTAATATCGCACAGTTCGGTGGAGACCCTAACAACGTAACTATATTCGGAGAAAGCGCTGGTTCCGCGTCCGTCACGCAACACATGATATCTCCTATGTCTAAGGGACTGTTTCATAAAGCGATTGCACAAAGTGGCACCTGTTTGGAAGATTGGTCAATAGGCCGCAAAGCTAAAGAGCGCGCATTCCGCGCTGCTCGATATCTAGGAAATGAAACGGAAAATGTCGATGAGCTGCTTGAGTTTCTTCAGGGCGAGCCGGCAACTAATCTCGCCCACTTGACTATGAAAACTAGAACGCCTGACGAAAAATTCCGAGGACTGCCCATACATTTCACCCCAGTAGTTGAAAAGCCATTCGACAATGTAGATCGCTTTTTAGACGAAGAGCCAATCGATAAAGTTCTCACTAATAAAATCCATAAGGTTCCGTTGATGATCGGCTACGTGTCTCACGAGGGGCTGCTCATGTTGGCTGATCGGTTAAGAAAAGCGGACTTATACAATAAAGAATCACATTACTTAGTGCCTAGAGACATAGCTACGAAATTATCTGACGAGAAAAGGAAAGAGTTTGGGGAGCGTATTCTGCGTTTCTACACTGGTGACAAGGGAATATCGAGCGAGACCGCTGAAGCTATTGTGGACATGCAAACTGACTTGAACTTCGCCTACAATACTCATAGATTCGCTCATTACTACTCGGCGACTAACGAGCCAATCTACCTCTACAGGTTTAGTTTTGATACCGAACTCAATTTCATCAAGTCCATCGCAGTCGGTCAGTCTCAGGTGGATATGAAAGGCGCGTGCCATGCAGACGACTTATTCTATCTGTTTAACAATGAAATGAACAAAGATTTCATCGAAAAGAAGGATTACTTGCAGAAAATTGTTTTTGATGTGACAAAACTGTGGACTGACTTTGCTAAAACTGGGTAAGAAAACATTTATTTTTTATATTATTATCTGCTTATTCTTATGACGTTTAACACGTACTCTGTTAAAAGACTACAAGCGCAGACAGCGTATACAGATACAAATCTTTGCAGATGTCTTTAATTTTTAATCTATGTTGATGACGTCAACTCTCGTTGTGCGACCTGTATTGTGTATGAGTCAATGCACTAGAGACATAAATAAATTGACACAGTATAATTTCTTCAGACTAACTGTCAACTAATTAATATTAAAGTAAAAAGTGTATAGCTGATTGTGCGGCACATAGAAAATAGAAAGATTTCTTTGAAGGTACTTAGTGGCCTGAGGTGTTGGGAGCCTGATGACAATACCTAGCATACGTCAATTTATACATTCACTATGTAACTATGTACGATTTTTGTGTAAGTAAAATCAATATTTATTTATTTATTAATTTACATAACAGCAACCCAACTCCGGGCGACTCATCGGTGCGGTGGGCGCCATACACCAGGGCAGGCAAGGAGTTCCTGGACCTCAACCACTCCATGACCCCGGGTCACAACCCCGAGGGACCCAGGATCGACTTCTGGAACAAGCTATACTGTGACGCCGGCTTGCCTTGCATCACCAAGAGTACTTTGTGAAGGTACTATTTGCTCTTATGTATTTAGAAAGTATATAGAGTATTTAGTATTGTAAAAAGTACGTACTTAATTTGATTGTGATAATATTAATGATGCTCTCGTTGAATATTCCAGCAAAGTTAAATTGGTTATTAGGAATGAGTTAACGGTGTAGTGGTTAAGAGTGATCGAACTACCGAAACTTGAATTGGTAGTACAACATGGAAACTGTTGGGCTATTAAAGATATTATACTGTTTATTGTACAGTGCAATTCAGTGCATACTACGCCGAGAAGAACACAAGTTTATGTGAAGTTTGTGAAGACATTATGCATATTAGTTAACCCACTTGTTACGGAGTTCACTTTTTCTATCACTTACCTTAAATCAGTCATCTTTCAAATGTTGCACATAAAAATTGTTTACACTACCCACATTAGTAAAAATATTTATGTAAAACTAGCGTTTTTTTAAAAGAACGCTAGTAACAAGTGGGGTAAGTTTCTGTAGTAATGCATTTATTAATAAATGTTAAAGTATTTTATTTAAGTAGAAGTAGTACCAATGTAATACAGGGTTTTGGGGGTGGAGTAGATGATAGATATAATGCATGGAATATTTAAAATAATAGTAAATATTATAATTATGAAACAAAAAAATTAAATTAAAAATACCCAAATTATTCCTCTTTATAATATTAGTAAAGTAATAGATATGTATTTTAAATCCTAGTTTTGACCCCCAGTTGATTGAATTTGATACAAGTTTTGGTACAATGGCGCCTTCATGGAAACCATGTCAATATGAATAATTAATTTTATAAAAGTACCTTTACTTACACGACGCGAATGCACAAAGGTTATTTTCACAAATAGGAAAAGAGTCACCGATACTCTGCTGTAACAAAAACCTTGACCAAGGGCATCTTCAATTTTCGCCTCGCGGGAGGGGCGATTTATTTGATGTTGAGTATTATTATTTCTTCATTTATTTTAGGTGGAAATATTTTTACTTTATGTAACGTGTTATGGGCAAGAATGAATGGAGAGAAAAAGGTGTCCCTTTAATTTTGATAGTAATGTGCAGATATTTGCAGATTTGTGAGCAAAAAAACAGTATTTACATAATTTATTGCGCTTACCTCAGCCTGCCTGAGGTACGGGAGCGGCATAAGAAGGGTAACATTGTTGGGATATTTATGATATTATGACATGACAGAGCATACAAACCTGAAGTCTCGCTGACGTTTGACCGTCACAAAACACCCTTCTCGTGGCCTTATATTCATAATATTAACACGACAATTATTATAAAGTTTGTCTAGTCTCTCAGTCACCAATTGTTGATGAAGATGTTGTTGTAATGTATTTTATTATCTGTAATTTATTTTATTTATATTATAATCTAGACAATTTAAATATAGTAGTTTGTTGTATATTATGTATTATAATGAATATAGCTGTTGACTATTTTATACAAAGATATTTTAAACCGAATTATATTAAGAATGTGATATTTACTCATAAGGACCTACATTTTGATATATCTACTTTAAAGTAGCTTTTATGATTAATATATTTACACAAGTTTTATAACATTGACATATCAATAAAATTAAAATACAGAAAGTTTGCGTATTATTACTTGTAAAACCATGTAAAAGCAAATAAATATTTCTGATTTCTGATTTCTGATTATATTTTAACACACAGTAGGTACACACCGAAACAAGCTTTCAGACATTGTGAACACATATTACAACATATTATTTTTAGAAAACTATCTACTTCTAAATTACCTTTAACTACTGACGTGGGGGCCTCTCAGGCCTTGAAAAAGTCAAATTGTAGAATTTCTCCCCTCCCACGTGCACAACACACGCGAATCTTTTAGTACCTTCGAGTTTCATTGCGCCGAGGCTGTCAACAACTGTGCACCTGATTGCACGCGCAATATCAGTAGGTAAATTAATTTTAAAGTTTCTTGTGGGCCTCTCAGGCCCCCACCTCAGTATTGGCGTAACTTTTTTTGTCTATAGTTTTCATTTAGTTGTCGTCTATTCTTGAAATAATTTGAAAAAATCTATAATATGGAGCCCACAGTACGTCGTCCGAGAGAAAGCGGTATCTCGGAAGTAAAAATAACCAGTATTTAACTAAAAATAGAAGAATAGTCGTATTTGGTACGTATGTTAGGAAATGATATGCCTGTACCTGTCTATCAAGATTTAAACAATGAAACCAAGTCCCATACATGTCTTTTGAAGATTCAAATAAAATCTACATTTTAAAAACATGTAGGTATGGCTTCCTTCACTGAGCAAAGCAAGTTTATCCAGACTGTGTTTAATTCGCACTATTTGATGTGTGTCATTTTTTCCCCCTTTTTCATATAATATTAGGATTACTGATATATCATTAGCTAAAAAGACTATTGAAAATTAAGATTCTAAGTTGATTTGTTGAATTTTTGAATATTTTTCATGATAACTTTGTGAATCATAATTTCATGAGATTTTTGCCAAAAAATGTTTTCTAAAAATTGAAATAATACCTACTTACTTATTTACAAATAATTTACATAAAAATCGTTTTAATGTATTTAAGGGCATTTCTCTGTAAGCTCGTACAGGTCCCATACAAATGCTGTCCTGGCAATTATTTTTAACATTTTCCAAAAAACCGTGATCCATTTCAAAGAAAATTGACTATTATTTTAGTTAGATAAGGAGTCCCACTGAAATTATTAATATTTTCCGAGTTATTAGCGATTTTTCAAGAAATCATGACAGGGGACTGTTAATTGAGACAGAGGACTGTTATACTTTAAGAAAAAGTCATTTTAAATTGATCAATTATTTATTATTTTATATCATATCAATAGTAAACAAAATGTCTTTATAAAAAATTAACAGAAATAACAACTTTCCTTAATAAACATTCATATCAAAAATTAACCTTAACCTCTGAGGCACTGAATTCCGAGTACCACCCGTTCCTGCTATTTCATCATCAAATCTTTGAGGGGAATTGTTGGTCAATTCAGGTTCAGCAGATTAAAGATTTTCCGTTATAATGGTCACAAGAACCACTGTTGCAAAAGCAGCTGACACTTTTCATTGTTAGTCATCAACATCATTTCAGCACTGGACGTCCACTGCTGAACATAGGCCTCCCGCCCTCCCCCAATGACTTCCACATCGCACAGTTGGTAGAGCGGCCTGCATCCAACGCCTTCCTGCTACCTTTATGAGGTCGTCGGTCCACCCACAAGGTGGCTCGGTGTCGCTTGTCTCTCGCTGCGTTTTCCGGTACATGGCCTCTACTCCAGAACCTTGCTGCCTCATTGTTAGTGTTTTATATTTATTTGGAAAGCCGAGGATGGACCAGGAATGAATACTTGCGACCTGATGCACATATTTGTGCAATTTCAGGCAGAGGACTGTTGCCAGGGGACTGTGTATTTCGGCTAGATTTCACAATATTTACGAAAATGATGTTAAATAGTGTTTTAAGAATCTACCGATCAATTGAGACATAAATATTATATCAATTTATACTTTATTTAGAGATTATTAAGTAATTAACATGCATATTATGACTTACCAGAGGACTGTGTGTGGTGGCGATTCAAGCGCGTGTTCACCTCACAAATGACGCTCTGACACTAAAAAAATAGGCAACTCAACGCCGCATTCGGCAAGGTTGCCTATTTTATAGCAATTGCATTTCATTTCACTCAAAAAAAACATCGTAGCTATTATAGTTTTTTTATATTATTATTATGAATTTAAATTTTTGGCAGGGGACTGTATTAAAATTCTGGGGACAAAGTTTACAGGAGTTAACTAAATAAATAAAATTGGTAATGAGAGCTTGTTTTACGAAAATAATATAATTTCATTATTATTCTTTATGCTACGAGCTGTCAGATGTATGTAGTTTCAATATCTTCTTCGTAAATCTCATTTCTAGGCGGAAATGCAGTGATGGGGACAGCCAGGGGACTGTATTTTTCGGGCTTCAATCGAGTCTAGAAAAAAACTAAAAATAGTTATGGTTCTAAAAACAAAGGGCCCGTAAAGTTTTGGGGTTAAAGTTTCATTACGAGTGTGTTTTTTTTATTATTTTAATTGCTTTTTGAAATAATCGGCCGGGACAGCCGATTACGAGCTTACAGAGAATCGCCCTTAAATATAACCTCTATTAATAATTATTAATGCAGATTTTTTTCAAAAAGTATATTTTTTTATTATTTGTTGGCATTTTCTGGGTTTTTATGTATTTTTTAGTATCGCCTGTTATTTAGCATTATTACTGTTTTTATTTTATCAGGATATACCTCTTAGTTTAAAAGTTATTACGTTTTCTTTACAATAAGTAGGTCGGAAGAAAAAAAATTCTATACAAAATAAAAAAAAATCTAAAAAAAATTTTGACCTCTTTTTTGTCGATAAAAATAGGTCTAGTTTCATCTATTTTCATATGTACACTTTAACGCGACTCACACTGTCTCTAGCCAATTACAGTCTCACAGCTAAATTTTTGTTTTTGGAACGAATAATGTCCTATTGTAAAGATCTCTCACCAACAAAGTTTAGTTAATTCTTACATCCAGTATTATTTTAAAATCTTTTCGAGTTCCACATCACTCAACTTAACTAATTCCACTGATTTATCCCATACCTTCCTCATCAGCTCCTCGTCGGAGGCAGCCTTTAATGGCTCACGGGGCGCGCAGTCTCGGTAGTACAGACCGCTCGCTTGCCCGGCCTTGTCGTCCAAGGCCGCGTGCAACGGCGTCTGGGCACCTTCATATGGCGTCTTGGAGAATGTACCATCCTTCTAGATATGACGGTAACAAAATCTATATAAGAGAGAAAAAAAGGAAACAAAAGAAGTTGCTAAATCTATTTATTAATTAATTTAATTCTCAGGGAGTGAGTTCCTAAAATTAGTCTCAACCGACGCACTACTAAAGTCTCTAAAACCCAACCGCACTGTCCTTGGTTCGCTCGTAGTGGCAGCAGCGACAAGCAACGCTTGCCACGTCAGGTTCGGCGTCGCGGGGCAGGCGACAGACGATGGTCGCACCGCAGCGGTTCTCTTGACGGAGGAAGGAGCCCTGTAATCCACGTCATCGGTCGTTTTATTGAATGTCCGATTTTATAGTTTAGCTGCGACATCAGCTTTAAAGCGAAGCAGGGGAAAGATTTGTGCAAGAAATAGTAATTAATGATGCGGCAGCCAAACAAAATCAACTTTAAAAATAAATAATTCATTTTATCCACTAATACTGAGACTATAAGAATTTACTAAGTAGGTACTGAACTACTGAGTAAATATTTCACATTTGTTTGTGTAATATTCCTATTTTTAAGTACTAAAGTTATTTAATAATCAGCTTAACTAATTAAAGTAATCTATGGTAATAGTTAACAATATAATTTACAATTAAATAAAGTTTCTAAGGTGACATGCACAATTCGATGACCATCGAAGGTCAAAGGTCATGTCAGGAACCATTTTGACTTATGCCTATGTGCGTAAAATAAAAGAGGATTCTGCATAGAACGTTTCAATACATACGTTTACCAATTAATAGGAGTAATAAAAATAATTAAATACGCACTACTCATGCGAGCACTAAAATCTTATATCTACGTAAGCACTTACCTACTAGGCAACTAGTTAAGCACTAAAACTAGGTGGGATAGGTATTAAAATTAATTACAACACTCACCCGAGACTGGGGAAGCACAACAAGTAATTTAAATAAATCGATAAGTATTAGGAAGTTCGACCTCGTGGATCGCGAGTAATATTTTTCTAAGCGAGGTGTACGTCCGTGCGTTTAGAAGCTTCGCAGGGACTGCGAGTGACATAAGCGCCGAGCCGAGCCGGTCGTAAGTTGCTCCCGTGCATTGAATGCATAGGAAGCGTTCACTCACAAGGTCATAATCTGACGTTCACTGAGCGCGCAATCCAAATAATTTAAATAACATCTTTGCGCTCGCGCCGGACTAAGCTTACAATATGTACAGTTTTAGTTGTTAAATTCAATGTAAATATAGTTAATAAGATATATTTGTTTTATATTTGTTTAGTTTTTAAGTAGTTTTGAGTTTTAAGTTAAGTTGTAATAGTTTTAAGTTGAGTAATTTAACGAGCCGTTACATACCCCCCTTTTTAGGTTAGGATTTTTCTTGTAAAATCCGCTTGCCTAAGGGTACTACGAAATCTAAGTCAACTTGAAGTCCTTGACATGCCAAGTTCCTAAATTGTTACCTGCCATATCCTGAAGCTCATAAACTAGTTTAGATTTTTTTCCTATAATCTTACACTTGATAAATTTGGGGGCTAACTTTTTAGAAAATCTATTATCTTTATCGCTTTGATAAAATGTTTTTCTCCAGACGATATCACCAACGTTAAAGTCAACATTCTTGCGTCGCAAGTCATAATTTGTGCTGTTCCTAGAGTGAGCTTTCACAAGTGATAGTTGAACTTTGTCAAATATTTTGTGCAAAGCTCCTAAGTTTTCCGCGTAACTATCACGAGGTGCAAATGTGATTTGATTTTCTAAGTCTGAATCAACGTAATGAGAACCACAGGATATTAACTCTCTGCCAAAAACCAAGAATGAAGGTGTATAACCAGTCACTTCATTTACAGCACTGTTGAGGGCAAATTGGATTTTAGGAATGTTTGTATCCCAGACTCTATGATCACGCTCAATAAAGGAAGAAACTGATGTCATTATGGTTTTATTATAACGTTCAACAGTATTTACTTGTGGTGTATATAAAGGTGTATAAAAAATATTAGGAATATTATAGTATTTAAATAAATTTTTCAAAATATTACTAACAAACTGTTTCCCGTTGTCCATAATAATAGTACTAGGGATACCGTGAACCAGGAAAACGTTATCCTCTATAATTTTAGCAATTATTTCGGCCGTAGCACGGCGTATGGGAAAAAGCATACAGTACTTAGAGAAGCAACAAGTAATAACGAGCAAAAATGTATTTTGCTTCCTGGACACAGGCAGTGGTCCTACCAAATCTATGCTTAGCATTTGGAATGGTCGACAGCAGTCTTTAGGTCTACCCATTACGCCAAGTGTAGGGTGGTTGGGATGTTTGCGAGAGAGACAAACATCACAACTAGTGACAAATTTAGCAACATCCTGATGCATATTTGGCCAAAAATATTTCAAGCTAATACGTTTATGGGTTTTGAAAATTCCGAAGTGACCAGAACTAGGTTCGGAATGATTTTTCGTAATAATGTCATTTCTGAATTCTGAGGGAACCACCTCCTTCCATTCAAATTCACGTGTAAGAGGGTTTAGAGATTTCATGAAGCGAAACAGTTTACCATTTTCGACGCGATAATTTAAAAATGATGTTGGAGATTTGAGACAACCATTAAAAATTTTCAAAAACCAGGTGTCGTTAGTGTTTTGAAAGTTATTGTCGACTACATTAATAGCAGAGACAGGAACAGAACGTGATAGACTATCCGGAACTACATTTTCGGAACCTTTTCGGTGTTTGATGTCAAAATTGTAAGCAGATAGACGTACTCCCCACCTAGCTAATCGCCCAGTTGGGTTGTTAAGGTTTAAGAACCATTTGAGGGAAGAATGGTCTGTGAATACAGTGAACTTAAGACCATTTTCCAAGTAACAACGCCAATGTTCAATTGCGGTGAGTACGGCTAATGCTTCGCGTTCAGTTGCGCTATAATTGCGTTCTGGTTTCGATAGCGACTTGCTCATATACGCTATCACTTTTTCACGTCCGTCTAAAGTTTGAGACAACACCGCTCCAATACCGTAGTCACTAGCATCGGTGTGTACTTCAAAGGGTTGGTCATAGTCAGGACAAGAAAGAATAGGTGTAGAGGAGAGGCATTTTTTTAGTTGTTTAAATGCTAGGTCTGCCTCAGAAGACCATACAAAAGGAGGGGCGTTTTTGCCTTGTGAGGTCAACTTATTTAAAGGATTAGCTAAGGTACTGAAGTTTTCGATAAACCTACGGTACCAGGAGGCGGTGCCCAGGAATCGCCTAACTTCTTTTCGATTCGTGGGTGTGGGGTAGTTAACGATTGCCTCAACTTTTTCAGGATCAGCCTGCAAACCGTTTGAGTCCACCACGTAGCCCAGATACTTAAGCTGGTTCCTAAAAAATTGACACTTAGAAAAATTTATTGTTAAGTTGGCAGTTTTTAATTTATCGAGAACTCTTGATAATAAAGATAAGTGTTGTTCAAAGGTGTTAGACGCAATGATGACGTCATCAATAAAAACGAAGACTCTATGCTCAAATTCGGGACCATAAAAGAGAGTATCGACTAGCCTTTGCTGGGTGGCCGGAGCATTAGTCAGTCCGAACGCCATGGCCTTAAATTGAAACGTGCCGCGTGAGGGAATATAGAAAGCAGTTTTCTGTCTGTCCTCTTCTCTAATCAAAATTTGCCAAAAACTTTTAGAGAGGTCAATACTAGAGAGGTATCGAGCGTCGCGGAGATTATCTAAAATTTCTGCCATGTACGGTAGACTGTACGCATCTTTTTTTGTTACTGCATTGAGTTTTCTACTGTCCAGACAGAATCGCAGCTCGCCATTCTTTTTCGGCGTTAAGAGAACTGGGGACGACCATGGGCTCTCGCATGGTTCCACTACGTCTTCCTTTAACATGTCATCCAATTGCTCGACTAGTATGCGTTGCTTCTCCGGAGACATCCTATAATACCGTTGACGAATGGGGGCGGCATCCCCAGTGTCAATTGGATGAGTAATTAGAGAAGTACGCCCTAAACCACGTTTTTCGTAGGAGATGTCGTGAAACAGTGAAATGACATGATCTGCCAGATTTTTTTGATTGCCCGATAAATGGTCGTACGAGCAAAGGTTATTAGATCCAGAGTTGTTATCGGTAGTAGTAACAGTTACAATTTTATCGGTGTCTTTATAATATAGGATATGGTCAATATGTTTGGGAAATAAGCCAAATACCCTCCAGAAGTCCATTCCCAATATAAAAGAGTGTTTTATGTTTGGGACTACGTAGGCTTTAAGAGTGTGAGTTTGTCCGTAAAAACTCACTGGAAGGTAGATGATTCCTAAAGAACTCAGTTTCTCGCCACCAGCCGTAACAAACTTAGAAGTGTCAGGTTGTTGAAGTTCATGACCAGCTTTTAAGAGGGATTCATGACATCCATTTCCAAGAATTGTGGTGGAAGAACCGGTATCCAACAAGCCAATTAGTGGTTTGCCATTAATAGAAACAGATACATAGGGTCTGGATACATTCATATCAGGAACATTGTTATCCTGGATTGAAGAGACAGCGTTGTAAGTAAAAAAAGAAGAAACAAAATTTAGCCAATTTTGCCACTCAGATGCATTGAATTTTTTAGATTTGTGAGTCAGCTTATCGGTGTCATTCCTCCAATCCAGGTTGACTAGTTTTTTTGGTTTAAATTACCACTTTTCGGGTTACAGTCAGGACAATTAGGATACTTGAAATCCTTTTTACCGCACCCAAAGCAGACAATGTATCTGTCTTTACGACAAGTTTTCAGTGTATGGCCGTTTATTCTGCACCTCCGGCAAAAGCCTTGTGAAGGATTCGGAGTAATAACATTAACATTATTGATATCGTCTGGTTCAGAATTATTTCCACTTTGTATGGCAGCTACTGTTGTATTTTTATAGTTAGTGTTATTATTAGACTTGTAATTAGAATAAGGTTTATTTTGTTGATTTTTGTAATTGTTATTTGTAAAAGTTGTACTATGTTTGTAAGCGAATTCAGGAGCGAGCGTATTGCTAGATGCTCGAGGAGGCTCCTGAAAGGATGAGAATCTAGATTGTATATTTTCAAAATTTCGACATATTGATACCAGGTCGTCTATACTTTTAATTTCGGGAGAAGCAGCCAATGTATTCGCGTAACAGGGGCGAATATTATGAAGAATAACTTCTAATTTTTCTTCATCAGAAAAGGGTTTGGAAAGGCGAGAAAACAAGCCATGCATTATGGAAGTGTAAATTATAATATTTTCTTTTTCGCCTTGTGTGCGCGACCTAATTTCAGCAGCGAGGCGATAATCATAGTCACTGCTACTGAAGTCCTTTTTGAGAATGGTACACAACTCTTGCCATGTGCCTACGCGATCTTTGTTATATCGGTACCAGTGAAGTGCATCATCTGTGAATATCTCGTAAGCTAATGACAGAATTTTTTCGAAAGAAATACCTCGCGATTGAACAAACTCTTCAGTTTTTTGGATAAAGGAGTGTACACAAGTTTTTCCTGAAAATTTTAGTTTCGCTATGTCTGAAGTCAGACTGCGCTCACAAGATACCGAAATAGCAGGTGAATCGACATTAGAAGTAGCAGATGTGGAAGGAGCGTTAGAGATCGATAATTGGCTTTTTAAGACGGTGAGATCTTTGTATTGCGAGTTAAAATTAGATGTGCACACCTTGTAAACGTCAGCGACTTCAGGAGTGTTGGTAATCCTATTGATGCGGTGATATAGGTGGTTAAGTAGTGTCTCTGTTCGAAGAAATAGATTTTTATCAAATTTAGTTTTTAAAGTAATAATGTTATTTTGAGACTTTAGCAGAGACTCTTTTACAAATTTGAGATCCTCGTTTGGTTCTAAGTGTGATTCTAGTATGTCTTCAGGTTCAATGTGAGTTAATTTGGAAATTTGTTTACGTAGATCCGATACGGAATCACCGGATCCGCCTCGTAGTTCAACCTCATATTCGAGTTCTGCCTTTTGTAGCGAAAAGAATTTAATTGGGTATGACATTTTTACTCGGGTGTGTGTTGCAAAATTTAGAAAACTAAACTACAACAATGATCATAAAAGCGAAATCAATGCGTGGTAATATTATAATTATGTTGTGCTATGTTAGCACTTACAATTTATTTAATTTACAATTTTTATAATTTAAAATTACAGATTATACTAGTTTGATGTACAGTATATACCACACAAGGATGACAGAGTTAGCAAAAATCAGCCTTACAACTAGGGTTTAGAAAGCCAACACCAAAAAAAAACCATTAAATGCTTTAAGAAATCTCAGTAGCGTTTCGGTTGAGATAAAAATACCTTGAATGGGCGCCATTGTACCATCCTTCTAGATATGACGGTAACAAAATCTATATAAGAGAGAAAAAAAGGAAACAAAAGAAGTTGCTAAATCTATTTATTAATTAATTTAATTCTCAGGGAGTGAGTTCCTAAAATTAGTCTCAACCGACGCACTACTAAAGTCTCTAAAATCCAACCGCACTGTCCTTGGTTCGCTCGTAGTGGCAGCAGCGACAAGCAACGCTTGCCACGTCAGGTTCGGCGTCGCGGGGCAGGCGACAGACGATGGTCGCACCGCAGCGGTTCTCTTGACGGAGGAAGGAGCCCTGTAATCCACGTCATCGGTCGTTTTATTGAATGTCCGATTTTATAGTTTAGCTGCGACATCAGCTTTAAAGCGAAGCAGGGGAAAGATTTGTGCAAGAAATAGTAATTAATGATGCGGCAGCCAAACAAAATCAACTTTAAAAATAAATAATTCATTTTATCCACTAATACTGAGACTATAAGAATTTACTAAGTAGGTACTGAACTACTGAGTAAATATTTCACATTTGTTTGTGTAATATTCCTATTTTTAAGTACTAAAGTTATTTAATAATCAGCTTAACTAATTAAAGTAATCTATGGTAATAGTTAACAATATAATTTACAATTAAATAAAGTTTCTAAGGTGACATGCACAATTCGATGACCATCGAAGGTCAAAGGTCATGTCAGGAACCATTTTGACTTATGCCTATGTGCGTAAAATAAAAGAGGATTCTGCATAGAACGTTTCAATACATACGTTTACCAATTAATAGGAGTAATAAAAATAATTAAATACGCACTACTCATGCGAGCACTAAAATCTTATATCTACGTAAGCACTTACCTACTAGGCAACTAGTTAAGCACTAAAACTAGGTGGGATAGGTATTAAAATTAATTACAACACTCACCCGAGACTGGGGAAGCACAACAAGTAATTTAAATAAATCGATAAGTATTAGGAAGTTCGACCTCGTGGATCGCGAGTAATATTTTTCTAAGCGAGGTGTACGTCCGTGCGTTTAGAAGCTTCGCAGGGACTGCGAGTGACATAAGCGCCGAGCCGAGCCGGTCGTAAGTTGCTCCCGTGCATTGAATGCATAGGAAGCGTTCACTCACAAGGTCATAATCTGACGTTCACTGAGCGCGCAATCCAAATAATTTAAATAACATCTTTGCGCTCGCGCCGGACTAAGCTTACAATATGTACAGTTTTAGTTGTTAAATTCAATGTAAATATAGTTAATAAGATATATTTGTTTTATATTTGTTTAGTTTTTAAGTAGTTTTGAGTTTTAAGTTAAGTTGTAATAGTTTTAAGTTGAGTAATTTAACGAGCCGTTACAAGAAAAGCCAACAATAAGCAAAACTAATTAACAACAGGCGGTATCTGGTATTTAAGAAAATCCCAGTCCCCACCTCACCGGGATCAACGCAATTGATCACGACATTTGAACTCTTGAGTCTCTTCTTCAGCTCCCGAGAGAACAGCACCAGATACAACTTACTCCTTCCGTACGTAACAAACGGGACCAAAAAGTCCCAAAAAGCATCCATCGGCTCGCCCAAGTTTTCCACGTCCAACCATCTTGCTAAGTAATGTGTTGCCGAAGAAGTATTCACTATCCTGCTTGGAGTAGACGGTGTCCCACTTTTCTCCAGAAGCGGAAGGAGCAATAGAGTCAGGAGGAATGAACCAAGATAATTGACTTGCATTGTGAAACACAAACCATCTTCACTCAATGGTGTGTTGCTCATAGCGATCCCGGCGTTGTTCATTAATATATCCAGACGTTGTTCTGTATTTATGATGTCCGCGGCAAAGTCTCGCACGGATTTGAAAGATGCCAAATTCAATAATTTGAAGACTACGTTGTCGTTCCCAGACTCCTGGATGATCCTTTTCTCAGCACTTATTCCCTCTTCTTCAAAGGGACACGCTACTACCACTCTCGCGCCTCTTGATGCGAAGTCTATGGCGATCTCCAATCCAATGCCGCTGGTCCCCCCTGTCACCAGGCAGGTCATGCCGTCTAGTCGTTTCTTAGATTTGCAGATTCCATTTTTTCTTTTTCTGTATAAGCCGTATATACAGAAAATAAATATGATTGCTTGTAGAAAAAAAAAGCTTGTAAAGAGAACACCCATTTCGCAAGTGAGTGCGCTTGAGATTTGCAAACGAATGAAATATTAATCTTTTTCCTTATATGCAAATGTTGAGCTATTGTTTTGTACAGACGAAAGAACGCCAAGCTGAAAAATTTGGCGTTTATGTCGTTGTATAATAATCATAATCATTTTATAATCATTTATTTATTGCTTCATAAGTGTACATAGGTGGTGATCTTAAACTTAGTCTCAACTTATGACCCTGTAAGGGTGTTGCAAATCTTGTATCGTAGGTACATTACAAAATATTCTACAATGGTAAGTAATAATTAATATTGATAAATTATAAAATTAATTAGTATACATAATTTTACATTACAATTAAAATACAATAACGTTTCTCCATACCTATTCATTCATAATTTTCATCATCGCATCTTACTCAAATTATAGAACTCCTGAATACTATAAAGACATTTTGATATAAGGAACTCTTTTAGCTTGGCCAAGAATAATGAGTCTTTTTCAATATTTTTTAAATAGGTAGGCAGTTTATTATAGACTACTATGGACATGTGGTAGACTCCTGATCTTACCAGGTGAAGCTTAGTGTCGGGTAATGCTAATCTATCTTTGTATCTTAAGTTACGGGGTGCTGAATATTGTTCTTTTGCTTGGGAGTAAATAATTTTATTCTCTCTGACAAATTTACATAGACCTAGGATATAAATTGACGTTAGTGTTAATATTTTTAGTGATGTGAAGTGCTTTCTACAGCTTTCAGCTTCAGTTATGTTTACTAATATTCTAACACATTTTTTTTGTAGAATGAAAAGGTCCTTGGCATCTGTGCTATTCCCCCATAGTATCACTCCATAGCTAAGCCAAGCATGCGCATAGGCATAATATGCAGATGTGGCTGTTTTTAGATCTGTGCATTTTTTTAATTCGTAAAGCGCATAAATAAATCTGGATAGCTTAGTCGAAATTTTATTTACATGTGGTTTCCAATTTAAGTAGGTATCAACATCTACGCCCAGTAGGTTGCATGAATCAACTTCTTCTACGCATTTGCCATTAAATTTACATTTTATTATTAAAGGTTTTTTCTGGTGAGGATGATATTGGATAAGTTTTGTTTTTGAAATGTTTAGTTTAAGATTGTGTTCATTTAACCAGTTCTCAATGTTTTGTAAATTAATATCTATTTTTTGTACTAGTTCCTCGCTGCTACTAAAAATAGATAGGTCAATGTTTCTGGTTGTTCTTTTTCTGAATGTTATATTTTCATTTGAAGTTTGTGGTTTATTTTCGTCATCCAAGGCTGGCATCTGGTTGCGAACAGGAGTATTTGTATTATCATATTTCGGCTGTTTAGATTTACACTCTGGGCAAATCCAGTTTTTCTTATGTTCCGCTGTCATTGTATTATAGAAACGTTTCTCTGGTACATTAACGCATGGTAAATCGAATTTTCCTGAACATTTCATGCAAACAAGAAATCTTCTATGATTGATTTCTCCCAAACAAGCTGCACATTTATTTATATTTTCAGCATTCCTTTGGGACGCCATCTTTTGGTGAGGTTCACTCGATTACTTAAGTATAAGATGCGGTATACTACTCGCCAGTAGATGGCTCTGATTGATGGTAATTTATTTATAGTAAGGGCTGTCGTCGAGTAGTTAGTTTTACTACTCCTCACTAGATGGCGTTGTATGCTGGTAATTACTATTTACTTCAAGTGATGGGTGGTTGTCTTCGAGTAATTATGTGAACTACTCCTCACTAGATGGCGCTGATTGATCGCAAATAGATTATGTAGTAGGTAAGTGTGAAATTTAAAGATGGAACAGATTTAGGTTTCTTGAATTATATCACAAAACTGTTTTAGCAATCAACACTGGGATTGTTTTGCTTCACTGTGTTGTTTCTCAAGTATTGTCACAAAAATATGTAGATGTTATCACTTCACAACAAAGTTTTAGCTGAACTTAGTCTGTCCACATATTTTCTTAGTTTTTAGTTATTAATTGTGCTTTATTCATAGAGATAACACTATCACTTCTTAATCAGAGTCTTTACTTTATTAATCAAACGTTTTTATTACACTTTTTCGAGTTTTACTATTTTTTAAGGTAAAGAAACACGGAGCTGTTTGTTTACATGAGAGCAGCGCCCTCTGCATTTTTCCAATATGGGTGATATTGCAAAAATACATGTATTGTGCTGCAGTGTTTGTACTCTAGTACTACTACATGGGGTGTCATGTTGTATAAATTAAACATTTCTACATTAATTTAATATTTCATTATACTACTAGCTGTGTCCCGCGGTGTTACCCGCGCTAAAACATAGCCTATTTGTGTTAATCCAGGGTGTCAGCTAATTCCATACCAAATTTTATTAAAATCGCTCCAGCCGTTTACACGTGAAGAAGTAACAAACATACACACTTACAAACTTTCGCCTTTAAAATATTTGTGTGATTCGTAAAATACAATGTGAGTTTTCATAAAGTGTACATATGAAAAAAACACACTAAAAAGTAAAAAAATAATTACTAATCTTATTTATTAGGACGAATTAATATTTATGTATACCATGATTGATACTTCTGGAGTCGGTGCCAAGATTATGAAACGTGTAAAGTTTGCCTGCACCGACTCCAAAAGAATCAATCATGGTATACATAAATATTAATTCGTCCTAATAAATAAGATTAGTAATTATTTTTTTTACTTTTTAGTGTGTTTTTTGGAGTCGGTTTTTTTTTTTTATAAAAATTTACTTATTTCTTGCTTTTTAGTTAACTTATTATTAGGTACCTTGATGCTACCACTGAAGGTAGGCAGTACATTGAGACTATATTCTTCATGTCAAGTGTAAAATAAGAATCCCTACAAAATATAGGTTACCATATCGGCAACCTAAAAAGACCTTAAACCATCAGCCCACCTTAAAAACATGAAAGACTATAACTGTTGGTCTATTTGTACCTATAATATTTAAAGAATTATCCTCTAACTCCTAAGCATTAAGGAGTTTTACCTTCTATCGTCAGCTCATCAATATGAGACGATGATTTCCAGGAGCAAATACTTGAATAACTTAAGACAACGTCGTGGTTCAACGATATACGTGCCTATAAAATTTGAGGGTTGCCCTCGATTTCCCTAGGATCCCATCATCAGATCCTAACTTGGTGACAATGGGACCACCTCAGAAGTGCACCCTATCGAACAAAAAAAGAATTTTGAAAATCGGTCCACAATTGACGGAGTAATCGGTGAACATACATAGAAAAAAAAACATACATACAGTCGAACATATTATTATAACCTCCTCCTTTTTTGAGTCGGTTAAAAATGGGTAAATTAAAATTTAAAATTCATAAAATTAAAAAACTAGATCCATTTTTACCGTAGGCAAACATGTCAAAAAAATCAGAGATTAAAAATTCATAAGTGCACTTTATGAAGCTTACACTGTATATTTTTTCAGCGGCTGTCAAAGTTCAAACACATGCTGATATAGATGAACTACATTGAACTGTGCCACCAAACACATTGATAAAGGAGCGCCACCTTCGTTCAACTACATAGTTTCCAACATGGCAAAAATCAGAACTAGCGTGCGAATCCAGTATTGACGGTGGGGCCTCCCTGTCAGTGTCACGGTTGGGACGGTTCAGTGTTATATTTTTACGGTATATTTTTAGTCGGCAATTTTAAAAATATCAGTGGAATTAATAGTGTTTCAAATTCAGAACAGTGACTACTTACTAAAGATTTTAAGTAAGTACCTTTGTGAAGTAACTGAATAGCAAAATCGTATTTGTAGCGATAAACTGTTAGAGATCCTGATTATTTGTTGACAGTTGTTGACCTAACTGGTGTTCGAATACGCATACCTTGTATCTGTCAACGTGAAATTGTGAACTCCGTCAGTTTATAACCTGACGGTGACATATCCATAGAAATACCGATATCCTTGAAAAAAATATTATTTATGTTTAGCAGGTAAAATTTTGCTTATGATATTTATATTGCACAATATACCCATGATTATATCAGTTTTCCTTGAGGCATTCGTCCAGTTCTTGTTTGCTTAATTTTACCAACACCACGGACTGCTCCCACAAACCCTTGGCCAACTGTATATCCGTGGCTGCACTGGAAGGCGACTGCATTGTGCAGTTCCTGAACAATCTCACAGTTACCTTCTTAGCTGTCTCATCGACTGCTGCGTAGACTGGCGTCTGAGCACCTTCAAATGGTGTTTTCGATAGAATCAATATAAGAATACTAAGTATGAACCCAATCACTACCCCAGCACTATGGAAAATCCGTGTTCCGACTTCACCAGGATCCGCATTGTGTATCACTATGTTAGCTCCCCGCAATCTCTTCGCTAGCTCCCGGGAAAAAAGTATCAAACACAGCTTACTGTTGCCGTAATACATTATTCTTTTGAATAAGTTACAACCCACATCTGGGTTCAGGTAATCCAAATTCAACATCGCAATCCGGTGCAAAATCGACGTCGTGTTCACTATTCTGCTGGGGTCACTAGCCGTCCATGTCTTCTTTAGTAGCGGCAGCAGGAGAATCGTCAGTAGGAACGTTCCGAAATAATTGACTTGCATTATGATATGAAAGCCATCGGTAGTTTTATGGTCTGGTATGCCCACGCCGGCGTTGTTCATTAAAATGTCTAACCTGTTTTCTGATTGGATGATGTCCGCAGCAAATTCTCGAACAGATTTGAAGGACCCTAAGTCGAGAAACTTGTATACGACATTGGTGTTGCCAGATTCTTGGATGATTTTTTCCTTGGCAACTTTTCCTTCGTCGTCAAAAGGGCAGGCGACGATCACGCGCGCTCCTCTCATGGCGAAGTCCAGGGCTATTTCCAGCCCTATCCCGCTGGTCCCTCCCGTCACCACGCAGGTCTGCCCGTCTAACCGCTTTTTGGACTTGCATATTTTATTCCCGGATTTCAAACACAACCCGAACACGCAAAGAAAGATAGTAGAAACAAGTATAATAACTATTATATCCATAATGTACACTTCGTTCGTACCTGTTTTTAATGCACTGAATGTAGCCGATAAATTGTTACTTAACACCTATAGGTATTCGTTGATGATGCTCATTAACTGAACTGATTGACCTGTCGTTAGTATTAAACTGTCTTTATCGTTTTCCTTATCACACTATTATTAAGTATTACATTTTTTTTGTTTTTTTTCCCATGATTATTTCGCGGATAATTCACCACCCCGTTTTATCGTGAAACTATGACTAGTTGCAATCTGTAATTCTAACTGTAATTTTATTATTAGACACTTGTCATAGTAGGCCAGTAGAATTAAACATGAAAATTAATCATATCGGAAACAATTCCTACAAAAGGTATTATTATTTTAATGGCTTCTAATTTACATTTTCTACTTTGTCGAAGATAAAAGCACGAGAAGGGTTTGTCCAAAACATATGAATTTGGTCTTATTCAATGCAAGATTAAATGCCCTTCAACCGTCATGAACATTGCCGCAAAAAGGCCCCTTTCGGGGTTTCTCAGTTATCTCCTGACTTTACCTGCGTGGATCATCGTCATTTATAGCATCATTATAAGTTATTGAGCTTTTACCTGCCTGGAATTTAGTCTGTCACAGAAAATATTTTCGCGCGTGTTATGTATGGACCTACCGTGACGTCACAACAAGAAGAGCGGGCGGCGAAGTACAGAAATGCTGACTCCAATGGAAACCTCACCAGAGCTTCGCAGCCCAGGCGACAGAAGTGATCGAGCATCCATCCAAATCGGTACTCGTCCTTTTTAATTAATAATAAGCTTTTTTAAAAAGTTAATTTTAAACCTGAAAGTTATAATTGGCGCAGTCTTGTGGATGACGAAAAATCCGCTTCTTTCGACCATCAAAGTTGTGAAATTCGTCTGAAACCTACGAGCTAACATCGCTGAGAATGCAGCCGCAGTTCATTGTTCTGTAAGTGCCAGATTCCTTACATTATCCCATCCACATTTTATTAATTATTTTATTGTGTATTTTGTGTTAGAAAGACCAGAATCGTTCGAATTTTTCTGACTCTACTGTTACTTTTTGTGATTTTATTAATTTACGTTAAACTGAAACAAACTCTATATTTGTGAAAAATGGAAATCGGTTTATTTAGAGCCGCCATTAACATCGTTCCTGATTACGATGGTAGTCCAAATCAATTACACAAATTTATTACTACATCAGAAGCTATTTTACAGCAATACTATGATGACCAGCAGGCAAATGCCTTCCAGAGCCAAATGGTTCTCTATTCTTTATTAGGAAAATTGAAAGGCAGGGCCGAGGAGGTAGTTACCATCAATGGAGCCTCTACTTGGCAGGAAATTAAGCGTGTTTTGTTACAAAATTTTTCCGATCAACGCGATGAAAATTCACTAACCAGGGATTTAATAAACCTTCGTCAAGACAATAGCTCTCCTCAAGATTTTTATGACCGCTGCATGCATCTTTTACATACTATAATTAATTATGTGAATTTACATGAAGTGGATCCAACTGTTAAACTGTGTAAACGCGAATTTTTTACCTCGCAAACCCTTAAAACATTTTTAGCCGGTTTGCGAGAGCCACTAGGCTCTACTATCCGAGCCATGAGGCCCGCCGATTTACCAACAGCAATTGAATTAATTAAAGAAGAGCAAAATATTATGTATCTACAAAATAATCGTCCAAATTACAACTCGTTCGTTAATTTTAACAAACAACAACAGTTGCATCCACCTCAAAGCAAACCAAATAATTTCGGTAAAAATGTTCTTTCGCAAAATAATCCGTTTATGAATCAAAATCGCCAAGTTAATAATTTTTCATATCAAAACCGGCAAAACAACCCATTTTTAAATCAAAATCGCCAATTTCAATTTCCCAGAAACAATCAATTTAATTTTGGTCAAAACCGTCAAAATGCATTCAATAACAATCCGTTTAATTTCCCAAGGCCACAATGGGTGCAAAATTCTCAAAATAAACACAATTTCAACAACTATAACGGCCAAAATAACTCTAACATCAATCGTACAAACGCCGTACCACAGCCAATGAGCGGATTATCTTACAGATCTAGAGATATCCCATTGAGACCATCGAATTATAATCATTTCCAACCAGTTCGTCAGAATCCTAATTTCGTATTTGAGGAATTGCATTCCGAGGAAACAGCGGAAGCGCAACTGCAAGATGCGGAATATCCGGAATGTCCGGAATACCCGGTAAACGAAACATATTATGAAGTAAATCAAAACGAGAACGACTCGTCTAACTTTGTTGAGGATATTCCCAATGAAAATTTTTACCAGGATCCGGAGGAAATAAACCACGGATAATGGAAATTAATGTTCACATAAAACGGGAGCTTCCCTACATTCAAATTAAAAATCCCCCGCTTAAATTATTAATTGATACCGGTGCAAATCAATCGTTTTTGTCACCCGAATCCATACAAAAGTTTTACCCACATTTTCGGTTAAATTATGAACCGTTTACCGTAACCAATTTACATGTTACCACCCAAAATAACTACACAATCGATATTCCAACATTTCCCGAATTCAAAGAGGATTCGATGTCTAAATTTTATATTTACAAATTTCATAATGTATTCGATGGACTCATTGGACTCGACATGTTAGAGCGATTGCAAGCGAAAGTTGATCTCTGCAATAAACAACTGATAACGGCGAACGCTACCAATGACATAAACATGCTAAAGTCAGGAGTGAAAAACCTTTTCGAGGCTTTAATTCGAGCAAATAGTAGCAAACCAGTTAAGATTCCTGTCTCAATTAATGAGGGCGATATCTTTTTACCTCAAACATACATAAATCAATGTTATATTCCCGACGTTGTCACAAGAGCAGTGCAAGGTTTCGCACACGTCGAAATAAAAAATCCGACTAAAAACGACACCACAATCAGCCTAGCATCTCCAGTGCAAGCTCAATTAATAAATAATAACTTTTCCATTCATAACTTTGAGTGTGTCACCCCTGAACATGACATCGACCTAGAGTCCTCATTACGGACTGACCACTTAAACTGCGAAGAAAAGGCAAACCTCCTTCGTTTGTGTAAAAATTATAGCGACATATTTTATACAGAAAACTCACCTTTGACTTTTACAAATAAAATAAAACACAATATCAAAACTACCGATAATGAGCCAGTTTTCACAAAAAATTATCGTTACCCTGAAATACATAAAAATGAGGTATCCGAGCAAATAAAAAAGATGCTGAAACAAAACATAATTAGACCATCAGATAGTCCATGGTCGTCCCCGATTTGGATTGTCCCGAAAAAGGCCGACGCCTCAGGAAAAACCAAGTGGCGTCTGGTCGTCGACTATAGGAAGCTTAATGAGAAAACAGTTAGTGACAGGTATCCTATACCTAACATAAACGACATCCTAGACAAATTAGGCCGCAGTCAATACTTTAGTGTGCTAGACTTATTTTCTGGGTTTTATCAAATTGAGCTAAATTCTGATGACATTGCAAAAACAGCATTCAGTGTAGACTGTGATTATCGCGGTCATTATGAATTTCTTCGAATGCCGTTCGGACTAAAAAACGCTCCGTCGACATTCCAACGTGTTATGGACTCGGTACTGCGTGGGCTTGATAACGTCATGGTGTACATGGACGATATAATTATCTACAGCGTATCCCTACAGGAACACATCGCTAACTTGGAAGCCGTATTTCAAAGACTAAGGGAAGCCAATTTAAAATTGCAATTAGATAAATCCGAGTTTCTGACTAGAGAAACCGCGTTTTTAGGCCACATTATTACGCCAAATGGTGTAAAACCTGACCCTAAAAAGGTTGATGCCATACTCAAATTCCCGATTCCACAGACTCAAAAAGAAATCAAATCATTTTTGGGATTACTGGGTTACTACCGGAAATTTATTCCTAATTTTGCGCATTTGACAAAGCCATTTACTAGATGTTTAAAAAAGGGATCTAAAATTGATATCACTCATCCGGAATATGTCAACTGTTTTAAATTATGCCAACAAATATTAACAAATGACCCTGTATTACAGTACCCAGATTTCTCAAAAGAATTTAATCTCCGTACGGACGCCTCGAACGTCGCTGTAGGTGCAGTTCTATCCCAAGGAACCATAGGCGCAGATAAGCCCGTCGCCTACGCGTCGCGTACCTTGAATGATAGCGAGCAAAATTATAGCACAATCGAAAAGGAATTACTCGCCATCGTCTGGGCGACTAAGTATTTTAGACCCTATTTGTTCGGCAGAAGCTTTAACATTGTAACAGACCACAAACCATTGCAGTATTTATTTAACATGAAAGACGCCAATTCTCGACTGATTAGGTGGCGCTTAAAATTGGAGGAATTTGAATATAAAATCACTTATAAAAAAGGTAAATCTAACGTAAACGCAGATGCATTATCCCGGATTCAGATTCAAAATAATGATGTTACGCCCTTATTGGATTCCGACGACGAGGAAGTAGGTGAACAAAATATTTCTATTATTGCAAATCCGCGAACCGAGATGCCCGAACTTGCAGATTTAGAGGAACTAATGACAGTACATACCGAATTAGAAAACCCGATTTTAGAAATCCCAATATCTGAAAACGCAATTAACTCATGTAATAATCAGTTACTTATCCATTTTGTCCATCACTCGCCATCCAAACCAGTTATATCAAATGTATTTCCCGGAAAACGCAGAATCGTAGCTCAGATTTCGGAAAACAGTATAAACCCCGAAATAATATCACTGTTTAAAGAATTCATTAGACCCAACATTAAATACGGCATTTGGCTGTCAAATCCATTCTATTACGAATCAATAACAAACACGTTGCAAGAAACCTTTAGTAATTCTGCTTTTAAACTAACGTTTCATAAAATTTTATTGGAAGACGTTCTTGACAGGGATCGTCAGTTTTTAATAGCAAAAAATTATCATGAAGGGAAAACAAATCATAGAGGCATCCAAGAGGTAGAACAGCGAATCAAAAGAACATATTATTGGCCAAAATTAACAAATTTCTTAACCGAATATATAAACAATTGCGAAATATGTCAGACTAGTAAATACGAAAGGCACCCAAATAAACAAGCATTCCAAATTGTCCCAATTCCCGAAAAACCTTTCGAGGTATTGCACATTGATACATTAACTGTGAAAGGACAAAAATTCCTAACGATTGTCGACACCTTTTCCAAATACGCACAAGCATACCCACTCGAGAGCTTAACCGGTGTATGTGTACTTAACGCCATAACTATATTCATGACCCATCACGGCCTGCCCTTAAGCATTATCGCAGATCAAGGGACCGAATTTAAAAATTTACCTATAAAAGAATTTGCCCAATTACATAAAATAAATCTTCATTTTATCAGCGTAAATAATCCACAGTCGAACGGTGCAGTGGAACGACTCCATTCAACATTACTTGAACATATCCGAATTTTATCTCAGACCCGCTCTGAACTTAATACGCCAGAGCTTATGTTGTACGCCATACTCGGATATAATAACTCTATACACTCTGTAACGAATAAAAAACCCGTAGAGATAATAAACGGCCACCTAAGCAATAGGGATCCGTTCGATATCAACATCGAGACAACTTGTTTACAAAACTATGTCGATAAACACAAAGAATTGACTTCAACTTTATATGCAAATATCAATAAAACGTTACAAGAAAACCAAACACGAACTATGACCAAACATAACGAATCCAGGAAAGAACCTGAGACTTATCCCGAAAATACACAGTTTTACTCTAAAAACCCACTTGCGGCTCGGCATAAAACGCAACCCCGCTACGTCACTCGTAAAGTTAAAAGAGACCTAGGCATTAAAATATTAGATAGTAGAGACGTTACGTATCACAAAAGTAATGTTAGAAAACCTCTAACTAAACAAAAACAATTTCAGGATGCTGATTCCGGTGCTGGCCCAAGCACATCACGTGACCCTGACCCCCCTGACCAATAATCCTGGTATACTACCATTTAAGTTAGGTACTTGCAAGCTAGAGATTAGTAAACATACATTCATCCATTATTACGACTTGAGTTTGTTTAGTGACTACATAAATAGTATAGAGAGCCATATAGCTTCGCTAATAAGCTATGTCGGCGCAGTCGACCCGGCGACCATCGGTGATTCGGTCGCGATCCGACAAGCGCTATTGGGTAAGTTGGCATTGATCCATACAAAGTATAGCTCGCTAAGTTATCATAGTGTGCGTAGAGATAAGAGAGCCTTGATTGATGCACTCGGCTCGGTTATAAAGAGCATTACAGGTAATTTGGACTATCAAGACGCAATCAAATATAACAACGCGATTTCTGTTTTGCAGAAAAATCAAAAAATCATTTCAGATAAATATAATTCAGGCATAAGTTTAAATTACGGAATTTTGGAATCCTTTAACTCTACTATTACAACGATAGCTTCCAATCAGTATAAAATTTATCGCAAAATTAATGAAATCACAACTGAAATTAACATGACTAACTATAAACTGACTGACTATATCAAAATCAATACCTTATTTACAATAATTAATGGAAATTTGGACTCTATATATGAGACATTAGTTTCTTTAGAAAATTCGATTGCCTTCTCCAAATTACACATAACGCACCATAGTATATTATCTCATGACGATATTCTATACATGTATAATATCCTAAAACAAACTTATAAGCCACAGGAACTTTTATTCGACGAACATACTAACTATAGAGACTATTATGACTTAATAGAGAGTGGTTCATACTACTCCGACAACACATTGGTATTTTTACTAAAAATCCCTATTATGCATAGCGATTTTTACGACTATTATCACCTGTACCCGTCTCCTACCTATAATAATACCCTTATAATCCCCACCTTACCTTATCTGGCCATGAATGAAGAGAAATATTGGTACATGGACAAAGAATGCAACAAATTTCAAGATATTTATTATTGCAAGAGGATAAGCTTTACGAAGACACAAAGGAACGACGACTGTATTTACACACTGATACTGAAACAAACAATAACAGACAAATGCACATATATACAATATAAAGCTATAACCGAAATTATTGACAAAATTGATGATTACCATTATCTCATTACGTGTCCACTAAAGACGAAAATAAGTTTAATTTGTGCCGAGGAAAGCTTCAAGTCGATACAAGGCACTTACCTGGTAGAGATTCCCAAAGGATGTAAACTCATTACCGAAACGAATAGCATTCAGAACGCCGAAAATAAACTTCGAGGTCACGCTGTGAAGCTGCTATCTTTTGAACTCTCTAATATTACTATTAAAAACGCAAACCAGCCGCTGAAGATCGAGGAAGTTCCTATGAGTAAACTCTACAAACTGAAAAATCTTATAGATAAAGAAACGCCCATAATTTTGGAACCAGAACCTTCAAATACTCACTATTATTGGAATACGCCACTTTACATCGTTTTTATTATAATACTCACCTACTGGGCGTACAAACGATTTCTCTTGAAGAAGATTTCCGCCCAACAACCTGAAAATATAGAAATACAGACGAACCAGCCCTTTTTTACAAGAAATTGAAAAAAGAGGCTTCACACTCGGCGGGGAGGTGTTATGTATGGACCTACCGTGACGTCACAACAAGAAGAGCGGGCGGCGAAGTACAGAAATGCTGACTCCAATGGAAACCTCACCAGAGCTTCGCAGCCCAGGCGACAGAAGTGATCGAGCATCCATCCAAATCGGTACTCGTCCTTTTTAATTAATAATAAGCTTTTTAAAAAGTTAATTTTAAACCTGAAAGTTATAATTCGCGCGTCCTTGTTTAAAGAAACCTGGATAAAACTATCTCTACTTTCCTTTGATTCAAACTATCTCTACATAATTTCATTAAAAATCGGTTCAATCAAATAGTATTTGAAACCCCTAACACATTTTAAAAGACCTATCCAACGATACCCCACACAATGGGGAAGATGATGAAAAAAAATATCTTCCCCACTTTACATGTAGGGGAGCTACAATAAAAAAAAATTTTTTTTTAAATTTTATTCCACCACTTTTTCAGCGTGATTAATATACATACCCCCTCAAAATTACCTACAGCTCTCTAGTGCCTATAGTTTCGAAGCAAAACCTCGGACGGACAGACAGACGGCAGACAGACATGACGAAACTACACTCGACAGCAAATAAATCGCACCACCCGCGACAAGCATTTTCAAACGTATGCATCCCTACATCCCACCAATATTGGCACCTTTTAAAAGCCTAGTTCTAAACTTCATTTTATTAAAGGAAAGGTTTTTACCCCAAAAATGTGTCTTTACATCCAGAGTCACTTCTTCAAAAAATAGGTAGTTACGCTATAGCCATTTTTTATGTCTATAAAACTGTTAAGTTGAGATTAATCGCTGTCCATCTGTTGAAGAGGACACGTGTGATCATTATTTGGTTTTATAACCATAAAATTTGGTCTAATTGATCCCAGAGGTGAGCCCCAAGTGAGGTCTTTTTTCAAGTCACATTTATGGTATATGTTAATCATTTATTAAGAAATTAAATGTGTTTTTCTTTAAGGATATTTATTGGGCTTTCAAATAACACCAATATTGTTGGGGCACCATTATTGTGTCAAAAGAAAATCTTTAAAGTTCGCGTCGCGGGTGGTGCGATTTATTTGCTGTCGAGTGTATGTATATGAGTTCCTTGTCAGGACTACGGAACCCTAAAAACAGAAATAATTGAATGGCCCACACAATTTATATCAAAGCCGGAACAATTTTGAAAAACAATATTTAAATAGCTGCCGAACAAATGTTTTATTTTGCGATGCGTACAAAGTACATAGGCGTGACGTCATAACCAGAAGTCGTTTAGTATAGAGCGTTATTAGGAAAGTCCATTATTATGTACGTCAAAGAGTGAAATACTTATAAATAAGTAGTTATTTACTGTATAATATGATGGGGACTCAATGTTCTTTTCAGCGGTCTTTTTAGTAACTACGTATTTTATATACAGGGTGTCCCAAAAACAATGGATAACCCTGTAACCATCGATAGGCCTCGCCATCGCCGCTTGGTAGCGGCCTGCATCCAGCACCTTCCTGCTTACCTTTATAAGGTCGTCGGTACACTTTGTAGGTGGACGTCCTACGATGCGCTTTCCGGTACGTAGCCTCCACTTGAACCCTGTAAAAATCTTGAAAACGGTGATATTTTTACTGGGGTCAAAATTGAACGTTAGGGAGACCATGGCGAGGCCTATCGATGGTTACAGGGTTATCCATTTTTTTTGGGACAACCTGTATATTTTTTATTATTGAAACACAAATAACACAATATTCATAAAAATACAAACGTTTCTGAAACCTATTTTAGTTCAAATATGTTTTTACCCTGTTATTCTTTTCGCTTGCCACATCCGGGAATGGAGCTGACAAAATTATTTACAAAAAATGGCACAATTTGGTATGAATTTTCGAAAATTTCGGGAAATCATTGAATGCAAATGCAATACTCTTTCTTTTCAAAAATAAAAGAATGTGTTGAGTAAAATTTTGTATTTACAGTATTGGCATTAGGTACAATTCCAGCCTGTATATTATATTTTATATAAGTACACTGTCTTTTTATTGGGAAATACCAGGTATGAACAACCAGGGTTTATATAATAATGAGTGGGTATTTCCTGGTATGGTATAGTTCCTAATAGAAATAAATAAGTAACTAGGTGTGACTGACATAGCCCGCAGAATCGCTAAAATCAAGTGGCAGTGGGCGGGGCACATAGCTCGAAGAGCTGATGGCCGCTGGGGCAGGAAGTTTCTTGAGTGGCGACCACGAGCCGGAAGACGTAGCGTGGGCAGGCCTCCCACTAGGTGGACCGACGATCTGGTGAAGGTTGCGGGAGGTGCCTGGATGCGAGCGGCGTAGGACCGGTCTTTGCGGAAAACCTTGGGGGAGGCCTTTGTCCAGCAGTGGACGTCTTTCGGCTGAAACAACAAGTAACTAGGTGCACGCAGTTCTTCTATCCTGTGCCCAACGTTTCTCCATTAACCCAACCCAGTAGCGTGTCGCTTTCTTCCAACTTTCGATCTCTGTGCTATTGTTATACAGAATGTGGTTTTGTAAAATAACGCACATCTCAGCAGTCGTAGTACACATAAAAGTAATTACAAGAAAAATAGAAATAAAATTTTAACTAGTAAAAACCTTGTTCAAACGTCTCCTAAAACTTCCAAGACGGCGCTTGTTACCGCCTCCACCACCCGTTTATCATGTGCGATGATTCACTGGCATACTCCAGCCACAGAAAAAGTTTAGTTAATACTTACATCCAGTATTATTTCAGTATCTTTTTGAGTTCCACATCACTCAACTTAACTAATTCCACTGATTTATCCCATACCTTCCTCATCAGCTCCTCGTCGGAGGCAGCTTTTGATGATTCACGGGGCGCGCAGTCTCGGTAGTACAGACCGCTCGCTTGCCCGGCCTTATCGTCCAAGGCCGCGTGCAACGGCGTCTGGGCACCTTCATATGGCGTCTTGGAGAAAAGCCAACAATAAGCAAAACTAATTAACAACATGCGGTATCTGGTATTTAAGAAAATCCCAGTCCCCACCTCACCGGGATCAACGCAATTGATCACGACATTTGAACTCTTGAGTCTCTTCTTCAGCTCCCGGGAGAACAGCACCAGATACAACTTGCTTCTTCCGTACGTAACAAACGGGACCAAAAAGTCCCAAAAAGCATCCATCGGCTTGCCCAAGTTTTCCACGTCCAACCATCTTGCTAAGTAATGTGTTGCCGAAGAAGTATTCACTATCCTGCTTGGAGTAGACGGTGTCCCACTTTTCTCCAGAAGCGGAAGGAGTAATAGAGTCAGGAGGAATGAACCAAGGTAATTGACTTGCATTGTGACACACAAACCATCTTCACTCAATGGTGTGTTGCTCATAGCGATCCCAGCGTTGTTCATTAATATATCCAGACGTTGTTCTGTATTTATGATATCCGCGGCAAAGTCTCGCACGGATTTGAAAGATGCTAAATTCAATAATTTGAAGACGACGTTGTCGTTCCCAGACTCCTGGATGATCCTTTTCTCAGCACTTATTCCCTCTTCTTCAAAGGGACACTACCACTCTCGCGCCTCTTGATGCGAAGTCTATGGCGATCTCCAACCCAATGCCGCTGGTCCCCCCTGTCACCAGGCAGGTCATGCCGTCGAGTCGTTTCTTAGATTTGCAGATTCCATTTTTTATTTTTCTGTATAAGCCGTATATACAGAAAATAAATATGATTGCTTGTAGAAAAAATAAGCTTGTAAAGAGAACACCCATTTCGCAAGTGAGTGCGCTTGAGATTTGTAAACGAGTGAAATATTAATCGTCTTCCTTATATGCAAATTTTGAGCTATTTTTTTGTACAGACGAAAGAACGCCAAGCTGCTCAATTTGGCGTTTATGTCGTTGTATATAGGGGTGATATTGCAAAATTACTTGTATTGTGCTGTGGTGTCTGTACTATGCCATGTTATGTAAATTAGATATTTCTACATTAACTTATTTTTTTATTATAGCGGTGTTAAACGCGCTAAAACATAGCCTATGTGTTAATCCAGGGTGTCAGCTAACTCCATACCAAATTTTATTAAAATCGCCCAAGCCATTAAGACGTGAATACATACTCACAAACTTTCGCCTTCATAATATACTTAATAGTAATGTGTGATTCGAAAAATACAGTGTGAGTCTTCATAAAGTGTACATATAAAAATCGCTGAAACTAGATCTATTTTTATCGTAGGAATACATGTCAAAAATTTTGAGATTAAAAAAATCTCAAAAGGTAACATTTTATTATCACCGGTCAGCAAAAAAAAACAATTTTTTACATGTGTTTGTCTCTAAAGTTACACGTTACATTCTCATTGGGATACATTTAAAAGTAATATGGGGGCTTATAAGAAGAACAAGGGGCACGCTTCCATCAAAATATAGTTGAATATGAGAGACGTTACCAAGACTAGTATACAGTAAGCATGATGGGGGAATTTATTTGGAGGAAGAGAAACATCTATGGAACATAACAGGAAAAGTAAAACTATTAATTTTTTGGACTCTATTTTAAAACTTCAATTGTAATAATGAATCATAAATTGATGTTCGGTATCTTTTAATAAATAGAAAGAAAGAAAAAAAGAAAAAAATGTTTATTTGGCACCAAATTAAATCATCTCTAAATGTCAATGTCTTATGCTTTTTGATGATTTGAATTATTATTTTTTTTACTATTTTTTGTTCTTCTTATTTCTAGGTATAAAAGCAATAAAAATGAGGTATGTATAACCCGTGTGCAAAAATCCTGTAGACAGTTGTTATTTACCATCACTACTGTTAATTTTATCAGGGTATTAGTCTTTTAGTTCAAAAGCTATAGGTAACGTGTTTTTTTTTACAATAAATAGGTACCTACTTAAAAGAAAAAAAAAACAATATATTTTTTTTTCAAATTCCAGATTTAAAGATATTGCAACTTGTCATAGATTAACGATTCAGGTATTTTTACACCAATAGGTATACCTATTCTTTGACGTCTTAGCTATATTGTAGAGTGACTAGGTATTTCAATCATATCATGGCTTTACCTGCGTGGGTTTATAGCATCGTTACAAATTATTGCGTACCAGCTTTTACCTGCCTGAAATTTTGTCTGTCACAGAGAAAAAGAGTGAAGAAACCTGGATAAAACTATATTTTGTTCTTTCCTGCGATTCAAATTACATTTACACAAAATTTAATCAACATTGGTTCAGTGGTTTAGGCGTGAGCGCATAACAGACAGAGTTATTTTCGCATTTATTATAATATTAGTAGGGATAGGCATTTAATTGGTCCAGTAGTCTGCGCGAAAGTGTACCGAGCATCCATCCACCCTCACAAACTTCCACACTTTCAATATTAGGATTACTAACACCCCTGAGACGGGCGTTGTTTAAGAAAACCACAGCCTGTATACCTATGAAATAAGCGTTTTTTTCTTCAATATTCATTAGCATATTAATTCCTTTCATATTATAGCTATGTTCATAATTTTTTTAATTTAATGTTTAAAATAAGATTTCAAGGATTTTACGAGTAAAATGTTTAACTATTTTTTTTTTCAATTAGAATTTAATCTTTAAAGACATCCGGATTTTTGACGTTTGTTAAAGTTAAAGTAAGATGGTGCAACCCAATCTTAGACGTGGGTATTGTAGTGTACCTAATGTGATGTACCGTGAATATTGTTATTGAAGCAGATTTAACTTCTGTAAGTAAGGAGCTTATAGCTCGACGACCGTTTGGTGTCAGTACACCAAGTCGTCGGTCGTCGAGCTATCCGTCGTTACGAATCAGTATTCGTAACGGACTATCATGCCGAGGTCGCGGGTTAGATTCCCGCACAGCCTACAAACATTTGTGTGCATGAACAAGTTGTTTGTATTGGTCTGGGTGTTTTCACGTCAAACGAAATTTTAATAGGGCATCTAATTATCTATATTAGAAAAATTGGACCCTAGCATTAAAACCAAAAAAAAAAATAGGCTAGTTTCTGTTTTTACTTTTCCTAACAAACTAAATGTAATATTTTTATTTTTAAACCCTCTCTGTCATTTTCACATTATTTACATAAGCTGCTGGACGTGACGTCCTTGTACACGGATGCACTGTCTGGCACGATCGATGCCATGCCTCCGGACCGCACTGCGTACTTCGGGTTCCCTCAACATAACATCAAAAAATCTCGAAAACTAAAAATATGGTTGTATTATCTAAAACGAATTTATTTAACATGTTTTATTTGTCCCTTAAATATCGTCTGTCTTTATAAAAGTATTGAATTTACATACTGGTCCTTCACTTCTACTCAGTCTGCTTTCGAAGGTATTTCAGAAATTACTTACTTTCCTTAATGAATGATCATCATCTTCTATAATTATTTTCTATGAAAAAAGCAGCATAAACATTTTCGGGTAATAAAATAGCCTTTATTTTAAATGTCGATTTATTTAATCAATCATCCGCATTAAATAATTTGTTCTTCTTGAAACATATACGTAATCATTAACTCTTGATAAGCATTTCTTTGTTTAAAATAATCTTAATAAATAATAATTATAATATCACACCTCTCTTTTATTAATAGTCATGAGTATGACACATACATATTTGTACATAACTTGAAATAATTCAGGAAAAACAAAATTAATTAAAAACATACTTAATATTCATTCTAAACCAATTATTTACAATTTTTTGTTGAATATCAATTGACAAAATACAATAACGCAAGTACCTTTAGGCACTTACTTTTAGAAATTAATAAGGATTAAAGATACCTACCTAATTTAGATACTTATTTACAAGAATATGCAAAAAAAAATAGAACTGAAGTTATAGATTATGAAATAAGATACATAAGGTGTCGCAAACTAAGAGTAGGCGCACACCGTTGATTTTTCGTCGGCCGATAGTTTAGTCGGGCAGTCAGTATGGGCATGTATGGGAGTGCGCACACTACGCAGATTCGATTTGGCCGATTCTTCATACAAATTAAAATCGGGCACAACTATCGGCCAACTAAAAATCAACGGTGTGCGCCTACTCTAAAAGTCCCATACCGATTTTACTTTCTCCATATTCTACAGCTCCTATGGAAGGCAGACTTATCTAATAAGTTTTAACATCACCACCAACTAGCTGATAAATATTGTCACGTGTCATAGGTCCAGCACATCAGTATCAGTGAAGCCACACTTCCGTTTACGTGTTCGTTCATACAGGTGGAAACGATAAGTAATCTCACTGAATTATTTCTAAACTATACAAGATATCGACAAACTGGTTACTGATCCTGAACATTGAACTTTCGGATAGATGCAGTTTATTCTGTTACCTATTAATTATTGGTACCGTTTGATAGAGATCATTCTTTCATACTTTCAGGATTAGTAACTAGTTTTTTGATATCTTGTATATTTTAGAAATAATTCAGTGAGTTTACTTATCGTTTCCACCCTGTATAGTTCAGTGATTCAATTCCCACATGTCAGCAGTACCCAGTTCACAGTTACGGAGCTTCAGTGATAGGTAGGTACGTCCGTGACTGAGTCGAGGGAATACGTTGACGAAACTGTGTATTCACGGATATGTGAGAATCGACCATGGACATTCAGAGGGCTTAGTGTGAGTTATAAAATTACATTAAATGTATGACGGCTTGTACAGCGCCCCTAGCGGAAACGTTTAAAAATTAAAAATGTTCATACATTTTTTTACCTCGCTCACTAGTGAGAACGTTTGATGTAAGAGTTTACAGTGTACACTCTCAGCCCACAGAAGTACCGGATCGGAGAGAGCGTACGAATTAGTTTTAAATTATGTTTTAAGTATGCGGGAGATTTACTAGCTTCTTTAGTTTCAGGCTGGCTGCATTACTGATCTCGTTAATTTACTTTTAGTTTTAACGCAAGGCTGAGTTGCATCACCTTAACTTTAATCGTAACTATAATTTTAACCAGTGTTTTTGTATGGAGTTTGACAGACTTTTGAAGTCCTTTAAAGTTAAAGTAAGATGGTGTAACCCAGGGTTAGTCTTCCGTCACACAATGCTGATCTTGCTTCATTTATTTTCGAACTTAACGTAATGTAACTATAGTTCAAGGCAATGCAAACGGCCTTTTGTCACATTGTGCTAGTGGTTATCTTTTTATGGCAAACATAACGGACATTGATCCTTCTTTTGCCGCTCATGTGGTATACAACGGCTCTGCGTACAGCCTCGTTGGAACGGATATGTTGCTTGGGGCAGTGGGCGGCGGCTCGCGGGCTAGTAGGAGAGTCGATCGTGCTCTTTTCTTGGCTGAAAAAGGTTTAGAATCTTTAAATATTATCACAGATAATAATATTACATTTAGACCCGGTTTCCACCTCGCACAGTCACTGCGGGCGCACAGTCGCGACAGCAATATAATTACGCGCGAGCGATAAGGATGGGTAGCTTGGGTTGGGGTCATTGGCCAAAATTCTACGTGCTCAGTGAGCACTGCTCACGGACCAGAGCCCCGATTACGGTAACTTTTATAACGTCTACAATCCAGACGCGTTTCTGATTCTGCGATACGATTGGTCAAAACAGCTGACGTACGCTGTTGAACGACCAATCGTATCGCAGAATTGAGAAGCGTGTCTGGATTGTTGACGTTAAAAATTACCGTAATCGGGGCTCTGGCTTTAGATGGAGCGGAGCTGAGATATTTTGAATAACCAATCAGATTTAATTCTGTCAATTTTATTAAATCTGAATGACATCTAGTTAGTTGTTCAAAACATTTTTCCGTTTCGCTCCGCCTTGGTGGAAATCGGGCCTTAGTATAAACTAATTAGTATAAACGGAAAATTGTATAAACAATTCAACAGCAAATGGATATACGTATGCATACGGACGCATATGTATTTGAAGTGATGAGCCACGTCACGAAAGAGCGTATACCTTTGTGACTATAGAATAGAAACGATAAGGTGATCTATCTCACTCACTTGATTATTTTTGGAATATCGAAAAAATGCAGAAAAATGGATGATTATTCTTTGAAACCATGACGTCTTTGCTCAAAAACAAATTTAAATTACTGGTACTTTTTATGCAAAAGGACATTGTCAGAAACCGCCTAAAAAACCGCCCAAAAACATTAACCCATCATAATTATTTTCTATTTTTTTTAATACATTAAGCACCCTTTCATTCTAATGGACACTTAAGCATTGAAAAATTAAATAAATAAGTCTTTTAACGTTTATTCTATAATACTATTACAACTTCCGGACGTTTTGGTGCGTGGCATGGTCTAAAACCTATCAAGTTCCATAATTTTTGCCGATAAAATCTGTACGAGGCATTACCGTACTTTATTGCTGGGAGTCCATGTATAGTGATGTTCCTGCGGCCATCATAGACAATAAAATATCGATTTTGAAAATAAAATAAATCGATAAAACTGCTTTGAAGACTAGATTTGCGTTAAAAGCTAAAAAGATATTGACAGTTTGACACTATTACAAGAAGATATCTAAAGTGTCCAACTGGTCGAAGGTCGTAAATAAAATAAAAATAATTAGGACCATAAACTGATATTCATGGTATCATAACTGTAAAAGTGTCAGAATCCGATGTTGAATCCAATGCCAGTTGAAGTGTGAGAAACATATATATTTTTTTTTTATGTGACAGGAGGCAAATGAGCAGACGGATCACCTGATATCAACGTAGTATAGTTGCCAGTCTCTCATAATCTATGCCAATGAGGGTTTTCGCGATTGAAAAATCCGCCAGATGGCAATACGTAGACGTGAGGTCCAAATGCTGCATGATTGGTTATTTTTGACATGACATTGACAGATATCCACCAATCATGCAGCATTTGGACCTCGCGTCTACGTATTGCCATCTCGCGGATTTTTCAATCGCGAAAACCCTCATTCATAGCACATGTATAATAATAGACCAAATGAACTTTTATAGATTGTGAAAGAGAAGATAAAGATTTTATTATTTTATTAAAATCTTGCCACGAGGTAGTTTTTCAGTGGAAACCAGGATTGGATAATCGCTACAGGCAAGTATCAGAACATTTTATAAATATTTTTAATCGATTATATCCATGTGAATCGTTTTAATAAATTGTCATTTTACTTTTTCAATTAAAACTTTTTCAATCCCTAGTCTTGTCAAACTGTCATAATGTCAACAAATTATAAATGTCACGTCAGTTGACTCAATTTCAGTCTTCTGTGCGTTTATTGTATTTTTATTTCAATGAAATAGTGCTAAAGGGTTAGTACTAAAACTGAAAGCCTTTTTTCAGAAAGAAAACCAATGTGGTGCCCTTATTATTCATGCTGTTTGAAAGTTACAAGTCAGTGATACAGAGTTGCCGACATTATAACTCCGTAGTGATACCATACCAAAGAAGAAGTTTTCCTAAACACTTGTGTTGTTTTTATATGTGATCGAATAAAAACGATTAATTCTACTGCTCAAATGGAATAACTTATCCCAAGAGACCGAATATAAAAAAAACCTCTCCATAGAAATTATCACCATCACGAGGATGTGAATTTTTTTGAGAATTTGATATTGGTCCTGTAAGAAAAGTAGTTGTATTTCAGTAGTAGAATCAACCCTTCTTGTTTCATCAGCAAGAGTAACTATAAAAACGCCCTGTAGGTAGGTATTATTAAGCTGAAGAGTTTGTTTAGTGTCAAAGACTGTCACACAGTGTAACTTAAATAAATATTTATGTTAATATTTTTTCTATTTATTTATTTTCCCAAAGCTTCACAGTGACAGCTGAAACAGCAATACTGTTAACAAAACAGTAAAACTAAACTTGGAACAAACTGTTACAAATATGAGGGGTTTAATATTTTACAAATTAAAATAAAACCGCATGTTGCTTTACTTTCTCGTATAGGTAATAAATGTAATTAATGGCTAGATTATTAATGTTACTTTGTTACCCTCAATAGTGAGGAAATCTTATAAAATGGTAACCCTGATTTTTATTGTCATTCAAGTGCTCTTTCTTCGCATAGGCTTCTGTGATTTGGCCAAGGGCCACACACATTGCGATAACATTATGCGACATTGATTTGACAGCAGCGGAGTGAAGTCTTGCGACTATGCAAAATGATACCCTGTAATCGTAGCGCATACAGACATAGACGGGGCGGGGCACATAGCTCGTAGAGCTGATGGCCGCTGGGGCAGGAAAGTTCTTGAGTGGCGACCACGAGCCGAAAGACTTAGCGTGGGCAGGCCTCCCACTAGGTGGACCGACGATCTGGTGAAGGTCGCGGGAGGTGCCTGTATGCGAGCGGTGCAGGATCGGTCTTCGTGGAAATCCTTGGGGGAGGCCTTTGTCCAGCAGTGGACGTCTTTTCGGCTGAAACGAACGAACGAACGATACGTATTACCACTATTTACCAGACATTACTATTTATTGCATACTCGCCGGATTACACGTAGGAGCACGCGCGTAACAGCTTCGGCCTTGCATTATTATAAGATCTTGTTCCGCCCTTTTACGAACTTCCTCCGTGAGGATATCCCCGCCGAATTCTATGATGAACCTATCAAAAGTCATATTCTGCAATGTCAACCCACCACAAGGTGGACCGACGACCTGATAAAGGTAGCGGGAAGGCGCTGGATGCAGGCCGCTACCAACCGTGCGATGTGGAAGTCATTGGGGGAGGCCTATGTTCAGTAGTGGACGTCCTGTGGCTGAAATGATGATGATGATGAAGAAATGAATGAAAATGACAAATCTTCGAACGTGTAGGTATAATACCGTGCCAAACTATTGCCGTTTTTGTTGTAAAGATCATGCAGCGCTACTTGCGGATATTATTGGAAAGAAAACTATGTGGGCTCTAGATCTGAAGCCGCTTTAACGAACACGAAGTGCTCATACAATGCGGCGTATTTTCTTCCAGTCTTTAGTCAGGACTTTAGTCGAATTAAAACCCCGGTTGAACGTGATATAGCCGCACTAGAATACGATGCTTTTTTGCATAATCGCAAGACTTCGTTCCGGTGTCGACCGAATGTTATCATGATGTATGTGGCCCAGGGGTTACCGTAGCCGCTAAGGTTTGAAACTTCTTGCTTAAAATATTGTAGTCTTTGGCATAGACTACGATGGTAGTCATGGAGATAGGAGTTTGTTATCTCGTGTCAGATGTAAATGGTGAAAAGAAAACTCATGATTCGTGGTATTTTTATGTAATATGTAGGTATTTTATAAAAGTGGAACCCCGAGTGATCTCCAAAACCCATTCTATTATTATATACGATTCGGCTTCGATATCTATAATACAATAGGAGTTTATTTCATGTGTCAGATGACAAGGGTGGAAACAACCTACGATTCATGTTGTTTATTTACGTGCAATATGTGGGCATATTGTAAAAGTGGAATGCCGAGTTGTATTTCTAAAACTTGTTCTATTATTTTATACTATTTGGCTGCGACTCGGCGTGACGACAATACAAAACATTTTTCGCGAATCGGTGTTCATACATTCACACAATACATTAGACGCCATGTTGTCATAAACGACATATTATAAAATCGCTGTGATTTAATATTCTTAATCATTAATTTTATGGCAAGTGTCCATCAGGAATCATTGTTCTTACACACAGAATCGTATTATTTCGCTTTCGGGTAGTAATATGTCAAAATTGTTGGTTCTTTAGGCGAACAATGTATGGAGAACGAACATTGTCCTTTGTTATGTCGTTGTTGTACAGGTATCTACATGACGTGACGTAAATAAATAAATAATAATAAGTAAATAAATGTTTAATTTTATTCCGATGGACTTTTTTCCTTGTACACAAGCTGAACGCCTTCTTTTCCTATATAATGTTCAAATATTTTATCGTAGGGAATTGTATTTTATATTTCTTCGATCTCCAATGGAGACGGTTCCTCCGCGTCAGAGGTTCCGCATTTTGTATAGGACTCCTTTCAATTCCAAAAAGAGCGTAAAACGGCTAAACTAACTTAAGAAGATGATAGATTAATGGATGACCATCTATCTATAAAAAAATCGTATGTCTGAAATGGTAAGGAATGTTAGCTTTTACTAAAGTATTTTTGTATAGTCTATCATCTCCAAGTTTGGCAAAAGAGGCTGACTGAGTTTCTTGCGCTGCTTCTCAGCACTGGTCAATTTATTGTCCCAAAGCCGTGGTAGAATTAAAGTAAATCTGGCGCATATAAAAGCGTTCTTTAAAGCCTATTTGCAAAAAATAAATGACTTTATGACATCACTGACAAATGAAGCGTTTTTGCGACATATTGCAGGCATAATGTAATATAGTAGGTAAAATAGATGCAGCTACCAGAATACAAATGAGTAGGTTATCTCCATAGAAACGCACCGATCGCGGTTTGTATGTGAGCGCGCCAATATGTATGTGGCGTGCACGCACACACTGGCAAAATTTAGCGTGGATTAGCGGGGAGCCAGTCGTGGTTGCGCCGAGTTGAGCCTTGCGCGCTCACATATAAACCGCGCTCGGTGCGTTTCTATGAAGATGAACACTCATTTGTATTTACTCTGCAGCTACTCACCATTAGAATGCATACAGCACAGCACAAGAGTTGCAATGAAGGCTGCGACCGGCAGAATGCCAGCCAGGATCAGCAACGCGTGCTGCGCTGGGGAGTGCTTCGTGCGGGACACGCCGCAGCTCGTGATGTTGTGCACGTTGTAAGTCTCCAGGATCTCCTGGAACTCCGTCCCCAGGGAGCGGATGGTCGCCTTCATGGCTTTAGGAGTCAGCGCCTCCCCAGACTCCGTTTTTCGGAATTGGAAGCATGGACTGTAGCAAGAGAAATATTATCTATACTTATTTTTTTTTTATTAAACCTTTTTATTGTCCTTATGCTTGTGTTATGGTGGCCATACACGTTAGGGTTTGCATGATGGGTATGACCGTACATGCTTAACCGACAGGTATAACCGAGTTATCTATAGCACATACACGTTAGGGTTTGCATGTACAATCTAAATATATTTAACTCAAAGGTGACTGACTGACTGACATAGTATCTATCAAAGCACAGCCCAAACCACTGGACGGATAGGGCTGAAATTTGACATGCAGGTAGATATTATAACGTAGGAATCCGCTAAGAAAGGATTTTACGAAACTCCACCCCTAAGGGGGTAAATGGATGAAAAACTGCATTTGAAACTTTTATCATTGGTCACTGCCATGATCCAAAGACAAGATACTGTTATGAGAAAATCTATATCAGCACATAAGAGACTAGCAGTAACATTAAGTATTCTTGCAACAGGGAACACATTAGTGTCTTAAATATTCACCACCTTTCACTGCCACAGACTATAGGAGACTGAGAGAAAACTGTGCATACAAGCATGAGGGGGAGCACACACGCTCGGTTATGCATGCGCGCAAACAAAAAATATGTTTTTTGATATTCGTTAGGTTGCATGTACACGCACCAATAACTGTACAGTTTTATAACATACACGCTAGGGTTTGCATGTCGGTTAAGCATGTACGGTCAAAACCATCATGCAAACCCTAACGTGTATGGCCACCATTACCAATGGGCTCACCACAATAGTCGAGCAGCGTGGGATTCGAACCCGCGTTCCTCGGGAATTGAAATTTATCTCAGGAATCACTTGAATAATTATTTTTGTGTTGGATAGCCTTTTTATCAAAGTAGGCTTTAGGCTATACCTGTACATTACATTACCCTACAGCAAATAGGGGCGGAGCAGTAAAGAAAAATGTTGTATGTATTTAAAAACTGGTAATATTTATACGCGAACTAAAAAACACCATTTAGTAATACACTACACTCACAAGCAAAAGTATGGAATCACCCTACTTGTTCCGAGTGATCGTAAGAACTAAATGACTAAAAGAAGATAAATAGAAATGACACCATTTTAAAGGTAGGTAATATTTTATAAGTACTTTAAATTAATAGTACCTACTATAGATAGTCATTCAGTTCTTAAGATGGCTTGGAACCAAACACAACGGGGGGTGATTCCATACTTTTGCTCGTAAGTATAGTAACCTGTAACCCGTTAAAAAATATGAATATTTTTTGTGAATAATTTATTATATGTTTTTCCTTATTTACTAAAATCACATTTAGTAGTACAAGGTGTTTTCAATATTTCAGTCGCTTGTCCTCTGAAAATACATTACTATTACTAACATGTACTAAAGGTCAAACATAAGCTTGTAAAAAGTACAGTAGCTTGTATAAAACAATAAACTAATAAATATTAAAATATTTATTAAGAAACAACATGGTACATAGGTAGGTACATACATTATTTTGTTATTTTTGAATAGAGTATGAGAATGACCTTAGCATGTTTTGTACAAAATCTCTTGAAAAACTTTATTCAGTAGGTTACTCTATTATTACTTGTGCTACTACTAAGCAATCTGTAGGTATACTGAATGAAAAACTTACCAAAGTAGCCTCAGTCAGGCCGCTTGTAAACATCCGTTTTTTTAATCGGGCTATAGTCCGATTTTTTAGCCTGATTTAACGGTGGTGTATCGTTTATAATGAAAATATGCATATGCATCGGACACAGGTCCGGCGAGAAAATTGACAGCAAACAAAGGATATCCGTTTTTTGACGGTCCGTCGTCTTTGATACGTACAGTAAGGTACGTAGGTAAGGTACGTCTCTTGAAACCTATTTTATCATGATTCGTCCTTAAGTGTCTAAGCTAGTGATGTACAAGGCTCGAGGCTTCCGAGTCCTTTTGCCGAGAGCTCACAGTCGTTTTACAGGGCTCGCCTCGTTTGTATGATGCTCGACGACTCGAAAGCTCTTTTAAAGCCTCGAGGCATGGCTCAGAGAGCTCGCAGCTCGGCTAAGCTCGGGGCACCGAGCCTACCGAGCTTACTGAGCCTTGCCATTCCGCCTCGAGGCTTCAAAAATAGTAAATACTGCCCCCCAGGTTATCCTGCCCCCCTCGTTCAAATGCTGGGTACGCCTTCAGTCAGAAAACTACTAGTGGTTCTCACCCGGGGTTTGAGTAGAAGGCGGTATGTGCCGCGTCATGCAGTTGCATGCGGAGCCCGCGCGGCGCTAGTGCGGCGGACATTCGGTCGCGGAGCTGGTTCACCTTGGAGCGCGTGCCTCCTGGCAACACCAGTCGGAGGAGGTCTCGCTCCCTCACTACTACCACCTGTAAACAAATATTGGACTATTATGATGAACCCATACCTAATACAAGCATTGCTGGAAAAGTTAACGGGATTATTACATTTATTTTGTGCTATACAAATTACTAAAGAAACTCAATACTGTCACCCGATTTTAAATTACGTTAGTTACTTAACAAAACTGCTGTGAGCCGGGGCAGTTCCAATTCCACAAATTTTTAACTAAAAATACCTATCTAGCCGTTTTTCATTAAATGCGGTAGGTAAAGGAATATTAAGTAAATATTTGTTTCTTTTTGTGAAAAGTAACTGTTTACAAACTTTGATTAATAATGTAGTTACCTCTATTGTGATTTCGCCAAATCTTTCTGGGTTTTGTGAGTTGTTCGCTCTGACCAACAATCTGTGAACGGTAAATTGTTTTTAAAAACAAGCAAGTAAATACCTATTACATACCTACTACCAATATTATTGTGAACTACCTGAATATTCCATCGGCATAATGTATCAGGTTTTTCATAATCTTCATCTCCCCTGTAGAATTGTTGAGTACGATCACGTCTGTGATATTGCTCAGTGATTTTGATTTGATTGGCGATTCGAAGCTCATGTTGACAATCTTGTAGACTATGGGCAAAGCGTCTGGGTCCTTATCCACTGCTTTTACCGTAGCAATGATCGTGTCAATGGGCACGTTTAATCGAACTCCCACAGTCATGTTGGCGCTGTCGAATTCTGGCAGGTGATCGTCAATGTCCAAGATTTTGACTAAGATCTGGATTTCTGAAGGGTCCTGTAGTCAGTAAAACAAATGCTCTTTAAAAATATGCCATTTAGATTTGAAAACTAGTTACCTAAGTGGTTTCTGAGTTTTTACGTTCCTAGTGACTGACGTTAAAAATTGCTGAAGAATAAAAAGTGTATCTCACCAATCTGTTGTAAGACTTGCTAAGTCGAGGACTGGTTCCGTATTTGAAGCATTTAACCGTAAGCATTATTCTGGACAGTTCTTCTCTATTTAACCTTGCTGCTGCAGTCAGCAACGCTTTGCTATCGTTTGTTCGTTCTAATTTCACTAGTGCGAATTCGTTTCCAGCTGTAAAATTAGATTTATTATTATATGATCAAACGAACTTACCAAGTGAAGTTCGATCTGAATTATCCTGTTTTCGCCGAAGAGATTTATTTTACCGTGTAGTACCCCTGTACGACAAGCCAATCCGCACACAATATTCAGCATAGTAGTAGTAAAAAACAAAAGAGCGGGCAACCCCACCCCTACCACGCTGTGGGCTCGGTGTCCGAGCGGTCTCATTATATTTAGAGAAGAGATGACATTGACGTTTACCTCCAGGGAAGAAGATATAGAAATCTTCGGGTTGGGAGGGACCTTAAATCTCTTCGGCGAAAACAGGATAATTCAGATCGAACTTCACTTGGTAAGTTCGTTTGATCATATAATTATCCTGTTTTCGCCTCCGAGATTTATTTTACCGTGTAGATGTTTAGAGCATGGATCAATGTCCATGTTAAATGGTTAAGAGAGTAAATGTCAATGTACTAAATACATAATAAAGCAATATTTTTGTATTATAATCGTATTGCATCACTTATTCATAACAATAATCACGGTCTCAACAAGATTTTGTTCATTATAGAGTATTATTATATACATTTATTTGTACTTCTATTAACTGTTATGTACGACTACTGATTGTAAAAAGTTGCCAAGACAGTTGACAGAGCATCCTGTCTATCCAGCACACTGGCTAATTGTGTCAACGTTGACAGCGGCGCAAACCGCAGGCAATACTGCCGCGTGTCGCGTGCTGTGTGGGCCGAACACCCTCGTGTCGACACTCCTTTCCTATATTTATCCAGTTTCATCTCAGAACTGAGCTTGACGACGGTAGTGGTTAACACCGAATCGATCACAGTGACTGCAAGGCTAACACTCTGATTGTTGTAAAACATAGGCTCACTTGCATTTTAATTAATTAAATAAATAATGTGGTTAATTAAAACTTATTAATTTATTTGGATACAGTTTGACCAGTATTCCAAAACAGTATTAATTTGGATTCCAAGTAACACTGTTGCGAGGAAAAAGTTTGCTTTCTATTTAATAGCACCTTTTAATAGCAATCTTTTGATTCTTGAAACCTGACCTATAAATTATAATATTTATTTAAATAATTATATATTTCAATAAATTATATGATTTCACTAACGATATTGCTAAGCGGTGGTTATTTAATGTTATTATAGGATGCACCCGACTTTAGAATATGCTAAGATAATAGAGTAAGGTAGGTACAATGATGTAATTGAGCATTGTAAAAATATTTATTTGTCAGTCATTTGGTGTAGTGGTTTCGAAACGGACTACTATGCCGAGAGGTCCCGGGTTCGATCCCCGGCCGGGCAGAAATTGAATTGATACATTTTAATTTCTGTGATGGGTCTAGGTGTTACTATGTATAATTTGTACTTATGTGTATAAAAACGGTATTTAAGTATGTTTATATCCGTTGTCTAGGACCCATAGCTTTGCTCAGTTTGAGACTAGGAGCGTAGTGTAAAATTTCGAAGGAAGGATATTTATTTATTATTTGCGGAGTGTATAGCGGAGTCTGGTACGTTTTGTTTGATCCACGACTGCCAAATACAAAACTCACTGCCAAGGAAAGGTAAGCTTAAATGGGCAATATGGTACTACTGATGTACCTGTTGCCCCAGCATTCTATTTTTTTTTTTTTAATTTATTTTAGTGAAAAAACGTATTAGCGTCTAAACGTATTAACGTCTAAAAAAAAAATGGTCGCCATTCTAAGGCGAATTAATTGGAATTAATTCATGTTAATCGTGTAGAAATCTCTACGCCAGACGATAAAATATGAATTATGACTAAATATCAAACAAAGTTCAAGAAACTAAAAATAGGTTTATGTCATGTACTGAAACCAAAGCGTCTAACATTTTCTGAGACAATATTAAACCAAGCTCCTACTCCGTGTCTTTATTAAGACACCTTGATTCAGTCAGCTTCAGTATTATGACTGTGATGATTGAATTTTTATAATCATGCTAAGAAAAAATAACAAAATACTAATTCTCAATTTATACTTCATAGAAAGGGAAGAAAGACTCATTCATTATTATGAGTTTGTGGCAGCGTTATCGATTCGTAAAATAATATCGCATTATTTTTTGGTATTATTAAAAAATGTCCTTAATCTAAACTAAAGGTTACAAGTAGTGGTAGTACTGGTAGGTACCTACATAATACATAGTTTATTTTATGTGGTTGATTCGTTCTTTGACTGACCAAAGTCTACTAGTCCGGTTGTTATAACAAGCGGCCCGATTTCTTTTTTGATGCGTCAATAATTTTCTGTTACATTGATTACAATGTAATTATTATTGTGTTATATTTATAAAGGCATAGTTATTATCGCTTTAACGCATAATAAGATACTTTGCTTGTCTAAAAGATTTAGCAAGTTAAGAAATGATTCAATGTATTTCATGATGTCGCATCTCTTCTTATGAGAATTCTAACGTTATACATAAATAATTTATACGAACCAATTGTAAAACAGTACATGGAGTTAAAACTGACCTTTTTTTTTTTTTTTAGTAAATAAATAATAATAATGATGATGAAGCCTTACTTTGTAAGACTATCAATAGTATTATTAGCATTAATCATACATTGATTAGTAGGTACAAACCTACATAATAATGTTTTTCCGATACAAGAAAAAATGACGTCATCTTATGTACCGATACAGTTTAAGGAAGCTCTTAGATTTTATCTATTATTTATAGATACAAGCTGATGAGACGTCATGAATAAAAAAATAAACTTTGTAAAAATATCAGGGCTAAAGAAAGGCCGCAAAGAGACAAACAAAAATGTTGCCTGTTTGTTCAGATACAAAACAAACATCCGTTAAAAAAAGATCATAATACTAGGTATTAGAGATGAGACGTATTTACTAGAACAGATCCACACACTAGGTATTTTACAGTACTAAGTGGCACCTATTCCAATTTTTAAAATACTTGATCCACCTAGTATTTTTTAAATTACACGATTTCCGACCCTACCATCAAAGTAATAGAGGTTATTATTGCATAATCCGTAGTCGTGTATTACGCGCACCGCGTATTTCTCGCTAAGTATTTTTTAAATTACACGATTTCCGACCCTACCATCAAAGTAATAGAGGTTATTATTGCATAATCCGTAGTCGTGTATTACGTGCACCGCGTATTTCTCGCTAAGCTTATGTGCGAACGTAGAGATTCACTCCGTCTCTGTCTGACAAACAAATTTGAGCGCAGGCAGGTGTGAGATAGGAATAGGTGTTTGATGTATTACGTAATTTAAACTCTATTTGTACACAGGTAAGGTTTTGAATATTTTAATTTTTGTTCTCTCTCATCCAGCTCACTCCTTGTTGACTAGCCGGTAAAAAACCAGTTTTTATTCTTCCGACAGGTTTGTTTTGGTTTGTTGTCACGCGTCCGTGATAATTGCATAATTTGTATTGAAATAGTAATTTGATAATTAGATTAAATTGGAATAGTTTTCGAGTGTTGATTAGATAGAATTTAACTCCTGTTTCTGAGAAGTTACCCGCTAAAATACCGGTGGTGACAAAAGTTCCCAGAAATTTTTGGTAGTAGATGACCCATGGGGAGTTTTGTCACCAAGATTTTTTGTCTGTGTTTCTTTGTCAATTTGGGCGTGTTCCTTTACATGTATGGAGATTTGCTATTTTTGACATCAACGTTGATAAATTTAGCGATATCTGTGATATTTCTTTAATCTGTAAGCGTTTTGTGAGCGATGTGAAAAAATGTTGAAATGGAACACTCTCAGTTTGACATGAGCCGTCACACGTCCGATTTTTGAAGTGTTTATTTTTTATAGAAGAAACATTCTACAAGTTATTCAATTTCAAATTGCATTATTAATACTACGGTTGTATCTTTTCAAAGAAAATTGTATTTTAAAGTCATAATACGTGGATTAGTCCGCACTCCGCACTAGTCGCGTAAAGTATGGTAAATTACTACGTACTAAGTGGAACAGGTATTTGGATCACGTATTAATAAATACTTGGAATAGGTGCACCTAGTATCAAATTTACCTAGTATAACCCATCTCTACTAGGTATGCAAAATCACTTGAAACCTATGTTACAGTTAAGATTTTACATTTACAAATACATTAGTTTTTATTTCATTCAAAAATACCCAGTAGTTATGATTTTATAGGCATTCAAAGTTCGCTTAAATATTGAGTCCCGCCGACGGTCACGTGACCCCGTGTGACGTACATTCACAGCGTCCGCTCACTAGAAAACGGATATAAACATACTTAAAAATTTTTTTTTGTAAATGTAAACTTATTATACATATTAACACCCAGACCCATCACAGAAATTAAAATTGAACCAAACCCAAACTTGATGCGATTGTGTCGTTTTATTGCGAATTACCTTCCAGCTCCATCATTAGACCCCGATTACTATATAGAATTAAAATACTCATCAATACAAAACGAACGAGCCCAAACTCGATGCATTTAAGTCGTTTTATTATAGAGTTCCTATGGCCACCTTCCAGCTCCATCATCAGATCAGCTCCATGTCATCATAATATTGCATGGTCATCCAAATCACATGTGTTTGCGAAAGGACATTGTCAGAAACCGCCTAAAAAACCGCCCAAAAACATTAACCCATCATAATTATTTTCTATTTTTTTTAATACATTAAGCACCCTTTCATTCTAATGGACACTTAAGCATTGAAAAATTAAATAAATAAGTCTTTTAACGTTTATTCTATAATACTATTACAACTTCCGGACGTTTTGGTGCGTGGCATGGTCTAAAACCTATCAAGTTCCATTATTTTTGCCGATAAAATCTGTACGAGGCATTACCGTACTTTATTGCTGGGATTCCATGTATAGTGATGTTCCTGCGGCCATCATAGACAATAAAATATCGATTTTGAAAATAAAATAAATCGATTAGAAGACTAGATTTGCGTTAAAAGCTAAAAGATATTGACACTAATACAAGAAGCTATCTAAAGTGTCCAACTGGTCGAAGGTCGTAAATAAAATGAAAATAATTAGGACCATAAACTGATATTCATGGTATCATAACTGTAAAAGTGTCAGAATCCGATGTTGAATCCAAAGCCAGTTGAAGTGAGAGAAACATATATCAACCTAGTATAGTTGCCAGTCTCTTATAATCTATGCCAATGAGGGTTTTCGCGATTGAAAAATCCGCGAGATGGCAATACGTATACGCGAGGTCCAAATGCTGCATGATTGGTGGATTTTGACATATCTGTCAATGTCATGTCAAAAATAACCAATCATGCAGCATTTGGACCTCACGTCTACGTATTGCCATCTCGCGGATTTTTCAATCGCGAAAACCCTCATTCATAGCGCATGTATAAGAATATAAATAGACCAAATGAACTTTTATAGATTGTGAAAGAGAAGATAAAGATTTTATTATTTTATTAAAATTGCCACGAGGTAGTTTTCCAGTAGAAACCAGGATTGGATAATCGCTACAGGCAAGTATCAGAACATTTTATAAATATTTTTAATCGATTATATCCTTGTGAATCGTTTTAATAAATTGTCATTTTACTTTTTCAATTAAAACTTTTTCAATCCCTAGTCTTGTCAAACTGTCATAATGTCAACAAATTATAAATGTCACGTCAGTTGACTCAATTTCAGTCTTCTGTGCGTTTATTGTATTTTTATTTCAATTAAATAGTGCTAAAGGGTTAGTACTAAAAGTGAAAGCCTTTTTTCAGAAAGAAAACCAATGTGGTGCCCTTATTATTCATACTGTTTGAAAGTTACAAGTCAGTGATACAGAGTTTCCGCCATTATAACTCCGTAGTGATACCATACCAAAGAAGAAGTTTTCCTAAACACTTGTGTTATTTTTATATGTGATCAAATAAAAAGGATTAATTCTACTGCTCAAATGGAATAACTTATCCCAAGAGACCGAATATAAAAAAAAACCTCTCCATAGAAATTATCACCATCACGAGAATGTGAATTTTTTTGAGAATTTGATATTGGTCCTGTAAGAAAAGTAGTTGTATTTCAGTAGTAGAATCAACCCTTCTTGTTTCATCAGCAAGAGTAACTATAAAAACGCCCTGTAGGTAGGTATTATTAAGCTGAAGAGTTTGTTTAGTGTCAAAGACTGTCACACAGTGTAACTTAAATTGGCATATTATGATAATGAACATAAAAACTTAAATAAATATTTATGTTAATATTTTTTCTATTTATTTATTATCCCAAAGCTTCACAGTGACAGCTGAAACAGCAATACTGTTGTAAAACTAAACTTAGAACAAACTGTTACAAATATTTTACAAATTAAAATAAAACCGCATGTTGCTTTACTTTCTCGTATAGGTAATAAATGTAATTAATGGCTAGATTATTAATGTTACTTTGTTACCCTCAATAGTGAGGAGATCTTATAAAATGGTAACCCTGATTTTCATTGTCATTCAAGTGCTCTTTCTTCGCATAGGCTTCTGTGATTTGGCCAAGGGCCACACACATTGCGATAACATTATGCGACATTGATTTGACAGCAGCGGAGTGAAGTCTTGCGACTATGCAAAATGATACCCTGTAATCGTAGCGCATATAGACATAGACGGGGCGGGGCACATAGCTCGTAGAGCTGATGGCCGCTGGGGCAGGAAAGTTCTTGAGTGGCGACCACGAGCCGAAAGACGTAGCGTGGGCAGGCCTCCCACTAGGTGGACCGACGATCTGGTCAAGGTCGCGGGAGGTGCCTGTATGCGAGCGGTGCAGGATCGGTCTTCGTGGAAATCCTTGGGGGAGGCCTTTGTCCAGCAGTGGACGTCTTTTCGGCTGAAACGAACGAACGAACGATACGTATTACCGCTATTTACCAGACATTACTATTTATTGCATACTCGCCGGATTACACGTAGGAGCACTCGCGTTACAGCTTCGGCCTTGCATTATTATAAGATCTTGTTCCGCCCTTTTTCGAACTTCCTCCGTGAGGATATCCCCGCCGAATTCTATGATGAACCTATCAAAAGTCATATTCTGCAATGTCAACCCACCACAAGGTGGACCGACGACCTGATAAAGGTAGCGGGAAGGCGCTGGATGCAGGCCGCTACCAACCGTGCGATGTGGAAGTCATTGGGGAGGCCTATGTTCAGTAGTGGACGTCCTGTGGCTGAAATGATGATGATGATGATGAAATGAATGAAAATGACAAATCTTCGAACGTGTATAATACCGTGCCAAAGTAATCATATAATTTTGGCACCTTAATAACTATTGCCGTTTTTATTGTAAAGATCATGCAGCGCTACTTGCGGATATTATTGGAAAGAAAACTATGTGGGCTCTAGATCTGAAGCCGCTTTAACGAACACGAAGTGCTCATACAATGCGGCGTATTTTCTTCCAGTCTTTAGTCAGGAATTTAGTCGAATTAAAACCCCGGTTGAACGTGATATAGCCGCACTAGAATACGATGCTTTTTTGCATAACCGCAAGACTTCGTTCCGGTGTCGACCGAATGTTATCATGATGTATGTGGCCCAGGGGTTACTGTAGCCGCTAAGGTTTGAAACTTCTTGCTTAAAATATTGTAGTCTTTGGCATAGACTACGACGGTAGTCATGGAGATAGGAGTTTGTTATCTCGTGTCAGATGTAAATGGTGAAAAGAAAACTCATGATTCGTGTTATTTTTATGCAATATGTAGGTTTTTTATAAAAGTGGAATCCCGAGTGATCTGCAAAACCCATTCTATTATTATATACGATTCGGCTTCGATATCTATAATACAATAGGAGTTTATTTCATGTGTCAGATGACAAGGGTGGAAACAACCTACGATTCATGTTGTTTATTTACGTGCAATATGTGGGCATATTATAAAAGTGGAATGCCGAGTTGTATTTCTAAAACTTGTTCTATTATTTTATACTATTTGGCTGCGACTCGGCGTGACGACAATACAAAACATTTTTCGCGAATCGGTGTTCATACATTCACACAATACATTAGACGCCATGTTGTCATAAACGACATATTATAAAATCGCTGTGATTTAATATTCTTAATCATTAATTTTATGGCAAGTGTCCATCAGGAATCATTGTTCTTACACACAGAATCATATTATTTCGCTTTCGGGTAGTAATATGTCAAAATTGTTGGTTCTTAGGCGAACAATGTATGGAGAACGAACATTGTCCTTTCAGCTTAATCGGTTGCCTGGAAGTGGGTCTAAATTCAGTTAGCAAGATTCCACCCATACAAATATGAGCCAGTCGTTGTAAAATGACGTCACGCGCATAAAATGGCGGGCCGGCCGCCGCCCGCACTTTTAAAATTCAATATCTTGGAAACTAATTGACGTATCGAAATAATTCTTTCACGTGTATTTTTTATTTTTAACAGAGAATACAGAAAGCTAAAAAACAAAATTAGTGAACATTCTTCATTCTATTTGCTTTTCAGTGGCTATTGTGTTTATGTAATAAACATAAATATTGATAAGTTTCTTTAAACCATAAATGAATCTTTTGTTAAAAGTTTAATTGCGGTTAAAATATCATCCCTTTTGAAGTGCTTAAACCACATAAACTTTGTTTAGCATCTTATATAAACGGTATCTAAGTCCACCATCTAGGAACATTTTTTTTTTTTTTAACAAGTGGGTAATCTGAGAATGTACTCGTGTCGACGGATGCGATTAAGAATATTCTTAATATCAACGTCTCTGCGCCGAAGTGTATAATTATTTGTTATGTATAATTAATTATGTTTACTCGCATGGTTATGATGATTATGAAAAAAATCATCTGGGTTCGAATCGGGAATCGAATAGGTATCTCGGTACAATAAATTCTGTAACCGGATATTAGGTACATTGCATTTAAAATAACAATATTTTAAGCGGCCAGCACATACCTGTACATAGATGGCGCGTCGTCTAGGGACGCGGGTTACCTTGGTGTTCTGGTCGGTCTTTAATGGCGCTTCCCGCGTTGCGTTGGCAGCGCTGGGCATGCGGCGGTGGCGGCGCGGCGCTGCGGCGTAAATAACGGCGCCTGCGCGGCGTGGTTGCGCCGCGGGCGGGTGATAGGTCTTAGCCCATCATACCATACAGCAGGGCGTAGCTTGTCGGTACGGCCTCTGTATAAAGCCTCGATTCACACAGTTATGCGAACGGCTAAAACTTAAATTACATATTCAGTGCAGCAGCCTGGATTAGTTGTCATATCAAATAAATACCTCTTTTCCCGTTTTAGAGAATTATAATGAGTTATAGTTGTCGACCGTCGATGTAATTGGTCGACCGACCGGAAATGTAAAAAGATCTTTGTAAGTTTCCAACAAAAAAATGTGAGACTGATAAGTACTCACAATCACAATTTTAGTTAATATGAGTCGTTGCATAGAAAAAACGACATATTGTCATACTTCATATATAAAGTAGGCATTTATTTCCACTTCGACTCGGTTCGGTCAACAAACCGGCCTAAGGTTTATTTAGGATCTTTTATTCTGACCTTATAATAGCAAGTAATGAATCTACATAAATGCACTTTGAATTTTGATCTGATACTTATTTCTTTGTTACTAGCCTTTGTATTTAGACCAATATCGATTGGTGTAATGTATAAAAATACGAAACAACAAAATTATTCAGTTACCCTTTGTAGCATTGAACAATGTGTATGGCCACAGGGTCATCGGTCGTTATAAAAGCAGGCGGAGGCTCGACTGGGGCGAGTGCGTCCGCGGCGCCCGGTCATCATGCTCCAAGACGGTTGATGGTTCATAAGGTGTAAGGTCAAGAAGGCAAGCTCTTAATGTGGGTAGTTTCGTACAAACGCAACATTTTTCTGTATGAGCTCATTATGTTCTGTTTTTACGGCTTTTAAAAATGGCCGAAAAGAAGATACTTAACTCGTAAAAGTGAATAATTTTACAATACCTGGCTATCTCGGTAGTTAATATCTCGTTTTTACTCGCTAGAGCGAAAAACGGCTACTGGTTAAAAAAATAACCGAACATAAAGTGGCTGCTGGTTAATATCTCGTATTAACGCTACTGGTTAAAAAATGACCCGCAAAATGACCGAATATAAAGTGGTTGCTGGTTAATATCTCGTATTAACTCGCTAGAGCAGAAAATGGCTACTGGGTAACATCTCGCATTACCTCGGAGAAAAAAATGGCTACTGGGTAACATCTCGCATTACCTCGGAGCAAAAGAATGGCTACTGGGTAACATCTCGCATTACCTCGGAGCAAAAAATGGCTACTGGTTAACATCGCGCGTTAACTTGGAGCTAAAAATGGGTCAAAGTTACGCGTCGTGTCACAACGCTTATAATAAAAATGTACGAGCACTTGCACAAAATAGTTGTTACAACCAACCTTGTGTTGGGTCTAATTCTCGTCACTACACTGCACAACTTAAAATAATTACGTTTTTTGTCGGTAAAAACGTCCTGGTGACGTCACTTAAGCATTTTTCTTATACTGCGTGCGGTCGTTGCGCGTGCGCACAAAGGAATGAGACCGCTCGGACACCGAGCCCACAGCGTGGTAGGGGTGGGGTTGCCCGCTCTTTTGTTTTTTACTACTACTACGCTGAATATTGTGTGCGGATTGGCTTGTCGTACAGGGGTACTACACGGTAAAATAAATCTCGGAGGCGAAAACAGGATAATTAGTCGCTTTCAACACCATATTATTATAGTCGGATAGATATTAGTTAGAACTAGAAGGCCTTTTTACCTGTAATGGCATAGTCTATTGCAGCGTTATCGCCAATATCTTCGTCAATAGCTTCTAACACTCCAATGACAGTTCCTATGGGAACTTCTTCTTTGACTGTCATTAACAGAGGTGGGTCATCCTGCAAAAAACCAATTACATTCTGTATAATCTTTCTCATTTTGCAGGTATTTGAACTCCGACTAGTGGAAGAAAATTACAAAGAAAACTGAGGGATAGAACACTGAAAAACTTGAGGAACGGTGTGATATTTGTTTGAGGCGGTTTTGAAGAATTAAAAGGTAAGAAAATATTTCAAACTTGTTGATTTTAACCCTATTCTCTTACCAAACTCCTTGCGAAATGGGGTTTATGATCATCAACATCAGTGATGGACACGGTGACGATCCTAGTGCTCTGCTGCGGTGGTTGGCCTCTGTCCGTGACGAGCAATACCAAAGTGTACGAGGCTTTACGTTCCCGATCTAGCGATTGCCTTGTTGTTATCAAGCCGGTGTGAGTATCTGTAATAATGCATCTTCAATAGCTTGCAACAGTTTTGAGATCAAATGAAATTATATCGAATTTTATGCATTCTCTCAAAGCTAGTGCGATACCGCGGTATCGTAAGGAACTTACCTATAGCAAAAGTTTTGGCATCAGCGTTGCTTTGTTGTATAGAATAGTATAGTTGACCAGACGGTTGCGTTGGGTCGTCGGGGTCACTCGCCACAACTTGGAATACTGGTGACCCGATCGTTGCATTCTGATAATAGAAAAGAATATCAAATTACCTCTTATGGGCTGTACTTAAATCTATCCATCTACCTACACACTGCATTATACTATTACTAACCTCACTGACACTCAACACCTCTCCCACCGCAGGTCGTATAAACCTCGGCACACCGTCATTAGCGCTGACGTCTCCTATGTAAAGAGACAGTGACGTGTCACCCACATGACCACCGCCATCAGTACCGCTTATAAGAAGCCGGTACGGGTCCGTGCGACCTCTACCGGTTAAGTCTTTACGAGTTTTCACCTCGCCTGTGGTAGAGTCTATTGAAAAAAGACCTGTGGGGAGTAAAATATTAGAATGAATATATTTTTAGTTTAGACAGTGAAAATGCCTAACATTTGAATATTTTATTATAGGTACATATTCCCAATTGACAAATTCTTTTGAGAATTTTCTTCAAATTGACGCGCGTAGTTAAGGCGACTGAATTTTTGTTATTACTCGTGTATTTATTAATTATCGTACCATTGGCTTCTCCTTCATCCAAAAAGTCGTATTTAATTTCTCCGCCCAAACCTTCATCTGGATCGGTTGCAGTTACATTTATCACGCTTATGCCAATAGGAACGTTTTCTGGTACCACAGCTGAAACACAAATACATGCGTATTTTCAATCGTAATGAATGAAACTCCCGCGCACTTGAGTTATTTTTATATTTGTTTTATATTAATTTCTTATCTTAGGCCAGTAATACTCGTAAAGTAATTTTGACCATTTACCAGTATAAACATTCTTCTCAAACGCAGGCGTATTGTCATCAACGTCGAGCACATCTACTAGAATAGTTGCAGTACTCTTTAGTCTTTCTGCACCTCCATTAGGGGTATCGTAGGCCTCTACTTCTAGGCGAAGAACAGATTGACGCTCACGGTCTAATGTTTTATTTGGTGCTACCTGTTAAGCAAAATTAACCATAACTGATATCTAATTGTTTACAAATCATTGCATGATTGCGGTATAACAAACCTATGAATATGTACCTGTATAACTCCAGTAACATTGTTAATAGTGAAAAGATCAGAATTTTCCCCTCTCAACAGGTATCGCACATCTGAAAATCCTCTGATCTTATCATCCTCAGTTAGCACAGCATCAGCGTCATTTGCTTTTACTGTTACCAATAGTTCTGGGTGTTGTATTGATTCTGGGACACTAACTTTGTACAGCTGAAACATAATAATTGTTACATTGTATCCTTTTCATTTTTGACATGATTTCTATGGTGTTTTATATTTACCTCTTTATCAAACACAGGGGCGTTATCGTTCAAATTCATGACTTCTATAATAATTTTTGCTTCACTGTGCTTACTACCATCATTGCTCGTTGCTTTTACAGTCAAAGTTAAATTAGGACTGGTTAAGTGTTCATAATCAATATTATTTGTTAAAACCACTTGTCCACTCGAAGGATCAACTTGTAATAAACCAGTTTCTGCATTGATAACTTTAAAACTTGAAACCAAATGGCCTGATATAGGATCTTCAGCCATCAAAACTAAGACTGTACTTCCTATTGGCTGTTCTTCTTTTATTTTGTGGTATATAATAGGGTTTGAACTTGTCCAACCTGGGTTTGTGAACTGTGGATTTTTATCTGCATACGGCTGAATGTAGATCGTATGCTCAACTATTGCAAATTGTTTGTCTTTATTTAGCTGTGCATTTATGTCAACAACTTTAATCGTCAATATAACTACAGATGCTTGACTGTAATCTAAAGTTCCATTCACCAATATTTCACCTGAATCTTCATCAATTTTAAACGCTCTTTTATAGTCATATGGCGAATTAGGTTTCAATTGAACACCAGCTTTAGAGAAAGCCTTTATTGGATCTACTAAACTGAATTTCAATTTAGCATTTACATCTGTATCATAAGCTACCATTCTTGTTACTAAATGACCAACTTTTGCTTTTTCAGAAATGTAGGTGGTGTCATCGTTCATATTAAATTTAGGCGCTTTGTCGTTCACGTCTTGAATAGTTACGAAAACAGTAGTGGTAGCAGTTTCTGGAATAGGCATACCACTATCCACGGCTGATACAATAATTTCGTATTTATCTGCATTTATGTCACGATCTAAGTTTGCATCACTTGACACAGTGATAAGGCCTGTTCTGAAATGACAATAAAACATAATTGTTGGTATATTATCAGCTCTATTCCTCTTATTTTAATAATTTAATACTTACTTTTCATTTATAGCAAAATTGTCTTTTGATCCAGAAATAATGTGATAAGTTAACAGATCATCTAAGCCATCTGGATCATTTGCAATCACTTGAGTGACATTTTCTCCAGGTTTTGCATTTTCTTTTATAACAGCTTTATAATTCATTGGGTTCAAATCGAACGTAAAACCTTCATTATTATCAGGGTTCTGTTGATTTACAGTATACTTATAGTGATGATAATTGCCCTTAAAAGTTGGTCGTTGATTTCCTGGCACTCCTACTCTGATATAAACTCTGGTCTCATTATAAAGAGGAGGCTGCCCTAAAAGTAAACATCTGTGGTTAGTATCTCTATTGTATGTATTGAAATAATAATTGGAATAATTTGACATACCATAATCAGTTGCTCTCATAACTAACTCGTATTGACCCCTTGGAGTATCCATAGTTTCTACTTTCTCTATAATGGAAATCTCTCCAGTGTCCTCGTCCACGTTGAATACGTTTCCCTTGTGTGCTATGCTATTATCTGACTCAAGGCTATAACGTACTCGACCGCCTCCTTGAGTTGGCCCATCAGCATCGGTAGCCTATAAAGTAATTTATAATAATACATTACATGATTATAACGTTGCTTTTTCTTTAAAATAACTTGTCAACAAAATGTTCTTACCCTAACAACGAGCTGAGGTTCGAAACTAGTTGCTCCATCTCTGATAGTTCTACTATATTCAGAATATTCAAATATAGGAGCATTATCGTTAACATCCAATAAATCAATGAAGATGCCTGCTGTGGAAGCTTTTCCTCCTCCGTCTTTAGCAAACAATGTAAGACTATAACTTTTTTGCTTCTCATAGTCTAATAATTGTCCAACGTAGATGCCTCCTTTATTTTTATCAGTCTTAAACATATTTGAACCAAATCCGGTTAAGGTATATTCGATTTCACCAAAAATACCATAGTCTTTGTCCATTGCTTGAACATCTCCAATCTTAGTACCTATTGTAGAATTCTCTTGCACAAAGAATTTGTATGTGGGGTTATCAAAAATCGGTGCATTGTCGTTCATATCCAATAACTTTATATTGACCCTCGCTGAAGACAATTCTTCGCCATTTGCAGATGTAACTATATCGAAACTAAAAAGTCTTTTGTCTTCATCATCAACATCGTAATCAAGTTTTGATGAATCTTTTACTTTTATACTAATCGGTGTTCTTCCTTCGCCGTGATCAGTGCTTATAGAAAATACGCCTTCAGAGTTAAAAACATCGCGTAAACTTAAGTCGTATTTACTATTCTGTCCAATATCGTGATCTTCGACATAAATCGATAAGCCTGGAATTGGGCTACCATTTTCTATATTTTCCGGTATAGATATATCAAACACTTCTTTATTGAATTGTGGCACGTGGTCATCCACATCGGTAACTATAATTGTAATTTGAGTGACAGTATAATCAGATGGCACTTCACCGTTAATCATTTCAGTAGCTTTTACAAAGAATGTGTAAACTCCTCCATTTTGCATAACGACATCACTTTCTCTATCAATAGGGTTCTCTGTGGTTACAAGACTAGCTTTTCCGAATGGACGTTCAGGGGATAGTTTGAAATATTGTTCTGTATCTCCCTCGAGAGTCAATAACACTGGCCTGGGGTTTGCTGAATCTCCGTCTTTAGCAGCAATTTCCATTATACTAGTATCCTGCAAAATAAAGAAAATTAGATAATATGCCTTTCCCTTATATTAATTGCAGTCCTTTATTAGAAATATAGCAGGGAGCAAGAAAAAAACATGACACACTAATAAATGCTTACCGGTGGAGTATTCTCCGGCACAGTAGCAGAATATGGAGCATTGACAAACGCAGGTGGTTGGTCCTGCACATCTTGAACTGCCACGGAGACACTAGCCCAGGCTCTTAAAGGCTTGTCCGACTTGTCGCTAGCTTCCAAGCTAATCACGTAGGCAGATCGACTTTCGAAGTCCAGCGCTTTATTAAGGTACAGGCGGACTTGGTACTCATTGGCAGATATCTGTGAAAATAAGCCCTTTTTAAGTAAACACTACAATTATGTAAGTCAATTGTTTTCTTCGTGAATACTTACTGCTTCAGTGATTACTCTGAATGTATTGCACGCCTCTGAGTCGCTCCCTTTTTCTTTGATCGAACATACAACCCGTATTCTTGCGTTATCTCCTTCATCTCGATCTGTTACCAAAATTTGTGGGGATACCTAAAATTAACGAATTATATTTTTAATGAATTGATAAAATACAACAATATTATGCTTGTTTAAACGTCTAATCATTGTTCTGTACCATATTTTATAGGAATTATCCTAGCTTTTATGTATACTGTTTTAATGTATCTCACCGCTGTTGCAAAAAAATTGAGGGCTACCGTCTTATACAGTTATTATACATATGTAACCATCCAAATACTCACGTAAAGTCACGTGAAAAAATACATTTTCGTTGGAATGCAAACCTTTTTACATAGGAATAAACTACGACTACGCAATGTTTATGCTAATGATTGTACATTGCACAACTTTTAATTTTATGCGTAATTACCTCGATCTCCGAGTCTACAGGAGTGGCTTCACTAATGTTGACAATGTATGGCCTGTTGTGAAATATCGGCGGGTTGTCGTTGACGTCTTTCACGGGTATGACCCGGCGCAAGGACACTGTGTTTGGCTCCGTGTTCGCGATGCCTTCATCTGTAAATGATTCATTTTATTTTTAACGTATGGTAATGGCTGTAATTTGCATTTGTATTTACGGAACTATTTTACAAGCATGTTAAGTATTTAAGTTAAGGACACGTGATCTTACCATATTGTCACCTTGTATTACTGTGTTTTTGGCAAATAAACATTTGAACTTGAACTACACTGGTCATCACAAGAATCGACCCTCCCGCGACAAGCACTTTTAGACGTATGCATCCCCACTTCCCACCAATATTGGCATCATTTAAAAGCCTAGTACTAAACTTCATTTCATTAAAGGAAAAGTTTTTACCCCAAAAATGTGTCTGTAGAAGAATCCAGAGCCACTTCTTCAAAAAATAGGTAATTACGCTTGAGCCAACTTTTATGGCTATAAAACTGTTAAGTTGGGATTAATCGCTATCCATCTGTTATAGAGGACACGTATATATCCCAGATAAAAATTGGTCTGATTGATCCCAGAGGTGAGCCCAAAGTGTGGTCTTTTTTCAAGTCTAACTATATCGCGTTTATGTTAATCGTTTATTAAGAAATTAAATGTGTTTTTCTTTAATGATATTTATTGGGCTTTCAAATAACACCAATATTGTTGGGGCACCATGATTGTGTCAGTAGAAACGAGTTTTCCTGTAAAACGTAGGTGGGCCGATTTTATGTGATGACCAGTATATTTTTAGGAAGAATATTAATTGAACTTGTCTTACACAAATCACTAAAACATAACTCCGTTGAGCAATCAGTGCCTTTTTCCTGTGATGTAGATTTCAGTACACGTGTGGATCTTACTCTTTCACGCAAAACCTACTGAACGGATTTTGTTGTAACTTGTAACAGTTGTAACCCAGATTAACATAGGCTATAATTTATGCCGATCTGTGACACTAAATTTCACGCGGGTGAAGCCGCGGGCAAAAGCTAGTTATTTCATAAATGTTTTTCTTATTTTGCGGACTACACGCACACGAAACGAAAAAATTTTTATGAAACGCGTGCCGAAATACCCATCAGAGGATAAAGGCACTAAGCCCTGGTGCAAAGTTAAAACGTAAAGAAAGATAAATGTACATGTGATTATTACCAGTTATACTGATGATGACTTCTAGTGTCTCTTGTTCTTCCCTGTCGAGAGTCTTGGCAAGGGTGACGACGCCAGTAATGGGGTCCACTGTGAAGTACTGGCCCGATATGGAGTACCTTAGCTGACTGTTTTCTGGGTCGACACCTGAAATTGTATTAGTGAGTGTGTACAATAACTACTTAAATGGAGACAAAAACCTTTCTCTTTCTCTATATGCCTCTGGTGGGACTTGTCCCCACGATCTTTCACTTGCAGGTTAGTAGCCCTGCAAGCTTATTAAGCCCTAGAGAAACCTGTCTTCAATGTCTATCAATAAGACAGTATTTATTGTGATCATTAGCGCAAGCTAATGAGATCACTTCAAAAATTGGAACGTTCTTCACATAGCCCTGTATATCGTAACTAGGCAAATAAAACCTCATTATTAATAAATATGGAAAAAAAATAATTGTATCGCGCGTTAAAGAAGCTCAGCGCCATCTTACTGTCAAACACGGTACTACCAGGCCTGTTCATCTCCGCGAGTTTACATCGAAAACAAAACACGCACGATTGCCCCCTACAAGAGTACTATTCGACAAGGCCTCACATACGAGCGAACATTGACTCACGCACGCGTATTCTTGTGTATGATGGAAAAAAATAAAGAAAATGGTGTACTAAATACTGTGCAGTATTTAACTGCCTAAATAATAATAAAAACACAGAATGTACTTTTTTAAGTTGCCTGAAGACACTGAGAGGTAAATAAGTAGTTAATATTATTCATGATAATTCATGCTAAATCATGTATTTCCTCCGCCATTTTCTGCAGATTGGCACCTCACGTCACATCATTTTACCGAAGTCAGCCCTATAGCTTCGGCGCAGTACCGATCACTGACGTTTGTCAACAAAACTTCTGACAAACTTGCTTGACTCTTGAGACAAGCTAAATTACACCATATTGTTAATGACATTGAGCATACATTTTTTTAAATACCTTCGCGAAGTAAAACTTCTGTACGTAGTACTTATTATTATTCTGTGGTACTACGTACTTAACATTGGATGCCTGTCGCGCGTTACAAGCGACAAAGCGCTCTGTGTTACAACAAAAATGGCTTTCATTCATCTTATTTATTCATAAAATGATTTTAAAAGGTAAGGAGCTGGAACTGAACCCACCATAGCAAATTCGCATTGGAGTTAATTTGCTAATTATTCGCAAAGAAGTGAATTTGCTAAGATGTTTTTTTTGTCTGTTTTCTTTTCTTCAAGTTTTCTTTCTGTCTTTTGACGTCTTTGGTTTTAACGTTAGCTCCCTTATTATTATTAAAGCTATAGTTTCAGAGCTTAGAAGATATTTATGTTGTGTTAGTTTTGGGTTTACTTGTCGCGGAAGTCTAAGGCTACGGCCGGATACTCGCGACACCCCCACTCGGGGGATGACGGAAAGCCGCGGAGGTTTTAGTGGGTATACCTCGTCCTTTTCAGGACGGAGCAGCGCCCTTTTTAGGGCGCCAGGAGACCCACACACCACCCTGTCCCCCGGCAGTGGTGACGGTGCGCAAAACATTTCCTCCGCGACAAAAAAAAAAAGGACTGGGTTTACTACAATAGTTCAGAAGTCAACATCAATCAAAGTGGCTCTAGTTTACCTTTCAAATGGTACACCGGTGTCCCTACAGGCGTGTCCTCGGGCAGGCTGAATTGGGACATGTCCCCGACCCCGGGCACGAAGTGTGGCGCCCTGTTGATGACCTGGGCCCAGCATGACGCCAGTAGGGAGACCAGGAGCAGTATCAGCAGTGGATTCTGGTCGTTGAACACTGTCGCCGCTTTGCGTTTTTGGAATATCACTTCTGCCATCTGTGAAAATTTAGTTTACTTTAGATTTTTTTAGTGCTGTCCATACTTACTCGTCTTCATAAAAAAACTCATTTATTTTTGCAAAAAGCATCTTTACACGTTTCAGTATTAACCCTATTACTACTTCAGGACAATAAATGGGCCTGTGCTGAAAAGCAGCAAGCAGTCTTTAAAATATACGAGCTAGCCAGTTAAATATTTCAAACATTTTTATCTTTATAGTATCCCTTCTTTAGTATCTTTAAGTTTTAAGGCTTACTTAATTTGTATGCTGTCTATACTTTGTTGATAGGTTTATGATGTGTGGCGTGTGGCTTTTATAAAAATAATGAACAAGAAAAAAAAAAACAAATAATTTGTTGAGTACGTATTTCACTGCCGCTAATTTTAACTCAAAACGACATGAATGCAAATTGTTTCAGATAAACTTTCAAGCATTAATATGTATAATTTGTTGTAAGATACATAGTTTCAAAATCAACGATGCTTACCGTAATTTACATAAGCAATTTTTCCCACTTTTTTAAAATCTTTCACGCGACTTCGTCCTCTTAGAATTTTTTGAGATTAAGTCTATTTATTGTGCTGAAGGATGCAATTTATCTTCTGGCTTAAAATTTAAATTTATTTTGGTAGGCGTGAAGGCTACGGGCGTAAGTATTTTATTACCAGGATAAAACTTTGTGTAATTTATATGGATAAGTTTCACATAGTTAAGTAGCCTCTATTTTAAACGACACTGAGACTCTATTATAAATACTGACATTAAGAAGAAACACGTCATAATAATGGGACAATTTAGCTGTTGTTATCACTAGGAAGTTATATCTTCCAGTCAACCCGAGGTGTGGACACTTTGAATAGTGAAGGGTGAAGAATATAAAAATATGGTTTATACTCGTATTTCTTCTTCTAAGTAGATAAGTTACAACAATTTTAAAACAGCAAAGAAGTTTTTCGTGAAGTTTAGATATGCGATTAGTTGGAATGCACCGCGTCTTGAATAACTTCCTAGAACGTGAAGTGAGTGTCTTTATCTTTTATAATCACTAAAACACTTTTTCTTGTCGCACTTTTAAGATGAAACGATCCAACAGCGATCTGATACCGCAGCGTTAACGACGCGACGCGACGCGACCGGCACGGGACCGGGACGATTGCGCAACGGCTGGACCACACTGACACTTGCTACACCGGTGTAGTAACTTATTCATTTGCAAGCGAATTAGAAGGTTTGTGGATTTAGTCCGACTGGTTTCGTACTTTACATTGTCTATGATTGTTTGCTTGGAATTATCGAACAGGTTTCGAGTTTACTGCTATTGATGTGGTTGCATTAATGGAGGTTAATTAACGAAATTACTGTGTTTGAACTAATCAATTTTTGTTTCTTTCAAATTGCATTAATACTTCTAGATTAATCTTTAATCTTTGTTAGCTCATTGTGTTTGAAAGAAGACTTTGAAAGAAACTTAATTCGAAATGGTCTCCCTGTATAGGTTCATGTGGGGAATGGGTTTCCATTTCATGGTTGGTGATTTTGAGACGTCATTGAGACTGATTATGATTCAGATTTGTATGCTCTGTCACGTCATAATATGTAAATGTCACCCCTCCCGTGCCGCTAGCATACTACAGGCACTGACTGATTTAAGCGCTAGAACTACACTGGTCATCACAAAAGTCGACCCTCCCGCGGCAAGCACTTTCAAACGTATGCATCCCCATTTCCCACCAATATTGGCACCATTTAAAAGCCTAGTTCTAATCTTCATTTTTAAAGGAAAGGTTTTTACTCCAAAATGTGTCTGTAGAAGAATCCAGAGTCACTTCTTCAAAAAATAGGTAGTTACGCTTGAGCCAACTTTTATGGCTATAAAACTGTTAAGTTGGGATTAATCGCTATCCATCTGTTAAAGAGGACACGTTAGATCATTATTTTGTTTTATAACCATAAAAATTGGTCTAATTGATCCCAGAGATGAGCCCAAAGTGAGATCTTTTTTCAAGTCACATTGATTGTATATCGCGTTTATGTTAATCGTTTATTAAGAAATGAAATGTGTTTTTCTTAAAGGATATTTATTGGGCTTTCAAATAACACCATGATTGTGTCAGTATAAACGAGTTTTCCTGTATAACGTAGGTGGGCCGATTTTTGTGATGACCAGTATATAATAAATAATAAGTTTAGTATGTACAATTACGAAGAGATGCCTATGATCTCTAAAGACATTAATATTGGTTCTCTACAACTAAGAATTGCACGAGCTGGTTCCACCAGCCCCCTTCCATCACCGGGGAACCAGACGCAGGTTAGCGTACCATACCTAAATTGTCGACATTCCACCAGCCCGCACTAAGCGTTTCGATAACTTTTGTAATGCGAACAGCTAGGGACTGGAATTCGCTGCCTGCTGCTGTCTTTCCCGAAGACTTTAATTCGGGCCTTTTCAAGGCAAGAGTGAGTAGGCACTTACAGGGCAGATATGTACCATCCTAGACTGCATCCCACTTAACACCAGGTGCGATTGTGGTCAAATACCTGCCTTGTTATGCATAAAAAAAACCTAAAAGCGTTCAGGCGGTCATTCCACCATTGACGTCAGTCGCATAGGTGCCACTAAAAAGAAATCGAACGGAAACTGAAGATTTTTCTCGACGAACGATTTCCTCTGTGACCCCTATCGCGGTGTTACATCGGAGGGAAACGGCCACGCAAAAAGCAAGTTCCTCACGAAACAAAAACGTTACGACAACTAATTATCACTGTTTCTCATAACCATTGTGTTCAGTTCAGTGACATACTTAGGGTTGCCAATGATGTTCTACTGAACTGTCTATTCTTTGTAAAATTATCGAATTAAGTGATTTGTAGCGGTCATACAACAATCAAGGATACAGAATCTATCGTATGCAAAATTCGTGCTGCATTTTGGAAGAGCTAGATAGTTTCAATGTCAACTTAGAGGCATATGATTCAAAATAAAACAACGCTTAACGTTTTAATAATCTGAAGTCGTTAATTGTTAAACCTATCTTTATTTTCCGAGATTCTAATATTGTGTCCGAATTCCGAACAAGTTTTATTGTGACGTTAGAGAAATAGACTTAGGTAGATTGTCGTTATGTGCAACTTTACTCTGCGTCACAAAATATTCATTTAGAATTTTAGACTGTCATTATTATAATTCGAAAACAACTGACCCATTTCTCAGAACAACTAGAGGCAACCCTACGCCTAGGTCAGAGTGACTAACCATTGTTGTGTGTTGCTAAACACTCAGTACAGTAGCCAGCACATCAGTACATTATATACAATTTTATTGCAAAATAATATCTATTTACAACTATGTTAGATGCTTCAGTGTTATGTTTTATGTTCAGTATAGTACATTTGTAGGTCTTGGTTGTAACGTGTTTGAGAGCAACAAGTAACAACATTTTGAAAATATTTTAGAGCGTATAATGAATTTAAATAATTTATTTTATTATTCTCGTTATCTTCACGCTTTAGATTTATGTTGCTAAGAGGCCGAGTAGGTACGTAATGAAACTGCGTTTCCTGTACCTATTGATCTAAGAGCTACAGGAAATTTTTATTTCAGCACTAACTTTCCTCCCGCGGCTTCTCCCGCGTGAAAAAAGGGTTTATTTTTAGGGTTTTTCCAGAAATTATTCGATTTTTTCTCGCCGTGAAACCGTAAAACCATCCTTGTACTTCAACGAACATTTTAAAAAAAGAATTGGTAAATTTGGTCCAGACGTTGTTGAGTTATGCGCTTACCAACACCTTTCCGATTCATTTTTATACCTATTATTATAGAAGATATCTGACGCTACATAGGGTATATCAAATTGTAACTAACATAGGTACCCAAAAATGTTCAAAATTGAAAGTAGGTTAGTCTACATCTGTGTGTAAAGGTCATTGAATCTATGACATTGATCATTCAACGTGTTTCGATTGGCACCACTATTGTGTCTGAGAGAGAATTTGCGTGAATTTATCAAGTTTAAGAATTCTTTGACAATTTTGTTAACTGTGTCTACACGATTTTGTAGCGAATTGAAATGCTCTTAGAAGGCTTTTCTTACCTTTTACAGATTTGTGGAAAATACAAATTTTTTTATGTAATATTAAGCCAGCTTGTATCTGAACACTCTAAAATTTCTTGTTCATCATCATCATCATCATTTCAGCCATATGACGTCCACTGCTGAACATAGGCCTCCCCCAATGCTTTCTATGTTGATCGATTGGTAGCGGCCTGCGTCCAGCGCTTCCCTGCTACCTTTACGATGTCGTCGGTCCACCTTGTAGGTGGACGTCACACGCTGCGTTTTCCGGTACGCGGCCTCCATTCCAGAACCTTTCTGCCCCATCGGCCGTCAGTTCTGCGTACTATGTGCCCTGCCCATTGCCACTTCAGCTTGCTAATCCGTCGGGCTATGTCAGCGACTTTGGTTCGTTTACGGATCTCCTCAAAATTTCTTGTTTGGCACCTACTTACTTGATTTAGGATAGACTTACACTAATATTTGTGTTTACCTGTGATTCAGGTAACTCTTTAATAACTTGGATGAAAACTATCACATGGTAACAACAACGAAAATATGACATCATACTTTGCAATAGAGACCAAATTACTCAAGCTCCGCATTGTGAATCTGGTAGGTTTTCGACAGATGACTTCTAAGGCCCGGTTTCCACCAAGGTGGACTAGAGCGGAGCGAAGAAGTGTTTTGAATAACCAGATTTCCTGGTTTCCTGAATAATGACATCTGATTGGATATTAGGAAGGCGCTGGATGCAGGCCGCTACCAACCGGTCATTATGGAAATCATTCGGGGAGGCCTATGTTCAGCAGTGGACGTCCTGTGGCTGAAATGATGATGATGATGGAAAATTTACCATCAGGTGATCCGTCTTCTCGTTTGCCTTTGTCCCATGAAAAAAAATTCAACACACTTCCTCGCTCCGCTGTGCCTTGGAAAGAATCGGGCCTTAATCTTACATTATAATGTAAATGCATAACTTTCACGCTTGCTTATTTTTTATGAAGCTAAAAGAGAGAAAATGAATATAACATTGTGACATATTGTTTCGACATAATACGGTTTCGAGTGGTGAGAACCTCATTTTCGGTGGTTACCTCAACATTTGATGCAAATGACATTAAAAATTAAGTGCTTTCGTGCTAATTGATTGTGGTGGATTATATTAATAAGTCATCAAAGGGGATTAAACAGGAATTTTCTAAGATGCACTCACTCGTAAAATCTTATCGTGACATTTTATCGATGTTAGACGATAAGCTCATAACATTTGTCAAGATTATGTCGTGGCGCGTATTCTAGTCTATCCATTGAGGAATTTGAGAAAGTAAGTATTTGTCCACTAGAAAAAAAATTCACGACTTCAAGATTTTATGAATCAATACAATTGCTGATTTAAGATTTGACGAGCTCTTTTCGTTAGAATTTACGAATCGTGTGAAACACCCGTGCACGATAGCAACCAAAAAGGTGATTAAACTTCTTGCTAAAAGTGTTACGAGGAACTGACAATGTCGCGTGACGAAAAACGCGGATTCAGCTAAACAAAAACGTTTTGTGGAGGAACAGAGAGGTCTGTCATTTGCCGCACGCTGCACCGATGCCTGTCACTTAGGTCGCCTGTACACTATGCTATAATAAATGCTGAGACTAAACTATGTACTCGTATTTTTCCCGTAATTGCCTTTACCGAACTCCACTTTATCGATTTTTAAAATAAGATACAGAGATAGCCTGACAAACTCAGAAACTTTACTTCTTTATAATATTAGTACTTACAGATTAAATGCCCTTTAAAGGTAAGGTTCAGCTAATTAATTATTTTGTTTACTGATGGAATTTATATAAAGGTTTCTTTATTTTAGATATTTTCAAATATCTCTATAAAAATATAAATAAATCCCTGTCATTAGCAGAAAAAAATCAAGCTTATATTCTTGTCTTGTGTGGTGTACAACTGTTCAATTAAGTGTGCTCTATCTAATGTTTTCACGAAGAAACTTGAAAGTTAAATTATAATTGAAGAAAGTATTGTGCTACCTGGGTAGCATAGTGTACGGACAGCCTTACTAGGTTATGATTTGAATACAAATCAACAAGTATTTATATAATTGGCTTATTAATTAGTGTTTGTGCGTGAGCGCCTAATTGAATTGATTAATATGCAATTAAAACGTTGTCACTTGCTACTTTAGGTAAATACGTCGGTGATGACCAATTTGCTAAATATAGCATTAATGTTTCTTGCAATTTTTTATTCAAGGCAAATGATATGAGTTACGTAGATTCCGGATATAAAATGCATTTTAAATAACGACGAATAAGGTCAGTTTCATAATGTCATGACAAATATTTTTATATTTATTGTTACCGAACTATTGACTCGATTGAGAACAATACCACAGAATAATAATAAGTACTACGTACAGAAGTTTTACTTCGCGAAGGTATTTAAAAAAATGTATGCTCAATGTCATTAACAATATGGTGTAATTTAGCTTGTCTCAAGAGTCAAGCAAGTTTGTCAGAAGTTTTGTTGACAAACGTCAGTGATCGGTACTGCGCCGAAGCTATAGGGCTGACTTCGGTAAAATGATGTGACGTGAGGTGCCAATCTGCAGAAAATGGCGGAGGAAATACATGATTTAGCATGAATTATCATGAATAATATTAACTACTTATTTACCTCTCAGTGTCTTGAGGCAACTTAAAAAAGTACATTCTGTGTTTTTATTATTATTTAGGCAGTTAAATACTGCACAGTATTTAGTACACCATTTTCTTTATTTTTTTCCATCATACACAAGAATACGCGTGCGTGAGTCAATGTTCGCTCGTATGTGAGGCCTTGTCGAATAGTACTCTTGTAGGGGGCAATCGTGCGTGTTTTGTTTTCGATGTAAACTCGCGGAGATGAACAGGCCTGACAATACTCGCAACCACAGCTGTAAAATGACGAAATGTGAAATGGGCTGTATTAAATTAATGAGATTGAAATGTAATATTTCAAGATCGACAATATTAACTTTAATCCAGTTATCAAGTTCACAGTAGCAATGAATATAATTAGTTAATGACAGAATGTGTCAAAAACAAAGAATGTATAAAAAGGATAAAACAAAAAAGTACAAATATTTAAAAAAAACAGCCATTTGTAGACAACATCCATATTATCACACAGGTCATTATAAATTATTCCAATAGTTAGTTTTTTCGTTCGTTATTCGAGGTGATATACTGATTTTAAATATTGTATGTCATAAATCTGGTTTTTAGTCACACGGAGTAATTACACCTTCTCCTCCAAATAAAAACATAGCACAAGTAGGCACGTAGTTCGTGATGTTCGTTACTTTGTTGAAAATGATTTTTTGAATAGTGATCGTGAGCTTTCCGCTGATAAATCTATTGATGATTTAAATATGTAAATAATAAACTTTTACTCAGGTTCATTTAGTTTACTTTGCTATGAACAAAACTTTGCTATGTAGGTACTTAACAATTTTTTGATAAATATTGTTTATAACAGAGTCAGTTGTTTAAGTACATCTTAATTTACTTATCGATTATTACTTAAATTGCCACGCCACACATCCGCATTTTTACCCTATTAATACGACAAGTAATGCGTCCTTGATGACTAACATGGGTATTATGCAAAGAAAGTTAGTGTAAACACACCTTAACTAACTGTCAAATAACGGTTACACCAATATACTTACTATTGCTTACTTTAGAACTACACTAACACTTCACTACACTAAAACTAGACATTGTTACAGAGATTTAACACAAAAACACTAAATATAATCGTAATAAACACGAAACATTTTAATTCTCACGAAGCTGCCTCCGCGAAGTTCCGTAAGTACTGTCAAAAACTTGCACCACCGGTCTTTCTGTTCTGCATCTGAGAGTATAGGCGTCCCTCTCACTCACCCGACAAACGGTAGATTAGAAAAAGCAGGAAATATCCCTTTGGTGCCGCCTTCTCAGCTTCGCAGATAAAGCCTTTTTGCACTGGTAAAAGTAACGGGGGTTTCTTGAGATGCGTGAGTTGAAACAGCTTATATGGCTTCCCTAATGTGAGACAGAGACACGCGATGTACTAGGTCATGTTTGTAAAGGGCATACGTCATATGGCTTACATTAAGGTCACTGGAGTGAAAAGTTGAATTTTGGGATAGAATTACTACGATACTAACTGGAATGCCTAATTTATTATGGAGTATGATCAGATCAGATTAAAAAATAAGTATAATCACTAAATTGGTTCCCTTCTTCCTATGTTAAAGCTTTGAACTACCCAATTCGTTATGTACTGTAGTAGATTTAGACATCAGTTCTTTTTAATAACTTTGTTAATGAATGAAAAACTTAACTAAACATTCATAATTTACGAGTTATTTTTTGTTTTTAAACAATGTCTGGCGCGCCATCTAGTCGTATTTATTAGAACTGAGTGTAGACAGCCGAGGTTGCCGATGCGCTTACACACGACTCTGTTGATCTACGTTTGGAAAAGCATTTCGTGTAGTATTTAGTATAAGCAGTTGCCACTACGAGGTGTTTTTTTGCAAAGAAATAATGTCGACATAGTTAGTTGTAATTCTTATATTTATTTACAAAACGAATGCCCACACAATAATACTGTACAGAAGACTAAAACTAGACACAATAAAAACAAGTCGGTGGGCCACTACACAGAGTAGAAATGAATAAATAGTAATAATTTAAAACACATATTACTTATTAGTCTTCAGAACTATTGGTGCTGTTTCTTTGTATTTCGACGTAGTCGCGAGAAAAACTTGCTCTTCTAAATCCTTTGGCGTATAAATTTAACCGCCGTTTTCTGTTCATTTCTGAATTGGGATCTAACAATGCACTCAAAATTTTAGGTTTATGATTAAAACTTCTGTAATGACCATTATTTTGAGTAGTGGTTGTCGTTTGTTCGGTAGTTTCTTCATGTATTGTAGTAGTATCAAAATATTCTTGTTCATTTTTTAATCTAGTCACGAGAGTCCTTGATTCGAAATCACCCATCTCAAAGCCACTTCTAAAATTTCGTCTGTTTATATCTGAAAAAATATTGTCAGACACATCAGATTCTCTATATTTTCTGTACTCTTCAGGTATTTTTGCATCTTCGTGGCTAAATTTCAAAATATCTGGTGGTTTAGTAAACCAAGCTCCTTCAGTGCTAGTCAATGTGACGTCAAAGAATGGTAACACGGTCGTTACTTGTGGTAGTACTGGTGGCTGAGTAGTAGGAGGTGGAACTCTTGCGTCTATAGGAATTATCCCTGAGCTACCCACATGATAATCTTCCACTTGTGTTGTTGACAGAAGAAAGGGAAGTTCAGTCGTCCGAGTTGGTATAAAATTCATTATATTGGTTTCTGTTGAACTTGTTACATGTTCTTTTATTTTATTTATTTCAGTCGTCGTCGTCGATGTTTCTGATTTTTTATCCGGTGTATAAAGATTTATTTGTACGATCATGTTCGACCCCGCTGCAGATTCATTTATCTTTTCCCGTGAATTTATATTGTTTTCAACATCGTTAAAGAGTACCTTATGTTCTTTTGAAATGCGAGGTCTTTTTGTTGGTATAGTTCTTCGTCTTGATGTTGATTTTCTTTTGAAAAGTATAAGAGGTTTTGAAGTTGTCAAATAAATTTTATCGAGTGGTGTTTTCTTCACGTGGTCGTTTTTTTTAGTTTCTTCGCCTGAATGCGACTTAAGTGGAAATAAGTTTAGCATTACACTAAAACTTTTGGCTTGACTAAAGTTGGAGGTTTCATCATAATGTGTCTCACTTGAACTTGGTGATGACAATATATCGGGTAACTTCTTTGTGTCACAACCTTGTCCGTGACATGTCCGTTTATGACTTGGTATTGGCCTGAACATTGGTATATGGGGCAAGTCTCTTCGTCCTCCTAAACCCGAATTTGGGGAAAATTTAAGAAAACCATCTGCAAGAAGATTGACTTCACCCGGGCTATCTGGTTTATATTTAAATAATGGATCTGCTTGATGATTCGAATTTACAAATCCCACTTTTTCGGAGCTACCCACTGACAAATCATGTTCAGATTCCTGAGATTTATCACGCAGCACGCTTGGTTCTAGGTACAATCCAGTAAATGCTATTTGTTTGCTAGAAGGTAATGTGTACATGTCTCCTATTTTTGCGTTTATGGTTTTCTCCAAATATTTAATAACCTGTTGAATATTTTTTAGCCTTTGGGCATTGCGGTAACTTTCTATCCAGCTTTTGGACTTGTAGGTTTTACTAAATGGGACAGGAGTTGGAGATTTGTATTCGAAAAAGAATGGCCGAGGACTAGTTCTTCTTACATGGGTCATATAGTTTGTTTTCAAATTAGGTACAGGGGTAGGTGGCTTAAGATAGTTTTCTCTGTGCTCATGAGCAGTATCAATAGTTGGATCTACGTAACTATTCTCCTGCATGGCATTAACTAATAATGGCATTCGTTCGTAGTAATCCTGGTCGAATCCGAAGTAGCTTCGGTCGAGTCGGTCTGCGAATGGAGTATCGTTTGATACATTTGTGATGTCAAGTTTTCTGTTTGCTCGTCGTATGCTTTGTACTAAGCTTGATTCTACCGCAATCGCATATTCGTAGATTAGTAGAATTACCTGAAACAAAATAAAATAAAATTATGACAAAGATATTTTAACCATTTGAAGTCTTATATTTTTTTTATTTTAGTCTATAAGCATGATAGAAATTGAAGAAAATAAATAGTCCAAATATTAATGTATGTAAACTTTATATCAAATAATACGTTTTAACATGATTTTATAATAGATCAAAAATGTTGTATTTCATATCTGTATCGTAATCTTTGTTTTCGTCGTGTTTCCAGTCGTTGCGATGAATCTCTAAATAAGTAGGTCGGTTGTGGGGTATCATCGAGTTTTGATTGAAAAATCTTTCGTTATTTTTTAGAATTTTCCATAAATCGGTTCCAGGTATATCTGGTAATTTATTTGTTAAGTTTTTGATAGTGGGTTGCGTTACGCTTTCTGTTGGTTTTACAGTGTACTCTTCTTGATATTCGTCTTCACGTGTCATTTTCTCTATCTCATCTTCCAATGCCGTGTTGTCTAAGCCCAAATAAAAAGGTTCCATTTTATGTTTATCATAATACGTATCATTGATGGTTGCGTTCTCTTTCATTTTAATAGGTGACGTTATTAATTTATATTCAATATTTGGTTTTGAAGTGTTATTCAGCTTCACTTTGTTACTCGCGTCGCTAGAAATTGCTTTGGAAATATAACTATAGAAATGTGTGTCCGTTGTGGCTACAGGACTTTCCATTGTCGTAGTTGTAGATTCTATTATGCTGTTTTCAGAAGTAGTAGAAGTAGTAACATATTCTTGAACTGTTGAAATAGGAAATTTGAAAGTTGAGTTGAAACGTTTGGTTGGTAGTAATTTTGATTTCAATAACTCAAAGCTACGAATATTAAATTTATTCATTTTATCTAATACATTATCCGTAGTCGTTGTAGTAGTTATATTGTGATCATTCTTTTTTATATTAAGCTGCATTATATTGTTAAGGCTTAAGGTGTCAGAATTAAAGTTAGAGTTTTGAGATGGTCTCTCTGAATGTATGTTCTTGCCATTTGACTCTAAAATTGCACTTTCTGTAGTACTTGATTCTTTTCTAGTTGGTATCAGAATACTTTCAGTTGTTTTAGTATTATTTTGATTTGGCTCTCTTTTCATAATGTCTATCGTTGATGGCATTGGCGGTGTTGTTATTGATGTATCGTAATGAAAGTCGGTGGGATCGATGTGGTCAAACGCAGTTGTTGTTTGGGAAATGTCTGGATCCATTTCCCGACTTCCCCAAAATGACGATAATGTTTTTAGTTCGCTATTTTTAAATATATTCTTGCTTTCCAGAAATGGTAGCCTTGAGCTTTTAGTAGTGAAATAGTCTGATGGAATAGTTGAATCTTCTTCATTAACTGCGTTAGAATTCCCTACTTTATTTGTTTCAAATAGTTTCAGATTACTTAAATATTTTAAACGTATCGGTTGCGTTGTTTTTTCTACTGGTAAAACTGTTGTTTTCTCTTTGCCATAAATGTTATCAAATTCTGAAAATTGTACAGGTATAAATTGCTTAATTGTCGTAACTGACGCTTTTGTATTGCTAGGCAAAGTGTTGCTTGGATTAGTGGCAACTTTGGTTTTAGGTGGATAGAAGTCAGTGTCTGGACGTGGTTTCAATGTATCGGTTTTTTGATCTCCATTACACGGAATAGGCTTACTTATTTTATCGTCCGGCATCATTTGTTGAATACTATTAAATATTTTGTCTAAGAGAATGCTGAGTTGTTTGGGACATTTACAGCTTATACTTTCATCTTGCAATGGTTTTGAAACCTTGTTTTTAGCCGGTGACTTTTTTGAGGCTTTGTATTTTTTATTGGATTTTACTTTTGTTGCAATGTTTGTCGTCAGTTGAGATTCTTTCGGAAGTTTTTCGGTGTGAGCCTCGGGTTTTTTATTTGTCATTGGTACGGTTGAACCTAAACCAACTTTCTCACTTATCATCTTTTCAACATATTCCATTATTCTTTTGTAATCTCGAATTTTCCTGTTTTTCGTGAAATATCCGGGGTCTTTTGTAGGTTTTTTGAAAAACACAATAGGCGAAGTTTTGTATTCTATAGTGTACAGTTTAGATGTTGGTTTTTTCATCCTAGCGTTGAGGAATATGTCTTTCTTGAATGAAAACTCTGTTGTAACTTTTCCGTCATATCCTGGGCTTGAACTGGAATAATCTTCGATTATTTTTTCGAGGTATCTATTTTGTTTTAAAGCTTTGATGAGTATTGGTAGTAATTTGATGGTGGCCCGGTCGAAGTTAATTTTCGATTTGCTGAACTTTTCTTCAAAGGAGGATACTAAGGTGTCGTTGAGGAGGCCGATCCACCCTGCCTTTCCCAATGGCTGCTGGTTGGCGTCGGTGTTCATGCCGTACTCCATGTAGACGAAGAATACAGTCTGAAAAAAGAAAAAAAAAGATTAAACTAGAGCTATGGTTATTTATTATCTTAGTGATAATTTATAAATTATTCACATTAACAGTTCAAATATTGTCTGTTTTCATTAATATTATATTTTAACCTTTACGAGTATACTAAAACATACTATAAAGTCATACCATAATAATACAATATAATAATACATTTTATAATGAAAAGTTAATTTACCAACATCATAAGTATTAATCTTTAAAATAAAATTAGTAAAATTAATACAACCAAATTACGACACAGTAAAAAAGTTACTTACCCATAAATTAGTGCTAACAAAGTATTATAACAGTGTGTTAAATATATTGGCACATTGAGTTACATGAAGCATTACACAATAAGATCTCACAGAAGAACCAAAAGTGATATAAAAATGGTAAGAGGTCTCTAAACTATCTAATAGAATGAACATAAAATAACTATTTCAACATGGAAATGTACGAATATTAAGTCAATTCTATGGCATATTATTAAAGGTACTATCTTGCTACAAAAATGTAGAGTTTGATGTGATGGAGACTACACTAATCGGTACAATTTTGGAGCCCATAAAATGGTTAATGACGTCTTCAAAAAGTGTATTTTGCAACGTTACGATGGTTTCTTTAATAATCGCGCATGTAAAATTGTTTATGTCATCACACGTAATCTTTGTTTATTTGGCTTATACATCACTACATATTCACTATGTATTATAAATCAAAGTCGCTTCACTGTCTATCTGTCCCTATGTATGCTTAGATCTTTAAAACTACGCAACGGATTTTGATCCGTTTTTTAAAATAAATCGAGTGATTCAAGAGGTAGTTTAATCTAAGCGAAGCAGGGGCGGGTCGTTTCGCTAGTTCTTCTATCCCGTGACAAGAGTGGCTTCTGTCTGAGGTGAATGAGCCTACTGGTAGCGCTCTAATATTGACATTGAAAATTAAGTAAAGTATTTATCCTGTTTATATATTTTCCAGTAAAAATCCTGCAGGTATTTATAGGCAAATAAGTTTCTGAATAAAATAATACACATAAAATATGTGTTTGTTCTTTATGTATGAGTGTAGTTAATCACAGAATTAAGTTAGTAATTAGTAGTAGTTAGTACTAAGTTAACTAACAAAACAGAAGGTTTTCAAGCATCGCATTTTTTCTAGATCAAAACGTGTGAAATCCTCATCTTACGCATTTTTTTTTCTAGGAAGACAATCAAGACAGTATAATGTGTGTTGTTTAGTGTTATTATGGACGTCATCCCCCGGTTCAGATAACCCGTCACGCACCGCGCCTGTCGCGGCCAAAAGAAAGCAGGCTATACACTGGCCGATGGAGGAAACGTCAACACGTGGAAAAAATAATCGCTGGGTATCAATATTCAACGTTGGAAATGTATACTGAGCGTAAGGCACACGGCACAGCTGTAGTCTATACAGGGTGTCCCAAAAAGTAGTGTCAAGCCGAAGCCCAGAGGTTGTGGGGCTGGGGCTACCGGAATCACCGCGACTTTTGACAGTTTTCGAGTTATGATTTTTTTTACAACTAATAGGATTTTTTGGTTTACACGTGTTATGGATGTAAATACTTCTAAACAGATAGGCCTAGTATTCATCTAATAATAATAAAAAAATCAGGTATGTACCTTATCTATTTGCGCCACAGTGACCAAAAAAGAGCCTAAGCACAGAAATTTAAAACAATCATAACTCGAAAACGGGGTGATTCGGATAGCCCTAATGATGCTCTACCTCTGGGCTTCGGGTTGACACTATTTCTTGGGACACCTGTATAGGCGATTAACTTTAGCCCGCGACTTCGCCCGCGTGACATTCAGTTTGTCAAAGAAAAGCCGTAACATAATATTTAGCTTAGCACCAGGGGTTGAAGCGACTATTTGATGCCACACAAATTACAAATATGTAATAGTACCTAAGAGTTGTCATAACACAAGAAGGTAACTTATAGGAATAGTAGGGCTTTCTTTATTTACCTACAATTATTTTTATCATATCCATGGAGATGACACATGTTTTAAGTTCGTCTTTATTTTATTATGTCATGTATAATTGTTCTTCTAAATGCAAAACCTAAGAATGTTTTAAAATCTTACCTATAAGATTTATTTTCACCGCCTAGTCATTGTAGACAAAACTCAGCAGAAGAATCGGATGTTTACCTAACGAGCGGATGAAACCACGATCTAAACATTTGAAAAATCACCCATTTGGAGTACACTAAGCATGTTTACAAACACAAGCGCAGGAAACAACAGCAATAGCAATACCGACGCCCACAATTATGTACACAAACATATTTGTACAACAACACCGGCACGGGCGCGTACGCTTGACAATACATGTAATTGACGTGAACATGTTTTATAAGAGTAGGCGCACACCGTTGATTTTTAGTTGGCCGATAGTTGTGCCCGATTTTAATTTGTATGAAGAATCGGCCAAATCGAATCGGCGTAGTGTGCGCACTCCCATACATGCCCATACTGATCAACTGCCCGACTAAACTATCGGCCGACAAAAAATCAACGGTGTGCGCCTACTCTAAGGCGACTTTTTACGCAGCAATTTGTCTAGGAAATATGACGGCACATCAACTAAACACGGGCACCTTAAGTTTGTTATTATAAGTGATATATTGCGACAAATGTCCACTGTTGACTGTACTTGTTGATATATTTGTCGCGGGCACTTGTTTTTTGACAGCGTGTCATGTAAACATGTGTTTTGACAAGTTACTGCCTGAGATATAGATTGTTAGTGCAATTTGTTGCTGTCCTTCACTTTATATTTTCTGCTCTAGTAGTTGTTATATTCTAGTTAAAACCGCATAAAATTATATGAAAATTAACATGTGTCATGTTGAACAAAACTAAAAATTGTTAAATGATGAAACCGAGTGGAAATGAATGGCCTGTATTAAATCTGAATAAATGATTTGATATCAGAATTATAATTTAAAAAGGAAATGTGGCAACTGCCCTTAAAAATAAACAATCTAAATCATGCTACCGATCTTTTAGAATATACATAGAATCAACTCTGAGATTGGTGAAAAAATCTATGTTTGTTGTTTCATCAGTAAGAATGATCGTCGTGCCGACTTCGTGCGCGTTTATGTCTTTTCTATGAAAACCTCAAATTGACCGATTCTATGTATTGCGTTATCATTTTCTTACAAGTATTAAGAATTATTTCTTGTCTTATATTAGTGTACAAAAAGTGTGTTCTACCTATCTATCGGACAGTAATCTAAATTCGCCTCATCTTCCAAACAGGGATTTAATTTAACCCAAAAATATAACTGAAATGTCGGTCGCTTCTTTTTCAGTTTACTTGTTTTAATTTGTTAGGTTTGCAGTCTGAAAGTTTGTGAAGTATTCCTTTTGTATGGCACGTTTAGTTATCGGTTGAGCCATGTCAGCCACCTGTGGTAACTCGGTAAGTCTGACACCACACTGTAGATGAAGAAAACTATTTTCCACCATTCCTATTAGCCTAGCCGCAGACCACAGACTTTTAGTCGGCCGATAACTGTGTCGGGCTGTTACTTAGTACGAACGTGTGTGAAGTGCAACACTACACCTATTTGATATCGGCCGATTCTTCATACATATTGGCAGCTTATCCAACTATTGGCCAACGGCTCAGTTTTTTGATTCATAGTTAAAATAACTAATTGTTAAATTTTTCTACTAATGGTTAAATATTAACAAAATGTGAACAATTATTTAAAAAATGTATTAAAAGTCAAGCTAACCATTATTCGAAAAACATTTTTTTCTGATATTTAACCACTTGTCATTTGAAATCTGTCAAATTTGACTTTTGGTTATTTTAACTACAAATCAAAAAACTGGGCCTTAGGACTCTGCGGGGTGTTTTGCATATTTTCTAAGAAACAAAACAGATAATGTGATATACTCAGTGCTGATGCTCAACTCACACGCACAAATTCCATAAATGGCTCAAGTCAAACAATTAAATTGAACAAATGGGTGGAACATGGCTACTCCGCCGTGGTATCTGCATGTGATAGAACATTAACATACATTCAAACACATAATGTCACGATTATGAGAGCACGGTTAGTGGAAACACTTTCTAGTGGACAAACGCCGTGGGTAATGGTGTGAGACCGAAATATATGAGACTAAATAGGACTGCACCGAATTTTGATAGGGTGATTGCTATAGTAATTAGCCTATACATAGTTACTGGCATATTGGATTGTTAATAAGTAAGAGACAAAAATATTTACTACACTGGACTGCGTATTGCTCAGAAAATATATTTGTCTCTTTTCCTCTCTTAATAACTTCCGTTAGGCTTGTTTCTTTTCAATTTAGGCAAGTTGGCCAATAACTATGTATTGGCTAATTACTATAGCGATCACCCTACCTGATTTGGAAGTATAGCTGTATTGATACTAATTAATTGAAGAATAGGTAAAGTTAGTGTCGATTCGTTCAGTAGTCAAAAAGTTCGCAACACGTCTTTGTTACATCTTATACAGGGTGTTAGGTAAATGGGTATATGAGCCGACACTGGCCTATGTTAACATGGTCATATAAATGGTATGGTGAAGTCAGAAAATTAATATCTTTATTTTAATTATTTTAATTTTCATACAAATCAGATTTTATAAATTTTATTTTGTATGAAAATTAAAAAAAAAAATGATGATATCAAATTTCTGACTTCACCATACCATTTATATGCCCATGTTAACATGGGCTAGTGTCGGCTCATATACCCATTTACCAAACACCCTGTATATATAAAAGAAAGTCGTGTTAGTTACACCACTTATAACTCAAGAACGGCTGAACCGATTTAGCTGAAAATTGTCAGGGAGGTAGTTTAGAGCCAGGAGAAGGACATAGAATGCTTTTTATCCCGTTCGAAATAAAAAAAAACTCTGCTTATTTATTGCCATTAAGGCGGAACAAAGTTCGCCGGGTCAGCTAGTTTGGAATAAGTTTGTGTTGTCAACTTTTTGGTCACTTCGTGTGTCATGAACTATTTGACGCTGACTGTACCTACGAGTACCTAGTAAGTACCTGATAAGTATGAGTCACTTTTGTAGTTTTATCCCTGCAAGCGATCTTGTTTTACGAGCGACTTACACTAAATAGACCAGGTGTTAAGTCTTCTGAACTTAGTGTTTTTATTTTATTTTTGCTTGATGATTGAACACATAGAGATTTATCTGAGTAGTGGTATGTTCCTAGCGCCTCAACTGAGATCCGAAAAATTCAAGTAAAAGTTTCAGTTTTTTAATGAACACCTTTATAAAGCAATGCATTTTCGCCTGGTGTTAGTTCACAACAAAACATCAACATAAAACGTTAACATATTTTTTTATTAACAATTATTAAAATATTTACATCATTTGATTTTTCAATAATTCCAAAAACTTTCGATGTAAATAACAACAGAAATACTTTGCTAAATCAGCAAAATATAACCCAACATCGTACTTTTTAAGAAATCCTTAATCTGATTTTTTATTCAAACTTAGAGATAGTTAAATCCAAAATTTCATGTTTCATTGGAAATGATTGAAAAATCAAACACGATCGAAAAAGTATTGCTGAAAACATCATAAAATAAACTCACAATGACAACTGTAACAGTGATGGCGGTGGAGATAGCCGCGCACGCGCATCCTTGCTTGATCTGCCGCTTCCTCGACAGCCTGAGGAACTCCTCTGTCCTCGCGTCAATGGTTCTGTACAGCCCGAACTGCCGAATTCGCGAGCTCGAACTCGTACTCACTGACGCTTCACTAGACATGTCGACACATCACTAAACAACAAAAAAAAGTTCCCAATACACCACGCTCCTTGAAATTCGATTTTTGAATTAAAACCTTTTTCTTTTTCTAAATTCGGCCAGTATTGACACGCGTACTGCTTGCGTTTGCGCAGGAAAATGTGGTGGATTCTTTCTTCGCGAGCGACGGCGGTTTGTGTTTTCCTTCGAGATGCGCTATTTGTGTTTAGGGGTGGGGCCGCTACTTTCTTTCCGATATCGATATTGAAAAGTATTTGAAGCAATGAAAAGTACAAACAAAACTTTGTTAAAACACATATTATCTATTTCAAGTAAGTCTATGTACAGTCGCGGAATGAAAAGGTTCGTCACCTTAGTGTCGGTTTTCGCTTGCACTTTTAGGTACTGTAAGAGTCAAACCTGCCAACATTACAGTGCCAGAAACAGTGCTGCTAACATTTAAATAAATATGACGTTTGCTAACGAATAAGGTTTTGCTTGTTTATTTTTCTATCCCATCAGTGCAATGTTACAAAATGTAGTTTTTTTTTATAGAAATAATAATGGCAGGTTGAACCAACAAGAAGGTTTTAGTTTATCAATCATAATAATCTTCTTGACAAGATAAATCGTCAAACAACTTCGATCTGAATCATTTTGAACTTTACTAAGCAACAGTTAAAGATTATTTTCTCTAACTCGAGATTATTCTGTAACATAGTTTCAAAAGGTATTATGTGCTCGCGATTCGTTGAAGGAATCAATTTGAAAACTGACGAACCTTTTCATTCCGTGACTGTACATACTCGCAGGATTTAATTATATTTGTTTGATAAAAGCACTACTTTTTCCAATATTTGATTTATATTTCTATTGAGGTTTTAACTCAGTCATGTTTATGTCATTTTTGTAACATATTACATCCGCATAACATACTTAATTGAATCATTCTAAAATTACGTAGTGGATAGTTTTGGTTTTATCTTTATTTTTTCTAAAAATATTATAATATTATACCACTGCAATTGTCCAGCAGTGGACTGTAAAGGGCTGTTGATGATGATGATGATGATGATGATACCACTGCAAATAAACAGCAAAATGGTATCTTCCAAGAATGAACTATTTTTATCGATGTTTAATATCACACGCCCATCCCTAGTCCTCATAGAGCGCTAGCGCAGGGCACTGGACCGTACTGAGGCGAGAACCGCATATACATATTGACAGGAGAAACGTATATAATGTGCTAGACTAAGAGCTAGTGAACGCCAGACCTACGTTATTTTATAAAGGCTGAAAGTTTGTCAGCGCATGCTCCCAACATAGCTAAGAACCATGGCCAAACATGAAGTTTGGGCTGTGGTGGCTTTGGCAGACAGACGGTGCTAAAGGTGTGTAAAATACCAACTTAATTACGTCAAAGTATAAAGGCTGATTTTTTGATATTTCCTTCAAAATGTTATTAGAAATGACGTCATTCATTGACAGACACCTACCATGGTGGCAGCCCTTAGCCAGACACCTTAAAGTTCATGAAAATGTAGTTCTACTTACGTCATACTATAAAAGCTGATATTTACATAAAATATTTGAACTATCATTTGATGAAGTTTCCTCATCAGCCAGACACTTCTGATGGTTCCTTCGCCTTGCCAGACAGCTTTTAGGGTGGCTGAAAGTGCGAACGCGAGGCACTATAAATATTGTTTATTGTACTTTTTCTTAAGTTACTCAAGTATTTGAGTCTGTAAATCATCGTCTCATGTTGATGAGCTGACGATGGAAGGTAAGTACAACTCCTTAAGGCTTAGGAGTTGGAGGACAATTCTTTAAGCAGTATAAATAAGTATAGTTTCTAAAGTTATTTGGGTGTTTGCATCGGCTAGTCATCATCCCATGTTGATGGAAGGTACAACTCCTTAACGCTTAGGAGTTGTAGGATAACTCACGTCATGCTCCCCGGCAGAACTACTTTTGATTTAACTAGTGTAAGTTTCTAAAATAATCTATGAAATTTCTATAAAATTATAGTCCTATTTAAAAAAAAACGATGTCTCAGGTTTCGCCGTATTTTGTTATTGAAAGTGGTTGCGCTGCAGAGTATCCTTCCAGCGAACCATCACGATATATCTATTACTATGCATAGTATAATCAAATTTATAGTATCAAATAATTCTATAACAATTCTATATTGAATTAGGACCCCCAAATCCTCACTAGAATTTATATACACGGAAAATATGGTGCCACAAATTTTCTCTTCGAAATAGTTGCTAAACGCCTAGAGTAAAGTTCTTAGCAACATTAGCATTAACATAGGTAATGCTAATGTTGCTAAGAACTTTACTCTAGGCAACTTTCAGAGGTAATCACTTTTAAATTAGGGATTACCTACCTAAGCCTTAAGGAGTTGTACTTACCTTCCATCATCAGCTCATCAACATATGATGATTTACAGACTCAAATACTTGAGTAACTTAAGAAAAAGTACAAAATACAATATTTATAGTGCCTCGCGTTCGCACTTTCAGCCGCCCTAAAAGCTGTCTGGCAAGGCGAAGGAACCATCAGAAGTGTCTGGCTGATGAGGAAATTTCATCAAATGATGGTTCAAATATTTTATGTAAATATCAGCTTTTATAGTATGACGTAAGTAGGACTACATTTTCATGAACTTTAAGGTGTCTGGCTAAGGGCTTCCACCATGGTAGGTGTCTGTCAATGAATGATGTCATTTCTAATAACATTTTGAAGGAAATATAAAAAAATCAGCCTTTATACTTTGACGTAATTAAGTTGGTATTTTACACACCTTTGGTACCGTCTGTCTGCCAAAGCCACCACGACCCAAACTTCATGTTTGGCCATGGTTCTTAGCTATGTTGGGAGCATGCGCTGACAAACTTTCAGCCTTTATAAAATAACGTAGGTCTGGCGTTCACTAGCTCTTAGTCTATGCGATTTATACAACACAATATAACATTATCGGAATATTTGCAGACTTTACATTGTATAAGAATGATACTAAATACATAACTGAAACTTGCTAGTGGTAATAAAACTTTTGTGGTAATTTTTAATTGTAGATCATAAATAATCTGCTGTCTATGTGCGCTGTAAAAATGATTTATCTTTACGGCTGCTAATTGTTCACTTTGTATTTCTTACGTTATGACGTTTCATCATCATCATTTCAGCTACAGGACGTCCACTGCTGAACATAGGCCTCCACATCGCACGGTTGGTAGGTTAATTTTGCATCAAGCGCCTTCCTGCTACATTTATCAGGTCGTCGGTCCACCTTGTGGGTGACGTTTAAGATACTTTAATGACATGAAAATCCGTAGGAGGTGGCCGCGACCGGTTCTATATCTGCCGTCGGAAAATATTGGAGTGATGAGGACGAGAATCTGTATCCGAAACCACTTGCCTTATTATTATTATTAAAAATACATGTAATGTTGTATTATTGTACTTATTGACTCTCATAGAAAGTCATTATTTTTCTGTTTCTAGTGTACCTTTTTTAGTTATATCATTTCATAATTATTTTACTAATATCAATTGAATAATAAACATTACGGCAAACTCAATTATTTTTTACTGTGCGCATATTGAAATATCGTAACATATTCTTTTGTATAAAAGTTGCTGAGTTAGTGCATATAATTAGTAGTGTTCTTTTATCACAGTCCAGTGAAACACATAATTCACTTTCACATAATTCATCAACGGAAAGATTTATTATGTAGTCGGTCGATCATCTATTAATTATCTCACTCGATAAGAGAATGAATTTAAAATGAACAGATTAATCACAAAAACTTACCGCTTTTTTAACAGCTTTGTTTTATTTTATTGTAATTTATAGTGTTAGTACTGTAATTTGTATTTTATTTTATTTATTAGGAAAACATAAAAGTTATAAATACAACCATAAACACTTTGAAAGAGTTTCATCACTAGTATTTTATTTATATTTGGTTTCAACATACGAATCAGATATTGAACCTACGTCAAAGAAGAACGGTCATCTGTGACCCAGGCCCGACAGAAACGAGACATACCTCAGTTTTTTTGTCATGTCTTAATTAGTTAAATTATATATTTTTTATATTCGAAATCTATGTATAACACCAAAATATTACCCTTTGTTTTTGTTCAGGCGTTATACAAAAACTAATACAAAATGCCTATTTATCACCAAAATTGGTAAATGTATGTACCTAAATGTCTATTACAGCTGCTATGGAATGTATCTAGGTGACCTGGAGATACAGCCGGATTTAATATTTTGGTGTTATACATAGATTTCGAATATAAAAAAATATATAATTTAACTAATTAAGACATGACAAAAAAACTGAGGTATGTCTCGTTTCTGTCGTGACCGTTCTTCGTAATAATTTGTATCTTCATCATTTCATAGGACGTCCACTTCTGAACATGATGATTTGAACCCAATGATTTCCAGATTCGCCTGCTGGAAGCAGTCTTCCTGCACCTAGCGCCCTTTTGCAAGCTTTACCTTTTCACCCGTTCACCTTGTCGGCGGATGTCTCCCGTTGTACTTGCCGGTGTATGGCCTCGATTCCAGAAACTTTTCCTTCCTGAGTTTTACGTGCTACGTGCACACAAAATAATATTTGTAGTATACCTAGTATGTATTATGTACATATTATGTATTAAAGAGTGTTTATGTTACTGTAAAAGCTCGAACTATGGTTAATCTTAAGATTTAAGTGGAAGTCTTAGGATTTACCGACATCAATTGGTAAATGTAAGTATTTCTGAAAATACGACGATTTTTTCGAGCTTTTACCATTCGAATTCAGTATATGCTAGGTTTTACCTCCGTCAGCTGGTAGATGTTGGTTTTAGGAATAAAACAATGAGTAATTATTAATTACTTACTTTAATCAATTATTAGACAAAACAGGTACATAGTATTATGAAGGTATCATATGATTTGATTTGATTTGATAGTAATAAGTACAAACTAATACCAACTTCTTATATTCGTTTTGTGTTGTTATTGTTTATAATTTGTGCTTACTGTGTTCAATGAATTATATTTCTTCCTTTCTTTCTAACTTCTTTAAATTATTTTGAAAAACCGGCCAAGTGCGTGTCGGACTCACGCACAAAGGGTTCCGTACCATTGATTTATGAAATTATTATTTTTTTATTTAAGTTATTTGTATGAAAGATTACGCGGTAATAAGCGGTTTACGATTTACGAGGTATTAAAAAAAACTACTTACTAGATCTCGTTCAAAACAATTTTCGTTGGTAGTTTTTATAGTAATGTACATCAAATGTTTTTTTTAGATTTTTCATTTTCTTATTTTGGATGTGGAGGGGGGTACCAATTTTTTTCCACTTTGGAAGCGTCTGTCACGCAAACTGTTCGGTTTAGAAAAAAAAATATTTTAGAAACCTCGATATCATTTTTGAAGACCTATATGGATAGGTCTTCAAAAATGATATCGAGGTTTCTAAAATATTTTTTTTGATAATAAAACACATACGTGGGGCGTATCTATGGAGATACGCCCCACGTATGTGTTTGATGAAAAATAATTTTTGAGTTTCAGTTCTAAGTATGGGGAGCCCCCAATATTTTTTTTATTTTTTTATTTTTGCATAAAAATCTTAATGCGGTTCACAGAATACATCTACCTACCAAGTTTCAACAGTATAGCTCTTATAGTTTCGGAAAAAAATGGCTGTGACATACTGACGGACAGACGGACAGACAGACAATGACATGACGAATCTATAAAGGTTCCGTTTTTTGCCATTTGGCTACGGAACCCTAAAAATACATAACGTATAGGTATCTCTGAATATCTCAATCTCTATCATATCAATTAGCTTTTCTTCGCCGCCTATAGTCAAAATATCATAGCATTTTATACGCCTGTATGAACAGCTTCCTTCTTTTTAATGTTATTTGCAGTTTTTACATCTTCTAAACGGCTGACATGTTTTGTTTTTCAACATTTACCGTGCCATTAATGTAAATCCTAAGATTTACCAACGAAATGGTGGTAAGAGTTCGAATCACATACCTTTTGGGACATTTACCATTAGGAATTGGTAAATCTTAGGTTTTACTGGAATATCTTAGGATTTACTGCAATTCGAGCTTTTACAGTAACATTTATATTCCTATACCTTGTTTTGTAATATTTAAATACGAGTAGACGCGTTTGTGTTCCCTAAAAGACTGCGCATATTACCGGGACTGCATGATAAGGGACTTTTAGGTGACGTATAATGATGTACCTGTAGTTTTAATTCGTATTCTCAAAATTACCTTTTTACCTTACCTATACACCCACGATCTTTGTTAAACCTTCTGCCGAACACCCTGTATAATAGTATCACTATGCTATTTATGTAGATAGCCATATAATTTGTTTGGTAAGTAAGCACCAATATCTTATTATTAAGCCGAGTCTTCTGTTCACTATTACACACTCTATGTTAATTTGTTCTAAGAAAGAAGCTAGATCGCGGTAATTCCCGTATTTACGTTAATAAATATGTAGCGTGAAAGTTAACGTAATTAAGAGAATTGAGGCGGGTAGAATGATTATAATTATCTGCATTGAAATGCAGTAAATAGACTGAAAAACAATGTTGATGACAATGACTCTTAAAATGTTTACTTTCTCAAATGCGTGACTCTATTGCTAATCGCTTCTTCAGACTTATTTCTTAAGGTTCTTAGCATGTCGAAGTTGTAGGCTGTAACCACTTTAACCGATAATACTCGTATAGCTGTAGCTCACTTACTTACCACAAGGTGGACCGACGACATCATAAAGGTAGCAGGAAAGCGCTGGACGCAGGCCGCTACCAACCGGGTAACATGGAAAGCATTGGGGGAGGCCTATGTTCAGCAGTGGACGTCCTATGGCTGAGATGATGATGATGATGATAATGATGAGCTCACTTACTAACTCATAGTATGACGATTATACTATTTAGTCTTTTGTGTGAATGTCTACAAGTATTCTCACAATTTTTGGGTTTAAATAGTAGCTACGTATGTACGAGTACCTATTCATTATACACTCGTAATTATATTGTTGACAGCTTGCACCTGCTAAGAATCATTGGCCAAGTCTCCTATAAAACGAGTATTTAGGGTGTATTTAGCGTTTAGGAAGAGGTATATTACGTTTGTTCTTACTCAATGACTGACAATGATTGTTTTTTTTTTTACAAAAACCGTGATTTTCAAGGTAACGAGTCATAAATTACTTTACACTTGACAACAATTGCTTAAACTTAAAAAAACGAAGCCGATGATTGTTATCATTCGATTTCAATTCAATGAGGTATGGTTGTCACCATTTATATTTTCATTACATAGGTAATTCTAGGTAACTCTACAATGTGTTTCTGTTTCAACTTACGATACTTTACCTCTTTATTTTTGTCTTCCAATTTGTTCGCAATCACGCTAACAACAACGCTTGCCCTGTAATGTTAACCCTTCAGTGATCTCCAAGGTGGCATAAATCGGAACTAGTGTCTAGTCATGATGATAATAGCGCCTCCTGTTAATATCATAGTTGGGACGGTTAGTGAAGGACAACTATAGATGCCTCGGCGAACTTCGGTTAATTATTATTACGAGTGATGTGAATCTCAATAAAGTATAAAAAAATACATATCTTCCAAAATACTACTGTTTAGGGTAAAGTGAGGCCCAATAATTCGCAAACGACTTTCTCTATGTGGGCGGGTCTAGTTCCAGGCATCCTGTATAGTGAAAGAAATTTTGAAATCGGTGCACTAGTCGTTACGGAGCCTATTCACTTCAAACAAACAATCAAATCTCCTCTTTATAATACGAGTATTATTAGCGGCCGCCCGCGACTTCGTACGTCCCGTTTACCCCTTAAGGGTGGAGTTTCGTAAAATCCTTTCTTAACGTATGCCTACGTCGTAACATCTACCTACATGAAAAATTTCAGCTCGATCCGTCCAGTGGTTTGGGCTGTGCGTTGATAGATCACTATGTCAGTCAGTCAGTCAGAGTGACCTTTGAGTTATATATTTTAGAAGATTAGTGTAGATAGAAACGGTTGTTGTGTCCTAGTCTTACTAATAAGTTCCAGTTATTGATTTGACCACCAACCCTACGCGCATCGGCCGGAGCGTGACGACGGTCGCCTATTTATTACCCACTTGATTAATAACACCGCAGGAATGCGCGCGGTCTTCCTACTGCAAAGAAAGCGAGAATTATGATAAACGAAACGCATGTGGGTATTATTGTGTTGTGGTTTCGAGAAAAACTTCCATGTTTATAGCACGGTCAGTTAAACCACACTGAATTACAGTTTAACCGACATGGAACCTCCAAAAACTGACCATGAGTGAAATCTTAAGGACTTTACACACCATCGCTGACAGCACGGCCCGTGGCACGGCGGTTTGGTGTTGGCGGCTTTTTTTCAGAATATCAAGTCGTCGACTTGTACTTTCACGTCAGTGTCATTATGGAAATCATTAGGATGATCTATGTTCAGCCGTGGACGTCCTATGGCTGAAATAATGATAATTTTTTGTAGGTCAGTTTTGGACGTATTTCAGTTCGACTGACCAGTTTTACTTTCCGTGAATGTTCAGTTTATGTCTTTTTGTAGGTCAGTTTTGGACGTATTTCAGTTCGACTGACCAGTTTTACTTTCCGTGAATGTTCAGTTTATGTCTTTTTGTAGGTCAGTTTTGGACGTATTTCAGTTCGACTGACCAGTTTTACTTTCCGTGAATGTTCAGTTTATGTTAACTGAATAGCCTTAAGTTATGATTTGTGTTTATGTAGTATCTCTACTACTGTTCATGTTCAGTTAGTTAAATTAAATTTACTTAAATAAAAATGCTATACAACTCTACGAATGGCCATTGTTATTCTTTTGTGCATACCTACTTAGTTTCTTTGTCGGCAAGTTAACCAAATCACCGTTTTGGCATAATTAACACGTGGAAAGTAACGCACGTTAGACTGGCCCTCAAGCGTGAAACTACCATACGACGTAACTTGGCACTCGAATGCTCTTTACTTACCTACTTTTTATTACTTTGTCAAAAGATAATTCCCATGCCCATTATAACCTTTGATGGCAAAAGCTATTATTATTGAGTTCTTTTTAAAATTGAATGTACTTATCATTTTCATTTTCAAAGTTTTTTCTCGGGCGTGTCCCCTTTCCAAAACTACTTGTTTTTCTCTGGCTGTCAAAATATATCTAATTCAAAATTTCATCTAAATTAGTTCAGTGGCTTAAGCGTGAAAGAGTAACAAACATCCGTCCATCCTCACAACCTTTTAAATTTATATTTTACTTACTAGCTTTGCCGACGCCTTCGCCTGCGTGAAATTCAGTTTGTCACATCCCGGGTGTCGTTAAATTATGGCCTTTAAGCTATTCTTATAATACATACTGTACAGTTTTATCAAAATAATTTCTATAGTTTTTGCGTTAAAGAGTAACAAACACGCATACATCCACAATCACTGTCGCGTTCAAAATATTGGTAGTAATTAGTAAGTTTCTTGAATTTTTCATGCTGCGACAAACATCTTTTAATGATAATGATAGGTGTAGGAAGATCTATGTAGTTTCACACTAAGGTAAAATCAAACAGAACGATTAATTTTTAACAATTTATTAAAAATATTCTTAAAACCTTAAATCATGATTAGTCGAAGGCAGTGTCGTTTTACATTTTTTTTTGAGTATTTTATACTGTAAATTTTTTATTTTTTAAAATATATACAGAATCACTAGAACCAAGGTAACTCATTACCTAAATTATGCATACACACATAGTTGGTAAGTAACCTTAACATCAAACAAATCTTGCTACTTAGAGCGCTCAGTTTGGTATCATAATTATGGCAGCTTATTAATATAGTTCATTTATTATATAACCTAGATAGGTTAAAAGACAAAAGGTACGAGTGGTCGATCGTAGAAATATCCCTCTTTTTCGACGAACGGTGGTCTAGTCGTTGGAGGTGGGATGTACACTGGGGGTCTTGTTGTTGGGGGTGGGATGTATACAGGGGGTCTAGTTGTTGGGGGTGGGATATATACAGGGGGTCTAGTTGTTGGAGGCGGGATGTATACTGGGGGTTTCGTTGGTGGAGGTGGGGGTAGATATGTAGCTGGTGTTCTAAATGTCGGTGGCCTCGTAGGGGGAGGTGGAGGAGGTGGAGTCCTCCTGGTTGTAGTGGGAGGTAAGTAAGTTGGGGGTGGGGTTCTAGGAGGGGGAGGTCTTGTTGGTGGTGGCGGAGGTAGGTATGTGGCTGGGGTTCTGAATGTTGGTGGCCTAGTAGGGGGAGGCGGAGGAGGTGGGGTTCTTCTGGTTGTAGTGGGAGGTAAATAAGTTGGTGGCGGGGTCCTTGGAGGGGGAGGCCTTGTTGGTGGTGGCGGAGGTAGATATGTAGCTGGGGTTCTGAATGTTGGTGGCCTAGTGTGGGGTGGTGTAGGAGGTGGAGGTGGTGGAGTCCTTTTGGTTGTAGTGGGAGGTAAATAAGTTGGTGGCGGGGTTCTAGGAGGGGGAGGTCTTGTTGGTGGTGGCGGAGGTAGGTATGTAGCTGGGGTTCTGAATGTCGGTGGTCTAGTGGGGGGTGGTGGAGGAGGTGGAGGAGGTGGAGTTCTCCTTGTTGTAGAGGGAGGTAAATAAGTTGGGGGTGGAGTTCTAGGAGGGGGAGGTCTTGTTGGTGGCGGTGGGGGTAGGTATGTAGCTGGGGTTTTGAATGTCGGTGGTCTAGTGGGTGGAGGTGGTGGAGGTGGAGTCCTCCTGGTTGTAGAGGGAGGTAAATAAGTTGGTGGCGGGGTCCTAGGAGGAGGAGGTCTTGTTGGAGGTGGGGTTCTAGGAGGGGGAGGTGTAGGTGGTGGAGTGCGTCTCGTTGGTGGTGGAGTTGGATACGTAAATGGAATTATAGGCGTCGGATAAGTGTAACCCGTCGTTCTGAACTGATTTCTTATTGTTGTATAAACTGGAGGTCTAGTTGTTGGGGGTGGTGTTGGCCGAGGAGTTGTAATGGGGCGTCTAGTTGTAGTGGTGGTTGGAGGGGGTCGTGGCGTCGTCCGAGGCGTTGTGGGGTATGTAAAAGGAATGCTTGGGGTTGGGTAACTGTATCCAGTTGTTCTGAATGTAGCCCTGGTAGGCGGTGGTGTAGCCCTGGTAGGCGGAGGTGTATACCTGGTGGGCGGAGGTGTAGCCCTGGTAGGCGGAGGTGTATACCTGGTAGGTGGTGGTGTTGCCCTGGTAGGCGGAGGTGTATACCTGGTAGGCGGAGGTGTAGCCCTGGTAGGCGGAGGTGTAGCCCTGGTAGGTGGAGGTGTATACCTGGTAGGTGGTGGTGTTGCCCTGGTAGGTGGTGGAGTTGGATACGTGAATGGAATTTTAGGCGTCGTATAAGTATAACCGGTCGGTGTGAACAGATCTTTTATTGTTGAATATACTGGAGGTCTAGTTGTCGGGGGTGGTGTTGGCCGAGGAGTTGTAATGGGGCGTCTGGTTGTAGTGGTGGTTGGAGGGGGTCGTGGCGTCGTCCGAGGCGTTGTGGGGTATGTGAAAGGAATGCTTGGGGTTGGGTAACTGTATCCAGTTGTTCTGAATGTAGCCCTGGTAGGTGGAGGTGTAGCCCTGGTAGGCGGAGGTGTATACCTGGTAGGTGGAGGTGTATACCTGGTAGGCGGTGGTGTTGCCCTGGTAGGCGGAGGTGTAGCCCTGGTAGGCGGTGGTGTAGCCCTGGTAGGCGGAGGTGTAGCCCTGGTAGGCGGAGGTGTAGCCCTGGTAGGTGGAGGTGTATACCTGGTAGGTGGTGGTGTTGCCCTGGTAGGTGGTGGAGTTGGATACGTGAATGGAATTTTAGGCGTCGTATAAGTATAACCGGTCGGTGTGAACAGATCTTTTATTGTTGAATATACTGGAGGTCTAGTTGTCGGAGGTGGCGTAGGTCGCGGAGTTGTAGGAGGTCGTCTAGTTGTAGTGGTGGTTGGCGGGGGTCGTGGTGTCGTCCGAGGCGTCGTGGGGTATGTGAAGGGAATGCTTGGGGGTGGGTAACTGTATCCCGGCGTTTCAGAGTATCTTATTACAGGTGGCGGTGGTGGCGGAGGTGGAGTCCTGTAATTGAGAAAAAAAAAACAATTATTTTGAGTTATTGTATTATTTTTAGCGAGCGATGTTAATCTGGAAGGCATTGAAAATAAAGAGTTTTGGTATTCCATAGGAAACGACTATAAATCCCATAATCATACAAGTGCTTAGGAAAATATGTGTATAGAGCATAGAGAGAGAGAGAACTAAATGTTTCAATAACTACGTCGAAAAATCTTATTAATGCAGAAAGTAGTGTTTTCAATATAGATTCAATAAAGGTCTACTTTTTTACAGTACGAAGCGTTGGAAAAATCTTAAATTGAATTGCCTATAGTCACAGAAATGTCAGCAGCTTAATAAGCTAAAGTGGAAATGGTTAAAGCACGTGGTGCGAAGTACCGGTAACGGTTAGGAAGCAAAGTCATAAATGGAGACTGCGCAATCAAAACTACAGTAAAAGTTGAACACCTGCCTATTGAATGCCGACCTCGTAATTTAACGGAGCCCGCAAACTTTCAGGATCGAGTTAAAGTAGTGTTAGGTAAATAAATATTTTTTTCTATAATTTAATCATAGAAATCTTTATATCTTTAACATACATAAATTTTGTAATAGAATTTTAATAGTTTAAAATGTCAGTAAAGAATTCAAATAGCCAAAAATCTACTTGTAACGTTACACCGTGCACCGTACTAAAATAGTCTTGAAACTTTTTGCGAATACCCCACCCCTATTGTGAAACAATTCATGAAATCAAAATTTGATAATTAAAATTGAATGTTTAATCATCCGTAATCCGAAATTCATTCCTTGCCCACCGTGCACGAAGCAGTTCATGTTAAAATAGGATTTGTCGGTCCATACCTTATCAGAGGTGGAGACGTCGGTGGTTTAGTCGTTATGGTGAACGGTTTATTTGGGCGTTCATACACGTAGCCATCCTCGGTAGCAGGTGAATAGGGCTGTTTTGGAGAAAGGGGGGTAAGGGGTGGTAAAGTTGGAATGGAAGGAGGAAGCGGCTGGACAGGTTTTGGTGGAGGTTGAATTGATGGTATGTTTATTGGTAATCTTGGGCGCTCTACGATACTGGTACTGGAAGGAGGTGGTAAAGTTGGGATAGAAGGTGGCTGGTAAGGGTTCGGTTGATTTTGGATAGGTACTATGTTTTTCGGTAAATTTGGGCGCTCTACGTTGATGCTGAAAGGAGCTTGGGGTGGTAACGTAGGGATAGAAGGTGGCTGGTAAGGGTTCGGTTGATTTTGGAAAGGTACTATGTTTTTCGGCAAATTTGGGCGCTCTACGTTAATGCTGAAAGGAGGAGCTTGGGGTGGTAAGGTTGGGATAGAAGGCGGCTGGTAAGGGTTCGGTTGATTTTGGAAAGGTACTATGTTTTTCGGTAAATTTGGGCGCTCTACGTTGATGCTGAAAGGAGGAGCTTGGGGTGGTAAAGTTGGGATAGACGGCGGCTGGTAAGGGTTCGGTTGATTTTGGATAGGTACTATGTTTTTCGGTAAATTTGGGCGCTCTACGTTAATGCTGAAAGGAGGAGCTTGGGGTGGTAACCTAGGGATAGAAGGCGGCTGGTAAGGGTTCGGTTGATTTTGGATAGGTACTATGTTTTTCGGTAAATTTGGGCGCTCTACGTTGATGCTGAAAGGAGGAGCTTGGGGTGGTAAGGTTGGGATAGATGGCGGCTGGTAAGGGTTCGGTTGATTTTGGATAGGTACTATGTTTTTCGGTAAATTTGGGCGCTCTACGTTGATGCTGAAAGGAGGAGCTTGGGGTGGTAAAGTTGGGATAGAAGGCGGTTGGTAAGGGTTCGGTTGACTTTGGATAGGTACTATGTTTTTCGGTAAATTTGGGCGCTCTACGTTAATGCTGAAAGGAGGAGCTTGGGGTGGTAAAGTTGGGATAGAAGGCGGTTGGTAAGGGTTCGGTTGACTTTGGATAGGTACTATGTTTTTCGGTAAATTTGGGCGCTCTACGTTAATGCTGAAAGGAGGAGCTTGGGGTGGTAAGGTTGGGATAGAAGGCGGCTGGTAAGGGTTCGGTTGATTTTGGATAGGTACTATGTTTGACGGCAAATTTGGGCGCTCTACGTTGATGCTAAAAGGAGGAGCTTGGGGTGGTAAGGTGGGGATAAAAGGAGGAGGAGGCTGTCTGGTAGGAAAAGGAAGGAAGAATCAAATTTTTAATCTTCCATGTAACTTCTGAACAACCATTATTGTAAGCTATCCATGAGATGATTTAACGAGTCGAATCATCCGTTATCCCGAATTTATTGATGATCAAAGCGTGTTGAATAAGATATTGTTTTTAATATGCTTACCTCGGAGGCGGGATGTACTGCTCTTTAAAGGGTATTGAGGGCGCCGGGTAGAAGTATCCATCTTCGTCTAGGTCGGGTCGGATGGGGTCTCCGAGAATCGCGTAGTTTTGGTTTGAGTAGCTTGCTATGGCCCGGGCGGGGCGCGCGGCCTGGCAGCTGTGGTACACTGCCAGTACCAGCACAGCGATGTGCAGTGACAGCCTCTGGAAGAAGATAACGTAATTTATTTAGACTATGTTTTTTTTTTCATATTGTGACGATGAAATATAAAATATTAACGTTTTCCCGCCGATTTGCACGCAACGCTTTCAGTAAAAAAAATTGTAAAAAATCTAGTCTGCCTTAATACATATCGGAATGCTTATATTTAAATCTTATACAAAATATAAGATTTTAAATATACAAAATTAAAAATATACAAAAAATTAAACCACTTTTGATCGGTGATGGTAAAATAAACGTAATCACCAATTTGAGTATATCAACAAAGTTAATGTATTCCTAATCGATTTAAAATTCAAAAACATTTCCATCTCCAAGGATATGTAAGTGTATGTTGCAAGATTGACATTCTCTAGTACCTACTCCTATTTAGATAAAATATTTTGTGTAACCTTTGAGGTCAATAACATTAGCAAATAAGTTACTTTGACTAACTACTGTATTTTTATAAGTGTATATTTTTTTTAACCTTAAAATTGTAGACTTATACATGTGTAAATTAGCCACTTAGTTTTTTGTCCGTTAACTCTGCTAATTGTCAAAATATATTATTAAGACAAGTGGATATCGCTATTATTTTATACATTTTTTAACTATTAGTAACAAAAATTGTTAGTTTAGTCATTATGTACCAAGTACCATTAAGTGTAATATGTACCAAGTTGTGTGACTTATAACTTAACTCCTTGTTTTTTATTAAGTTTCTATGATTATTATTACAAGTTATTTAAATAATGCAACGCGAAAGTTATATTATACAAGTTGGTTCAAAAGGTCACCATAAATTAAACATTAAAGATTTTTAGACAAAAGGTTGCATTTGGAAATTGCATTTAATGTTTATAGGTCAAGGTCAAATATTTTTGACTCAACATTTATACCTATTATTTATAAATTGTTCTAATATGAATCAGTAGTAAGAATAACTGCTTTTTCCTACTCAACGATCTTGAGGAAATATTGCCCTTAATGCCAAATAATCATGATTGAAGGATTTCCATTGCGACTTTTTCTGTAAATTGACAATGTTATTACTAAAATAAATAAATTACTACATAAACACTCTAGAACTCTAACTACTGACAATTCCTGTTTATAACGTATACGTGTATATGTATAATGTAATGTATACTCATATTGTTACGGTCTATAATTCATAAAATTAATTTTCGTTTTTGTTTTTTCATTTATTGAATCCAAGCCATCATCATTAATTTCCCATACATTGAACCGCAGGTTCTTTATACATGTTATTTCCCTGCAGAATTTACATAACAAAGGTCTCGATACATGTTTATTGCGCGCGATGACAAGCCAGGCGCTCATCTAAGAGTAGGCGCACACCGTTGATTTTTCGTCGGCCGATAGTTTAGTCGGGCAGTGGATCAGTATGGGCATGTATGGGAGTGCGCACACTACGCCGACTCGTTTTAACCGATTCTTCATACAATTTAAAATCGGGCACAACACAACTATCGGCCAACTAAAAATCAACGGTGTGCGCCTACTCTAAATCAGATTTACAACACTAATCGACTATACATATCGCCAATGTATTTGGTAGACTAAACGATTCAATCCTCGTTGTATTAAAAACTGCTTTTATGACAGGCCAATTAGTTGTGCCGGAGAATCTAGAGAAGAAGCTCAAGGTGTTCTGGTAGACTTCGGTGGAATGTAACCGGGTTTGCGAGTGGTCCAGCTGTGGATAATATAGCGACGCGATATGATGATTAACTAAACATCTATCTATATTTATAAAAGCGAAAGCTCACTGATTGACTGACTGACTGACTCACTCATCACGAAATCTCAGAAACTACAAGTGCTAGGAGTCTCAAATTTTGCATGGGGGTTCCTTTTAGAACGTAGGTGCTCACTAAGAACGAATTTACGAAACTCCACTCCTAAGGGGGTATAAGCACGCGTACGGAGTCGCGGGATCATTGATCTGATCATTAATTTGAAGAATCAATTTTTGAAATTCGTCAGCCATATTTATCTAGTAAACCTTAGATTACTCAATATTTACTTATTTGAGGTAGTTGTACGTTACCAAAATTATAATTTACAAGTTATTTGCGTTAATGGGCGAGTACTTAGCTACCATTAAAAAGAATGTTACTAAAACTAAAGTGCGACGTGTTAGGTAATTAATCTTCTTCGCCTTGACTGTCCTTATCGTATTTTTCAGGTACTTTTTAACTTTCTATATATTCAAGATTAGACTGGAATCCTACTCAGGTTTTGATGCTTCTGTACAATGTGACGTTCGCATGCATTGACTGCCTTGTTCGTGTGAACAAAATAATAAATCTATGGTATTTAAAGAAAATCGTAAAAGTTGAGGGTAGTGCCAAAAATTCACTCAGGCGTAGTTGTACGACAAAACAAATAAAGATCACGGATATAGATTGCGTTCAGCGTTTACAAGAAGTGGCTACTGGCTCGATTCGGAATGGGATTCGATTATTGAATATCTGAGCAGTAAACTTCATTTGTTTGAGTCAGCTGTTGTGCATGCGGCTATTTTATAGTCATTACTATTTTTAGCATTTGAACCAATTGTTCCGTGACCATTTATGCAAAGCACATCCAGCCCTCGTGTGTTGATCGAATACTAATTTGTATTGATACGAGATCCTCAGGGAATGTGTTTTTTATGTTCGTTCATATACGACTACTAGTGGCCGCCCGCGACTTCGTACGCGTGGATCCCGTTTTACCCCTTTAGGGATTTAATTTTGCAAAATCCCGTCTTAGTGAGCACCTAAGTTCTAAAACCCCCATGCAAAATTCTTCTAGCACTTGCAGTCAAAAAATAAGTGACCTTTCACTTTTATAGATAGAGATAGATTGCAAATAATATTGCGTATATGAGCCCTCTCCCACGGCGATCCAGTTTTGCGGGATCCAGTAATGCAGGATCCTGCCCGGGACTGTCGTGTGAACACAGTGACATAAGTGTGTTTGACATTCGAATTGCGAATTCGAACGGATCGGATTTTTGCGGGACACTGCAATAGGGGTGTGAATGTTAATATTAATATAACGGTGTTTGTGTGTGTCGTGAAAGGTACTTTTAACAAGCAAATGCGGTCGTAAATACATCGAGATAATGTACTGTGTAATTCATAGCGAGCGACCGCCAGAGTTGACCCCTGCACACTGACACAACCTATGAACAAACATGGTTTGGGCAACCGTGTGTGTTTATAAGTTGTAAAATAATAAAAAAACTTTCTTGTACCTAATACTAATCGTCTTTGAAGGATAAGAAATATGGTGCAATGATCTGTGTTGCGAGTAATGTAAAATGCGCGACTACCCTCTTTTAAATTTTTATCAACGCATTTTTAGTGTGGCGGCCATTACTCGTAATTGGGTGGGGTCAGTGTAATGTGCGCATATTTAATTAAAATTAACTAATTTAAGCTGATTAATGAGTGCATATTGTGTGATGATTTGTCTATTAATGTGATTATTGTGTTGAGAATGAATTGTTGAAGTGAAACAAAGGCGGCATCATGGAAAATAAAGGTCAGCAGTGCACTAACTCCTTACGTTTTAACACTATGAAATTTTTGTGCATTGCTTCTCTTTCTTGTGGATACGTCATTCCTTTATTGTTATTATATGGTGCTTATCCATTTGTTTGATAAATTTTTATTCCATATCATATCAATGCTATTGTCTATTAGGCAGATCACCGCCTATTATTGTTTTGTCTGCTTACGCATAAGATGTGTAAAATCTCCGTAAGAGACCCGAGACGGGTTCACATAGGCACGTTTTGTGAATTCATTTGTTTATTTACTTATAGCTTTTTTATAGTACATTCATAAAAGCACAGAGGAGGTTGCATTATTTACTCCATGGTAAGAGGTCCTGTGGTAAAAAAGAGTGAAAGAGTGAGAAATTAGCGTTCCCAAAGAAGCTGGGTATAGAGAGGACTTTCTCTAAATACTGGAAATCGAATGAAACGGACCGTTGTGGCCTGGCAAAACTGTCTCATTTATCCCATCGTTTGACCACAGCGGGTATGCAATTTAATGAATTTTTCTCCGTTAAAAAAAGCACGTTTTGCGAGTAGCCTAGTCGAAAAGCGAATACGAGTAACCTAACAATATAATGAAGTGAGCAGTTAAAATCGATTCGCCACAGCACTCACAGCTGTAACCATTGCTCAACCGACTGACAATGAGGATTTGTTTGTTTATATCGAGAAAGTTGCAAGCGGAACTTAAGTAATAGGAATAAATTATGAAAAAATACAACAGGTATACCGAGAAGTCGGACTAGAGATAGGTTTCGAGTCTTACAAAAATACTTATTATGTGAGAAACAACTTTTTACCTTGACTGTACATGCTTTGTAATTTTTAACCGACTTCAAAAAAATCGTTCATCTATGATTTTTTTGTGAATATTCACTGATAACTTTGTCAATAGTAGTCTAATTTCTTTGTTTTTTTGTTTGAAGGTGGTCCAGTTGTGTCTGGTGATGGAGTGTCCGGAAAAGCATCGGAAAGGTATTTCAAATTGTGTTTTTGTATAACTTATCGGATCAGATGTTTACGTCTTGATTCAAATGCTGTTCAGCTGACACTTCGTAAGGTTAAGGAATTACGGAATAATATTATTATTGCATTGCGAATTTGGCATAAACTGTTAAGCCGTACACCTAGTATAAACACAGCAATACCGCAGACCCGCAGTTCATGTTCACAATGTTTGTATTATCATAAGCATTGTAGATTTGTATTTACGACAGGCATATCTTATTTGTAAATAAGTAGGAAATTGCTACGTCCTTTACTCAGTCCTTTGTCCGTTTGTTCACACTGAACAAACAGTTAATGATTTAAAAATTAAACAAACAATACGTTACGTTAATAATTTGAACGCCAAATGAATGATCAATCGATCATTTGTACGATTGTTGTGACTTAACCCAAAAATTGCGGTCGAAGAGGACAATGGGTGATTCTTCATCATCAAAAGTGATTTTGCGTCGGCGCAAGATCACCAATCTTCGTGACATAAGGACTACTTGACACCAATACTGTTTGCTGGCGCTAAGTATGGTCCGAGTAATGAGATAATGCGAATTTTTGAGTGATTAATATTGAACCCGTAGCTGCATTGCAGTCCACTGTATATGTAACAGTCGCTACTCTTACAAGTGTGATAAAAGAGTGGTGGCTGTTATAATTGATAGTATCAGTCGTTATTTTGCGGAAATCCTTAATATTAGATAGGTAGGTATTAAAAGGATAAACTTTTTTTTATTTGTGTTGAGCGGCTATTCTAGTTCAATAAAGTCCTAGTATCACTGCGACCGTTATCGATCTATTGTGATCGCCGCTGTTTTCCTTACAGTTCGCCTCCGAGTCCTGCATCCATTAGGAAGTGCAGTATCTTTTGGGGGGCGATATGTTTTACATCTTGTGGGCTTAGGATGTGTTGGGCTTAGGAGGATAAACTTAGTCATCATTATAATAATCAGAATACAAAATGTAAAGCGGACATTCATTCATAGGTATGTAGCTAATCTAAAAAACAAGAATTAAGTGGCTTAATTTGAAACTTATTTTAAATGTTAATGTATATGCAACCGGACCTCTATATTAAGCGTTTTAGGATGTTATGTCTTTTATTAAAAGCAGATGTGCTCTGAACATTCCCCTCGGGCTCATTTGAATATTTCAGAGTCAAATGTCAAGGTTATCTGTAACCGGAATAACAGAATTAATAGTGTTTCATAATAGTTCTGATTTATGTTTGACTTATTAGATATTATGCTAATTCTTCTTAGAATGCATCTAGTGGCTTACTATCTTCTCCTATCCATGGAAATAACAGAGATATCACAAAATTAACAACAACTCCTTACAACCAGACAGTTTCCTGAGCATAAAAGGGTTGTATTCCTCTAAGCACACCTTTCTTTACTCAAGATTTTGAGCTCTTTTATATCTGTAGAATAGAACCAGGGCAGCATAACATAGGTTCGCTTCATGGAATTGTTTAGGTGCGCTACATTTGGTGCGTCTCAAAATGACTGCGCTTAGAGGAATACCTCAAAGGGTTACCTTATCTAAATTAAAATTATGTGTAAGCATATTACTGCAAAATCGTATTTTGGTAGCGTTCAGGTTGATATGTCGTCGTCCGGATAAGAATTACCGACTTGAGTTCTACAAATTCATAGTAAACGCTTTCACTTCGTTTGTTTGTCTCGGAGGAAAAGAGCACGGCCTTACAATAACCCATAACATAAAACTAGATAAGTCAGGGATTTTCTTTTTGCCTATCTGAGAAAACCACCTTCCCTTTTGCTTGCAAAGTAACGATACAGTTAAGTACCTAAGTTATTAAATTGTTCTGTTCTGTTCTTCTGTCTAAAAGAGGTGAATAATTACGCACTATTTAACCTCCATAGAACACCAACCTCCTCCAACAAAACTATTTGATAATGATTTGTTCCGATTGGGGCCAAACACCTACTCTAATAAAAGTTTAACATAGCTGGTTGATCGAAGTATTGCATATGAATTACCTGTGCTATATTATTTTATTTAGTGGTTAAGAATTAACATTCTTTCTTAAAGGCACTGTCCCTGGCATTTGTTCGCCTTAATGTGAATTTGTTTTAGACCCTTTCAGTTTTCGACCTCATAAATGAAGGCAGGTAGCCATCCTCTAAATAAATATTTGCCTTTAAAAAGTTCAAGTACAGTCAGCGTCAACTAGATCGTGACACACAAAGTTGCCAAAAAGTTCGCAACTCGTATTTATTACTAATGGAATAAGGATGTCAACTTTTTGACCACTGTGGGTGTCACTAGCTGTTTGCCGCTGACTGTACGTTATCGTTCGTTCGTTCGTTTCAGCCGAATTACGTCCACTGCTGGACAAAGGCCTTCTCCAAGGTTTTCCACAATGAACGGTCCTGCGCTACCTTCACCAGATCGTCGGTCCACCTAGTAGGAGGCCTGCCCACGCTACGTCTTCCAGCCCGTGGTCGCCACTCGAGAACTTTTCTGCCCCAACGGCCATTGTCTCTACGAGCTATGTGCCCCGCCCACTGCCACTTGATTTTAGTAGCAATCTGCGAGCTATGTCGGCCACTTTGGTTGTACGTTATCATCGGCTTCATACCATATCGCGGTATTACTTTAATAAAAGTTAAAAATCAATTTCCCCAACAACTCAATAAACAATTGCGATTTTACTTCGAGTCGTACATATTAATTCTTAATGACACAGATAACATCTATACCCTTGTCGTTAAATCCGTAGTGAAGTATCTGACTCAATTTTACCGTCGCCTGGTGTCATCATGGGCACTATATTTGGTCCGCGGGACCTCATCGGTTCACCTTGAGGTTTCACAACCGATACGTCTTTTGTTATTATGAGTTTGGTAGCAAGGAATGTAATTTAATTAACTTTTGTTGTAAATTGATATCCAGTGACTGTTTACGCTGATTAAAGTTCATGGTTATTGTTGTTTTATCAATTTATTGTTATTATTTGAATATAGGTACTATATTGCCCTCCATTTCCCTTTTCTTTACAAAAGGACAAAATTGAAGTTTTTTGCTAAGCTGTTAGTAGGCATGACCTGCTGAATTGCTGATAGTTTTTTATGTAGTTATAGTTCAAAAATCTAAATCAAAAATATTTATTCAATTTAGACCGTCAATATTTATTCAATTTAGACAGTAAAATATGAACGTCAAAATATAGTAAATAAAAAAAGGTAGCCCTTAAGGGGCACTTTACATGTATCCTTATTTTTTGGGCCCTACCAGTTGCTAAATATGTTGCAGTTATAATATGCTGAATTTGTAATTGTAACAACTTAATTAACCGAATGTATTGTGTAGGTAAATATATTAATTAGGAATAGGATGATTTATACAATAACATTGTATAATAAATAATTGTTACCGCATCCTATCACAATTTAAAGGAGCGAACGTTATCGTCATGAAATATGAACTAATCTTGAACTTGTAAGCTGCTTTATATGCGGTGATGAGCTTAATGGACGAACCGGCTCGGACCAGTTCAGGTGACATAACCTTAAACTGAGACAGGTATCTCCACTTTTGTGTTAATTATTATTGACAATTTAGAATTTTGTATCAACAGTCAGCTGAATTAGATCGCTATCATTGTAATGGCTCATTTTTATTACTAGGTCGATGTTACCAATGAAAATCTTTGGTCGTCATTATGGGGCGGGGAAGTGAGGTCCCTTCCTTCGCATAATGTTTTTACAAGTAATATACTTTGCCATATTTTTTTCGCATAAATTGCTAAAAATATGATGCTAATAATTTTATACAAATGGATAGAAAACCGGCGGGAGATGAAATAGCATGCGTTGAATGTAGAAATAATATCAAATCAAATCAAAAAATATTTCTTAGAAAACTTTATTTTCCCAAATGTGAGCCATATTGCATCGGTGACAGATATCTACCGCATCCTTAATGAAAGCCAGAACCAACAAAGAAAATGGCTCATAATAACGTTTATCACACATATTTTACTAAGCTCATTTGCATTTCTAAATATTATTTCGTTTTTTTGCTCATCTTTCCTCGCTATTAATAAATTCTACATTCAATGTCAGGTTTGAGTTGAGATTGGGTTTTAGAGTTTTTTCAACCTTGACATATTGGGATTGGAATCCTGTGGCATTACTCTGATTAATAGAAAGATAATGCAAATCCGGGTTACGCTTTTCTTTGAACTAAAGTAACAATGGATAATAATAGGATATAGGTAAATATAATAATTGGTAATATTATAGGATTACTAACTATGCGATTGTGTAGCTTTGGTAATAACAGACCGTAACTTAAAACCGTTGTAGAACTACCCACTCATAAATTTAAAGTAGGTACATAATTATTAAAAGCGCTTTAATGAAAAAGGGCTACTATAATGTTGATAATTATATCGTATAAAAGATAAAAATGTTTGGAATGTTGAATGTATAACTATTGTGTATTTTAAAGACTTTTTAAACCCTTGAAAAAGAGGCTGACAATAGCGACTGAGTTTCTTGCGCTGCTTCTTCTCAGCACTGGCCCATTTATTGTCCCGAAGCAGTGATAGGGTTAATACTAGAACGTGTAAAGTTTTTTAAAAGCCTGTTTATAAAAATCAAATGACTTTTATGAGTTAACACAAACTCGACTCAAATGTAAATATTTACTGCCCGCAATAACATTTCAGCATTATTATTGACGAATAAAAAGTAAAAAAAAAAATGTAAAAGTATTTTATTTGCCAACAAAAGAATTACAGTTTGTTTATCTAGCGGCTGCTGCACTAAGCTGTACTTGTGTCGCGGAAGTGTGTGTAAGAAGACATAATTGATTGGTCAACTCTATTTGTTATTTGTGATCATGTAAAGATTCAGCCAGTAAGTAAATTAGAAACAGAACAATAGTCATGTTGTCCTCATCTTGCTGAGTTGGCCTTTTGGGTGACCTGTTGCACACGGTCATGTCAACAAATTTAACGTTTTATGTTTTGAAAGTCTTGAATTGGATAAATTGAGGTCGTCTTAGATACATATTCTTCAGAAGCTTAGTATTGATTAGACAGTTAATTGCTGGAGATTGTCTTAGTTTTGTAACGCGATTGCGTGTGGCTCGTAAACTTTTCAGTCTTCTAGTTAAATATCAACTATTCTTGTATGTGATGTTTCTTCATAGTCAATACTGTATAATGCCATACCTATTTGTAATCCTCTTGTTTTTGTGCATATTTCAAGTGACTGGATATAAAGGGTATCTATCTATTTAACATTTTATCAGATTAGTACTAAAAATCCTCTCAAGTAAAAGTTACAGGCGTTATTAGCAAAGTAATTCATGTTTATACACATGTATAAAAATGTAGGTGGCTGACTGCAATGTCGTAAATCATGCATAATGAGGAAATTATAACCTCTATTATGTATTTTGTATTTTAGAGTTGTGATTTAGAGCTGCGGGTGCATTTTATATTAAATCATGACCAATTCCACCTTTGCATGTCTAGGAATTCATGCCAAAGTCATAAGGTTATTATTGTTGATATTTTACTGTCAACTGAATTAATAATGCCAGTGATGTTTGAAATAATATAAAACAATTTTTGTTTCAATATGTCAGAATAACAAAAAAGCAATATGGCCACTACCATATTATTATTCTGTGCCACTACCAACTAAATAATTAATGTCCTTACTTGATAAATATTTTGTTAATAATGATGCTTATTGAGTTTAGCAGCTACGTCACTATTTATTGAGCATCATAATTGCTGGTACTTACGCCTACATGGATGTTCAGATGTTCTGATCAACATCTAAGGCTGCGCGTAAGCAAAGTTCTTTCGTTGCTGCTGCTTCGGTATTCCTAACAATGCAAATTCAACCGTAGCGTTTAAACTACAAGGTACATTATTATTCGTCACCCAAAAATCCCTTGCCGTTCCGTCCCGATAAACGCAGTCCACAATGCGCAAGAGCATCGGCATTTCAAAGCCGATAGATTCGTCACTATTGACATTGACACTTCAACAAACGACAAGCCATTTACGAATAGCTTTTGTATAAAGTCCCTGTCAAATTATTGCTAGTAGATGACAGCTACGTGACATGTGGTAGCATCATTCATTATGCAAGTCGCTAAAGATGGCAAGTCACATTTGAATTAAAATATTTTGATGATTTTATTAATTCTTGTAACTAGTATTCTTGATGCTTGTAATTTGTCTCTGGTTAGAATAACATATTATCCAAAGTCCTAGAGCCATATTAGCAAGTGTGCCAGAGCCATATTCCCAATAAAAGTGTCATTAATAAAATTAAATGCTTATTGTAAACACGACATTCTTGCCAAAGGACTCAACGACATTTAATACGCCATTCACAAATCCACCCACTCAGCTGTCATCGCATGTTTATTGATTTGAAACGGATTCTACAAGATCTTCATACAATAGACTTATGTCCGGTAAGCCCAATTTCAATGAGCAGCCTTACGTGTAGAATCTTGATGAGCGTCAGATTATTTATGCCCGTTTTCACCATCAATCCCTAATTTTTAGGTGACCCCTATGAAAACAAAATTCCTGTTGTGTTACCATAGCGATCACTTAAAAATTAGAGATTGATGGTAAAAACGGGCAATAGTCTCTTTTGCAAGAAGGCGTCTTTTTCAGAAGAAGAGAATTTTGCGTATACTCTCCACGATTCGCGGTGGCCAGATGAATCGCTTATAGAGTGGCCTTATATTCGTGTATTTTTAGAATTTGTTTTTAATTTATTATAGAATTTATCTTCGCTTTATCGAGCTTTAAATTAATGCGTCGCAAACTGCCTGCCATTTTTTATGACCCGTGTAGATAAATTAATATTCAGATTAAATAATTTGCTCTATTGCGAATTCACTTAAACGGTCGTATTTCAATTCAACGAACATCGTTAATATTCATTTTGTTTATAAATAAAATGTTCATGATTTTTTAACAACACATGATTGAGAAACATAACTCGCTTAATTTGGACAAAAACTGGAAATTCAAACTTGTAGCATTTTCAAGAGCTGAATCTGCTCGTGGAATAACATATTATTTTATTATGTAATTCGATACGTTCATAATAAGAAAGAATCTTCATCAAATATTGAATGTTCGCTTCGTTAATTGCTGTCTACTTAATTGGATAATGAGATCCCCGTCGACTAATTACTGCTATTAAACAGATACTTGAGGAAGGGAGGAAATTAATGGTAAAGCGCAGACCACACACTAGAAATATCTCCCAAATATTTTTGGGTTTTCCAATACAGGATGTCAGTCGTTTGCAAAATTGCACACTAAGGTTGAGTTGCACCACCTAACTTTGACCGTAACTATAATGATAACCGGTGTATTTTGTATGGAGTTTGACAGATTTTTGACGTTTGACAAAGTTAAAGTAAGATGGTACAACTCAGCCTAAGGCTAGCCGCAGACTACAGACTTTTTGTCGGCTGAAAGTGCGCACATTGGGTCGGCCGATTCTTCATACAAATTAGAATCAGACTCAACTATCGGCCGTCTAAAAGTTTGTGGTCTGCAGCAGCTGCAGTCTGAAAATTGCCATTTTTATTCTCACTGTTAATGCAGTTTCTGTAAGTGACTCAATATTTAAACAAAAAATACATAAACTTTTACAGGATTCCGCATGATCGGTTGTTATTACATAACTCACAGCAGATAACGCGACGTTGGCTCAGTTGAACTCTTGACCGACATCCTTGGGCGAAGGTAAACTTGGCCTATCAGCATTCTTTCGTTCACAAGTAATTTATACGTCAATATTGTCATCATTCAAAATAATCTAAAGATTCAATGGTACTAAGTTCATGAATCACCGTTCAAATACTTTTTTTGGAAATATTTGCATATAAAGGCTTTATTTTTTATTGTATTGCAAAAAAAATCGTTGTAACAAAATAGTAATGAGAGTGCAATGATGAATAATAAGTAATATTTTTTTTTAAATATTTTTTTTATGCTAGACAAGGCAGGTATTTAAACGCAATTGCACCTGGTGTTAAGTGAGATGCAGTTAATAGTGCACAGTCCACGGGACATCTCTATATTTTTTTAAATATTTACCTACTAAATCTGTTTGTTATCTGGCCAACAAGAAACTTTGGGTTTTCTAGGGGCCATTGAAATAGTAAAAAAAATACAATAAATTAATCGAACCTACTTAATAGTGACCAAGTACAAAATGGCAATAACGTAACGATGATAAAGACACTCCCGACAAATCGAAGTGGACAGACGACTTGATCTGTTGTCAACCTGATGCGCATTCACGTAGAGACCGTGTTATAACATAGCTCAGTCACGAACTTGACCTCACGGTTCATAATAGGAACATAGATATATTTTGAACTAGCTTTCGCCCGCGGTTTCGTTACTTGAAATTCAGTCTGTCACAGTAATGCCGACTTACTTAACATTTATCGTTGTAATTTGACCATTTACTTAATCCTACTAATATTATAAATGCGAAAGTTTGTTACTTTTTCACGTAAGAACACTGAACGGATTTTTATGAAATTTTTACAGTATTATTATTTATTCATCAGAATAACATAATATTATATGCTATAATTTATAACGGTCAGTGGCAAGCTAAATTTCACGCAGGCGAAGTCGTGGGCAAAAGCTAGTATCGCTGTAATTATATTAAACACTTGATTGTTTACGAGAGCCAAACTATTTTTTATCTATTTTTAAAACAAGCTAAAGTAAGTTAAGTTCTTGAAATAGTTTTGAAAGCTACAGGGAAGCTCTTGGCCGGTATCTCATCTGATGGAAAGCGATGACCAGACTTCAACTATAGAGGAACAGCGGTACCTACACTCGTATACCTTAGTGTACGCGATCGCTTTCGAAATGTTTTTAATTAACATATTTGTGTCCTTTTTTAAAACGCACTTTTTCTCTATATTTGGCTCTACATCCCTAAATTTTTCACTAACTTTTTTAAAACATGAACAAAAAAAAATTGGAAATAGAGTTTAAAATAGCTATAACATAATAAACTTGGAACCAGTATTGCTTTTTAATTATGAGATTCCTTACAGAACTAGTTTTTGATTAATTTATTGGCAGACTTCATTAATACTGGAAATAATAAATGTCTAGGAATTTTTTAAACAGGTATTATGTCATTTGACATTTGCAATTTTTTTAACTTTTATCTTGACAGGTAGTTAGGTCGTTGAACTCATAAATTCTCGCGTAGCTAAAACATGGAAAAACCGACTTAAAATATTACAATCAAAGGAGAAATAAAGAAAACATTCAAATACCGATAAATTGTGCGATAAATGATATATCGACGATGGAACATGTTTAAATGCTTTAATGGTTAGTATGAGATTTCAACAAACTTGATGTTATACAAAAAACGAAAAATACATCGATAAAATATTACATTACTTTTATGTCAGTAAGAAGACATTAATACTTCGTCATGTTTACTGATGATTTCCTGTCTACATTGAAACCTTAAGCAAATCATTATTTATAAATAATTACAATAACATCTTCAACCGCCAAAACGAGATCAATTTAAAAGTTCAAGTTCAAAATGTAAATAATTGAATAATTTATTTTCTGACACATGATTAACATTTATATAAAAATAGTTTTAATGGTATGTCTTACCAATGATAAAAAAATAGTTTTAATGGTATGTCTTACATTAAGACTCATAAAGTTTAATTTAGTGTTTAGGAAGCGGCAGAATCCGTAACATTCTTCCGCGTCAAGACAGTTCTGCCTCCACAGCAACCTTTGACATAATATTTGTATGGGCGGTCGCCAGACGCTCTATTGACATTGAATCGTAGTTATATTTAGTTGTGTTTGTAATTAAATGGTCACCTTCGAAGATGATTGAGGCATGGCGAAGTCATCGAAACAATTATCTGGAAAATTTATAATTTGTATTTGTCCTCTCCGTTTCGATTCCGATGCCACCAAACAATTGGATCAAATTCAAATAGTTTATTCAGTACATAGGCCCTTTGTAGGGCACTTATACACGTCCCAAATACCTATAGCTTGCCCTACCACTACTTCGGCACAACGTATGGGCTGGTGCTGAGAAGTGGCGAAAGAAACTCAGTCACTTTTGTCGACTTGATCATCATTCTTATATGATGTAATAATGAAACATTTTTAAGTGCCCATTATGCAATCGCCAAATAAGTTTTATATTGAGGTAAAGTTTGATATATCGACTGCTTAAAAAGCTTGAGAATACAAGTGAAGATTAAGAGTAGGCGCACACCGTTGATTTTTCGTATCGGCCGATAGTTTAGTCGGGCAGTTGATCAGTATGGGCATGTATGAGAGTGCGCACACTACGCCGATTCGATTTGGCCGATTCTTCATAAAAATTAAAATCGGGCACAACTATCGGCCAACTAAAAATCAACGGTGTGCGCCTACTCTTAATCTTCACTTGTATTCTCAAGCTTTTAAAATACGGTCAGCTTATGAACTTTGTGGTTTCGCACAATCTTGAGTCATTTATGGACCCCTGAACTATCACTTTTGTTAACCTTCGGCAGGCAACACTTTTTTTGTATACGTAAAAGGCAACAGGGGTGACCAGTCACCCCACAAATATAATTTGAAATAAAATAGCTTTGTAATGAAAAAACAAACTTATTAATGATTAGATCTATTACTTTGTTTCATTATAAAACTAAAAATGCTTTCATTTAACAGTTTATATATTTTTAATAAATTAATTTTTAACATATAGCACAGTTAAAGCAAATATCTTTTCGATTTTCAGGGCATGAGGGTAGTTGACATTTTATACGAGATGTCATAACTTTTTTGTTCAGTTTTCTTTGACACAGCACTCACCTTGCCTGCTTCTATAACTTTGCTGAAGGTGCACCCTCAGGAGGTCCCGAGTTCATATTTAGAATGCCATGTGTAATTGCTCTATAATTCTCGCATCTCTCGTAAGAGTTATATATTATATAGTATATTTCGTCGAGGTGTTTGACTCCAAGGTGATGAAACCAAGAAGACCAAACATGTCTGTTCTTACATAGTAGCACATTTTGTTTGAATTGTGCTAGTAGAACGTCATCGTCGTAACAATTTTCGCTATTGGAAATAAAGTATTCCTCCTCTGACTGAACTGAGATTATTGTCTTCAATTTTAGAAATCTTATTATCATCTGAGCAGCATTTATCATAGGAATTGACATCAGCAAGTCCATGAAAGTATTTTTCGATTTGATCATCCGAAAACAAAGCCATTTTTACTCCAAAACCAACCATTTACTTTAGCAACACGAAAAAATAAAGTATACGTAAAAGGCAACAGGGGTGATGAGTCACCCCAACAGTGTCAAAATATCAAAAACATGAACCTAACGCGATATGTTGACGCATGCGACTGATAGCTCTCCCTCCAATTAGAGAATAGACCAAACGACAGAAAGACACAACAACTGCAACTAAACGTATGAAGACATTTTTGAACTAGTGGGGTGACTGGTCACCCCTGTTGCCTTCCGAAGGTTAACGTAACGGTAAAATTGATTTACAACAGCAATTAACAAAATATTATTATGATTCGGTGATTCTTAGAACCAAACTCATTCATATGCGATGAGCGATTTTAGGAGATTCATGATGCTTTCATGGCCTTTTATAGAATACATACGTACGACCTTATGATCATTTACCTACGCAAAAAGTGTGCTTAGATTATCCGATTACCTATTATGTAGCTCTTAATTTTCTTAAATTACAATCAAAATAAACTAGGATAGGAATGCCAGCCAGCCTTTGCGGGTTCAATACCGCTAGGGACAAAAGTTTACATAGCTTTTGAACATCATTTTGACACATACGTATATAAAACAAGACTATGTATGTAGAGACTCGTATATTTTTTTAGTCTAAAATTAGATAATAAAAAAAAATGATTTTAAGAATTTATGAATTGATTATCATTATTTACTGTAGTTTTTATGCTAATTTAAGTGTGTTCTGCTTATCCAATGCCGTAAGTGACGTATTTATCAGGGTATTCACAGTAATATGTCAGCCGTCAAGGCCTCCGACACAAAACTCTCGGTAGACCCATCGATTTGGTAACTTCCCAATGATCATCTTATGAAACATCATGAATCACATTATTTCGCTGCTGCAAACTCATTTTCGGTTATTGTCATTAATGTACCTTATTATGATAAACGTAAAGTTGAATATAAAATTGCAATGTTTTGGAAAATTCGGAATCTAAGGCTGGGTTCAGATTGGTTAAATTTTGTTACAAGATTCTATTCACACGCAATGTAGACTAAAAAAATCTACACGCAATGTAGATTTTGGTATATTAGGCTTTTATATTTTTTAACTTTAATTGTCTATCCCGCATGTTATGTACTTCTTTCATTTGTTCTTTGACTGATTTTGGAGCGTTTAATTCGTTTAAGATGTTAGTCTGTACTCGACCTAAGTTTTCGTAATTTTTACGTCAGGTACTTACTGTAGGGTTGACCTTTGGCTCACCTGATCGATAGTAATTAATAATTTAGCGCCATACTTGGCGTCTGTACAAAAATGGACAGATCACGTAATCGGAATACACTCGTCCAAATTGATTTGAGTTTCAATAAATGACGTGTTTGTGTTGCACAAGTTTACGCATTTAGTCGAAAAGTTAAGAGTATCTTTGGACTTCACATAATTGCTTAAAAGTTTTTGCATGTGTAAAATGGCATTTTGACGTAATAGATATAACTCTTAGCTGTGTGTACACTTCACGCACGTTCTTATGGCATATATGTATTATATCTTTGTATGTACCATACCTCCCACTAGGTGGACCGAGGATCTGGTAAAGGTCGCGGTTCGAATTCGATTCGACGATTCGATGTACCATAGCCCTATAGTTTTGTCGACGATTGCCAAAGATAAGCAACCTACGTCGTGGTTACGAGTGGGTGGGTGACCAGTCCGGTCATATTCCGTGGCGTTTGTCGCAGGCCTACTGATCTCTGTGTTTTGGAAAGCCGTTAAAAGTTGAAAATTATAAATAACTTGAAAAAATCGAACTGCCTAAGGCAGGAATTGAATCCACGACCTTCCGCTTGCCGGGCGACTGCTCTTCCAACTGAGCTACTTAGACACTGGATGAACCCGTCGAAATTTTCTAGTGTAATACGCTGTTAGGGCCAGCGTTTGTTTCATCAATGTTGGATATGTCAACGTGAAATTGTGAACTCTGTCAGTTTATAATATAACGCGTTAGATTGTAAACTAACAGTGGGTTAGGTTAGGTTAGATTGTAATTTAACTACGCCAGATTATTATCTGACGGAATTCACAATTTTACGGTGACAGATATACACCTACCCTTAAAAGTTAATTTTGACAAAATCCTAGTCAGAAGCCTTTTAGGGAGTTTTATACCATCTAATAAGGGTGACCACTTCGTTCGTTTCAGCCGACCACTTATCTTAAACATAACCATAATCGTGTTAGCATTTCGGGAATTAATAGAGCACGCATACTGCATTCTAAGTGACTTGAAATTAAACTTTTACCATAAACATGCCAAAGGTCAGACGCATCATTTACAAACACAGTTTTGGAAATATCTACAAGAACTACCCACTGACCTACTCCTCGTTAATCCGTACGTGAGCAAACTATGTACAATCGGCAGTACATCAGAAACATGTTGTTGGAAAATAGAATCTATTACAACTGCATAAGATGCTACAGTATTTAGCTTGATGTGCCTTCGTCCGTACAGTGACAGCTGAACAATGACACTGATGCTGAGCAGGCTCGATGTGATTAGCAGGTCAATCCGCTTGTAAACATAGCCGATTTCACAACTGACAGCTGAGCCGTCTTACCTATGCTCGTGTGGTCTTCACTGGCTGGTACAGTCGGCTACACAAGGGCCTTCAAGTCTGCGGTCCTTAAGCACTCCTTGCAACCGAACTCCTTATGTTGACATCAAACTATGTCAATTAAACACGGTGGCCTGCATCAAATATTGTTAGTGAAACCTAAAGTAAAGTAGGCTCAAAGTTGATAACATAAACTTATTATTACATTGTAACAAAGAAGTGTTACGAACTTTTTGGCTACTTTGGATGTCACTAACTATTTGACGCTGCATACTGCTACTGTATGCATGTTCAAAAAAGAATAACTAAATACAATCAACATTTTTTTAATTATAGAAGCAAATCCATAAAAAATCATCAGATCGTTTCTGTCCGCGATTGTTCTCGCGGCTGACCGAACAAAGCGTTGAACACAAACCTATCAGTCACTGCATCTCTGACGAGCCGGCACACACATTTCTACGGATCTGGTCTAAGGCACAGGAGTAGGTCAGGTTTGAATAGAAAATGTAATTATGTAGTGTGTTCTTGCTTTATAGTGTATCTTCTTCTTCGTCTTCTTTTAAAGATAATGTGTTCGCTTTTCGAGTGGGAGCTATACTACACACTAATTTAATTAAATATGTTTTTGATTTGTTTTTTCGCGCCGTGATGCGTTTCAAAATAATTCACAGCGTGGTGTGGGACACTGGGCAACGTTGACTTTTTGGCTAGTGTATCCGAGGCTTAAAGTTGATTTGTCAGGAATACGTCAAAAAAATTATTCGTGCAAGTGAATAACTAAAGCATTATTGTCAAAAATGCCTGTGTATTTAGTATCTAATTCTAGCTTTAATCAGACTAGTCATGTCGAAAAACTAATTCTGGTTGTAGTAAAGCACATTTTTGAAAGAAAAAATCGAGGCATCTCTACTTAGACCAGCTTACTGGCGCAAATGGTATTCGCAGCATTCTTCACAGTATTGTATACCAAAGAATGTGCTCGGAAAAAATATCGTTTAGTCACCCACAGTGTTGACTAACGACTCACTTGTCAGACAAATGGTTAATTGCCGTTTTATTCACACTCGGACAAAACCATCGATGTGTTTTATAGATAAGATTATATCACGCATTTGCTTGTTAAAGCGTTACATATTGCGGCATACCTACATTATGGGAGCCAATGGTAATTGCATATAGAATTAACTGGCCTAACTTTAACTATGAATTTTTTATGTGGAAAGCTGGGTTCGTTATGAAGTAAATGGAAAACTAGAAACTTCAAATCTAGAATATGAAGTAGGATAAAATATAAAATTTTAAACTTTCGCGTTCCATTTCAACACACGTGGTCACAAGCAGTCTGCTTGTGACCACGGCTGCAGCATAGCAGCCTAAACTTCAAGCCGTGAGTACAAAATGTAACTCATTAATAAACGTCAAATTAAGACCCCATGGCTTTCTATTTTAGTATGAAGTAGGATCTTACAATTTAGTATGGCGAAATATAACTTAAAAAAATGCATAGTAATATAATATTTTTCACTTCTTAGAATTTTCATCGGGTCGTTGTACTCGTAGGTTAGTTCTTAAAAGCTCGTGCGGGTCCTGCGATATGATTGAGTTGGTTTTTAAATTTATATTATACTTTTATATTAGCTAAAAATAAATCGAAGCCTACCTATAACTAATGATATTGGGTGTCACAAGAAGTTCTTTACATTGACCTCCATTTTGTTCCTAGCCGACTCATCCTACTTAGGTTCGAAATGATCTATTAATTGCACAATCGCACAGCTCCTCGCCTTTGAACAGGGTTTCTATCAATCAAATGTCAAACCCGAGGTGAATATCACAACGTCAAAGGCCTATTGTTTCGTTGCATTGATGATTTTATAACTCTAAGGCGGTTATCACACTGCGCCGCGCTCCGCCGCGGAGCGCGGGGCGACAGATTTAATCATTGTATGCAAGTACCTCACTTTGTATAGAAAACACGCGCGGCACTTCACACTGACAACGCGTCCGCGCGCGTGATTTTTTATATGAAAAGCGGCGCAGTGTGATAACCGCCTAACCTGCTACACGTGAGATTAAATTATTATGACCTTTCGCTGTCAAAATAACGTTAGAGTAATTTTAAGGAATTTGAAGGAAGTGTGAAGTATTTTAAGGAATTTTAAGGAAGTGTGAAAAAATTAACGAAGCTTTTAGAAGGATCTCGCCTTGGACCACTTTCCAAAATTCAAGAAAGTGCTACACAGGGTGTGACGACTTAGCATTAACTCTACTGTTCTGCTAATACGAAGGAATATTATTAAAATATTACGAGTATAAGCTAAGTACTTTGATTAGAATATGGCATACTATTAATAACTCAAATTACCTTGGACACCTTGATCACTTCTCATCAGAGATGTGGTGGTGTTGATGGACTTCAGGGACAACACTAAAGATCCTCATGATGAAATGCACTGTTACAGTGCACGCTCATGACCAAAATTAGAATAGAATTTAAACTTTTCAAAGTGCCGTGACTGACAACAACATCGATCCAAAATTATACCGAGATATTATTCGAAAAGTTCTCCAGTATCCTATTTCTTATAGAGTGGACCACCTGTAGCTTGAACTCTGCCTGAACTTTAAATGCGACATCCTGCTTTATCAAGAAGTTTTTTGCACGCAATATTTGCCCACAGCCGTCGATTATTGATCTCTCAAATTAGGCGGATAAGCCACAAATATCTTTAGGTCATTTACATACTCGTATATTTTTATCCGTTCGATTCTGCGTGTGCATGGATGCATGTGAAGTCAGTCACTCAGAATTCAAGTAGCAGTAGTTTGATTTTAAGGTAGGAAGTAACCATTTAAACTACTATTTAATTTTATTTATGGCTGCTTTATTGTCTCTTGGTTTTAAATAATAGATTTCATTAAACTCTACAAAAAAATGCGGTAAACTGACCTCCACTTATTCATGCTTCTCCTTATACTACGACAATGTTATGTTTGTACTACTTTTGGGACTGAAACACTGGTGTTAGCGGGATTTTACGCTGTATTATGTCATCCATGTCATCGTCTATCCATATTCATGATCTTTTTCAAGACTCTTACACATGGTGTAGGCACAGCTGGCAGAAGCTAGGAAATTCAGCCATTGAAGTGCATCTAAATGGTAGAATAAGTCATCGATCTCTATGCCAGATGTAATAACTAGCAAATGTAGAGTACATACAAGTATAAGTGACACTTTCATAATTATTTATCTAAAATAAAAGATAAATAAATTTGTCCGTCCAAAGAAACGCGTGTTAGCTGCTGCTCTAAAAACTTAATTAGTTTTCAAATCACATGCAAATTTTAGCTGGTGAAATTGTGATGATATTGACTTAAAAAATCTATGCTAAAACCGCATTGGGACAGTTCATGAAAGTGTTCCAATTATTGGCAGTGTCCTCTACCTTCTTGAAATGAACTTACGCTAGTTTATAGAACAGTTTGAAGGAAAGATCTCTCATTTGGAAAAATAAATGAGTCAGGCTATCTGTTCTCCTAAAATTGCATACATTAAAGAGAGACGACATGTGTTGCAATACTCGTAGAGCCTGACAAACTATGACTGTGTAGTCATTGCATGTTTGAACTTGGCGTCAAACTACCGTACCGCATTTTAGATTTTGTGTAAATAGTATTGGTTGTAGGGTTTTTTCATGTATATGTTATATTGAGTAATGTGTACATTGGGTATATGCTAAACAAATTGTGTGACACAGCGATGTTCTTATGCCCTTGACACAAAGGTTAAAATTGAACTAAAATATCCGACCCTGGTTGAAGTTGAACGCGCATACATCCATATTAATAAGTTAAAATAATATGTTTGTTAATGATTCCCACGACGTCTGCGCCGAATAAATAGGCAAATCAATTGCAATTTACCCCACTCTTAGTTTAAAGAATTAAACATATTTGACAATACCGACCATGCTTCTACATTATTAAAACTGGGAAGTTTGAATCCACACCTGTTTCTTTTACGACATCATTCTAACAATTAAGTATATTATTATGAAGTAGACACATTTTAAGCAATCGCACCTAAACGAAAGCGTCTACATACCTCCAAAAATATAAAATTCTCGTATATTACCAAAAAAGGTACATGACCCTTTTTTGCATGCATCTGCTGTTACATAAAAAAACCGTAACTGTATTTTTTAACATTTTCCGCTGGAAAAACTGAGTTTAAAGAAATTGAAGAAAAAATATGAACTAGGTATGTACTCTGTATGGTAGTGGGAATTTGTATTCGCACTACAGTACATACCTGTATTAGCTATAATTTCCAAGTTGTCAACATAAAATATCTTAATATAATCATTCGCTGTAGTAATTATAAAAGCATCTTTCTTATTCCAATTATTTCACTCAAGATTATTTTAATTAGACGTAATAATCGCGATTTACATGCAACAAACACACGTTTTATGTCGTTAATAATTATTTAATGGCAATATCCTGTAAATTAATATAATTACAATATCCTTATGCCCGATATGTATTTAATAGCTTTGAAATATGTGCATGGCAACACTGACAAGAACAGCGCATAAAATGTAACTAACAAGAGCAATTAAATTATTTCAAATATCACACAAATTAATTAGTGCTAAATTAAGCAAAGCTCTTAATAACGTCGAAAAATATACTACTTGAATAAAACATGCTACATTATCAATACAATATCAAGCAACACGTCTTTGTTACAATAAGGTTTTGTTGTCAACATTTTGGCCGCTTTGGGTGTCACGAACTCTTTGAGGCTGTCTGTATTAGGTACCTACACAATATTATATTTATGTATACAGGGTGGAATTTTGTAATGCCACCTGGAAGGAAAGTAGTCTTAATACTATAAATAGAAAATTTTACTCAAAGAAAACATTCCTTTATTTTTGAATAGAAATATAACTGCATTCAAAGATTTCCAAAAATTTGCATGCCACACCCGGGAATCGAACCAACTATTTGTTAAAAATTACACCCTGTATTTTTATTGCATCGATCGTTAGGGTAAAGTTTATGGATGAAATCTCTCTAACAAACTTGATAAATTAAATGAAAGGAAAACCATGAAATCTTAATTTTTTTAATTATTTACAGAAAATTTTATGGTATGGTAGCTAGTGAATTTAAAAAAAAAAAAAAAATCTTTAAATGCAGTTCTCTTTGTTTTCAAAAATAAAGGAATGTTTTCTTTGAGTAAAATTTTCTATCCACAGTATTAAGAGTACTTTCCCTCTAGGTGGCATTACAAAATTCCACCCTGTATGTTATAATACTTTTGAAATGCACACGTAAGTAGTACATTGCATGCAATTCCCAAAAAAGCTATCGAATGTTGCAATTTAATTCGGTTCCCATCGGCACGCTAAAATATGAAGAAACAATAGAATTTTAATATTGAACTATTTGTATTTTTAATTATTTTGTTCATAACTTTTTTGATGGCATGGTTTTGTTTATCTGGATTCGGTAATAGCACTACTAATGTATAATTATATTGCCTCAAGAACGTTTGTTAGTCGTATACCTCGAAATCAAAAAATCCTTGTAGCTTTTCACCTATTCGCATTTCGCCGCGATATCAAAATTTCTGAATAGATTTTTATTCTTGTAGAATAATTTTTGATCGCTAATTACAATTGCCTAAAAAAATCAATCATAGTAGATTTACTTTCCTGCCTGTCTTCACTGTAGTCGATAATATTGATAATACATGCTACATCAAAATTTGCTACTGTTGTAAAAATCTGTTAAAAATAAATGCTAGTAACAAAATATACTACCGATATTACACGCTACAACAAAAATCGCTATCACGGTGAAATGCGAATAGGTGAAAAGCTACAAGGATTTTTTGATTTCGAGGTATACGACTAACAAACGCTCAAGAATTTGTTATAGCTAAAGACTAAATTATCATGCAGGTTTTACAAAATTAAATGTAGAAATATGAATAATACTGACTCATACGAAGATGCATTGGTTTTAATAATTAGTAGCTATTGGTATTCTCCGAATATTAATTAAATAAAGAAACCTTAAAGTTCACAACTTACTAATGATTACCTTATTTATGACCTTCACACGGGCAGATTTAAAATTAATCCATCATGTCAAAAACAAATCGCAAACAAATGCTTAGTCGCATTAAACTCAATCAAGCTGGCAGATATTACTTAGTTAAGTAATCATTCAAAAGTCAAGTTACGAGTGGTTACTTAATTATGAAGAATGTTCAAGTCCAGTCGCGCTTCGGGCGCTTTGAAGATTGCTTCGGATTGAATATGACGGACAAGTGCTATAAACGTCATAATGACCTTATGTTTGAATTAGTATTGTGAAAAGACAAATAATTTGTTATAATTACCAAAAAACGTGGCCTGATAGCCTCTAAAACAAACTTGTCGTAAAACGTTTTGGAAAAGCTAAAGAAAAGCTTTACAAATATCAAAATGAAAACTGAAAACTCATTCTTTCAAACTTTCAGCTATACCCAATTACCCACGTGTTGTATGTGTATTATTACGCAAGTAAGGTATAAGGTTTTATAAAGAGAGGTTATTTGTAAAATAGGTCTGCTTGATTATCCAAATTATTAGCCAGAGGTCTGCATCATTGCAATCAAGTCAATACTACGATTCGAGCAATCATCGACTTCCAAATAGGGCTGTGCATCGATATAATGTGTAATTCAAAGATTTAGCCATAATTTGGCTGGCCCTGAAATATACTGAGAATGATTCCTTAATCATCATTATGAATTATACTAATTGACGCACTACTTTTCCTTAATTGATTGGCAGAGAGGTCAAGAACAAGCCTGATGAATATCACGGTTATAATACCAATTTCGAAGTCATACAAAGTCGGAAATAAAAAAAAAATGTGAAATTTCCATTCGCCTAAAGGACAGTTTTGGGGATTTTTGGTAGAGTTAGCGTACCAAAACATCCAAATTCAATATCAATAAACATTCAATAGCAATCATATTCGCAAGATTAATAGCAACATTGGTTGTAGTAAATTGTGAATTAATTGGCCACTCTTAAAATGGCGAACAGCCCTGTTATGCGAACACCTACGACCTATTTAGATAAATATTATTTCTTGTAACTTAATTTTGATAGCATCCGGGAATTTCGTTACCATATGTATTATGCCTTTTGAATACTGTAATTTACTAAATTCAGACTCATTTATACATATTTATAACACTTCCTTTTTAGCTGTGTATTTTAAAAACTGTATGTGACTGCCCAAAAAGCTTGACCGTTGGGCAGCATTAAATTAGAACAGTGCAAGCAAGCAAGCATATAGTAGAGCACCTGATAGATCGACGACCTAATACAGTATGAGTGGGCGCCAGTAGGAATCAACATAGCAGGCCTAATTTAGCAATTGACGTCTAAAAGCCTAAAAGGACATTGTCAGAAATGGCCTCAAAAACCGCCAAAAAACATTAACCCATCATAATAATTTTCTTATTTTTTTAATACATTAAGCACCCTTTCATGTTAATGGACACTTGAGCATTAAAAAATTAAATAAATAAGTCTTTTAACGTTTACTCTATAATACTATTACAACTTCCGGACGTTTTGGTGCGTGGCATGGTCTAAAACCTATCAAGTTCCATAATTTTTGCCGATAAATCTGTACGAGGCAATAACGTACTTTATTGCTGGGAGTCCATGTATAGTGATGTTCCTGCGGCCATCATAGACAATTAAATATCGATTTTGAAAATAAAATAAATCGACTAAATTGCTCTGAAGACTAGATTTGCGTAAAAAGCTAAAAAGATATTGACACTACTACAAGAAGCTATCTAAAGTGTCCAACTGGTCGAAGGTCGTAAATAAAATAAAAAGAATTGGGACCATAAACTGACATTGACAATGAAAACATCATGGTACTCGTATCATAACTGTAAAAGTATCAGAATACGATGTTGAATCTAATGCCAGTTGAAGTGAGAGAAACATCTGTTGTTACGTCAGTAAACTAAATCAACCTAGTATAGTTTCCAGTCTCTCGTAATCTATGCCAATTCATACACATGTATAATAGACCAATGAACTTTTATAGATTGTGAAAGAGAAGATAAAGATTGTATTATTTTATTAAAATCTTGCCACGAGGTAGTTTTTCAGTAGAAACCAGGATTGGATAATCGCTACAGGCAAGTATCAGAACATTTTATAAATATTTTTAATCGATTATATTCTTATGAATCGTTATCAAATTGTCATTTACTTTTTCAATTAAAACTTTTTCAATCCTTAGTCATGTCAAACTGCCATAATGTCAACAAATTATAAATGTCACGTCAGTTAACTCAATTTCAGTTTTCTGTGCGTATATTGTATTTTTATTTCAATTAAATATGTAGTGCTAAAGGGTTAGTACTAAAAGTGAAAGCCTTTTTTCAGAAAGAAAACCAATGTGGTGCCCTTATCATACTGTTTGAAAGTTACAAGTCAGTTATACAGAGTTGCCGCCATTATAACTCCGTGATACCATACCAAAGAAGAAGTTTTCCTAAACACTTGTGTTATTTTTATATCTAATGAAATAAAAAGGATTAATTTTACTGCCCAAATGGAATAACTTATCCCAAGGGACCGAAGATAAAAAAAAACCTCTCCATAGAAATTATCATCATCACGAGGATGTCATTTTTTTTAAGAATTTGATATTGGTCATGTGAGAAAAGTTAGTTGTATTTCAGTAATAGAATCAACCCTTCTTGTTTGATCAGCAAGAATAACTATAAAAACGCCCTGTAGGAACGTATTATTAAGCAGAAGAGTTTGTTTAATGTCAAAGACTGTCACACAGTGTAACATAAATTGGCATAATGATAATAATAAAGAAATATTTATGTTAATATTTTTTCTATTTATTTATTTTCCCAAACCTTCACAGTGATAGCTGAAACAGCAATTCTGCTGTAAAACTTAACTTAGAACAAACTGTTACAAATATTTTACAAATTAAAATAAAACCGCATGTTGCTTTACTTTCTCGTATAGTTAATAATATGTAATTAATGGCTAGATTATTAATGTTATTTTGTTACCCTCAATAGTGAGGAGATGTTACAAAATGGTAACCCTGATTTTCATTGTCATTCAAGTGCTCTTTCTTCGCATAGGCTTCTGTGACTTGGCCAATGTCACAATAATTTTCACTGTTTATGGGCCACACACATTGCGATAACATTAGGCGACATTGATTTGTAAGCAGCGGAGTGAAGTCTTGCGACTATGCAAAATGATACCTTATAATAGTAGCGCGTATAGACATAGACGTTATTGCGATGCGTATTACTGTTACGGTAATTGTGATTTATAAATGTAAAAATTATAAATAATTACCGACAGTCTCGACTGTAAAAGTGATAAATTAATCACATTTATCAGTGATTTATTTAATAATGTAACCTTAATACTAACAAATATCATAAAAGAGAACACCGGCTCGTGTACAGTGCTCTTGTATAGCCACACATTTTGAACGTTTTGATATCATATATTAATGTAATTTGGCAAAATGAGTTTGGACTGTTTCTTGCGTAACATTACTTTGCCATAATGCCCATAACATATTGTTTTGATTTAAATTAAAAAATAGGTTAAGGTGCGGCGGGGATGGCCCTTGGGCCACCGCTAAGCCGCCTATTTAGTTTTATACACACCTAAATGATCTCATATTAATCACATTTACCAAATCATGAGGTAATTATTCATAATAACCGGCGATTATTCATAATTTTCACATTTATCACATTTACCGTAACATTACCACTATTGTCAAATGATATTATAGGTGTCAAACAGGATACGTTCAGAAATTAATATTACGATTTTAAGACAAGACAACTTTTTATTGACGAAGTTGCTGGGACAGCTAGAAATTATTATACCATAACTTTTTTTTCCAGCACTTTAAGAAAATAATAAATGTATGAAAATGACAAATCTTCGAACGTGTATAATAACGTGCCAAAGTAATCATATAATTTTGGCACCATAATAAATATTGCCGTTTATGTTGTAAAGATCATGCAGCGCTACTTGCGGAGATTATTGGAAAGAAAACGCTATGAAAACTCTATGATACTGAAGCCACTTTAACGAACACGAAGTGCTCATACAATGCTGCGTATTTTCTTCCAGTCTTTAGTCAGGACTTTAGTCGAATTAAAACCCTGGCTGAACGTGATATAGCCGCATTAGAATACGGTGCTTTTTTGCATAATCGCAAGACTTCGTTCCGGTGTCGACCAAATGTTATCACGATGTATGTGGCCCAGGGGTTACTGTAGCCGCTAAGGTTTGAAACTTCTTGCTTATAATATTGTAGTCTTTGGCATAGACTACGACGGTAGCCATGGAGATAGGAGTTTGTTATCTCATGTCAGATGTAAATAGTGAAAAGAAAACCCATGATTCGTGTTATTTTTATGCAATATGTAGTATTTTATAAAAGTGGAACCCCGAGTCATTTCCAAAACCCATTCTATTATTATATACGATTTGGCTTCGATATCTACAATACAATAGGAGTTTATTTCATGTGTCAGATATCAAGGGTGGAAACTACCTATGATTCATGTTGTTTATTTACGTGCAATATGTGGGCATATTATAAAAGTGAAAGGCCGAGTTGTATTTCTAAAACTTGTTCTATTATTTTATACTATTTGGCTGCGACTCGGCGTGACGACAATACAAAACATTTTTCGCGACTCGGTGTTCATACATTCACACAATACAATCAATGTGATTTAGACGCCATGTTGCCATAAAGGACATATTATAAAATCGCTGTGATTTAATATTCTTAATCATTAATTTTATGGCAAGTGTCCATCAGGAATCATTGTTCTTACACACAGAATCATATTATTTCGCTTTCGGGTAGTAATATGTCAAAATTGTTGGTTTTTAGGCGAACAATGTATGGAGAACGAACATTGTCCTTTCCATAATATGGAGTTAAAGATTGAAATTAAAGTAGCTTTAGTATTTCGGTTGGCAAGTGACCTTTACACAACGGCCTTCGTTGCGTCACTGAGTTCATTCGGTAAGGTGCATCTCACTGGTAGACATTCAATATTGACTGAAAAGTAGACTCAAAGTAAGCACTTGTTTCTAAGAAAAGCCTTTTGATACTGTCGGAAAGTTACGAAAAATGTAAAACTTCTAAGTGCAACATCCTTCAACCTTTGACGCACTTGGTGAATCCAATTTAAATAGCATTTGTTGAAGTTTTTGTATCATGAAATTAAAATTATTTTGTCGTCTAACGGACTATTCCCACCCCTCGTTCCCACCGCTGCAACTCTTGTGTAGCCAGGACCTACAGCTTGTTGACCACCAGTGAAATCCAAACCAGTGAAGGCCCAGTTTGTCCCGGGTGACAGTTAAACTGTCATTGGACCCGCAACGAAATTAATCAGAAGAACATAGGAATTCGAAATTAAGGATCGACATTAAAGACAAGTGAATACACAGTGGCAAAATAACCACAAAAAGGTCAGCTTTTAAAGTTTAGGTATAGTCATAACGTGTATCGTTGATATTTTAGATAATTTCTATATACACAACTTTAGATAGTTTATGCTGGAATTCGAAATGCCCATACTAGGATCAGTTCGAGTGTCGTCCACGTGACCTTTGCGCGGCCTTCGTTGCGTCACTGCGCCGCGTGCGCATCCAACTCTCGCCTCAATATTTTGTGCATAAGCGTGGTCGGCTAGCTGGTTTCGTTTGGAGGAGCTTTACCATGAAATCGGTGTATTATTTTGTATGAAATGATGAATCTATGATTGAGCAGTAATTACGACTTAACACCTGCATTGCGTAGGTGCTGGCAGATTCTATCATATTTCTCCTATCGCTAGCGATAATACACTCCTATATGTATGAATTAAGAATGTTACTAGGTATGCAAAATCACTTGAAACCTATGTTACAGTTAAGCTTTTACATATACAAATACATTTGTTTTTATTTCATTCAAAAATACCAAGTAGTTATGATTTTATAGGCATTCAAAGTTCGCTTAAATATCGAGTCCCGCCGACGGTCACGTGACCCCGCGTGACGTACATTCACAGTGTCCGCTCACTAGACAACGGATATAAACATACTTAAATACATTTTTTTTTGTAAATACATACTTATTATACATATTAACACCCAGACCCATCACAGAAATTAAAATTGAACCAAATCCAAACTTGATGCGATTGTGTCGTTTTATTGCGAATTACCTTCCAGCTCCATCATCAGACCCTGATTACTATATAGAATTAAAGTACTCATCAATACAAAACGAACGAGCCCAAACTCGATGGATTTAAGTCGTTTTATTATAGAGTTCCTATGGCCACCTTCCAGCTCCATCATCAGATCAGCTCCATGTCATCATAATATTGCATGGTCATCCAAATCACACGTTTATGCGAAATTTCAGCTTAATCGGTTGCCCGGAAATGGGTCTTATTTCAGCTTGCAAGATTCCACTCATACAAATATGAGCCAGTCACTGTAATATGACGTCACGCGCATAAAATGGCGGGCCGGCCGCCGCCCGCACTTTTAAAATTCAATATCTTGGAAACTAATTGACGTATCGAAATAATTCTTTCTCGTGTATTTTTTATTTTTAACAGAGAATACAGAAAGCTAAAAAACAAAATTTTATAAAAAAAAAATAAAACCGACTCCAAAAAACCTACACTAAAAAGTAGAAAAATAATTACTAATTACCTACTTATTTATTAGGACGAATTATTAATATTTATGTAGGTATACCATGATTGATACTTCTGGAGTCGGTGCCAAGATTATGAAACATGTAAAGTTTGCCTGCACCGACTCCAAAAGTATCAATCATGGTATACCTACATAAATATTAATAATTCGTCCTAATAAATAAGTAGGTAATTAGTAATTATTTTTCTACTTTTTAGTGTAGGTTTTTTGGAGTCGGTTTTATTTTTTTTAATAAAATTTTACTTATTTCTTGCTTTTTAGGTAACTAATTATTACCTTGATGTTACCACTGAAGGTAGGCAGTACATTGAGACCATATTCTTAATGTATATTATAAAAAAGTTCATCCCCAATTTTCCACCCTTGGGGGTGAAATATTTTCTTCAAATTCGCATGAAACCACCCTTTTGATAATACCTATTCAACAAAAAAGTAATCGTTCTAATTGGTTTATAATCGGCGGTGATATTGCGTATAAAAAAGTTCATCCCCAATTTTCCACCCTTGGGAGTTGTTTTTTTTATTATTAAATTTAAATGGGACCACCCTTGAGGTATTACCTATACGCTGAAAAAAGATTTGTTCAAATCGGTTCATAAATGGCGGAGTTATCGCGTAACAAACATAGAAAAAAAAAAAAAAAAAAAAAAAAAACATACGGGTCGAATTGAGAACCTCCTCCTTTTTTGAAGTCGGTTGAAAATTAGTGAACATTCTTCATTATGGCTCAGTGGAGTTAAAATAATGGAGCTTTCCATTACTTACTTTACTTTTTTAACATCAAAAGTCAAAAGTAACTTTTCCGTCACATTCTTGAACTGTTATTAGCTTTATATTTACGTTTTGTTGGGATCATGTTTACAATTAAGTTTTTGAAAAAGTACAAAATAATAGATTGGGAAAGTGCCCGATTTTTAAAATAATGATTTTCCAATTACAAATCTTCTTTACGAAGGATTAAAGACCACGGATAGCAATAAAAAAAGATGTTAATCGAAATAAAACTAGTCAACTCTACATCTCTATTTGTTTTGAATGCTCCCAACTTTTAAATTATTTTATCAATAAACAATGTCAAATCGCACCTAAAAAAAGGTCGTTCGAACACGACTTAAGTAAATAGGTAAACATGTATAAGGTTACCAATCGGAATGCCGGTGCCAAATGATTGTGTTCTACAGAACGCATAGCGCATAGTTTGTTTGATGACAAATGACTCGCGGCTTGTACAATGTACACCTGTATTACTCGTATACAGGGTGATTGGTAAACGGTATCCAATTTTTTTAATGAGCTCTATAGAAAAATTTAACAATACTACTTTATCTTAATGAAATAATTTTAAATTAATTTAATCGTGGTATTTTTCGCAGAAAAAATATTGACAGTCTAATTTGCAGGTGCTCATATCTTAAGTTTTAAAGGTTAAGGCTTATTTTCGCGCACTTACTTGTGTGTACTTAGTTTTCTATGAACGAAGTAAATTATCTACGTGTGCCAATTTTGAAACCGCGTGCTTAAAAATCTATAATATGAAAAAAAAAAAAGATTTCTTTTCGTAAATCGATTAAGTTACTAATTCTGAGTTCTAAAAATTTTTACACTGATTGCAAATTCTCCCTGTATTGATAGTAAGAATGTTTATCAATTTAGGGCATTCAAAAGCAGATCAAAAATCAAACAAATACTCTACTAATATCAAGCATTTTTTTTAATCAGCAGTAGCTAAAATGTTTTATGTGAAACATGGGTCTTCAAATTGGATTGGACGAAAATGTAAATTAGTTCTATCACGTATCTCATTCCAAGTCATAAAAATATAACAAATTACCAAAATGGCTATTTTTATTTCTGTTGGTTAGCAACTGCTACCACAAATACCACAATGTACCTAATTTAATTTTTATCGCTTCAATAGGCTGCGATCAATGCTTCGCAATAATGCATTTAAACTTTGACAGAACTAACTGACAAATTGTAAAGAATTGACAGTCATATTTATTATGATTGAGTGACAGGTCCTTATAATATTTTAAACTATTATGTTGCATTTTTTACTATAAAATTATCGGGCAGTCTGCCCGCGACCATGACTCGTGCAACCGAGCCGAAACGTCGGGAGGGTAAATATTATTTACCGTTAAAATAGATATTGTTGCAATAAATCCCGTGAAGTGATAATTTGACAGGTCCTTGTAGTAAAATGAAGATACATTATGGATATTTCTTTCTCAAGGTTGCTTTTCGTTAGTCATCCACTTTTTACTAGTCAGATGCTTCGAAGTTTTGCTGGATTAATTTTGTTTCAAGTCCTAGGGCAGTTTAAACTTTGCTTCAACCTTCACTGGTTAAGTTTTAATGGACTAGACAAGAATCTCAATGGTGCGCAAGGTGCCTAATCCTTGATTTACATTATCCAGTCTTATAAACAAATCTTTAAAAAAGGTTATAGATTCAGAAAAATCTTTTTTGATTCATAAAAAAATATTTGTTATATTGCACTTTATAGCCAAGCAGGATGTTCTACTGATACAAACAAACTTAAACACAATCTATTTTTAGAAATAATAGTAATTATTAAAAATACAAATTCAGAATATTGAAAATCAACCTGTTTGTTCGATATGAACATAGTTACATTATGCTTTACGGATTTACCTGTTCTTTAATTTAACGAGCCTCTTCAAGTTTCTATTAGGGGAGAGTTCGGTATATTGTACCGCCGGATAAATTGTACCACCCTCATATTTCGTAAAGTATTTATTGAATGTTTGTAATTGTAACACTCAGCGATACACAACTAAAATCAATTAATATCGGCCATGTGGTTTTGGCCGTGACAACAAACACGTGTGTTTTATTTTGAAAAGTATTTTTTCATTGTTTTCAAGTAACTTTTGACAATGCATGTTTAGATTGTAATTTTGTTAAATTTAATCACAGGATGTGTCTAATATATTATTTAGAAGCGTAAATTAGTGTGGATTACAATTATTTGAAACATTTTTCGGTATTTATAACCTATATTTTTTACCGATTTTTTAAAAGCACTATTACCTAGTCGGCTAAATTGTACCACATCAAGTTGTATGGAACTTTACCAAAGGATTTTGAAATTTTTTTTAGTAAATCATATTTTGAAGTTATAATAGCGTAGTTATGTTTGACTAACAATAAATGAAAGCAAAAGACTGGCAAAGTAGATTAGGTACAAGTGTGCGTTACGATAATTGGAATTACAAAACTTGTACTCAAAATCGTGATAACGTGTAAAACAATATCGATTGTCTATGTTATTAACTACTGTTCCTTTTCGTTTCTTAATTTGTTAAGAATGAATCGTATAATATTTTGCCATAGTTTTATTATAGGCTTGAAATTTATTGAAATCCAATTTAGTAACCCTGTGGTACAAATTATCGAACCGGTTGGCTAAATTGGACCGAAGCTCTGAACTCGTACTTTGTTGATTTGTGCTAAATATACAACAATCATGTTAATTAATACTTATGAAATAGTAAGTTGAATAATGTATCTTTTATTATATACCATGGACATTAGCAAAAACAAAAGAAAACTATGTGTAAAATGGGATTGAAAAAAACTGGTCCAAATTAGCGGACTCTCCCTTATGGATTGCTCTTAAAAGCTCTTAATAATATTGTAATCAATGACGTCAATATCGAGACAAATATGGTGATGTCCTTGATTTTGGCGACGAGAAGAATTTTATGTAGGTAAGTACAGTCAACGTCAAACATTCGTGACATCCAAAGAAGCCAAAAAGTTCGCAACACGTCTTAGTTATTCGAAATAAGGTTGTGTTATCATTTTTTTTGTCACTTTGGTTGTTATGGACTATATGACGCTGACTGTACAAAATTCAATTTACCGATTCTTGATTCAGTCATAATATTTTTCGAATTCTCGAATTACTCTCAGTTCGTATGTCCTTGAAATACAGTATGCATTTAACCTAGACCTCCCGGTAATATTATGCGTCGGGTCATGCAATAATGTAAATATTTTAATCGTCTTCAAAAAACCTGTTTTATCCTCTCCAATACCTCGATAAACGAGTATTAACAAAACTTTAAAATGGAATGACATTGAATAAAAATTTATTATTTTTTGTAATAATAATTTGAAGATTTATTGTATGTTTACTGAAACTGAACTTGAGTGAAAGCTCTGAGGAAATTCTTTACTTCTTGTCGTACAATCAGTTTGATTCAAACTCAAATATTACATCGATTTGAAAATATCACGACACTCCGATTTTTCACATCCATTTGACCACACTTTGGATATTTGACACATTTTGAGGTCCATATTTTTAAGGAAAATAGTCTGAAGTTAAATATAAACCCTTATATTGTACACTAATGTCCGTTTTCACCATCAATCCTTAATTTTTAAGCGACCCTTATTAAAACAAAATTCCTGTTATGTGTTGCCATAGGGGTCACTTAAAAATTAGGGATTGATGGTGAAAACGGGCATAAACTCCTAAAGCTTCGAGTAACAATGAATATTATAAAAATAAGTAAATACTATTTAGTTAAACTTCTCTGTGGTTATACCGTCAAACAGTCCTCTTATATTTCAATAAATTATTCTACAAGTCCAAAGCCGTGTATTGGAATAAATTGCATATTAATTTGAACTTTATCATTTTGTTTGACCTATAATAATCATTCGTATGATTAGTTTTATGCTCGACTTAATGAGCTTTGCAATGAAGACTTCGCTTTTAAGTTTTTGTCGCTCACGTCGTAAATTCGTAATCGTTTGATGATGTCGTTTGCAAAACTATAAGTTGTCGTTGAAGTTGACATTTCGATGTTAAATTGATTGATCTCACTTGAACTGTGATGCAATTATTGTATGGAAATATTAGATGTCAATTTTGTATGATCACTGGATTATTGAGTTTTATTATTGTCAAAAGTTTTCAAAGTTTTATATACTACCTACCTACTTAAATTTATCATAACATTTGCCAGCTTTTAAATTAGATTCCATTTATGTTTTTCCAAACAAAATAAAGTTATTCTTATTGTTGTAATATAATGTGTCTGATATTTAATTTGTAATATCAACATTCAACAACATTAATTAGCAAAGTTCAAATGGCGCGGCAAACTTGAACACTTAATATTATAATAATAACAACCATATCGATATCCTGTTCACGACCAAATCGATATTTCGGCGCGCCAAAAGAATCTTCACGGGATCACGGTCACCTCACTTTCCTATTTTTTATCACTATCCTAGAATGTAATTGAAATAAGCTCACCATGTTTCCTTCAGCTGTTTAACACACTCACTGCATATCGACACACGCGACACGGCAGCCGGTCGCACGCGCAGTTTCTTATGACCCGCTCGCGCGGCCGCCCAGACAATATATACGCGCCGCAAGCGTCCTGAAAGAAGCCTTGCGCGAGATGAAAAGGATTCAGGCGGCTCGTAGTCTGACACTGGGCGTGTTACAGATACCTATAAAAGTTATAATTTTTATTTGTGCGTTATGTGTATTTGATTGAACATGGAACTTTCGGTATTTGTGATGATTTTATTTAACATGGAACTTTCCGCTTTAGTAGGAGTACTGGGCGGATTTGAAACAAGCTTTTTTATTTGGGGTTATTATTTAGTATTTTAGCTCCAATTTAACTCAGTTTAATCTATTTTAGCGAACTTGTATTGACGATGAAACTTAAGCTCATATTATGTGGGCACACACAGAACACCATGATAACATTTACAATTTACAATATTTTATTTTTAACACATGAGAAAATTAACTCTACATTTTAAACAACTGTTTTCTGATTCCTGAGATGTTAGAGTCTGGTGCCTTCAATGCACTGCACAGAGACTCCTATGAAGCCTTAAACCACCAAAGACACCAAGTAGAGTCTTCTTTCGTGTCAACGGCACTACATTGACCGCGAACAAAACTGATTCCATGAACCTACCTAAGGCTTAGTGCAAGCGTTGGGGCAGGCTAGGAACTCAACCAGGTCAGCCATGGTCCTTCCAACCAGCAAGTTAACACAAAGTGATCCATTAAAATACGCTGAAACCACTTACTAACCTATAGCTAGCTGAGGGTGCAGTTTGTGCTTCACTGTTAAGGCTTTTTTACTCCCTCTATCCTCTCTTTGTAAGCTAAATATGCTTTTTAAGTCTCTAATATTATTTGTATTTAATGTTTACCGTTAATTTTTAATTAACAAAGTTAAAATTCGAGTAACGGATTAACGACTCAATCAACTTTAGTTGGTCCGACATTGCGTGGATAAAATACTTTCTGTCAACTAATACTCGTAGTACCAATTATATCATTACCAACTCTGGCGTCATCCAAACTGATACGATTTTGTCGCGGTGAAAAAAGGACACTTTAAAGAGATTTATGTTCGTTTCGGCCAAATAACGTCCACTGCTGGACAAATAAATTTATGTACTCGTATTTAATCACGTTGCGCGACGGACGACATCGCAACGCTCGTCGCGAGACCGTTGCCCAATTAGGACGACGCCTGGTGATACATCCTTCTTTTAATAATAAGCCTTCTTAGGATAGGCCAGAAAAAAATCCATAACTTATAGCAAAAAATATACTTAAAATGTAATCTGTTAGTAATACGAAACACAACACTAATGTTTATGAAACTAGCTGACCAGGAACTTTGCAACAGAATCTATACTTCTATACCAATATTATAAATGCGAAAGTAACTCTGTCTGTCTGTTTTGCTTTCACGCCTAAACCACTGAACCGATTTTGATGAAATTTGAGTCCCGAGAAAGGACATAGGATAGTTTTTATCCCGGTTTTTGAAAAAGGGATGCGTGCGATAAAGTTTTTCTGTGACAGAAAAAATTCCACGCGGGCGGAGCCGCGGGCGGAAAGCTAGTATTAAATAATGTAGGATTCTAATGGTGAAAGAATTTTCAAATCTGTCCAGTAGTTCCGGAGCCTATTCAATAAAAACAAACAAACATTCAAATCTTTGTTCTTTTTAATATTAGTGTAGTTTAATAAATGCATAGTTGGACACCGTATAAGCGTGAATATGCTCGTTATTAAACTACACTAATATTAAAAAGAACAAAGATTTGAATGTTTGTTTGTTTTTATTGAATAGGCTCCGGAACTACTGGACAGATTTGAAAATTCTTTCACCATTAGAATCCTACATTATTTAATACTAGCTTTCCGCCCGCGGCTCCGGGCGGAAAGCTAGTATTAAATATACGGTGTCCAACTATGCATTATCCTATGAGCCATATTCAGGAACGGCACTAGAAAGTTTATTTTGAAAGGCCGACTATCAGCGCCAGCTTCACTCCGATTTTCTTCGACCTTGACCCGAGTTCGTTTCGCACAGTTCATTTAAATTGTGTATATGATGAATAAATAAAACTCCTATTGTAACCGGTCGTGATAATGTATAGCCATAACAAAGGTTTGCACATTGCCACGGGTAAGAGAGGCTGATAAAAACAATTGGTCTAGTTATTAGATAATGAGGTGTCTGTCTGTCATATCGTCACTTTTTATAGGCGAATTATTACATTAATCTTAAGGTAATTCGCGTTGCTGTATGTTGCGTATGCTCAGCTAAAATATTTTTCTTTGCTACTCTGTTTTATACAGATGTTATTGTAATTATAAGGCTTTGTAATACATAATTTTTGTGATAGAAAGATATAAATTAATAGAAAGCACATTTATGCAGTTCCTTATGTACCTAACTCTTAAACATTAACCCCCTTACTAATAAAACTTTACGCTCGTTGAACAGTGTTTTAAAGTGACGTTTGGTATGGAAATGTCATATTAAAACAGTGTTCAACAACTGTGTAACTTTTTATTAGTAAGGGGGTAATTGATCAAATTATACAAATTATAAAACTTTCAATCGGGTAAACGTATTCAATCTTTCTGCTAGATAAAATACAGTGATTAATAGTTTTATTTTCATAAACACTCACTTCACAGTGGAATCGACAACGGAATACGGACGCGCCGACGGTCTCACAGAATAGGGACACAATAAGTGTAGTGTGTGACGGTACTTGGAGAAGAAATAATAACATGAGGGTAGAATTAGATGATTCTACCCCACGTAGTATCGCTCGCGCTCCAGTCAGCCCGTGACCACGGCCCGTTCAACCCGGTCGAAGTGTCAAGCAAAAACGGTAATATTTTATTATTACCTAATCGCGTATCGCCTTTAATAAGTGATTAAGTTATAATTAATTTTATTAACCGATCCAAGTGAAATGTCTAGCTTAATCGATCTCAGGAGGTTCTGATACAGGGTTCGTAGCCTCAGTTTTCCCTAATTTAGAATGATACGAGTACACTGAAAAAAATGTTTGGTTACTGCTTACACAACAAAAGTGACCACCGAACACTTTGGTTATGAGGAACAAAATGTTGTGTAAATTAAACAAATTCTGTAGTGAGCTACACTTAGTTTGGTTATAATTAACACTTAGTTCGGTGGTCACTTTTGTTGTGTAAGTAGTAACCAAACATTTTTTTCAGTGTATTTAATTTCTTCTTTATCACTTGCCAGCCTGGCCGTGGTCGTCACACCCGGCTTGGTGGCAAGCTCAACAATCTGTCGCCATTCCTCCCGCATTGCAGCCTTTCTTGTGCATTCATGTATTTCATTTATGAATCAATTAACCTTTTTTGACAAAATGTGCGTATCATTTACCATCAGGTGATCCGTCTGCTCGTTTGCCTCCTATCACATAAAAAAAAAACATAATTTTTGTCTAAAATAAAACAAAGATGTTTTTCTTTTTTAAACTGTTTTTGATAGTGAAATATAGAACTGTCCAAACATAATATGCAAGGTCTACTGTTCTCTTAAATTAATATTCTATTAACGACGTAGCTTTTAACTAATTACTTCACATATTTCCAAATTCCTGATGAACTAAGGCTGCCTTAAGGTAAACGGACACACCTACTGAAAGTATGCAACAGCGACCTCTACAAATTTGCTATATTATTTAAATCTATGAACAACAACTTTTCTGGGTGGGTCTCTAGTCGCAGCGAGAGCAAGGTGGCTGCTATCCGTACCAAAAACTTAAAATAGTAACTTGTACATTATATTTAGATTTCATGTCAAAAACGACAAGTCGGGAGCGTATGAGCCTCGTTAGACAGAACATGACCGAATGGGCGTCGCATGTTGAGCGTGTGAATTATAATGACGATGTGTGGCAGGCGTCTCCAAATGGGTAATGACAGCAGAAATCATGTTTTTTTAATCGTATGTGTCTACTGTGTTTTGAACTGTTTTGGTCAAATTAAAAAATGAGTTTTAAAGAACACTTAGTTTTTATGTTTATTGAATACCTTATGATTAAATGATAGAAAGAATGTACCTAACCAGCATTGATGTGTGTAACAACACTCAACAACTGTGGTCTTTGCTATTAAATTGTACTAACCCCTCTTTTAGACATGTTCTCATAATTCTGTGATGATGAAAAATGATGTATTATTTCACTTTATTGAAATATTATATTTGCTTGGTAACAAGAACCTAATATTTATTTATTTTGCAGGTGGAGCCACTCGCTGCGAACGAGGACTCGCCCCAGAGTCAACAGACAAAGGTACGTAATACTTCTTTTTCCGCTTGCATGATGTTGTGGTTTATTTAAAAGGCCTAGAAAAATTGGCAACCAGGGCAAATTATGAACTAAGTGTTTGAATTATAAATAAACAGGTACATTTTATTAGCAAAATAAATAAAAATAAATAAATAAATAAATAAATATCTTTGGACAATCTCACACAGCGCCATCTAGCCCCAAAGTAAGCAATTAATATGCTTGTGTTATGGGTGCTAGCTTAGCGGATAAAAATACTACTCTTATTCGTACTAAAGGTATTTTGAAGTACAGCACGAATGTTTTCCCCTTGGGAATGTAATCTATGTATTTCAATAAAATGTTTGATTATATTAAAATGCTTGACATTTTTAGAGGATATCCATTTGTTACCGCCAAAAAGTTCTAGAGAATATTGTTTAAGGTAAACGACTACTAGTTCGTGATAGTACGTAAGTTCGTAAGTTTTTTTTCTAGCTCAAATAATAAGCAAATGGAATATTATTTTTAAAAATTCTTTATTACTACAAAAATTCTATTATTTAAGCTATCTAAAAAACCAAGTACCAACATTGTGGCGCCAAAAATAAGAGCAATACGAAGCTTCAAACTCTCAAACAGCCGTGTGGCGTGAAAATGTTGCTCTCACCGTAAGGTTAGCTCCAACTTCTTAAGCTTATAAAAAGGCGAAGTAACGTCCATTTGCATAAAACTTGTAATAGTGGTTTCATGTGTTCCTTGACAATTGATTTGGCTTAGAAAAAAGTTATATGAAAACGTAGAATTCCTTTAAAATTGCGATTAATTGACTCACGAAATAGCGTACATATTATTTTTCGGGTGTCCCCTGTTTCGTGATACTACCGAATCAAGGGTATTATGGATAATATTTTGATGCTTGGTTTTTAAATAATTATTTATGATAATTGAAATGTAAGTTATGAAACAAATAATACATTTATTTAAGTTTCTCATGATCCAAATTCGGTATATGTTTCGTTCACTAGAATTTATATGACACCAATTTGAAGTTCACATAAATGACCAATTTTAAGATAAATTAGCATAAGTACTACCAGCGTAATTTTGGTTTTAATTCGATTCGTTTTATTTATCTTGGTTTATTTGTATTTTATATGGGATAGATAATAGTTAATTGACACAATTTGACAATAATCCATGAATTTTACTTGGGGAATTTGGAATAATCAGTATCACGAAACAAGGAACCGTAATTATTGTTACTTTTTCCCAAGTTCGTGATATATAAATGTATAGTATTAGGTACTTGTATGACACATAACATCAAAGAAATCGACATATTTTTTAGTTTTTAATACTTACCTACCTAAGTTTAATTAATTAATTTTTATTGAGTCATTGGCGTATATGGGGTTATTTTCAGGGGGGGGACTATCCTCACTTGAAGCAGCTCCAGGGGTGGGGGGTTAGTCGCCCCTCCCACATTTTTAAAATTTAGAATTGTATGAATATTTTCACATCGTTAGAAATAAAAAATCTAAATTTTATGGAAGGGGAGGGGGGGGGGGGGTAAGGTCCCCCTACATTTCTGATGGTTATACAGGGTGTTAGGTAAATGGGTATATGAGCCGACACTAGCCCATGTTAACATGGGCATATAAATGGTATGGTGAAGTCAGAAAATTGATATCTTCATTTTAATTTTCATACAAATCGGATTTTATAAAAAAAAATAGTATGAAAATCTAAAAAAAAATAAATGATGATATCAATTTTCTGACTTCACCATACCATTTATATGCCCATGTTAACATGGGCTAGTGTCGGCTCATAATATACCCATTTACCTAACACCCTGTATAAATATTTTCATATATTGTTAGAATAATAAATCAAAACTTTATACGAAGGTACGTACCTACCTAGCTAGACAGACTCACATTATTTCTCATGAATATTTCAGGTAAGTCATATCGTCAATTTCACAGAATTATTTTTATTCTAAATTTATACTATCGTTTTTAAATTTATTAAACCCTTAATCATTATTAAAATATCCTAACTCGATGCGTAAAACTTTATCCCGAAATAGGGGACATGAGTTCACGAACTTAGAAACAGAGCAAAATTTTATCACGAAACAGGATCCAAACAAGAGGTCCGCAGAACAATTAATATTAAAAAAAGTTTAAACAATATAACTATAATTTATGTATTAAGTTACTGTCAAAAGACCAAACTTTAGCATACAAAAGCTTTCATACTGATATCATCCTTGGTTATTTTTAAATAAATTGTTAAAGTCGTAAGAGCCTTAATATACCGAAGTAGGGGGCACTTACCTTATTTGAATAACATTAAAAAGTAACATTTAAAACCCTAGAAATATCGGTCACGATTAATATATTTAACTGTACATTTCTCGGAATTCCAAATAGGTTTTAGTTAGTCATGACTAACTAAGACATGACTTGTAAGGTAAGAAAATATTTTCTTCGAACTTCAAGACCTTGCCGTTCAGACGCTGTCCCGTCACAACCGCCCTTCATATGTCAGAAAAGGACAAAAGTTTAACAGACATCTTCAGTCTAAATAACTTCATATTTTATATAAAAATAAAACGCTAAACTGAACGTGTGACATATACGAGATCAATACATTATGTTATGTATTCGTTTATGAACATCGTTTCAAAACCTAAATTAGATTTATTGCACGAAGCTTACCTTCTGCTAAAACTTTTAGATTTTGTCGATTCTTTAACGAATCAGCATACAAATGAAGCTCGCAAAACCAATTTTTTCCTTGTGCAAAATAAAATATTTCAAAAGTTTTAAGCTACTGTTCATAGTTGTTAAAAATTTATTTATTCAATGAGCCTTGAGTTTGTTAATTGAACATTTATACTACAATTTATAACGAGTGTAAAATTTTAATCGGCAAAAATATTTCGGTTAAAATGTCATCGGATTCACAATGGAATTATTTCGTTTACTTTACGATTGAGCACAACATAGTTGTTTTCGCCGAGGTCAAAAAGTCTCACTGCTGAACCGCTCCTAGTGACAAAGATGATTTAAGGGTCGACTTCAACCAAAGAAGGAGGTTCTCAATTCGGTTGGTATTTTTATAATACATGGGTTTACTCCGGGTAGATATAACACCTTTTCGCTCTACGTATTCTGGTGGTTCAGAAGATCCTTTTCAGAAGTTTTAAAGGTCTGGAAGGTTTCAATCAAGTTTGAATGCACCATGCACCCATGCCATGTTCAGCAGTGGACATCTACAGGCCGTAGGATGATGATGACCCATCAATGCAATTAACCCTGTATGACTAGTACATTCGACGGCATATAAAGCTACACATTTGCTATCTTATATGTATAGGTCATTGGTGTAATAAATAGGTGCTAATTTGCAACAACAATGTTTAGTCGACTGTAGTTCTAAGCTTATCAGTAATCAGTCAATGGATCAAAATACTGCATAAAAATCACTTTTGATCTTACACCTCTGACCCACGCGTCTTACTCAAGCACAGAATGAATTATCGGCAGATTCGCATATCCGCAAGTCGCATTAATTTAAAAAAAATACTCACATTAATTTATTTGGAAGATGTGACAGCCGGTTTCCTGATGGACGGGTGGGTAACCTGTTATTAGCACGTTAAATAAGATATCAATATGAGTTAGAGACCAATTACAAAAACAATAGTGTAATATTGGTCTTCTCTCTGGGTTGCTTAGACGAGAAGGCTTCCTAGCAATAAGACCGCTTAAGATTTTCTTTTCCAACTTCTTTATTTCTTTTTCTTGTTATTGTGACTATCCTAAAATTTGTATTCTACTTACAATAAAAATTTAATGAGACCATTAACTTACTTGAATTAAGACTATTTTCTGACGATCTGGTGAAGCTCGTAGGAAGTACCTGAAAGCGGGTAGCGCAAGACCGGTCGTTATGGATGATAATTATGTCATTTAAAGCCTGGTCCGTGAGCACGTAGAATTTTGTCCAATGACCCCAAGCTACCCATCCTTATCGCTCGCGCGTAATTATATTGCTGTCGCGACTGTGCGACGGGCGCCCGCAGTGAGTGTGCGAGCGCGACAGCAACATAATTACGCGCGAGCGATAAGGATGGGTGCTTTAGCGGAAACAACAAACGAAACGAAACAATAGTGACCGAATTTCTTGCTCTGCTTCTTCTCAGCACTGGCACATTTATTGTCCTGAAGCAGTGTTGGGTTAATACAACGGGACTATTCCCATCTCTCGTTCCCCCCACTGCAACTCCTGTGTAGCCAGGATCTACAGCATGACCGCCATAAAAAACCCAACTAATGCAGGTCAAGTTTGTCCCGAAGGAAAGCGCTTTTTACAAGCCTACTTGCTTAAATAAATGAGTTTCATGAGTTTTTAAATATTATTTTAACCTTTTGGGAGATAAGGTTATTATAAAAAATATGATTGATTCCTAAGCTATCAGTCAACGCGTTAATTATGCTTCTATTATGAATAAATTACGTTCAGGATAATCAAAAGCCTTCTAACCATTTTTTTCGATTACATATTATAATTCAATTAAATCACAACCTTACAGTTTTAAATTGGAAGGCTGCACCATAATTATGGTAATGAGCAAGGTGGCGTCTGGTATTGCTAAATTCTTCATTTGATATTCTCAGTTATTTGTTATTAAATATCTATTTAAACGCCCGACAAGGTCTTCGGTCGTATCACACAAGTGTTATTTTTAATATGTACTAAATTAAATTGTTCGGTGTTTGTAGGTAGCTGAACTTTCAGTTTTATTTTTATGCATTCTTTAAATATACTCACTCTTTCCATAGATGTAAGAGGCGATTAAGGAACGTTATGCCGCCCTGACCCTTCTGGCTGGCGTGTGGGTTGTAGGTCAATTGTAGCAACTGGAACCATTCATAGATAACTTACAAAAATATATTTTTCAGGCCAAAATCGGTAAATGACCCGATGACGATAATAATGATGATTCGTCTCTATCGTGTAGACTGCAACAACTGACGTCACAAGCCTGGTGTTAGACGTTATGACGTGACACAGTTAGACCCGACGGCTTATCGTGCCTTCCGAAGCAAGTCTTTTTCAATTTCTGTACCCAAGACCCAACTTGGAACAAATACACGTGATTTACTTGTGCCCCCAGCCGGTTATTGAACTTAAGATTCCTTTCAGCATTTGTATTAATGGGACTATACCCACCTCTCGTTCCCATCGCTGCAACTCCTGTGTAGCCAATATCTACAGCTTGACCGCCAATAAAAACCCAGATCAAGTTTGTCCCGGGGGAAAGTTATTTGTATTGTACTCGTATGTAGTTTTGTATTTGGCCAAACATGCAAAAAATGCAGCCTGTATATGAATTCAGTATCGAGAGAATGATATGTAGCTAATTAATCGATGTAAATGAAGCAATTTAGAATTTCAGAATGCTTATTTTAAAAAAGTCCAGGTGATTTATGACTTCTAGTGTCACAGAATAACTAATAGTACTACCATTATTATTGAACAATATAATTCCATCACGCAGCTCTGTCATAAAATGATATTATTATGGACTACTTATTGTTTAACAGCAAAGAACTGTACATAAAATTGCGATTTTTGGGACAAAAACACCTTATGATAAACAAAATAGATTCTACTTAGCAAAAAACACTAAGCTTGATATTACAATATTTTGACTTTACCTACAGTTTATTAAACGTTGACATTTTCGTACAAAGCTTATAAAAAATCTACCATGTATCAAAAACATGAATAAATCACAATTTTTTATTTTTTAAGTGACCACGATACCAAAATTGTAGCAAAGATTCGATGAAAAGTCTATAAATATGTCTTTAAAACATACGATTACGACACCGTTACGATTCTGCGTTACAACCCGGCGACGTGACAAAATCTATGCTGGGGTTTGAATCAAGTGGACTCTGTTCCATAAAATTATCCGCCTTATGTACACTGTTCTATGTGCATGTAAGTTTGAAATAAATAAATGGTCAATGGACTTAAGTTTCGTATTCTTAAATACATTCTGTAATTATGGTTACACAGTGCATTCAAAGATTTAATTAAAGCAGATTATTAAAACACAAAACAAATCTACAGGCCCCTTAAAGCATTTCGTAGTTTGCCCTATCTCCGAAGCTCGGTCGTCAGAGCTGTCGTTTGGAAAGCAAAAAGTCGTGGGTGCGTGTCCTACTTGAGACAGACAATTTTTTAGAGTAATTTCTAATTTATTTTACGAACAGTCTCATAAGTCTCATTTCATCTTACTTACGAATGTCTTCAGCAGCTGGGAACAAATAAACCAAAATTAATTGTCTTCGAGAGCTGACAGTTCAGCAATTATTTGAGTACGCGTGTCTTGTTAAAACTATACATAAAATAGAATTTAATATTTAGAAAATCGTATGGTCTAAATGTCTTTCACGGTTAGGTGCTTGTTATTCTATCCGTTTGCTCATGGCCGACCAGTGCCATAAAGTTCTGAATTGTAATTAGTGATCCACAAAACGCATCATCTATGTATGATGTTACATTACTAGTTTATGTTATCAAAGATTGAAAGGGCATTTTAGATATCGCAGTTTTTGTATTTGAGGCTAAACATACTGTTGAACTATTTGATTGATTTGGTAGGGGTCAGCAAAGGGCTATGCAAAGCTCCATGACTATCCTCATTAGACTCCACACTTCCAGCAATCGGACTTTACAGAGTACAATATTGTGCCTTTATTTACCCTACAAAACAAATATAGAAATAATATAAGCAAATTTTTTTTATAATAAATAAGCAAAATTTTCCAAAAGCTTCTTCTCACGCAAAATATGTTGTGTGTTTTTGTATATGGATGCAAAGCGATTCAATATGGTTCTATTTTATGACCACCAATAATTCTGAAGGTGTTTGCGAACCGGAAAGCGATTTGACATCAATTCATCACAATTAAAACTGTTAGTTGTGGCTATTGCCTCGGGCTACTCTACAGATTTTCCTAGTACGAAGTTTGAGTGCTGTCAAAATAAATTTAAAAAATACAATTTGAGACTATGGTCAATTAACCATGAAGATGGGACCAGAGATTACCAAAGAATTTAAAATTCACGGAAATTTGACAACATTATGTAAATGAATGGGTAATTTGGTCCACATGCATATAATATATGAAGGACGCACATTAACTTGGGTTAAAATAAATTAAGGTAACACGAAGGCATGAAGCTGTTTAACCCGAACATTTATTTTAGAACCATTAAAATCTAATTCGCATACGAAATCGTACAAATCGTATTAATTTTGTTCCTTAAGGGCTCTTTCTAACGGGGACGTCCTGTTTTGTGCAGGAACTGTTATTTGCAGGATCCTGTTTATATTATTAGTATACGTTTTTAATTAACATTCACATGAACATCCTGTTAGTAGTGTAAAACTCTTTCCAAACAAACACTTATGTATTCACATGTCAGTCCAGTTTTGCGAGATCCTGCATTTCAAGACCCATAAATATTTCAGAGGCTTTAAGTCAAAAAGAGGGATATTTGTTTTATTTATTCGTTTCCATACGAATATTCACTTTATATTAAGCTAATAAACTGCTATGAAAAACGACGAAATCTTTTTTAAACGGCGTATAAACCCATTATCTAGTCTAAATTATAGCGGAGAGTCGAAGCATCGCATCTAATTTTAGATTGTCATTTTTTATTTAACTATTAATATTAGATATCTTTTTAAACTTATATAAATCCTATCCAGATTACTTGTGATTTGTAAATGTAACTACCTTAATACGAGTAATATGCTTGTTCTTGTTCAGCGTGGACCCAGATCCTCGCTGAAAATCGGCTCCAAAACATTGCCTCTGGCGGTCTCGATGAATGCTGACCTTTTTTGTCAGAAGGGAACATAAGATTTGTTTATTTCTCCCTGTATGTTTGTATTGATTGTGTACCTTTTTGTAAAATAAAAAATATTCTATTCCTGTGTTAGGAATGTGTTCACCCCGCGTTTGACGCGCATCGAACCGGCGAGCTCATGAATGAGCTATAAAACATTGGGGCTATTGTCGCTTAATTTAGTGTTCTGTTTAACTTTATAGTGATGACATTATTTTATTATACAGGGTGTCGCTTTAAGTATTAATAAAAAAACAGGATTGGTTTTATGGCTCAAATGCTATATTCTTTATAAAAACACGCATATTTTTGTGTTTTGCAAAAAATGCAGCGTACGAAGACGGATCAAGGAATAATGACGAATCGATAGTTATACAATTTTGTATGAGGTGCTCAAGTGGCCTTGAATTAATTATGAGGTTTTAACATAAATTATCGAATGTCTAAGTAAACATTGCCGTAAAAACTTAACATTTTGGTCAAATCAGCAAAAAGTGATCAAGGAAGTTCTGCCAAAAGGTTGCAGTTGGGAATTATTCAAAATATTTATAATGATAGGTGCAGATTAGCTTTTAAGTTTTGATGGCTACTACAATCGTATAATTGTTAACATAATTTATGGCTTTAGTTGAAAAAAATATAGGAATTAAGTATTATGAAATAAAAGAGAAGGCTCCTAAATGTTCACTATGATGCAAGTCTACATAAAGTATAGACCTTATTTACTGAGAACGGCAAAATGCAATGTGGTTTTTCTACGGCATAAATTCAAATGGAACTCAATATTTCTACTTACTACTTTCTTTACTGCTATTTGTTTCACCATTTTCCAAGCGAGATTTTTCAGATTGAAAGCTAAAAAATCCGTCCAACAATCGAGTTGCCAAGTCGAGTTATCAATTAACAACTAAAATATTATTATAAGTTTGTAGCCATAAAAATCCGGATCAAGTGTCGGAATGTGGCAGAAAGTTGATCACCTAGGCTCCAAGTTATGTATTGTCGCATAATGATGAGGCCTAGTATGTAAATTATATCATCTTCAAGAGTTTCCTTGAGCATTCCAACAGTTTTTGGACCAATAAATAAATTTATCATTGCGGGAGGCATGAAGATTTGGTCACTTTGTTTTTATTATGTTTTAAAGTTACTAGTACGCGTGGACCCCATTTTACCCCTTAGGGGTGGAGTTTCGTAAGATCCGTTCTTAGCGGATGTCTACACCCTATAAGAAACCTACTATAGTTTCTGAGATTTCGTGATTAATCAGTGAGTGGTATTTCACTTTTATAGATTACTTATACATAAATTATATCATAGTTACCCTTAGGCAGTATTCGTACAGTGAGATTAGTTTATGTTTTATGACTTGATCAATTTTTATTATTATTTATTATGAATTTGCTATTCAGATCTTTGCATATTATGATGCTGAATATACAGGTTTTAATTTTAAGGTGTAAGCTAAAATTCTTGTGTTAGGAGTGGCTACTATAGTTTAGTCCAGCAGTTTAGACAAAACCAACAAAAATTCAAAACATTCTACTAATATTATAAATGCGAAAGTAACTCTGTCTGTCTGTCTGTCTCGCTTTCACGCCTAAACCACTGAACCGATTTTGATGAAATTTGGCAAAGAGATAGTTTGAGTCCCGGGAAAGGACATAAGATAGTTTTTATCCCGGTTTTTGAAACAGGGACGCGCGCGATAAAGTTTTTCTGCGACAGACAAAATTCCAGGCGGACGAAGCCGCGGACAGAAAGCTAGTAATAAAATTGACTTCAATTGACAAAAGACTAGTACACAATGAGGCCATTGTGTTTATTTCTAAGTGTTAATGACACACTAAGATCTTCGAACTGATAATACTAAAGATCGTCCTATCTCAGATGATAGAGCTGATAACGATAACATTTCAAATAGTTTTCATGCGACGGATCCGATGCTCGTTGCGTCATGGAGGAGGAACTTAAAAGTCAATGTCGCAGGTGGAGGTTCGAGTCCGGTCGTTACGTAAACTCACTGAATAATCACTTTTTTCTGTCTCCACCAGCTTGTTTTGAATGTTACTTTTTGAATTTAAAGCCTCAAAAATTTGCATACGAATATGACTTATAATGTTACTAAATATGAATGTAGTTTATTTTAAACTTATATGGTCTAGTGAGATTTATACGATATTTGCACAAAATGGGTTTTGGAGAGCTGACGCTCGTTTATTCGTCCCTCAGTACTATTGTTTTTTGGAACTTTGAAAGTATCGATTTTGTCAATATCATCACTGAGCTATATGGATGTTATCGAATGCAATCATTTATTGATTTTATACTATCAATCGGCAACTCCGACCAAAATTAAGGCTGAGTTGCACCACCTAACTTTAATGGTGATATTAACGATAACCGGTGTTTTTTGTATGGAGTTTGATTTGACAGACTTTTGACGTTTGTTAAAGTAAGATGGTGTAACTCAGCCTAAGTAACGCAAATCGTCGGCTGCATCCGGTTCGCGCAAATTTATTTATTTTCAAACATTTGAAAATTTATCTTACCTCCCTTATAACGTTACGTTTTCGCTAGTTCTTGACTAACCCTTAGTTTTAAATGACGAATGAAAATGGCCTATAGGTATTTGAGACAATATTCTGCTCATTCTTTTTTTTTTTTTTTTTTATACATAACAAGGCAGGTATTTGACCACAATCGCACCTGATGTTAAGTGGGATGCAGTCTAGGATGGTACATATCTATCATATATTCCATCACAAATCATTTGCCAACATACTCGTCATTTTCCTTTTACGGCAATACCTTATCCTCGTCTATGAGACATCCTTATAAAATATGCGTGTTGCAGTCATTGGTAACATTTCATGCCTCCATAGAAAGGTTAATTGATTCCATCGCAACAGCAATAATATAACATAGAAAAATGGATTGAAACTAATACCATTTTGAAATAATAATTCACTGCGTTTTATTTTTATTTATTTGCCAATTTGGAGGCTGGCTATATCTTAAAATACACAACCTCGCCTGCACATAAAAATGCATTCTTAAAATGGTGAGAGGATACCATTTGTATTATAATATCATTTAATTTAGAGATTGTATGAATGACTGTTATATGTTAATAATGACACTTTGCTTTTATTTAAATGAGCCATTTTAAAATTGTAATTAAGTAAAGGTCAATTAACAGACGTCCTACACTAAAAAAAGGTTAGGAATCTATCTAAACTAAAATATATTAATTGGCATTGTTTTTATTTATTTTCCATTTTATGCAATAACAATAAATATTTCTACTAAGACGCGACATTTTGCAAAATTGTGGTTGTTCTTATTGCCTACAACATCGAGTTAGTATTCAGATAATGATATAAAAATGCCTACTTACATAGATTAATGGTCGGATTGCGATTAAATTGTACGCAATTGAGAAATAAATCTTGACGATCGAGTTTATTTCTATTTATATAATAAAATAGCTATGCCCGCGACTTTGTGCGCGTAAAAATAGTTTTAATAATATTTCTCGTTTTTGCTACATTTTTCTTTACTTCTCCTATTGGTTGCTAATTGCTATCCATCCCAAACACATGTTTTCAAATCGGACCAGTAGTTACTGAGATTAGCGCGTTCAAGCAAACAGACAAACAAACTCTTAAGCTTTACCTATATTAGTATAGATTGATCGGCTCTTGATCACAGTTTTGACTGGACTAATGGATGGATGATGAAGATGAAACTTACTTTCTTCCGCTACTTCTCAGCACTAACCGATATGTTGTTACGGAGTTGTGATAGGCCAAGCTATAGTGCGACATGTACACTCGACGTCAAATAAATCGCACCTCCCGCGACAAGCATTTTCAAACGTATGCATCCCCACTTCCCACCAATATTGGTACCATTTAAAAGCCTAGTTCTAACCTTCATTTCGTTAAAGGAAAGGTTTTTACCCCAAAAATGTGTCTTTAGAAGGATCCAGAGTCACTTCTTCAAAAAATAGGTAGTTACGCTAGAGCCAACTTTTATGGCTATAAGACTGTTAAGTTGGGTTTAATTGCTATCCATCTGTTAAAGAGGACACGTGAAATCATTATTTGGTTTTATAATCATAAAAATTGGTCTAATTGATCCCATAGGTGGGCCCAAAGTGAGGTATTTTTTCAAGTCACATTTATGGTATATGTTATTAATTTATTAAGAAATTAAATGTGTTTTTCTTTAAGGATATTTATTGGGCTTTCAAATAACACCAATATTGTTGGGGCACCATGATTGTGTCAGGAGAAAATCGTTAAAGTTTGCGTCGCGGAAGGTGCGGTTTATTTGATGTTGAGTATATAAGTGTCCTGAAAAGGACTAGATATTTCTTGAAGAGAGCGTACTTATACCTTAGATTAGAAGCTGGCAACGCACCTGTAATTCCCCCGGGGCTGCGGGTGTCCATAGATGGCGGTAATCACTTACCATCAGGTGATTCTTCTGCTCATCCCATAAAAAAATACATAGAAAGAATTGGAATTTATTGATGAGTCGTTTTTGGTAACACACACGTGTAAGAGGACCTTGCTTAGCAGTGGCGTCTCTGCTATTTCTGGTGATCATAAGCATAATTAATTACCCTTATTAGTAACTGGCACGTTCTTAATTGAATATTATTAAACTAGCTTCTGCTCGCGACTTGACTTGTGTAAACTTCAGTCACTGAAACTGTCTTGCGCTTTATATGAAGTAACTCTATTACATACAGAAGGCATAAATATTTACATTTTTAGATTTATTCCTTTACTTGAGAAATAATCTATATCTATCAATCATCTAACCTAACAAGTAAAATTGTACGTTCATCAATCTGTCTCAAACATCACAATAAGTTCAGTAGTTTTAGCGTATGAATCCGACAGTTACTTCGAATTTATATTTTAAAGTATGGTTCTTCTAACATAATATCAGGAAGGACACGCGTGGGCAATATTTACTTTAAAAATCTAGTATTTGGTTTATAGTTCACAAAACAAGGTTGCATTTCCTGGCCGAAGAACCATGACTTTTATTTTATTTTTATTTATTTAATAGGACATCCAACAAGACATAAACTGAAAACATCTTGGCAACATTTGTTGCCTAATCAAACTTTTCTTTAAATATTTATCATCTATTTAGTAATTCTACCAATTAAAATTACCTAAGAGGTCGATAACCGGTTACAATATAACATTGAATGAATCACAAAATTAATTGTTTTACATTTATAAATTTTTATTTTCATAGACGCAAGATAATTGTTTGTTATGCAGTTTTCGTGCTGAACTTGACATTATGTACCTAGTGTAAAAATATTAACTACGGATATTTATTTATGTACACCAATCAATGCTAATTTTAAGCCTAGAAATAAAATATAAAAAAACCTATGACCAATGCCACTACTAAATTTTAATTAAAAAAACCCCAAACCAAATCTATAGGCCAAGTCTTGCTCCTTTATCACTAGATTTTCCTGTTCTCATTAATCTGGTAATTGATTTCAATATAATAAACTCCTGTCCTCCTTCACAATGTGGTATGTTAAATGAAAGACGTGCTTAGGGTTTGAATGTCCAATATTTATTGATTCGAAAAGTACAAATTTACTTAAAACTAAAATATAGCTAACTCAACACATTGAATGTGACACCATGTTGCAGTCACTAATTAAAATATAAATGTTACAGTAATACTTCAACAGGACTTCTTTCTGTCGCTGTTATTAACGACGCTCAGGCTGTTCCTCTTCGATAATTAAAAATCAATCTGATATAGTCATGCATGCTACAAATCTTTTCATTAATCATTATAGAAACACAGTAGCACGTATGCTCAAACGGAGGTCAAACGCCTCATCCATTAGGTAAACTAACTCGGTATTAATTGTAAGTAAGTAGGGATGTTATGGATATGTAGTTTCGGTTATACGGTTACGGATATTGGACTAATATTATACCGGTTTCGGTTACGGTTAAAGATATTTTTTTATTTCGGAAATCCGAAAGTTTCGGTTACGGTTATCTGTGCTGAGTATAGAATGCGATAGTGTAGATTCCAATGGTTGTCCAACACAATTCATGCCTTACGAATAGAATGGGTATAGAAGAGATTTCTCTGGCATCTGTCACCTTCTTTTGGTCTCACAAAAAAGCTTTTATCATAAGTGAAAAAAACTCATGTACTTAATGCAATCATTAAATCAGCGTAGAGACTTGCTTGACTCTGCCTACATCAGAAACTATCCGAAACCTTTAAATAGGTTAGGTATGGTTACGGTTACGGATATTTTTTTATTTCAGATATCCGAAAGTTTCGGTTACGGTTACGGATATCCATAATATCCCTGATTGTAAGTACGGGGCCTTGTGCGCGTGCGCCGGTCTACAAAACGGTATTATTCAAATCAGTCGCAGCGCATTTGGTAAGGCTTACTGGGAATTGCGAAATACAGCGAACTCTATCGAGTCGGGGTAATATTCGTAAAACACTTTTGTTTATTTCCAACTAGCTGACCCGGCGAACTTTGTTCCGCCTTAGTGGCAATAAATAAGCAGACTTTTTTTTTAATTTCGAACGGGATAAAAAGTATCCTATGTCCTTCTCCTGGCTCTAAACTACCTCCCTGACAATTTTCAGCTAAATCGGTTCAGCCGTTCTTGAGTTATAAGCGAAGTAACTAACACGACTTTCTTTTATATATATAAGATAATTTTACTAAGACAAAATACATGACACAAGTCATATGAATGATTCTACTATTTTAAGCTTTCATGGCCACTATGTGAATTACTTAGAAGTTTTATATTTCACAGAATATTTCTTATATTATTATGATGCACACGCTGTACCAAAATAGGGGTTTTTAATGCCACCTATTTTATCCATGTTTGTCCAGCTGTGGACGTCATTTGGCTGAAACGAATGAACGAACCACCTATTACGAGTATTACACACTCTAGTAAAATAATGGTGGGCGGGAGTTTGCATCGTGCGGTCCACACAGCTTATGACCGCAGTCTGTGGAGGAACACTATCTGTGGTCGCGATCCTCATCAGTGAGGGACCGAGGAAGAAGAAGAGAAGTAAAATAATGCCATAATGTTTTGCTCGATGCGTCTAGGATACGTCTAGATAATAAGTATTGTTTCGGCGTAGTAACTTACATACCCTAATCAATCACCTTAATTAACAATTGAATGAATACAAATTTATAGTAACTGTATTGACTACATAGAGATCCTGGTGTTTGCGTTTGTTTATTCTAATAAAAAAAGCTTAATATCATATAATACATGCTTTATAATTCTTAATTGATAGTTTTTGCATTAAATATAAACATAACATTTTAAATTTTATCTTCAGTTTAACGGATGTCAAAAAACAAGCCCATCAATCATGAAAATATTCTAGAAATTGAAAAGTTGATCAGGTTGACCTTTTTCGATGAGTTTTTTTTGTATAATTTAACAAAATAATTTAACAGATATATTTTTTATATAAAAATAGAGCTGTTGAATTATATAATGTATTTCAAGAAAGCGTTGAACCTGTTATTTCTTTATATCGATCACCTCCAAGATAGCATCCCACGTCATTTCAAATAGGTGCCATCATGAGAATTTAAGATCACACAAACATAGTTGGAATAAATTTGTTGCTGGTCAATTTAAAGGTCAAACTTAGTGACCTTTCGGTGGGCAAGGTCGCGCGGACAAGGAGCCCACTTGCTTCAAATTGGACCATAGCACGGTACACGAGGATGATTTCAAGCCATACATGTTGGTATACTAGTTTTCTGCCTAATTGATGGCGTTGATAGATTTGCATTTAATTAATCAACGTCTTTGTATAATAATATAATCGACTGGCAATTTAACAGGTATTTTGTAATCAGTGCTTATTAGGTTTTTATTCTTTTTCTTTTGATGCGTGAGTTGTAAGAGCTGAGACGAAATCATTCGTAACAATTAATTCTGAAATTGGTTGATATTTTTACGCAAGGCTGCTTCGTAAACGATCGCGAAATTCAATGTTTTACAAATTATACTTTATTTACTTACCCCCTGTTACCTCACAAAAACCCTATGTGAGATTTTAAAGCACCTGACACTGCTCGATCATCGCATTTCGTTAAGAAAAACTTGGCTACCTACCTACCAAGATACACTAACTATATCAAATCGATATTTAGCATCTCTTAGCGTTTCGGTTTTAAAGTTATTTGGTGAAATCTTAAATATTTTTTCCTTAGCAAAAAGCCAAATTAATGTTTTCAGTTTTTCATGGAAAAGACATAATAATAAGAAATAAAGTTTATTTCGGTAACTTTTACACATTTTTTATTACAAGTCTTTCTTATCCATGTTTCTTTAAACATTTTTATGTATGCGTAGAGTGCAATATAACGCCTGTATAAATTATTCAAGTTCGTAACCGACATCTCTTCGAATATTTCTGTACCCCCAGTGAAAAGGGATCTAACTCGACTTAGATCAAAATTGACTTTATAACATAATGTGAATCTCTGAAAAATTAGCTATTTTTGTATCTAATCGGTATGTTTCTACGACGTATAGAAAAGAAAATAATTTTGTGCCAAATGATACAAGTAAGGCTTTGTGAACCAATTTTGAGTTTTCTTTCGTGTATATTGATACATGTCTACTTTTAACAAAGTGTACCGGAGGCTTCTTTCAATTTTTTATTGTGTCAAGAGGTACGACTCGTGTTACTACTTTTTACACGATTGAAGTTGTTCAGATTGAATTTGTGATTAACAATATAAGATGACTCATATTAATATACACAAAAAAAACTATGTATTGTTGGTTGGTGAAAAAGAATGTAACTTAATTTATAGCACAAAAAGTAAAAGACAAATGATTATTTATTTTGTGTATAATGATTCAATTAGACTAATACCATTAACCACAAAAGTTTCGTACATGTGTAAAATGTTATAAGTTACTTAGATCAAAAACATTTGAAAATCGCAACTAATGATTTGGTTAATTATTTGGTGTAAAATGATATAACTTAGCCCAATTGTCAGATTAAAGGAAAACATAATGCGTAGTTTATAAATCAAAGAACTTTAGTTAATAGTTTTAATAAATAATGGTGAACATCTACTAGTAAAACATATAATTGAATTCATAGTGCCTAACGTTGTCAATAAAAGTACTTAATAAGTGCATTATAGAATTTACAAGAGCTCCAACTACCAGAACTCTTTATAAACAAAACTCATCACCTTTGACAACAAATTGAACTGGGCGAGTCATGTCGAGAACAAAATAAAAATGGCCTGTATAGCATTCCATCAGTGCAAGAGACTCAATGGTAGTAGATGAGGTCTCAACCCAAAGATAACACTGGCTCTACACGTCGGTTATATGGCCCTCTTACACATATTATTATGGATCACTTGTGTGGTGGCACAGAACATAACTATCCACAGCAAGATCAAAACTCCAAAGCCTGCAACGCCTAGTAAGCATAGCGGCCACTAGTTGTATGAGAACAACTCCATCGACATCACTTGAGTACCTTCTGAATCTCAGATCTTTAGACCTCATCATTCAGGAGAAAGCGCAAGCAGCCGCTCTAAGACTTAAAGGTAAGAACGGCATATAGAAGCAAAACAAGGAGACAGGACATTCCACGATCCTGCACAAAACCCTAATAAAAGAAATACCTCTCACCGAGGCACCTATCGGCAGAATTCCCTGTGTTCACTCTTCGACTGAAGATATAATATCCAGCTTACAGCGGAAACGCAAGATTGCTCTGGAATCAATGAAGTTAGGATATTACACTGACGGCTCCAAAACCCAAAAAGGTACGGGAGCTGGTGTCTTCTTGAATTACCTAAATATACTAAGAATATCAACAACACTAGATAAACACAATACAATTTTCCAAGCAGATTGCAATCAGAGCAGCACAGGCGGTTGCAACCATAGACATCCGAGGTCTGAATATAAAAATAATCTCAGATAGTGCAAGCAATACAAAGCAACTTAATATACTACATTATAATACTTATATTGGAATGCCATGACGCGCTCCTAAGTCATTGTAGACGCAACTGGCGTTACCCTGCACTCCTGAAGTGGATCAAAGGACACAGTAACTCCTTGGGCAACGACGCAGCAGATGAACTGGCCAGAAGGGGATCGTACACGACGGTATTTGGTCCGGAACAATTATAATGCCGATACCATAAGCACAGATCAAGACCTGGCTGCGCTCCAAAATAGAAAAATAACACCACACAGAATGGAAAGATTGTGAAAGATGTAGGCAAACAAAAGATGCAGTTGTGGATATTATATCGAAAAAGTTAAAGACTCATAAGACTAAACAGGGACAACATCCGCAAGGTCCTAAGTGTAATAACAGGTATGTTAAACAAACACCTACACAGTATAGCTGTACAGACAGCCTACTGTGCAGAAGATGCATGGAGGCAGAAGAAAAACCACAGCACGTGCACAAGGAGTGCAGAAGCGTAGCAGATCAACAGGCTCAAATTCTCCAATCACCAGGGTCGCTGCAGAAGGCCTGTAGCGACCTAGATAGGTTGCTGCTACCTGGGGGGATCTGGAGCGGTTGGAATAGGAAGATCAAATAGCGCACAATGGTCTAATCAAAAGGTTAAGTGCAATATTCGATTGCCCTGCAAAACTAACTACGTAAGTCCTTATGAATGGATACTATGTATAAAGTAAATAATTATGTAAATGGCATGTGTTGCTGGACTTTATCTGCTTAGCTCGTAAGTATAACATGTCTTGTTAATTCATGTCTCTATAATTTTAAGAAGATTTCCCTCTTAGGCAGTTCGATTTTTTCAAGTTATTTATGATTTAAGAAGAGGCTGACAAGGGTGGCTAAATATCTTGCGCTGCTTCTTCTCAGCACTGACCCATTTATGTCCCAAAATAAAAGTAGGGTTCAAGTGATACTAGGACGTGTTAAAGGGCTTTTTAAAAGCCTCTTTGTTGAAAACAAATGCATTTTATGACTTTACTTTTATATTATCCTTCTGTAGCCAAAAAGCAATCAATATAGCTTGGCATCATCATCTCTGGTCCAGAGTTTGATTCCTAATAGGGTAATTGTAGAAAACAAACTTTTCTCTGTCTCCTGTCTAATTAGTTGATGTGAAACCATTGTTGTTTCTGGTCTTTATTACCCAATTGCTTCAACTAATACTTACTTTAAAATAGGAGATAATGTATGTGATTTAGACCGATATCATTCATTGTATATGGTGTAATAATTAATAAAATAGTAGTTTCAGATCAGAATAAACATTTCAGGAGTAAATAATTAGAATTCACTCTAAAATTCTAGCCTTATTCCTTTACAATCGCCACTTATATCACTTTACACATAATTATTAGGATACTTAGATCGCTATTATGTTAGTTAGATCAGTTTACACATTTTTTTCTCATCACAAAATTGGTGTATATTGATATAAGTAGCAATTTTTGGACGATTTACCCCAAATAACCTGAAATAATGATTCCTCATAGTGTAATTACTAATGTTTGTTTTACAACTTTTTCTAAAATTGAAGAAACAAAAAATTATCAACAGGAATGGCGTAAAATGTATCACTTTACACTTGTTAGCGGGTGGTCAATTCAGTGTGGTGTAAAATGATTTATGTCCCATTACATCACTTTACACGAATGTAAAGTTGCCGTGCATGGCGATATAACTGGGTTTTTATTTAATTACGAAAAAACTACATGCTATATTTCCCAAACTGGCACACTGCCTAATTATATCTAACATTACCTTTCACCTAAAAAATATTTCACCAAGTTATCTCTAATAGCGACGAAGCAGGATTTTTTTTAACTTCAAATGCGATTTCCCAAAAATCACCATTTTTGACTTAACTCCGTTTTCACTGGGGGTACAGATTTGTCATCAGCAAATCTCTCGCTATAAGAATTTGCAGTAAAACATTATCAAGGCGCTTTAGAATTCTTCGTTTTATTTTGTTTCTGCAGCCTTTCAATATTCTAGTTGTAGAAGTTAATTAGTTTGATACACAGGTATTTTGTATAATAAAAAAAATATTTATACACGTTGTTACTTATTGTTGCTGTTGGTGTTACAATAAATATTAAATTAAATTGTTTCTAGAAGCTTCAAGAACACTCGTAAGGTCTTCCATTTTCAGCCACATCTAAAGCCTAATAAAGGACAGAGTCTAACGGCATGTACAGTGTACTATTATATACAGGGTGGAATTTTGTAATGCCACCTAGAGGGAAAGTACTCTTAATATTGTAGATAGACATTTTTTCTCAAAGAAAACATTCCTTTATTTTTGAAAAGAAATAGAACTGCATTCAAAGATTTCAAAAAATGTGCTTGCCACACCCTGGAATCGAACCAACTAAAATTCGTTAAAAATTACACCCTGTATTTTTATTACATCGAGCGTTAGGATTAAGTATAAGGATGAAATCTCTCTAACAAACTTGATAGATCAAATAAAAGGAAAACCATGAAATCTTAAATTATTTAAATTATGTAGGTTAATATGTAATGTAGGCTACAGAAAATTGTATGGTATGGTAGTGAATTTTCGAAAAATTTTCGGAAGTCTTTGAATGCAGTTCTCTTTCTTTTCAAAAATGAAGAAATGTTTTCTTTCAGTAAAATTTTCTATCTACAGTATTAAGAGTACTTTCCCTCCAGGTGGCATTACAAAATTCCACCCTGTATAGTAACTGTAACACGTCCAACATATTTTTTTTCTAGAACACAATTTAACGATTAAAACTCACAATAAATAAAACTTTTCATCTTTCAAAGGACAAAATACAATATTTTTCTGCTTCGAACTTCCTTAAAATTTACTCAAATGCGTATTTTTCTTCAAAAGTTTCCATACATATTCCAACGTCCAGGCCAAGCCAATTAAATATGTAAAAAAAAAACTCATTAAAACTCATTTATTTCTGTAAATAGGCTTAAAAAAAGCACTTTTACACGTCCCAGTATTAACCCTACCACTGCTTCAGGACAATAAATGGGCCAGTGCTGAGAAGAAGCAGCGCAAGAAACTCAGTCACTATTGTCAGCCTCTTTTTCAAAGGTTTACATGCTTTAAAATGTACAAAGTTATAAATATTTATGCGAGCTAGGCAGTAACGTATCCCAAACATTTTTATCTTTTAAATAATCATCGACTTTATAGTAGCCCTTTTTCATTAAGGTACTTTTAATATGTGCTTTGAATTTATGAATGGGTAGTTCTACAACAGTTTGTGGTAATTTATTAAAGAATTTAATACATTTTCCCATAAATGAATTACCAATCTTATGCAATCTGAAATTTGGAACGGCAAGTTTATTTTTGTTTCTTGTATTAAAGTTATGCAAATCGCTCTTTTTCGTGAATTGCTCTATATTTTGTATTGATATAGTGGACAAGTTTACTCCTATTAGTTGTGTATAGTAGATGGCGCTACTTGTAGTTGCAAAGATGCGCTCATTCGACGCTCATACAAAAGACATCAAAGAATCCTGGTTACTTGAATAAAGTATCATTTATTATTATTATTAATGCGTGACCGGATTTATAAATTATTTTTAATTTTAAATAAAATTTGTTTTTTTCTACAAAATTTTGCATAGATTTTCCAACTTCCACTGTATTGATTGATAAAGTAGACAAGTTAGTATTTAGTCTTATTAGTTGTGGATAGATGGCACTACTAGTCGTTGCAAAGCTAAAAAGTGCTCTGTACTCGCCGCCCATACAAAAGACATCAATGCGTTAGCGATTATAAAAGTTATTCTTAATAAAATTTGTTTTTAGTAAAATCGTATACAGGGTGTTAGGTAAATGGGTATATGAGCCGACACTAGCCCATGTTAACATGGTCATATAAATGGTATGGTGAAGTCAGAAAATTGATATCTTCATTTTAATTATTTTAATTTTCATACAGATCGGATTTTATAAAATTTATTTTGTATGAAAATTTAAAAAAAAAATGGTGATGTCAAATTTCTGACTTCACCATACCATTTATATGCCCATGTTAACATGGGCTAGTGCCGGCTCATATACCCATTTACCTAACACCCTGTATAAAATTGAATTATGAGATTATTGGGACTATTTACAAAAAATCTGTCACTAAATTACTTTTCATTTCTGGGCTGACGTGTTTATTTTCAGAGTTTGTTGACACTGAAATGTTTTGGAATAGATAATCAAATCAAATCAATAAATTTATTTCAGACGCTACAGTCCATACAATAAGGAGAAATAGTTAAAAGCCAAAACAGTCAGTCTTACATGATAATCAATTCTTTTTGGCTTTCCAATTATTGTTAAAGCGCTATATTTACATAAAACGATATGATTTCAAATAAGATTCTCTCTAATCAGATTCTAATCAGATGTATTCACATTCTTTGCAACTCGAAGGAGTGTGACCTCCTAATACAGGTATTATACTTAAAAGGAGATCCCAGGCACATGAAACAAAATGTAATCTTTAAAGGTACTGAATAAAGATTTTGCATTTTCATTTTTTGTGTTTCATGTCATACAAAAACTTAAGATTGATGAGTTTGCGTGTAAACATTAAATAGGTATAAAATGAAATCACAGTAATATTCTTCATTCATCTTTAATAAATACAATTGTACTTATAACTATTTACAGGTCTATTAATTGTATAGGCAGTATAGTAGGTATAATACTAGTAACACTCTTAAAAATAAAACATATTTTGAACTTTGAAAATGATAAAAGATAAGTAATGAAACTGTATTAAATGTAAGCTGATAACACAAGTTCTTTCTTTTCGACATTCAGGGTTATGCCAAATCAGTAATACATTTCATCATGATAATTTTCCCTTAGTTATAAATTTCAACGCCATCATTATGGCATTGTTATTCGCTTGGGATCATGTCATGTCTTCACGTGCCATCATTTGGTTTTTACACATCCTGCCCCCTCTCCCCAAGCACCCTGGCGGCCATTAGCGATTCTTGTCATACTCAACTTGCCAAAAACGCATTATCTAATCTAACAGTAATGTTTGACGCAGGTGTCAGCGAATACGTGAGGGAATTCGCCAATACCGTCTTATTGCCTATGGTGTGTAATTAAGTCAGTAATATTACTCTTATATACATATACTTTAAGCTAAGGCAAGCTTATGGAGCTTTTTGGTCGAGATGTGTGTATTCAGAGAAGAGTGATAGAAGAGTATCATAAAAATGCATCGGTACTGTTGATGTGTAAGAAATATAAACGAAATCACGGAACTATGTAGAGGTTTATAAAATATACATAGAATCGGGCAACGTAATGTTTATCCAGTTGCATTAACTAATTTATAATCTCGACCTAAAGCCAAAACTGAATTCGTTTCGTGTAACATTAATACTGGCATTGATCTATGTTAGTCTTGCGTGGTTACCACCAGTAGCCGCCGTGGTGTCCGTAGTAGCCGCCGTACGGCCAGTAGCCGCCGTAGCCGCCGTAGCCGCCGTAGCCGCCATAGCCGCCGTAGCCGTAGCTAGGCCAGCCGCCCCAGTAGCTACCGTAGTAGGGGTAGTAGCCGCCGTAGTGGCCGCCCCAGTGGCCGCCCAAGCCGCCCCAGCCGCCGCCCCAGTGGGAGGCTGCTGGCTTGAGATCCTCAGATGCTGAGACTAGGTCTTCCTTCTGTGGCGCTAATTCTGCTTCGGCTGGTTGTTGCTTCTCAGCAGGCGCTGCTAAAGCCGCCACCAGCAGGGCGAGGCTGACGATGATGAAGACGAGCTGGAAATTGATCAGTAGATGTAAAATTGTTATGCCACCGAACTGTAGTAGAAATGTCTCTACGTTTCGTTTGATTGGTACAGTCAAGACTGGCATAAGAATCTGAAATTATTTGACTATCCATCAATCGATTATAATGTCTTTCAATTTTGTAATAAACAGCTAGAACGTTTGTATCACTTAAAAAGAAATTAGTACCTCAAAGCTAATATAATACCGATACTGTATTGTATTCAAATGGCATTAATCCTTTTTCATTATTTCCCACGGAAAACAAAGCTGTACAAAATGAGTTGTTCATTTAATTGGCATATTGGCTTGACCTACATACACTTCATTTAAGCCGCACTACTCATACGTAAACAAAAAAATAAACAAAATAGTTCCAAAATCATGTAACTAAAATTTTATCGTCACTTTTTCGCCAAAAAAAAATTTTAACACAATTTATCTTAAAATATTTACTTTGATATTTTGATAATGGCACTTGATTATGACTTAAAACTGACTCAAGTAGCTAGTACTAAGTACTCACATTTTTGCAAGCCATGTTCGTTGAGCTACTACAGTTCGGACTGGCAACGTAGGGCGCGCGCGGGCGCTTTATAGCCCGACGCGTCCTAGAGATGCATGGATGAGTGGCTGGCTTCCTTCGGCCCATTGTACGCTGCCATTGAACTCTGCGCCTGAAGGTCCGAGGGATGGAAGTCGAGCTGAGAAAATTTGACATGTGACGTTTCAGATAGAGTTAATCTGTTCCAATCACCTGATCATCCTAAAAAACACTAAACAATATCAAAATTATCTTTATTCGTATAGACTAATTAAAATAGTACTTACAAATCGTCAAATGCTCATGAAGCCTATACATGACTCATTCTTTTTTTGCCATATCAGCGCTTCGAGACAAACATTTGGCAAGTGCTGAGAAGAAGCGCCGCAACAAACTCAGTACCACTATCTGCTGGTTTACTAAACTAATTTATTTTCTGCAAATAGGCTTTTAGGAAGCGCCTTTACACCCCTCAGAATTACTTTCTGCTTCAATATAATAAATGGGCCAGCGCTGAAAAGTAGCAACGCAAAGAACAGAACTGAGCAGATGTTGAATAACCCTAAGCAATTTCTTCTATCATGTGGATTTCGACACTACTTTTTCACTTTTATATCATTACTTCGCAGACTTTAATCTCTGATGATTCACAGTTGCAATAATAAGGGTGTATTTACTCGTTTGATTCATTTCAGTTTGACTTTAATTTCCAGTTTCGACTTACATAGATACCTACTTCAGTTCATTTTTCATTTCAGAGTTTTAGGTTTAGTCAAACATGCAATTTAAGTAGGTATTCTCAAAAAGGTCTTATAAACCCAACTGAATTCCTTGATCCTACGTTGGCCTGAAGGGTTAAAATCTGAAATCCATATACAAAATTCGATTACCTTTACATTTAACCTTCTCATATAAAAAAATTAATTATCAATCATCACGAAATTGAAAATACTTGTCATCGTCTACTCGTATCACCACCGAATTTGGGCATAAAAAGTAAATTGCGCAACAGTGACATGGAATGGGCGTGAAATTTAATTTCCTTTAGTTTGTCTTAATTAGCAGATGATTAGTGCGAGTGTAGCGATGCGAGGAAATTCAATCTGTTGACATTCAGTACTTTGTGGACTTTTAATTTGTTGGTGGGTCGAATCAGTTTGAAACTTAAAGTTGCCTTTGTTGGGAATTGAACCCAGGACCTTTCATTTACCAGGTGACTTCTTACCTAATCAATAAATCTAATACCCATTTTAGTATAGCTCTTTATTTAATTCATGCAAAATGGAGAGCAAAAGTTCATCATCATTTCAGCCACAGGACGTCCACTGTTGAACATAGGCCTCCCTCAACTATTTACATATTGCTCGGTTGGTACTCGTAGCGTAGTGCATCCATCGCCTTCTTGATACCTGTATGAAGTCGTTCTTAATTGCCTTAAAAATCCATCACTCTTGCATTTTTTACAAAAGCCACAAACCTACCAACCACGATTATTGGAACGTTGAGTACCTACTGATACCGCAGTGGATAATGAGCACGTATGCGACACTGAGTTTCGAACTCAGCGCATTCGTTGGCATCAATGGCTCATACAGTTCATCATCATATTTCTATGGCTTACACAGTTTTACGCAGCTTACACAGTGCATATCATTTGGCAGTAGATAGCATTTTTTCATCAAGAAGTTATTAATAATCATTATATGCTGCTTAAGCAGCGTAATTATTGCCAGCGTCTAAGCAGGCGGGTAATATAACAATTACGCGTTGTCGACGCTGACAATGGTGCCGTGATGTAGGAACGTCTCAATTAGATGCGTTTGACGAAATGATTCTGTGATGGCAGGGTGCGTGCTTTGTGCAGATAATAGCGGATTCTGAATCTCGTTGAATAAACTTTTTGTAAATGCCATGAACTGTCTAAGATGCAGTCTATGAAACTTACTAAGGAACAATTGCAATTGCAAATGCTATTTTCAGCATTGTTTCCTTTAAGTCGTATGTAAAGATTTATTAATATGCGCAACAGGGTATAACCCTACGTCATTGATATGCTTTTGTGGTTCGTATCAATTAAATGCATATTAACAACTAATTTTTGCTTGCGGCTTGGCTCTATTAACATTTAGACCTTTGCTTCATACCCTTAGGGGTGAATTTTGGAGAGTTCTTTCTTAGCGGATGCCTTATTCATAATACCTTAATAATAATAAATATCCATGGGCATTTTACACTACGTCCCAAACTAAGCAAAGCTTGTACTATGGGCACTAGACACTACATACTTAAATACTTTTTTTTGTAAATACATACATATTATTATACCAAGAAACACCCGTCACAAAAATTAAAATTCATCATTTCAATTTCTGCCCGGCCCCGGAATCGAACCCGGGACCTCTCGCTTAGTAGTCCGTTCTGAACCACTACACCAAACGGCCGACAAAACCTAATTTTTCGGTCAATCATATTTGACTTTTTTTTAACTCTGCTTTGTATTTATGATTACATAACAAACATGAAAGTATTCATTCAATCCGCTACCTTTGACCATCATGACCTCACCTTATACCGGGCATCCTACCTGCCGAACCTTCCGCCCTTCCTTCCGTAGGCCGGGACCTCTCTTACGTCCGTCATCGGAGGTAATGTCGGCTTGAGGTCAGGAACTCGGGGCTAATTTGCGAATACGGGTCATGAGCTCGGTAATTCGTAGGTTTTGTTCGAACAGGCTTATAAGTGGTTACAGAGGACGATAGGCTTTTGTCTTTCGGTGTTAACCGAGCTGGTAGTTTGTCTCTACGTCAGTGAGGATTTGATATTTTCTTACTGTAACAACCGTTTAGACTAGAATCGTGCGTAATATACAGTTCGTTCGTTCGTTCGTTTCAGTCGAAAGACGTCCACTGCAATAATATACAGTATGTTATTTTTATACTTGATCAAACCAAAAGAGTTCTTTTTCTACTCCTCAAATGCAACAACTTTTCCCAAGAGACCGAAGTTTAAAAATTAAAAATACCTTTTCATACAAATGATCAGTTACTTAGTATATTTTTTGTAAAAAAAAAGTTGCAATTGGGCAGTAGATATGTTCGTTTGATCAAGTTTAAAAAACACTCTGTATAATTTTCATTGATATAAATGGGTTGTTTTCTTTTTATTCCGTCCCTAATAAGGATGTAAAGACAGTCTGTCTGTCAAGACTTACGTTTTCTAGTCAAGATGGATTTGATTACTCCTAATAGATTCCTTTCCCATGGCACCATGGAAAACCTCTACCTAAAAATACAAATGTAGGCCATACTCGTACGGAATAAGCGTATTTCTTGAAATGATTTTCGGATTGTCATGGTAAAGTAAACCAATTATATATTTTAGCTAGTATTGCAATATAGCTCATACTTTTTAGGCTATTAGATTCACTGTGGTCAACAACGTAATAGCAAACTCCGAACTAATACGACGATCCGTCTAGCAAAATACAGCTGACTTATATGGCATGAACGTGTTTGGAAGTATAAATTGTATGGGAATCTACTATAGGAAAGAAGTGTCTTCTTGACAAAAAAAAATATTTGGGTTTTAGCACAGTAGTTTTCACTTAATGTAATTAAAAAGTTTTTCTTCAAATATATCTTGCCTTATGACGACTTCGTATGAGAAGTAGTTAGTAGCGGAAGAAAGTCAGCCTTCAGTACATTCATTATGTCTGCAATTTTTCCATTTTCCGATTTCATAACCAAAGATCTCCTAAAATTACAAACGTGTAACTGCAAAGTTTCGTAAATCAGAAGAATTTATTCAATCAAATCGTCTGCACTCCAAACAATGGCCCATTATCATTTACAAAGACCAAAAATAAACACTAAAATCGAATATCAAACGCTCAGCGGTAACAGTAAACATTCTGATGTCACGTCACTTGCAGGCTTGAATGAAATGTGACGCCGAAAACGGTAGCAATGACCGATGCGTTATATCGCGAGCTGAATAGAAATGTGCGGCTTTGGGAGAGATGGCTTGACGACAGTATCAAAGGAGGTGATAAAAATGCAACAATCGGCCAGGTGATTCCCTCGCTTTTAACTGTTGAGCTTGTACTTTAGCAACTAACAAACGGAAGAAAAACATAATAATAAATCTTTTATTTCCAAGAACATTCTTACAGTTTATATTAGTGTTCATAAATTATTCCAACATATTCTGTCGCATGTAAAAGATTTTGTTACGTATCTCCTATTTAGTTTCATATTTCGTTTGTTTTCTAATCAGTAATTTAGAGATGTAAAATAAAAGTACCTATCTTCAGTGTAGGTTTAAAGCTTTCAGTGAAAACACATCAAAATTATGCAACCTTTATAAAAATCGTTTATTCAAAAGTAAATACCAGTTATATTGGCAAAACAAGAATGATTTCAATTTTATTTATCTATTTGTGTATGTAAACATCAATGACACAACAAATAATCTGAGCAAATTCCACAGCCCTGCTCGCCGATTAGAGCTAGACAAAGTGATGGCCATGTCGAAAGGTGAATCGGCCGTATCAACAGGCCGGCCATTGTCTCGGGCGTGTCATAGTTTATGCCATCGATTGTCTTCTGAGGAGGCTGTGAGGCCTTGGAGACCCTCAAAAACAGAAAACATCATCAGCTGCAGTATTGGTCCTGGAGGTGTTTTAGTTACTGGTCTTATCAACAGGCCGGCCATATTGTCTCGGGCGTGTCATAGTTTGTGCCATCGATTGTCGTCTGAGGAGGCTGTGAGGCTGTGAGGCCTAGGAGACCCTCAAAAAACGAAAGAAAAAAAAAACATCATCAGCTATTGGTCCTATTATCATCATTTCAGCCATAGGACGTCCACTGCTGAACATAGGCCTCCCCCAATGCTTTCCATGTTGCCCGGTTGGTAGCGGCCTGCGTACTTTATAGGTATGGAAAAGCATGGAAAAGTGTTTTAACTATGATGCCATTACAGTCATTGAACTGTCTCAGTGTCAGCACGTAAAAATCTGCTTCACTCAACGGTTCTGTTTTATAGATTGGGTTGCTCTTATTTTACAAACCGGCTTATGTAAGTTGCTGATAAAACCAGAAGGTGGAACGGGGAGAGATTTAAAGTTCAATTTCAAAATCAAACTTTACTCGTATTGCACATTAAGTGTTATTTCAATAAGTTTGATTAAAACATACACTTTATATTCCTGATATAATTCAACCACACATGCTTCAGGATAATGCCAGTGCAGTCCAACAAAACTCAGTCTCTCACCAAACGAAAACTCAGAAACAAATACGAGTACACAAAATTGCGTCGTTATTTAATTAATATGTGCCTTGATATTTTCATGATTTTGATGGGATAGAGCACAGCACATAGAAATCTTATAGTCATTTGTAAATAACAATCAATTTAATTTGTATCATCGACTAAAGTTTTAAATGACGATTCTAGAACTCTTGATTATAAAAACCCCCACGTATAAGTTGTCGTTTGTCTCAATATTTTAGCAATGCGTGTCGCAAATCCCATGTCCCACTTACGGGTAACCACAGCGTGCTTTAATACTACGCCGCGCGGCACCCATGCGTGGACGGTGGCCGGTTATGTCACTGCGATCTGTACATCCAGTGGCTAATTGCCCTAAAATTTGATGAAGATTGTCAAGGGTAGTAATTGTTTTATTTAATGACTAGAATGCAAGTTGAAATTGCTTGTAGGGCTTACACGTCCCAAATACAGGGTGTCCCAAAAAGTAATGTCAAGCCAAAGCCCAGAGACAGAGCATCACTAGGGCTACCCGAATCACAGTGACTTTTGATAGTTTTCGAGTTATATTTTTTTTACAACATACAGGATTTTTAACGTTTTTAGTTTACATTCGTGTTATGGATGTAAATAGTTCTAAATTAGTCAAATTATACTTATGGTAGTTGAAATTTTATTCAGAGTTTTTCTAATCCCAGATTAAAGAAAGTTGCGCCATAGCAACTTTAGGCCGTCTAAAAACTAGCCGTACAACAGTTCCACCACACATTGTGTCGGAAGCCGGCAAGACAATCGCCACAATCGTGGGAAGTGACTGGTGCCGCTACTGCAACCACTTATTTCAAGTACAGGTCGCTTCAGAAATACTGACACTTCAGAAATTAAGATGTCTATAACTCTTATAGATATTAAAGAAAGAAAATAACCTGCAAATGCAACTTTTAGATGAAAAAAAACATAACTAAAATAAAAAAATAAAGAAACCTTGCTAAATGATTTTCTATCCATTTTTAACCTATATTCTCCATTTGTCTCCTGCACTTTTGACACTTACGCCCGTATTAACAATCGATGCTTGCTTAAGTGAAGCATCAAATCGAACGCACAGCGTTGAATAGAGCTCAGTGATCGGATTTATGTGTCACCCTGTGCGTCCACGCGCACTGTGAGACCTCATAGTAATGTTTGTGAATACGGGCGTAATGACGATGATGATGATAATGGCTTATTTATCACAACAAAAAAAAACTATCCAAAATTCTCAGGAAGTGTCAAGTACTTACTTATTACATAAATAACGCTCCTTGTCATTTAGTTGAAAATTGGTTCAATTAGCCGCATTAGACTTTATTGAGCTTATGAAGTAAAAGTAAAGCTTATTTTTGATCCCAACTGTACGTCCCCAGTTAATTATTTGCCGGCTAAAGGCGGGGTTCGTTTTTGCCCATTATTGTGTGCAGGTCCTTGTGACATGCATACATACATTCCTATTAGTGTTATTACCTATTTGATAATGCGGTTAGGGCCAATGTCAAACGAAATAATGGTGGTTTAATTAATTACAGGGCTGCTTAGGCTGTCCAAACCTTAATTACGAATTGCTATGGATAACGTGTTTTTTAACCACATTCGTAAAATGATTCTCTTCCCTAGAGATCCTTTACCTCACTTTAACTAACGTTTACTCGAGATCTTTGCCAGGTTAAGAATATTCTCGGTTTAGCTCCTTATATTCCAACTTAACATGAACATTCCGAGATATTTGCATGTGTATGAAGTACCTGTTAATTGATAGATAATGAAAATACGTAAAAGCGTTTATTAAACTTAATTTTATTTTGTACCATAAATCACTTGAAGGACTCAAATATCTCACTTAGAGCTCTACATTAAAAAATCAGTTGATTACTTGAAAATAATGACTTGATAATTTATTTTATATTACACCTATTACTTGCTCATATATTTACAGAACAATAATTGAGATAAAAGCCTTGAAGCCTTTCTCCGTAACTCTTCAATCTACCAAATTAAGCGCCACCATACAGTCTTCACCAGAACTAACTGGTTGCACCTAGCGCCATCTATCACAGCCACTGCTCAATTGGAGTAAAGTCGACGTCTCCCGCGCCGTGCGGCGCGAGGTTCCGCGGTCGCACGCCAGATGGCGCCTGGCGTCTGAAGTACTCGGCTACGTTGCCGCTCATACTGCCGTAGGGGATGCCGCCTGAAAATCAGGAAATAAAGGACTTTTTAATTTAATGTTTACAGACAAAGTTATTATTCTTCTTCTTATTCGTTACACTCTTGGCAGAGCGGTCGTGGTCACGTTGAGGCTTTGTTCACATCGGTTATAGAGGCGAAAACAACTCAAAGTTATGCAAAATCATTAATAGAGTAATGGGCATAAACTGAAGGTCTTATTGTCAGATTATAATTAAGCTTTTGCTATTGATCTATTGATCTGGATACAGCCTAGACTGCACTTTGTTGCTATTACCAGGCCTGTTCATCTCCGCGAGTTTGCATCGAAAACAAAACACGCACGATGGCCCACCTACAGGATACTATTCGACAAGGCCTCACATACGAGCGAACATTGACTCACGCACGCGTATTCTTGTGTATGATGGAAGAAAATAAAGAAAATGGTGTACTAAATACTGTGCAGTATTTAACTGCCTGAATAATAATAAAAACACAGAATGTCATGTACTTTTTTAAGTTGCCTAAAGACACTGAGAGGTAAATAAGTAGTTAACATTATTCATGCTAAATCATGTATTTCCTCCGCCATTTTCCGCAGTTTCGCACTTCACGTCACATCATTTTACCGAAGTCAGCCCTATAGCTTCGGCGCAGTGCCGATCACTGGCGTTTGTCAACAAAATGGTGCTTGACTCTTGAGACAGGCTAAATTACACCATATTATTAATGACATTGAGCATTTTTTTTTAAATACCTTCGCGAAGTAAAACTTCTGTACGTAGTACTTATTATTATTCTGTGCTAGTACTTGCAACTCATCAATGTCACAGCCTTCTTCTTCTTCTTCTTCTTTCCTATGCAACCGCTTTCCCCGTAATCCTAGCCCTATTCTTTAGTTTTTCAGGCATTATTACTTAAGGGACGGTTCAGTTGATAAGCCATGGTCCTAAGCTCTAGCCTTTTTAACTCATAATCATTTATATTTCAGGGAGCTCTAGGCCACCATCATTCCCTTCTTGCCTTCCCTTATACATTCTCGTAGTTCTGTTTCAGTCGTCATTTCAGTCTCATAGTCTATCCGTAATACTTTAAAATGCCGAGCGACGACCTGATAAAGGTAACAGGAAGGCGCTGGATGCAGGCCGCTACCAACCGTGCGATGTGGAAGTTATTGGGGGAGGCCTATGTTCAGCAGTGGACGTCCTGTGGCTGAAATGATGATGATGATGATGACGACTTTAAAATGCTTACCATATGATAGTCCAGGGCCTGGCAAGGGTGGATTGCCAGCGCTGTCCGGCCTCGCCGAAGCCAGCAGCACCAAACAGCTGGCGCAGATTATTAAGATCTGAAACGGGACAGAATAATATTTTCTTATATCCAAGTTGATTCATGTATTTATCGATACTAATATTATAAAGCTGAAGAGTTTGTTTTAGTCCAGTCAATAAAGCATTATAGATGGAAAACTGTAGAACACAATTTCTGACTTCAGGACTTTATTTAGACTAGTTAGGAGGTGAACATAGCGAAAGTCCCCGCCCTTAGCCCTTGAGCCGACGGGGAGAGGGGGGTTTAAAGGTGCCACTTTTCGGTTTTTCGCTTAATCCTCGAAAACTATGCGTCCTAGTGACATGACTACTATGAACCAAAAAAAGCATATTAAATTTGCTACAGGTGAGATAGTCAAGTTTTTCTATAAATTGTATAGTTTTCGCGGCATCTGCTCTAGAAGGTCTGTAATATTGGAAATTTTATTTTTGTCTTACATGTTTCCATCAGGAGAAAATCGACTAAATCAACATTGAGCTAATATTCTAGACATGCGGGAGCATGTTAAGCCTAGTGCCAGGGAGGGGACTGCACCGTGCGTATATTTAGACGAACCAATTGGAGCCACTTTTGACTCCACATCACTCAAAAAGTACTGTGCATTAACACTTTAAATTTGGCTCATGTGTTGAGACTTGCAAGATAAACATCAGCTTCAAATTTCATAAATATACCTCAAACTGTTCTTTAGGTATTGACGTCTAAAAATCTACATGGCTGACCTATAAGACCAAATTCTAACCACTTCCAGATGACCTCGAAGGTTCAAATTTGGCATCCAGATAGGTAGTTGTGTAAATACAAAGGAACAAATAAAAAACCAGTAAATTTTAACATTTCACAGGTGATAGATAGATTTTAGTGGCTTAATGTCGATTTTTGAACGTCAATACCTAAATAACCGTTTGATGTATATTTATGAAAAGACAATGCCGGAAATTGGCGTCTTTTTTTTTTCGCGCGGCCATCGACCAAACCTTGTTTTTTGATTACAAAATAGTGTAATAAACCAAACTTACTATGACATGTATACCTCTAAACTCAGTCTGAACTGAGTTACGAGCATTAGAAGTTTGATGATTTTCATACTAGATTTGCTTTTTGCGCGCAAGTTTTGTAAGAAATTGCAACAAAATAGTGACATTGTATGTGTAAACAAACAATACCATCCATTAAAGGCTCCATATATCAGTATGCAGCAGAATCAGCGCAATAAAAACATAGCGCAATGTTTTGTCGCAATTTCTTACAAAACTTGCGCGCAAAAAGCAAATCTAGTATGAAAATCATCAAACTTCTAATGCTCGTAACTCAGTTCAGACTGAGTTTAGAGGTATACATGCCATAATAAGTTTGGTTTATTACACTATTTTGTAATCAAAAAATAAAGTTTCGTCGATGGCCGCGCGAAAAAAAAAAGACGCCACCTTCCATACAAAATCTGGCATTGCCATTTGAAGCTGATGTTTATCTTGCAAGTCTCAACACATGAGCCTAATTTGAAGTGTTAATACACAGTGCTTTTTGAGTGATGAGGAGTCAAAAGTGGCTCCAATTAGTTCGTCTAAATATACGCACGATGCAGTCCCCTCCCTGGAACTAGGCTTAACATGCTCCCGCATGTCTATAGTGTTTGCTCAATGTTGATTTAGTCGATTTTCTCCTGATAGGAACATGTAAGACAAAAATAAAATTTCCAATTTTACAGACCTTCTAGAGCAGATGCCGCAAAAACTATACAAGATATAGAAAAACTTGACGGTATCGCCTGTAGCAAATTGAATAAGCTTTTTTTGGTTCATAATATTCATGTCACTAGGACGCATAGTTTCCGAGGATTAAGCGAAACACCGAAAAGTGGTACCTTTAAACCCCCCTCTCCCCGCCGGCTCAAGGGCTAAGGGCGGGGACTTTTGCTATGTTCACCACCTAACTAGGCTAAATAAAGTCCCGAGGTCAGAAATTGTGTTCCACGGATTTCTCTCTACACCGTCGTTAAGGCATTCATTGACTGGACTAGTTTGTTTGTTTACTTGAACGCGCTAATCTCCGGAACTACTGGTCCGATTTGAAAAATTCTTTCAGTGTTAGATAGCCCATTTATCGAGGATAGGCTATACAACATCACGCTACGATCAATAGGAGCAGAGCGATAATGAAAAATGTGGCGAAAACGGGTTTTCACGCGTACGAAGTCGCGGGCACAGCTAGTTTAATTAATAATGCGCTACCGTTTATTCAATACACGTGGCGGTATGCTCTATCGATTTAGTGATACTCTACTTGTACTATTTACTTATCCTACACATACTTCTACACCATAAACATACATCAGTAGATTGATATCAAATGTTTGGAAAATATAAATATTAGAATAAATTAAGCAAAATTTACGCTTTTAAAAAATCGTTTGAGCCTTATTAGTGACATAAACCACTTGACCGTACAAAGGCAGCTTGAACGACTTAAAAGCTCTTACAAAAAGCTTTGTCCTTGACAGTTCCAACTGGAACTAATGTGAAGGCACGACGCTAACAATATAAACTTATTAGTAAACAGTTTCCCTATGGCATGGGGATAATCATTTATGCGTCTTATTTTTTAAGTTGTAAGGACTAATATCGCATAAAACATGTTTTCTGGGCTGTGGACATGTTTTGGTATGCGGTAGTGTAGAGAAACTCAAAATCTTCGCTTTTTAACGATTGCCGGAAACGCCTTGACATAAGTGATAAACCGGTTTAGTATAAATTGCAATAAAACTTGTGTCAATGTAAAAAATATGGGAAAAAATTAAAATTAAAACCTTACCTTATTTACAACAACCTTGCTGTTTGAATTTTTTTTTTTTTATGCATAACAAGGCAGGTATTTGACCACAATCGCACCTGATGTTAAGTGGGATGCGGTCTAGGATGGTACATATCTGCCCTGTAAGTGCCTATTCACTCTCGCCTTGAAAAGGCCCGGATTATAGTTTTCGGGAAAGACAGCAGCAGGCAACGAATTCCAGTCCCTAGCTGTTCGCATTATAATGCATCGAAACGCTTAGTGCGAGCTGGTGGAATGTCAACAATTTTATGACATTTCATTTTAGAAGCATAGAATAGAAGGCTTAGATAGAGATCTAAGCCTAGAAACCGACGCATACTTGTCAAATCAAATCAAAATCTTTATTTACTCACACCTTCACCACCAATCACACCTTTGGATTTGCTGCCGCGTACCTAATCAAAATTGTTAAACAATCGTTCTTATGTATCACATACAAATAACCTTCAAAACCTACTTCGTTAAAAGGTTCTCAAGGCCCAGTAAATGTCACTTGTAACTCAATAACTAGAGCACCAGTGCATATTGGGGTTAGGGTTGGTAAGATAGGAATTGTATAGGCATTGTCATCATAATAAATTCCAAGAAAAATATGTCACTTTAAAATTTTGTAATTGTAGTTTTCAAAGCTCTACAGAGTTTAATGAAACAGTTTTCGATGATGGCAAGCATATAGGAGACGTGTATGAAGATGAACTACATGAAAATTAAGAGTATAATTCAAATTGTTTATGCCTGGTTCCTTGTAAATACAGAACAGGTCCAGCAGTGGACAAACGATGGCACTCTTCAGTAAGATGGAACTTTAATATAGTCCTTGAGTGCATACGCAAAACTGACTTGAGATAACGATGACCATTACAGTCGTTGAAATACATTCTTAAATTAAAATAATTCCGTGAAATATTTGCGGTGAAAATTGCCCAACAGTTTCGGTATGCTGATACGAACCTCGCCATTGCTGGACTATTGTGGTACACCCATTCACAAGCATATTTCGCCCACAAGGGGTTAAAGGGACTATTTGTAATTTGTGCAATAAAAAATACTTTTTTTAATGGTTTTGCTCTTATTGTCATTTGTCAACCCTGCGTGGTTATTTAATACCATTGTCCAGGTTTGACCTCAAGCACCATTTTGAATGTACGCTGTTGCTAAGTCAGTAATAGTGCACACGAGTTCTGTGTGTCAGTGTCTGGTATCAATTATTTATTGGGCTTATTAAAGAGCCAAAGGCGTGTTGTTTTATAATATAGTGGAAATACGCCAGTTACTTGCGTTGGATATTAATGAGATTTGCAAGCAGTTAATAACCTACGGAAAATGTCAAAGATTAATATTTTGACTCTGATTGACATGCACTTATGACCGCATCATGGGGTGAGTTCGTAAGATTAAAAGTGTCAAATAAATTGACATTGTCAACCAGTAGAGTTCCCAATTTCTGAAAATAAGCTGAAAACATCGTTTTGGGATTTGTGTCAGAAACTTGACACAAAATTCCCAATACTCGCTCAGTTGTTAGTATTGGAAAGTGAAAATTACTTGTAATTTTAATGCAGGTCCAATAAGGAAAGTTGTTTTATTGAGCATGCTACAAAAGGAGGATAGTAAAGTTATGAAATGAGAGCTTTTTTTGGAGTAGGTGTAGTTCTTTATGACATAGTAAAATCATTGAATAATTCAATGTTTTAAGCTTGTTCAAAATAATGTTTGATAGCGAAACTACAAAAGTTTTACACTTTACAACTGAATAATGTAAACAATGCTGAATTGTTTTTAATTTCAAACCATTCTTGTCAGTCAACCACAACCAAATATTGTCAGTCATCTCTCCCTAAACTGCAATAGCTCTTATTTCATAAACACATTTTGTAACTGGCGTCATATGCGGATTTTTATTGACTTGCATCATACCACGTGTTGACTTAATTAATATTGATCAGTCGTTATTGTTATTGATAATTCACTGACCTGTCTCAACCGAAGCATGATGACTGCGGCGCGCGAGTGAGCAGGCCCTCGCGAGCGCGCCGCTTAAATCGATGGATCAATCGAGCGATTTATTTGGCGACCGATCGAGAAACAAACGAGTGATACGATATTATTCACATCGAAATTAACCTAAGCTGAATTATTCTTCAAACGATTCTATTTTTCAGCTTTAAATCCACCTGCAAAATTACAAGCTTTCATTGTAAGCTAATATAAAAAGTTATTTAACTTCAAATCTATGCATCATGTAGGGTAGAGTAAATTTTTGGACATAAAGACTACAATTTAGATTTCTGCGACATTCAAGTCGGTGTTTTATGTAGCAAAATGAATAACTGTTACATGCGAATGAGTTTTCACATTTTCAAATATACCAGCGCTCTACCTTTTCTAAATGTATGGACTATCGAGTTTTTGTTCTAGTATCGGCTTGAAAATATGTTAAAATGGTTTATTAGAATCAGCATAGCACAGGCTTTAGTATTAGGGAAATCTAGGTGCTTATTTTGAAACGAACGCTCAGAACTGGAGATTAGAACCTGCGATTGCTTTAATTTCAATATTTAGAACAATTATAGACTGCAGTCGGTGCTTGAGTTTCTATCATTTCATAATACGGTTCGTAAACAGCATGTAAAACTTCCTGTTGAGACACTCGCAAAATTAAAACATACTTTCTATTTACTCATAGATACATAAACGATATTTACTAATGTACACACAAATCTTCTTTCGCCACTTATTCTTAGCACCAGCCAATATGTTGTCCCGAAGTGGTGATAGGGCAAGGTATATTGGGACATGTAGAAGTACCCTGAAAAGGGCTTACATACTAATAATATCATCAGTTTCTGTCGATTCACGAATAAGTACCCGACAGTGAAACTGCTACGTCTAGATAAGATATGACCTTGAAAAGTCCGTAGCCTTTAATAAAACGTTTAAGTTCGCGATGTTTTTCATACGTTTGTATGATCTTCCTAGTAGGTACTGGGACGGCACTAAGAGGTAAACACTAAACGCCTTTGGTATCTTATGCTGCTTGCGTTGTTGATTTGCAACACAAATAGTGTATTTCTGATTTGCTACAACTTATACCAAATAACATGGGTTTGTAACTTAAAAAATTAGATATAATAATACTGTGCAAAGTAGGTACGTTTGTGTACAATTATAAGAAAAAAATGGGTTCATGAAATCCTGTTATAAATAAACGGAGAATTTCATTTACCTACATCACTTTATTATGTAGACCAATTAAAATCAATGTAAACTAACGGATAAATAGCAAATACATCGCGTTTTTAATGTTTTAATTGTACTCGTTTTCTAAAAATTTCAGTATTCAATAGCTTTTATGCTTCCAATTTAGTCTTATATTATCTTCTTAGCATAATTTCAAAAAATGTATCTTACTCGGACTTAAAGATTTAATTCAAATATATTAAATGCATTTAATACTGTTTTACTTATTTACCAAATTAAAATAAAGTAATCTAATAACACCCGCGCAGCTGTTCTTTCTACAATTTTGTGTGATTGATTGCTTCCTCAACTAATACGGACATGATCCATGGTGTAGTTTACTCTCAAATCCTATTCCAATTACAGAAATCAATGTGCATCACTCAGAATACAGAACAAACCAGAAGGAGTGTTCGATAACATTTCTACGCGGCAACTTGTGTCCAAAATACTTCCCCTCCCGCGCCCCTCTACCCCCTTTAGTGTTCCTAGCGCCGTGTGACACCCCCATTTTTGGGGTAAAATTATGTAATTTTTTAAAGAGATGTTAAACAAGTAAAAAATAAGTAAGTGAAATAAGTACACACGGCCAGTGTTAACTATCCATTTCCGTTTTTGCTCTCGCTCTTATCAAATGGTGATTCTTTGCGATAGAACGAGACGACATGACTGGCCATAGGCATAGATAGTACCTACCTACCTATGAATTTAATTTTTACTCCGAAGTAACTAAGTGTAAGATGATTATTTATTTCTATTAAATAGTGTAATATATGTACTATATTTTATGTAGGTATAATATGTTATTTAAAAGTCAATTACAAAAGTCGAATATAAATTTTAGAATGCCAAGTAAAACAAAAAAGAAACTTAAGGTTCTTTATTATGTAAACATATCGACAACAAAACATTTGTTTACGGCGCAGTAGTGCTTTTAGTTTAACTTTTCTTGGAGTCAAAAACAGAATCCAAATCAAAAACATCACCAATACTTAAATTTGATTGCGAGGCAACTCTGGCTGTGTATCCTGAAAAAAAATCAGAGTAAGTATGTAAGCAATAATTAATTACTTAAAATTATTATTAAATATACAAATATTGCTGCTGCTGATCTGTTGATACCAATGCCTTACTTTTGAATAAATGGGAAAGTATGAAATTCACGATAGTAATTTATTATCTCCTCATTATTAGGGAGTAATATTATAAATTAATTCAATATATTGAAATCAAATCAAAATCAAAAATATTTATTCAGTTTAGACCACAAGTGGCACTTATAATTTAATTAATCAGGTTGTCATGTCATGGATGAAATTACACTAAAAACTAATTAAAACAAAAAGGATGGGGAAAATATTCCATTATTCTGTGGTAACGCTAACAAAATTAACGCGTGAATTTTTTATAAGTAGACAAATGTAATCTATATATATAAAAATGAAACTCGTTTCGCGTTGTCACGGCATCACGTGTGAACGGCTGAACCGATTTCGATAATTCTTTTTTTTAAATGTTTGTGGAAGTCCAAGGATGGTTCTTACGGAAAAAAATATTAAGAAAATCTCTACGCTAAGGCGGTACGAAGTTCGCCGGGTCAGCTAGTTCAATATAAAAAAGTAGGGTAAAATATTCCGTTGACCTGTGGCAACACTTACAAAATACAACCGTGATTTTTTTTGAAAATTATTATTTAATTAAAATGAATTGGAAATGTGCTACTTACGGATAAAACATGATCCCATGCACTTTCTTCGTAATTCCAGTAGCATTCTTACATGTTGGAACGGCACAAGACGGCATAATTTAATTATAAAGTGTCAATCTGACGGATATGTAAACAATGCGCGCGCCGGCCATTGACTGATTGCTCTAAAGTCAAAGTAGTGCGATTTGGAGTACTTTATATGAATACACATTTACGCCCGTTGACGGTTTCTGGTTTGTTCCGTATTCTGAGGTGCATCACAGCACATCATCCTAAACATTTTTGTTGCAACATCAACCCTATCACAACTACATAAGATTCAACTGTGTTCAACTTGACGTGCCGTCACGTACATCAACGTAAACTGTATATGCGATTCGTTAGCAACGTCCCTGACCCTAGTTAAGCTTCCTTACGCAACAGATCGTTGCCTTTTCCGCTGGGGCCATAGCAAGTTCGCTTGTTATGTAAGCTTGATGGTTGATGACCAAATGAAGGCATGCTTCCTATTTTTGGCCAATGAGTGATATCAAATTCACAATAATAAGGAAAATAGGAGAGGCGAGAATAGCCCAATGGTGTCGGTGTCAAACTTGCTGACTCTGGATAAGTACGGGGGTTTGAAACCCACCGCTGCTGGATGAAACCACTCGTGACTGAAGCATATTTAGCTTAGCACGAGGGGTTAATGGGACTATTTTATTTTTAAAAGCCAACAAAGCCGAAACTGAAATGGGCTTTATACAGCTGTACAATTACATGTAGTCCAGTCAATGAATGCCTTAACGACGGTGTAGAGAGAAATCCGTGGAACACAATTTCTGACCTCGGGACTTTATTAAGACTAGTTAGGAGGTGAACATAGCAAAAGTCCCCGCCCTTAGCCCTTGAGCCGGCGGGGAGAGGGGGGTTTAAAGGTACTACTTTTCGGTTTTTCGCTTAATCCTCGGAAACTATGCGTCCTAGTGACATGACTACTATGAACCAAAAAAAGCTTAATTAATTTGCTACAGGTGAGACGGTCAAGTTTTTCTGTATCTATTATAGTTTTCACGGCATCTGCTCTAGAAGGTCTGTAATATTGGAAATTTTATTTTTGTCTTACATGTTCCCATCAGGAGAAAATCGACTAAACTAACATTAAGCAAACATTTTAGACATGCGGGAGCATGTTAAGCCTAGTTCCAGGGAGGGGACTGCACCGTGCGTATATTTAGACGACCCAATCGGAGCCACTTTTGACTCCTCATCACTAAAAAACTACTGTGCATTAACACTTCAAATTTGGCTCATGTGTTGAGACTTGCAAGATAAACGTCAGCTTTAAATTTCATAAATATACCTCAAACGGTTCTTTAGGTATTGACGTCTAAAAATCTACATATCTGACCTATAGACCAAATTTTAACAACTTCCAGATGACCTTGAAGGTTCAAATTTGGCATCCAGATAGGTAGATGTGTAAATACAAAGGAACAAATAAAAAACCAGTAAATTTTAACATTTTACATTTTTAGATAGATTTTAGTGTTCTAAATGTCGATTTTTGAACGTCAATACCTAAAGAACCATTTGAGGTATATTTATGAAATTTGAAGCTGATGTTTACATTGCAAGTTTCAACACATGAGCCAAATTTGAAGTGTTAATGCACAGTAGTTTTTTAGTGATGAGGAGTCAAAAGTGGCTCCAATTGGGTCGTCTAAATATACGCACGGTGCAGTCCCCTCCCTGGAACTAGGCTTAACATGCTCCCGCATGTCTAAAATGTTTGCTTAATGTTAGTTTAGTCGATTTTCTCCTGATGGGAACATGTAAGACAAAAATAAAATTTCCAATATTACAGACCTTCTAGAGCAGATGCCGTGAAAACTATAATAGATACAGAAAAACTTGACCGTCTCACCTGTAGCAAATTAATTAAGCTTTTTTTGGTTCATAGTAGTCATGTCACTAGGACGCATAGTTTCCGAGGATTAAGCGAAAAACCGAAAAGTGGTACCTTTAAACCCCCCTCACCCCGCCTGCTCAAGGGCTAAGGGCGGGGACTTTTGCTATGTTCACCTCCTAACTAGTCTAAATAAAGTCCCGAAGTCAGAATTTGTGTTCCACGGTTTTCCATCTATAATGCTTTATTGACTGGACTAATGTAGCGACACCAATAATAAAAATAATTGAACTATTGATAGGATTGCAATACACAGACATAGGTACTAAGTTATAACACCTTCGAATTCAGAATATTCAATGAGGATATAAATAAAAGGCAAAAAGAAGAATTGAGGCCTTAATGGGTTGGAAATAATGATATTCTTGTTCCATTCAAGACTCAAGATGTTGATGCATTTTAGACTTGATTTAGGTAAAGATAAAACCTTGTGCATCAGAGACGCCACAAAAAACCAGACGTTTCTAATCAAGCAGCTTGCAACATGCACTTTCTGGAAGTCGTTGCAACATGCAAATCGCATTAAAGAAAACACTGGTCAAGCGTAAACTGCTGATTAGCTAGTAGCTGGTATCATCTTGTCAGGTTAAACTAGCTTGATGACATTTATAACATTGAAGTATTATGAGTGAACTATGAATTAAATAGCTAGCATTTATCTACTACATCGATCAATCTAAGGCTAGGTTGCACCATCTTACTTAAACTTTAACAAACGTCAAAAATCTGTCAAACTCCATATAAAACACACCGGTTATTGTTATAGTTACGGTCAAAGTCAGGTGGTGAAACTCAGCTAATTTAGGTTTAATTTTATTTTATCTTGGCATCTATTTTATCTTGCTCAGTCTTTCCACGTTCATATACAGACGGTGGCACATCTAGAATTAAACACTGTAGCATCTTATTAATATTATTTGCACTTGCAACAAATGTATCGTATGCGTTAACTTCTTGATATTTTCACCTTTTCATATTTCTATTAAATGACAATCAGGTTACAATAATCCGATGTACCAATTCGTCAAATTTGAGTATCTTCGACGATTTTAAAACTCAATCATCTAGACTCAATCACTAGGTAATATATCAGAGATTATTGTTATCTTAAAATCGTTTACCATTCTGCAATGAAGATCCCTGAAATTGAAAGCGGATCAAAGTTAGCACGCGGCATACCGGACCTGACGGTTGCATTTCATGACTTAGCGCTTTGTTGCGCCAAAGAGATCGTCACGGTATACAAAAGTCAATGTTAACATTCGAAGCTGATAGATTCTTAGGCTGAGTTTGCTCACCTTACTTTGACCGTAACTTTAACAATAACCGGTGCTTTTTAGGGTTCCGTACCTCAAAAGGAAAAAACGGAACCCTTATTATATAGGATCACTTTGTTGTCCGTCTGTCCGTCCGTCCGTCCGTCTGTCAAGACCCTTTTTCTCAGGAACGCGTGGAGGTATGAAGCTGAAATTTATATCAATTACTCAGGTCTACTGTCCCTTGAAGCTGTGAAAAAATCAAACTTCTAAGCCAACGCAATCAAAAGATACAGCCGTTTATGCCGCAAATTTTCGACACTTGCAAGGGAATCAAAACCTACAGGGTGCTTCCCGTGAACTCAGAATCTTGAAATTTGGTACGAAGCAACGTCTTATAGCATAGATAAAGGAAAAATTACGAAAACCATAAATTTTTAGTTACATCACATAATATATTTTTTTTAATAATTTTAAACTTACTACCCATTTCCTCATAAACGCGTAGAGGTATTAAATTGAAATTCATACCAAATACTCAGGTCTATAATACCTTTAAGCTGTAACAAAATCAAACTTCTATGTCAACGCAATCAAAAGAAACAGCAATTTAAGCTGCATATTTTGAAACTCGCAAGTACTCGCAAGGGAATCAAAACCTAAAGGGTACTTCCAGTCGACCTAGAATCTTGAAATTTGGCATGAAGCAACGTTTTATAGCACACATAAAGGAAAAATTCCGAAAACCTTAAATTTTTAGTTACATTACAAAATATATATTTTTTAATAAATATAAACTTATTACTTTTTTCCTCATGAACGCGTAGAGCTATCAAGTTGAAATTCATATCAAATACTTAGATCTAATTGCCTTTAACCCGTGAAAAAAAAAACATAGTTATGACTCGATTGTCGTAATGAACGAACTTTGTAAACCTTGCAGGTTTGTACGGAACCCTCGGTGCGCGAGTCCGACTCGCACTTGGCCGGTTTTTGTATAGATTTTGACAGATTTTTGACGTTTGTCAAAGTTAAAGTAAGATGGTGCAACCCAGCCTTAGTGTAAAGAACCTCATTATCAAAAAAATACAACATAATCATTTAACTAGAGTCGGAATCCAATATAGGGTAAACCGACAGTCATTGGACGCTGCCAGTCATTGGACAAAACAACCCTTGAATTTTCTTAAAATGAATATTCCTTCAAATACAATGAATATTCCTTCAAAAAAACGCCATTTTATCTCCATCAGTCGGAATCTCTCAGTTGTTGAAATAGAAATGCTATTTTTAATTCAGTAAATAACTGTCCAATAACTTTCTTCAGTGTCAAATGACTGGCAGTTTACCCTACTTTGGCAATTTTATTTTGTACATTATTTAATCTTTACATTATTTCACTGTGCAATCAATCAAATTGATCGGTCTACTTAAAATAACTAGGGCATTAAAACATTCGTATCATATTAAGTTGGTCATATTCGGGGTGAATTTTGCCAAAATCTACGTCATTTTTCTTTAATCACATAATAGTAGGTACATTTTTTTAGAAAAATGTTTAGCCATTATCGATTCTCAACAGACCAATGACACCTATGGTCGTTGATGACACATATGGTATGTGCTGTTGACATAACTGCACCCATTTAGTAAAATCTACAATAGGACAATTCAGATGATTTGCTGTTATGCCAAGTGCACAGAAACTGTGTTTAAATTATAGCTGCAACTAGCACGTGTATTGGCTCTTTCCCTTGCGATTCATTATGATTTTTGTTTATAACTTACACATCGTAAGTTTAAAGGTAGTTCAATATATCCGACTATCGGTCGACGAAAAATCGATGGTCTGCGCCTAGGCTTACCCATTTGAATCGATCACAATCACAAAATAAATAACCGGCCCTTTGTGTTACGGCATCAATCTAATTTCGATTAAAATTCGAGACATGTCTAATCAATTTTACAAAGTTACAATGTTTAACTGACCTTGCATTACATTGCTAAAACCAATTATAATTTAGATTCACTTTTTAATAGTAAAAAAGCGATCATGGTTTCGAAAAGCTTTGCTGCCTATTAAAATTAAATCAGTGCGTTTGGTAATATTTATTAGCGTTCATTGTCGAAACGAAGGGAAAGTCTAAGCTTATCAACACTAACATAAAAGATATAATATCTATGAACTGTTCATTTTCTATAGTCCATGAATTCGCTTGGAAAAAATATGGTGAAATTTTGCCATGATTTTCAAAAGCGCTACTTAATTAGTCAAAAAATTATCTCTATTTAATTTATTTAGTGCTAACGTCGATGGCTTTTAAAATCTAACCTAGTAGGGTCTAGATTTCGAAACACTATTATTTCTCTTATACATGCTTAGGTCTACACTATTTCAACCTTGGTACCTATCGAGCTTTATACGCTGTATGTTGTCCGCTTTATTTATTTATGATGAATAGAACGGTAGTACCAAATACATGTATAAAGCACAGGTGCGCCTACGATATGGCTTATTGTTACCAAAATACAGGGTGATTTTGTTATCAGTATCTGGTGTGGCGTGTAAATAGCCACACCAGGCGGGATCTTAATCGGAAGTCCAAATTACGTTTCCCAAATAATTTTGCCTGCAGAGGAGAAATAGTTGGTCCCACTAACCTCTGAGCCAATCTCGGGTCCCCTTCCGTCAGCTCGACCACTGCTGGGCACCGGGACACTCCGGGATGAAGATGGATCGGCTTCACTTCCCCTGCAGGGGGTTCAGGTCACGAGCAATTTGGGCTTTGAATGCGTAGGTGGTTTGCGTAGATGCGTTGTGCGTTATGATGCGATTTGCGGGAGATAACAGTGCGGTTTTTTCACTCGCGAGACTGCGAATATGTGCGTTGCGATAAAGTTTTTACGGTGAAGTGTGTCAAAGCTTGACGTTCAGAAACGCCAAGAATGACCACAGAGATGTGGAAACCAAACAGTTTTCTACCTGCAGACAAAACTATTTGGGAATTAAAAATAAAAATAAAACTGCGTACATCTGCGTAACCATACTCCCCGCCTTGGAAGTTCGCAGAAACTTTCAAAAAACTTACTAATGTGAACTTAATACGTTGCAATCCTTGCAGTGCAACGGTGTAAATTCAAAGAAAACAAAAACAAATCAAAAGAACTCAGACCTCGAGTCTAATAACTTAACAATAAACAATTAAATGCGTTAAAATAAAATATATTATTGCGTAGGTACTGGGTACAACTTCACGACAGGACGTTTAAAGTTACCATATTTGGTCCTAACCATCGCTACGCGAGTGACACCATCTGTACCAGGGTACACCTCGGTGATAACCCCTAAAGGCCAATTAAGTGGCGGACTATCGTCTTGACCTAAAAGTACAACCGTGCCTACCTTGACAGGGTTGTCATGAGTAGCCCATTTCTGTCTGACTTGCAACGTGTGCAAGTACTCCAGGCGCCATTTTTTCCAAAACGAGAGGATCATATTGTCCAACAGTCGCTTACGCTGCACTAAATTTAGCCTGACATCCGTTAAATCAGCAGCGGGAAGAGACTGAAGAGGATTCGACATGAGAAAATGCGCTGGTGTAATTACCTCTGGATGAGGATCTGCCGAGATGACATTTAATGGGCGTGAATTCATGACACATTCGATCTGAATTAAAACTGTTTGTAACTCTTCGTAAGTGAGCAACTGACTACCAATCACCCTATATAAATGCGTTTTCAGAGTCTTAACATTAGACTCCCACATTGCGCCGAAATGTGGAGCACGCGGTGGAATCATCTTCCAGTCAATGCGGTGGCGAGCAAGTTCACCTTTCAATGCGGAATTAAATTCGTCTAATTGAGCCTTTGCACCGACGAAATTCGTGCCGTTGTCCGAATATAAACAGGAAACTGGACCGCGGCGCGAAATAAAACGCTTAAACGCGGCTAAGTAGGTGTCTGAAGATAAATCCGACACTAATTCTATATGTATAGCCTTTGTAACTAAGCATACAAATAGGCAAATATAAGCCTTTTGAGCATGCTGACCTCTGCGACGAGAAAGAGTAATGCGGATGGGACCGGCATAATCTACTCCGGTGTGTACAAATGCTTTGTTCTCTTGCACTCTGTATGAAGGTAGGTCAGCCATTCTTGGAGTCGGGTGAGCAGGATTGACTCGAAAACAAGAATTGCACTTCCTAAAGTTGCATCTAACTGTAGTCCTAGAGTCTAGAATCCAGAAGCGCTGGCGTAAAATAGACATTAATAACCCAGGACCTGCGTGGCAATTCAAAACGTGGTAATGCCTAATTATCAAGTTAACTACATGATCGCGTTTAGGGAGAAGGACTGGATGTCTAACTTCAAATGGTAAATCAGATTTGGAAAGACGCCCACCGACGCGCAGGATACCTTCTTCATCAATGAAGACTGCCAAATTACGCAGCTTTTTTGACGGGAGTTTATTATTTTGAAGAAGGGCTAGTTCTTCTGCGAAATGTACAGCTTGTACAGCGCGTACAACATACTTCTCCGCGATGATCAAATTATTGATGCCTCCATCAAGCGGAACTCTTTTAAGGAAGCGTAAAATATACGACACAGTCTTAAGCAACTTATCCCAGACAGAAATGCGTTGTGCTAATTCATATAACACTGGGACTGTACGTTGGACAGAAGAAGCAGTAAATGCGCTAGCCTTATGTTCAGGTAAATCCGTACATTCAGTAGGAGAAAAAGATGCGAGAGGCCACTCCGATGGTAGCGATTGCATCCATGTGGGTCCTTTCCACCATAAATCGTTATTAACGAGGTGAGAAGGTAATAAGCCTCTAGAGAGACAGTCACTCGGATTCTCTTCTCCTCTGACATGATGAAAATTATCTGGAGATATATTCTCCTGTATTTGCGCGACTCTATTGCTCACGAACACCGACCATCGATGCGGTGACGAGCGTATCCACGACAATGCGATCGTAGAATCAGAAAATGCGTATATATTTGCGATAGGAATGCGTTTGCGGTAAGTATCAGCCACAAGTTTTACTAACTTGGACATTAAAAGTGCTGCGCACAATTCTAGGCGCGCGAGCGTTTGAATCTTTGTAGGCGAGACCTTTGATTTGGCACATAATAATCTGACCGTTATATTTTCCTGATCTATCGTCTGCACGTAAACAACACAACCATAACCGTTCATACTTGCGTCGCAGAAAGCAACGATATTCACAACAGAACTATCAGAAACCCCAATATGACGTGGAATTTTCACAGTGGAAACCAAGGGTAGCTCTTGTATTAATGCAGAAAAACGTTGTACTATTGTTTCGGACGGTGTATCGTCCCAGCCTGCGTTACTAAGCCAAAGCTCTTTAATAAGTAACTTGGCGTATAATATAACCGGAGCTATCAAACCGAGCACATCGAACAGGCGGGCCACAACCGAAAGAATATTCCGTTTTGTACATTTCTCAATCATCTGAGATGCTTTAAAATGGAAGGAATCATTTACTGGATCCCATGAAAGACCAAGGATCTTAGAAGAGACATTGTTTCCTTCTGAAAAGTTTATAGGACTCCGGTGTGACTCAGGGAGATTCTCCAATAAAGTACGAGAGTTACTACACCATTTGACCAAGTCAAATGCACCGGACTTGAATAGCGAGATCAATTCTTGCGCCAAACAAGCGGCAGTCTTCTCATCAGGAACAGAATGAACGAGATCGTCCATATAAAACTTAGTCTCAGCAATACTAGCTGCGACAGGATATTCTGCGCTCAAGTCAGACGCTAGCTGTCGCACAGTGCGCATAGCTAGGAACGGACTTGATTTAAGCCCAAATGGGACGCGGTTGAATTGAAATGTGCGGATAGGCTCATTGCCATGAAAGCGATACAATATCTTTGAATATTTGCGATGGTCATCAATAACACCAATCTGCAAATACATTTGTTTAATATCAGCCGTAATGGCTATTGGAAAAAGTCTAAAATCAAGTAATAAAAGAAACAGATCGGCCTGTAAATTAGGACCGACGTGAAGAACGTCATTCAAGGACACACCAGTGTGCGTCTTCGCGCTCGCATCTAGTACTATGCGCGGCATGGGTTTGTCAGGTCTCACGACGGCGTGGTGTGGAATATAATATCCCTCATCAGCGTTATCAGAAGTAACCTCAGACAGGTAATCGTTATCAATATAATCCTGGATCACCTTATTATATTGCTCTTGCAACGAAGGATCCTGTTTAAACTTCCTTTCCAGGGCCATAAATCGTCGCTGGGCGGGAGTGCGAGAATTGCCTAAGTTACTAGGATCTTTGGAGAAAGGTAAAGATACGCAATATCTACCGGTGTCATCTCGCGAGACAGACGATGCGAATAAATTCTCGCAGATCGTATCTTCCTGGCTCAAATAACCTTTGACCGGTAACTCCTCTAATTGCCAAAACTTATGTACCATTTCATCTAGCGCCAATGCTGAGAATGAAGTTGCCATATTATTAACACCTTGACTACCTCCCATGAGCACGTAACCAAAAGCAGTAGATAAAGCTGGCGGAGCTTGTGAGCCAGAATCCACTCGATTTCCCAGATAAATATACGGAAATAGTTGCGCTCCTAGAACTAGGTCTATATTACCAGGCACATTCCAGGTAAGATCCGCTAACGGCAAATCATTCAAATACTCCATGCTACAATTCTCAATAAAGTGCGAAGGCAGTTGATCAGTTATAGAATCTACCACTAATGCCTGAATTCGGTATTTATTGTTCAAAACAATGCGCGACTGAATCACCATGTCCACGTATCCACGTATTGGTCTCGATGATGAACCAACACCCTTTACGTATGAATTCGTAAGTGGAATCCCACCAAAAACATTCTGTAAAAAACTAGCCAAGTCTCGATGGACCTGCTTGTTTATCTCTAAAAAGTAATGAAATCTAGACAAAGTCGTGCCAAGTCTATGGTTCTTTACTGCAATTTCTTTATTATTATAGTTAATGTTGTGTGACTTGGCCGTTGAAGGGTACAAAACCAGGTGGTCCATGACACCATTGCACCAATCTGTCGCCAGAACCGCTAGCCATTGACGATGGAAAATTGCCACTTTGAAAACGTTGATTCAATAACCAGTCAAGTAGGCTTGATAAAGCTGCGTATTTCAATAATACTTTATGTATGATTATCTTATAAAGATTGTTCAACGGCCAAGTCACAATACATTAACTATAATAATAAAGAAATTGCAGTAAAGAACCATAGACTTGGCACGACTTTGTCTAGATTTCATTACTTTTTAGAGATAAACAAGCAGGTCCATCGAGACTTGGCTAGTTTTTTACAGAATGTTTTTGGTGGGATTTCACTTCTTTTTGTAGAAAGTGGCATAATTATTTAACGTATTTTCTTTTCAAATTATCGACATTTTTTGTACGATATTAAACACAAATAAACTAAACGACCTTTAAAATTGACAACAAAGCAGAAGTTGTTTTAATAACTTAACCTTAGCCAACCTCACCATAAACGAAATCAACGAAATTCAAATATTTACACAACATTCAACTTAATCGACGGGGGGATCTAGAAAGGAAAAATAATCTGGACACCGCGGTGCAGAAAAATGACGCTCAAAGTGCTAGCGCCATCTAGCGGTGAGCGGTATAGGCGAACACCACGGTGCCGGTGTGGCGCTAGTAGTATTGTTTATGAATGTGGTGTTACTCCAGATCTTCAATTTTCCTAGTTTTTATAGTTTTCCCTTTATGTAGTCATTAAACCCTAACTCTGTACCAAATTTCAGCTCTCTGAGTTTATGGGAAGTACTAGTTCTATTTTGATGATCATCAGTGAGTGAGTGTCATAAATGCGAAACTTTGCTTTCGCTTAACTTTGAAACTAAATGACCTACAGACTTGAAATTTTGGATTTTAAGTATGTGATTATAGCTTACTAGATAACGAAAATTTCAGCGTTCTGGTCTTATCCAAAGGTTCTCAAATAGAGGCCTGAAAATGCGGCGAAATGGTTCCAGTAAAGGATGGTACGGCAGTGTTTGCTACGCGCTCGACTTGGCGGGGGCACTGCCGTGCCCCCAGATGACAACTAAATTCAGAGATTTGCAACAATCGATTGTAATTAAATTATTCTGAGAGCCATTATCTATCAAACATCGGATAATGCGTTTATAATTGTTAGCATTAGGCTGCATGGCATATACTTGCGCGGTTGAAAGTAAAATTGTAGAAGTAGGCTTTAATTTAACGCTAAAAGACAGCGAAGAACCGCCTTGCGGTGGCTTCTCATTCGAAGCTGCGCTCCCCGCAGTATGGGTAAGCTGCACGGGTTCGCGACTCACTGCGCTCAATTCCGGGTTCGAGTCCATTGCGGCGGAATAAACCGGTGCGGAGGTGCTCATGTGCACAGCATGCGTATGCGTATTTTTGCGAACATCATTACTCGTCTCAAAATGCAAAAGTGTATTATGCTTCTTACCGCACTGCTTGCAAACTGACGTGGATTTGCAATTAGTTAACGTATGCAATGCGCTAAGACAGTTGACACAACTATTTTTGGATTTAATAAAATCAAACCTAGCTTGCGGAGAACTTAAACCTTTGAATTGGTTGCAGTTGTAAATTCTGTGGTTGCTATCGTTACAATATAAACAAGAGCTGTTACTATTATTTGCGTTGGACATAAAAGATTTATATAAAGTCTCAGCTGGTTTGTTCGAGCCGCGTGTGTTCGACTGCGAATTCGAACTATTGAAATTATTAGAAAGCGTCATAATCTTAGTTTGATCTTGCATGAATTTTATAAAATCATCTGAGGTGGGCAACTCCTTATCTCTTACTGAAAATTCAAAGGCGTGAGCTGTTTGCCCATCAACCTTGCGTAGAGCACAATGGAGCAAAATAAAATCAGTCAAATCCTCTATACCTAACTGTTTTAGAGCTGCGACCGAAGAGGCATATCGTTGTATGAAATTATCCAAACTTCCCGCAGATGATGTACAAGTTTTGGAATCTAAGATGTTGCTTAAGTAATGGATGCCTAATCGACGCTTGTCCTGATATTTCTTTTCCAGACTGTCCCAAAGTACGCGATAGGTATCACCAGTCGGAATTATGCCAGCAGTAATTCTCAGGGCATTATGCGTAAGTTTCCCTACCAGATACTGCACACGCTGCGAGTCAGTCAGCTGGGGATTATGATGTATATTGGCCTTGAAGGATTCATAGAAAACCGGCCATTTTTCCATGCTACCATCAAATGACGGAATGTCAATAGGTGGTAATTTGATCTTATGAGTATGCGTTTCCGGTTTTGATGACGCGGCTGAAGAGGCACTCATCTTGTTCCTCATCCGTTTGATGAGAGTGTATAAATCCTCAAAGGCTATCATTGGGCTATAGTCAGGCACAGCCGATGCGTTTTCTAACAAGCTAAATTCGTTTATGCTGTCCACCATGGACCTATAAAAAAAGTCGGACGGATTCTCATCAACAAAATACTGTGACATTAGGATACACCAGCTTGCCTGTACGTACAGGCCGGCACGCACACATTCACACCCTGTTACACCACTTCGAGTGCAAACTTCACACAGTTGACACATTTAAGCAGCGAAAAAACAACACGAATACGACATGTCTTGTGTGATGAAATTGTGTAAAAACCGTTCTGTTCGAACAAACAAAAATTAAGGAATCACATTTCACAGGCAAAATAATAATCCAATCACTTATTTCCCGACATTAAAATATTGAAATTAATTTAAATCAAACGTCATTCACTCGAAAAAATAATACGTCAAAGACCAGTGTTCTCAGTTATTTACGTGGGAAAATTACCCGAAATATGGGAAATTAATAATAATTTTAGGACTTTTTAGTTATTTATTACGCATACTATGGAAATAAAATAATTTATCATAATAATTGTGTTTTAATGGGATATATTTTCATAGGCAAATTTGATCCTTCCCAAAAATGTGGAACTGCAAAATTCAAATTTTCTTACATTGATTTCAAGTCAGTGTCAGGTTGTATGTTAAAAAAAATCTATCAGAGATAATAATAATATATTGATGATGCATAAGATTATGATTATAATGTACACAAGATTCGTAATTTGTAACTGCGTGAATCATTTTTGATCAACATTATGTACATAACTACATACCCTGACACACTGACTTGCAAACAATGTAAGAAAATTTGAACATTGAAAATTTCGCGCCTACCTCATCGCATTCACCTTTCATCATTTTAAAATGGCACGGAATAATTCTGTCTACATTTCCAAGTAACATCTGCCGATCTATGTTTTTCTTAAAATAAATGGGTAAAATGTTTTGGCTAACATGGCATCCCTAAATTCACTCACACAATAGACAAACGCCAAAATTTTGCGTCACAGTTTTGTTGTAGCGCGAGTTCCGTCCGCCTTTTTTTATAGGTCCATGCTGTCCACAATAGCCTCAAATTTGGAATGTAATGCGTCAATAGATTCCGACTCGATCATGAAGTGTTCGTTTGACCGAGTATCCACAAATGATGTCACTTTTACAGAAAGCTCGTAAATGCTGTTCACTTTCTGAAATATCGCGTCTTTTTTTGCGTGAAGAATCTTCAATTTACGTTGAAAATCCTCCATTGTGCGTATTTATTAATTATAAAAGTGCGAAACAAAAAATAAAAATATCAAAATTATTTACGAATATGCGGAATTGCGAATATGCGGAATTGCGAACGTTCGGTCCAAAATTGTACCCAGAATAACCTCAGGTTCCTTAACCGTACCTATTGAAATTATAATGCGTAACAATAATGCAATAACCCCGAAAATTATTTGCGATAAAATTAAATTTTAAAATCTTAATTTGAAAATTTTCCAAAGATGTCCGACAGATGTCAAAATTTGGAATTTTCTAAAAGTTCACCAAAATTACGTGAATTTCATGAAAATTATGCTGCGAAAATTGCTGATGCAATATCCAAGCTGAAGGACCACAAAACTATGGTGTGGCGTGTAAATAGCCACACCAGGCGGGATCTTAATCGGAAGTCCAAATTACGTTTCCCAAATAATTTTGCCTGCAGAGGAGAAATAGTTGGTCCCACTAACCTCTGAGCCAATCTCGGGTCCCCTTCCGTCAGCTCGACCACTGCTGGGCACCGGGACACTCCGGGATGAAGATGGATCGGCTTCACTTCCCCTGCAGGGGGTTCAGGTCACGAGCAATTTGGGCTTTGAATGCGTAGGTGGTTTGCGTAGATGCGTTGTGCGTTATGATGCGATTTGCGGGAGATAACAGTGCGGTTTTTTCACTCGCGAGACTGCGAATATGTGCGTTGCGATAAAGTTTTTACGGTGAAGTGTGTCAAAGCTTGACGTTCAGAAACGCCAAGAATGACCACAGAGATGTGGAAACCAAACAGTTTTCTACCTGCAGACAAAACTATTTGGGAATTAAAAATAAAAATAAAACTGCGTACATCTGCGTAACCAGTATCCAATTTTTTTTAATAAGCTCTATAGAACAATTTAAAAATACAACTTTATCTTAATTACTGTTAATCGCGGTATTTTTCGCGAAAAAAATTATTGAAAATCTAATTCGTGGGTGCCCATATCTTAATTTTTCAAGGTTAAGGCTTATTTTCGCGTACAATTATGTCTATTAAGCTTTGTAGAAACTGTGTGTACGTATTTTTCTATTATCGAAGCAAGTTATCCACGTGAGCCAATTTTGAAACCGCGCGCAGCGGATAAAAATAATTAAATATGAAAAAAAATTTTTTTTTTACGTAAATCGATTATGTTATCGAGTCGCTCCTAAAAATTTGGATACTGATAACAAAATCACCCTGTATAGGTAGACCTCCTTTAATCGTGTCACTTCTTAGTCTTATGCCAATTCTCTCCAATGAGACCCGGAGTCAATGTCGTCCGTTCCCGGTTTGACAAAAAGTATGAAACGGTAAAAAACCTTCTAGAGTTAGATGCAAATTAAACAAACTGACCTAGACCCCACGTCGGAACCAATCTAGAGTCAATGACACAAATTGCAAAACGACAGGTTGAGGAAAAAATAATCGAGTTTTTCATATACTTAAAACTAAATATTTTTAGTAAGTAGGTACATTTATAAGCTCCCTTCTACAAATTACGGAAAAAATAAAATAGAATATTATTTCGATAAACAAGTTATTACGTATTTTGGTACCTACTTCATAGAGCTTTAACTTGGTAACTGATATGGACAGTGACCTTAGATGCCTATTCTAAAACTACACTTCCCCACTCAACGTAAAATTCAATGCAATTTCTTAATTTTACATTAACTAAATTCAGCCTTCCACAGTGAACATTCATTTCATCATAGAAGTCTAATATGCTCTACATCTAAAATAAATGATGCAATTGTCATATTTTTTTTATGCTAGACAAGGTAGGTATTTGACCGCAATCGCACCTGGTGTTAAGTGAGATGCAGTTTAGGATAGTACATATCTGCCCTCTAAGTGCCTATTGAACTAACAGATGATTTTCATCTTATCACTATCGACATACGTACACCAAATAAATGCACGAATAAAAAACACTGCCACAAAAAACAGTCTGCCGCTTGCGCTAGCGCCGGTCGTTACATCAACGGCGACAACGCAGCTGCTCCATTTCGATCTATTGCTGCCAAATTACATAAAGAAATACCCCCTCGTAGAGTTGCATAAATAACATTACCTTTGTTGGCGTTGCGTCAAATACAACCATTGGTTGTCCACAATTAGAACCGTGCAGAAATCATATTTGCTCAACTCTTTAATTATTTTACATTTCGAAAATTTGTCGCGGCAATTCGTTATTGATCACGATTCCTCAATCGGACGACATTTTGAAGAAGTCCAAGGTCTTAATGGAGTTTTGGCCCGAATATTTTGGCTATAGCCTTATTCCTTTTATACCCGGACGACAACTGTGGGTTCACACATCTGAAGAACTTAATTGTGCAGGTTTTCATAGATCTGTAATCTGACTCATTCAAAAGATAAGTAATATGTTTTACCGACCTAATGGAGCGGAAATCAGTTGTTGCCAAAGCCTTTCTTGCGAGACGCCTTTGCCTAGAAATTAGTCTAAAAATGTATTTTTTCTATTTTTACGCTGTATTGTGATCGAGTTTCAGAATACACGTTTCATCAGTGTTACCAATTTGAAAAATGATGCTATTGTAGCAGTCTCGCTAATTTTAAATTATCAAAACCATTTACCTACTGCAGATGATTTAGTTCATTGTTTTCTGTTTGTATTAATATTATAAAGAGCTGTGGTTTTCTGAATAAAGAAAAATCAAATAAAAAATGTAATGAAAAGCTGATTAATAGTTTTGTGTGTTTTTTATACCTCTGCGGCTGAAAACTTAGCGACAACTAGTAAAAGCTCCAGTATCTAATTACTCGCATTACCTACAATACAGGTACTCAAAGTACGGGATTTTTTACTAAAATTATCACTTTTAAAATATTGTTGTTCTCGACTGTCCAATCTTCTACGTAGTAGGTAGGCCTACTTCCTTGAAAATTACACAATAGCCCATATAAACCAACACACCTACGTATGCAACATTAAAAACTTTTCCTACAACCTGCTGTGACGTAAAATGTATGGGCAAAATCAATTAAATGGCGTGATAACCGCTTATCGTGGCGCGCATCTTAGGCCTACAGGTTTAAAGACACAATTTTAGATATTGGTTCGGTTTTTCACTCGAAATTCTTGTTAATTGCTTTTCTATCTGAAGTTTGTACTAGACTTCAAAATAATTGGCTCACCCTAATCCGCAGAGCTTAAAGCTGGAGACCTGACTAACGTTACTTTTATAAGTAACAAACACCCAGTTTACGTGCCCCCTTAATGTGTAAAAAGTATCTAAAACTCGAGTAAAAAATTTGCTTAAAAAAGCACCAAAACATTTTTTCCGTGTACGTAGTCGATGTAAGTAATAAAACAAAAACATATTTTGTAAAACGGCGCTCGCTAAGCAAACTACTGAAGTAATCGCTTTCTTCTTTCTTTGCCGTGGTCCATTCAACAGTTTTTAGCCAAATGACTTAGTGACCTGTACGTAACCGACATTGTATTGATATTTGTATATCTAGCTAACGCTCTGGTTGCCGTTTGACTATTTTGTTAATAGATCCAGTGTTGCACGCGCCTTCGTTTTTCAATTTCTCAGCTGCTCTAGTTGACCTGTCGGTGTAATTCACAAGCTTTTGCTATTTGCTTTCTTTGGGAAATATTTTACGTATTCGCACAATAGTTACAATCATAAATGGTGAGAATAACGGTACAAATATGTTCTCATTTTGATTGTAGATTTACTTTAAACACAATTTGAAAGAGAGAATCTTAAACTTCTTATAATTCACACAAGCAATAGATAAAGACAAAATAAATTATTTTTAAATGCAATTATCTACTAGCTGCCTAATTTGTTGTAACAACTGAAGATGAATAATTTTGCAGATAACAAACGGATAGATAAAATAATATAAATAAAATCAATGAATCCATAAAAATAAGCTCTGTTCCTCTATTTTCTTACAAATAGATACCGCTAAAACTTTCCACTTGGACCACAAGTAACCAAACAAAGCGGCAATTGCAATCGGCCGCAACGATCGACCGAGGAGATAAATACGATCGGCCGCCGCCTGGCCCGGTTCAGTCAACCGCGCGCCGTGATGTCTCTGCCACGATGCGCGCGACCGTAGCCCTCCTCGCAGTCCTCCAGTGTTGTGACATACGCGCCATCAAGGTGCCCGTCGTGTGGGACAGTGACAGTGCAGTGAATAACGACGACCACAAAACCTCCGCGGACAAAATCCAACCCCAAAACCTACAGCAACCTGTGCCCATTGACTACTTCCAGTACACAGCCAAGAAACCACAGTTCGCAGTCGATATCGCCGCCTTCCATGGAGTCAAGTCACCTGAAAACCATTACAAAGCATACCCTATTAGTCCCTACACCAATCAAGAAAAGCCTGAACTGGGAAAACATCTAATACAAGATGCAAAGAGACCTGTATTTCAGCAGTTCCAACAGTACTTGAATAACGATGAAGATACTAACAGTTACGTCACACCGGCCTCCACTAATTATGATGTGTTCCATCCGTATAAAGCTGAAGAACCAGGATTGCAAGAACTTTACAAGGACCCCGTATTAGATAAGATACGAAACGACATACGAGACAGTAGTCAACGATTGCAGACCTACGAAAACGAAGCTGGTAAGCCTGATATTGCGAGTGACGAATATTTAGAGAGTGCAGAAAAAACTGATCGTAAAAAAATACCTCAAAGGAATATCCCCGCGCCATATGAAATTCATAGACCACAACGCAGGCCTATTTACTACAGACCTTTCCCCAGAAATCCTCACAGGGATCATGTGTTAAATCAAAGGTTTAAGCATCCTTGGAATCAGAATTTCGTAAAAGTTCGGCCACTTCACTACCAACCATTACAAAATCATCTTCAAAGACTGAGACAGCACCACGCTCTTACATATGACGACGAACGAAATGAGTACCCACAAGTCCCCATTCAGCAACATTATGAAGAGCCTTCTGATGGTTATGATATTTATGAAAAGGGTAAAGCAAAATATGTACAACTCAGGAATAATCTAGATGAATCAATTAGCAATGCCGTAAGGGAAAGTCGGCCATCAGCGCCGCAAAAATTAGAACTTCAAGCGAATGACAGCGAGCCAGATGAAGAAGATGAATTTGTGCCTATTAAAAATTACGCCCAAGTGCGGAAAACTGAAACCACAAAACACTTACCTAAATCAGCTGCTTTTGATGATGCTGATAGTTTTGAGGAATTAAAAAATGCTCCTCGATTAAGAGAAGCTATTAAAAGTACGAAAGCTCAGACGGTTTATTCTGAAGAAGGATATGAAGATTCAGCATACGATCACGCCGGAGAGCAAAAGCATGCTTCTGATCACGAAGCTCATGCTGGATATCTCAAAGAAAAAGAGTTAAGTAGTGGGAAATACAAAACACCTTCAGTGAGTGCTAGCTATGAAGATGGACGAGGATCTGCTTATAAAGATCAAGTTTTGGATGGTAAACAATGGGAAGATGATAAAAAAGATAGCCAACAACAAGAAGAAGCTGAAGATTATTCTGAAGATGAACAAGAAGCATCCATAGAGGCTGATATTTACCGAGACGGGCCTGTGAGAAAAAATAACGATCAAAGAAATAAAAGAGAGGACGACTCCACTAGTGGCGTCGATGAAGCAGCTGATGATAAAACCAATAATACGTCTCAACACGATGTAAACAAACGTGAAACCAGTGATTTCAAAGTTCCTGAAATCAATCTCAATTCTACTTTTCTTACCGAGAAAGATATTTTAGAAATAGCCAAAGAAAAAATTGTGGCAAAAGATGACTTGTCTGAAAAATATCCATATTACTTCAAAGATTTTAAAGCTATAGGTAAGAATTCACCATTGAGGTACGCTGAAAACCTCAAAAATATGCCGAGAAAATCACAAGGTGGAACAGAATTTTATGATTCAAGAACACAATTTGAGTGTCCAGAAGTTGACGATGATGTTGACCCTATTCCTGAGAAATTAAAAAAAGGTGGGCACCCAGACGAAGAAGAAGGAGAGGCTTCCGATGACAATTTGCCAAAGAAAGATAAGAAAAAAGGGGATCCTCACGCAGAACGACCACGGCTTCAAGGCTTAGGTGACAAAATCGATTGTTTTAAAGCAAAATATTTTGGCGAAAATCCGCTTGATAGTCCATTTTTTAAAGAAGACATTATTGCAAATCCTGAGCCTATCACTCTGCCAACCACGTCGATTTTCAAATTAAAGAATAATAACAAATCGGATTCTATCCTGGGTGTGGCATCAAATAATATTCTTGTTGGTGCTGAAAACCTTCGAAAACCGAGTGCGGGTGATTTATTTACCCTTCTAGATAAAGTCAATGATAATAAAAGTAGACTATTAGACTCTATCTTTAAAGGATCAGAGGAGTTAAAATCTTCCATTTTACCTAAAAATATATCTTCTCTTATCAATAATACTTCAATCAATCAACAGAATAACGTGTATTCTGACGTACTACAAAATATAAAAAATAACTTGAACCTTCCATTTAATAACTCTGATGTTTTACACCATTTACAAAGACAAAATGCAGACCAAAATTCTACTGCAAATGTAACGTATGGTTCTTTCAACAATAAAGAAGATGTTACAAAACCAAATTCACATTCAAGAAAAAAGCGCGCAACTGCTCCTTTTGTATATGAACCGTATAAAATAATTAGAGATGTCCAAATCCCTGATTCTAAGAAAACAACGACAACGAGCAATATTAGTCCACTTATCAAACAACTACAGGCTAGTAAAGTAATTGATGCTGTAGTTAAAACCAACAGTGACAAAGATCAACCAGTAAAACGAAACATTCGTGGTCGTACTTATAAAGATATTGGAAGAAAAGATAGGGAACAACATACCATAAGTGATAATACTGAAACTGCTAGCTTTGTCGACGTTAACGTAGATAAGCGCAGAGGTGAACCAAGGTATGAACTCAGGCCCGTCAATCATAAATCTCAATATTCCCCAGTTGATAACAAAAAAGCAATGTCTGTTGAAGATTATGAAGCTCAAACCAAGGAAAAAATCACACTTAAAGTAAATGAAAACAATAATCAAGAAATTATAAGAGAACCAAAAAATAAAAGACCTTCACCGCGGGCTGTTTACGATATCTCCAGATTTCTACCTAAGAACGAAGACATACAAAATCCAGCCGCATCGAATACAGTACGAACCACTGTTGACCGCATATCTCCTCTCCCTACCAAACGAACTGTTATGGAACGACAGTCAGATGACGTAATAGATGACAGCGAGAGTGAAGAAGACTATGACGACGAATACGAAGATGAAGAAGAAGAGGAAGAAACTCCTATCTCGACAACATCTACGACTACGACTACAACAACTACGACAACCACGACCCCTAAACCTGCCTTTAGAAGGAGGATAAGATCAACCACTACAACAACTGAAAAAGAAGAAGATATAACAGAAGAACCTCCTAAATTAAGGTTGGTGACTAGGTTTAGGAATACACCTCGTCAAGAAACAAAACAACACACTACTGAACCACCTTTAAAACCTAAGAAATACATTGATGACGATGAACATCCCAAATATCGGGAAAAGAAGAAAAAAAGTTCGAAAAGCACTTTGGTGACTGATACCAAGCGATATGGTGATGGTGATGATGATATGCAGAAGGAAGAAATCGATGCATTAATTGGTGTTAAGCATGACATGGACGACTATATGCCACTCTATGAAAAAGAAGTTGCAGTTAATAAAAAAGTGAAACCAGATTCATCTGACTCAAGTGAAGAAGACAGTAGTGAAGAAAATGATGAAGATGATGATGATGAAGACGATGAAAATGAAGAATATGATGAAGATGACGATGAGGAAGAGGAAGAAGAAGATGTGAGACCAGATCCAAAACTGACTACAACAGAAGCACCGAGAAGAACACTTGCCAGAACTACCGATGCTCCACCTTCTACAACTGAAACACAGCTTTTAAAACAAGAGGTTAAACCTGTTGTAACTAGAAAGAAAATAGAAATTCATAAGGAGTTACCAGTCAACAACTCTTCCCCACATGTAACTCAGTTTAAACAAGACATCAAAGAAGTTGAAATTATTAAAGAAATACCAAGAAAAGCCATAAATAGACAGCCAAATAAAAATGTTGAATTATTAGATTTGTATAAAGATGACAATTTGGCTAGAGATATAAACAAACTAGGGGCAGTGGAAGTATTCAAGGAAAATTTAGACCTCGTAAATGGTCCCAAACATGGTGGTAACTACAGACTTGCGCCAGATTTGAAAGAAGAAATAGAAGATGTAGAAACCTCGTCTATCCCAACTGCTAGAAGAAGGATACCTAAAGTACCTAAAGATGCTGAAGCTTCTCAAACTGAGCACAAGAAGCAAATAGAATTGGATGAAGACATTCCCAATAAAAGTCTTCATGGTGGTAATTTAAAATCAGTGAGTGACTTAAAGCGGTCCAGAGGTAGGAGTGAAAAACTTGTGGAATTATCACCAACAGAAGCATCCCATACCAGATCCATGCATGGAGGGAATCTCAAATCTTTACAAGACAGAGATAGAAATCGTTCCAGAGGTAGAAGTGAGAAATTAATTGAACTTAATGATGATCGTGATGACGACGATGACAGCTCTATGCATGGTGGAGACTTCCAATCATACGAGCCTCAAAAGAGCGGAAATAGAGGATCTAGGTTACATGGTGGTAATTACAGAAGCGCTAAGTTAGTTGCGGCAGACAATGAAAAGGGGGAAACTAAACCTTCTCGGAATACCAATAGGGGTTATAAAAATGATAGGAGTAATGCAGCTGAATTACTAAACAGTTTTGCACAGGCTGCGCCAATTCTTACGACTCCTCCAGCGTACATTTTAGATCCCAGCAAACGAATGTACTACTACGTAGATGCGTAGTTATTGTTCTGTGTTATTGGATTTATATTTAGGTTATGATTATTAGAAAGTGCCACGACATAATAATTTCGTATGACTTTTATATGACAAAAGAATGTGAAAGTTTTTATCGAAATTGAATCGATTTATTTTTTTAATTTGTTGTAAAGTGCGAAAGAAAGCTTCTGTGATAGATTAAAATTTTAATTATAACTGTTTATATTTAATAATAATTGTTAATGTCTTATTTAATTTTGATTCGAATAAATGTTTTCTTATAAAATGTATTTTTTCTTCATTTTTTCTCGTATCTCTTCAGATTGTATTCGTTTTCTGCAGCTAAACAATGTATTAATTCATATTCTACCACAAAGCCAGCTTATTAGCTTACATAATACTTGTGGTGTTAGGCAAAACGTTTACCAATAAATTGCTCCAGAATACCACTTCATGATTCGAACATTCAACTCGGTAAAAAGTTCATTACACTTTCACTTTCGGTGGCTTTGTTGGCGCGAGATTAAACTAAATGTATTGGGTCATAATTAACTTCCAAACTAATAGTGGTTATGAAACTCAATAACAATTCTCATTCAGACAGTTGAACAGGAAGTTAAGAAATAGTCATTCTGAATTTCATAAAATTTATTTAACTGGCAAGTCTTTCATCCTTACACTATTTTTATTGAATTATCTTAAATAAATAAGAAATAAATTAAATTAAATAATAATAATTTACAATTTGGTTTGATCGTGAAAATCTTACAGTAAAATTCTTAAAGATGTAGGTATTAACTAAAATTGATATACACATGTTGTATTATAAGCTACTTAATATTAATAATAACTACTATCCATTATTTATGTTTCTTTCTACCAGCTAAATTAGCTGTTTGCACATTTCTGGGAGGTGGGTTGTTTATTGGCTTCCATTCAGACTGTACTGGCGAAATGTAACTGCCCTCGTTGTCCTCTCTGTCTATTGATTCGTTGTCAATTTCCTTTTCATCTTCACCGAAGAAATCTATTATTGGGTGGTAATTATAATTTACTCTCTTTCCATTCGATGTAAAATTTTCATTGATGACATTGGTTTGATCTTGAGGCCTAAATGTTGTCGATATTAGTTCAGTCGTCACGGATTGCAGCTTAGGGGCTATTGTGACTCTTTTTGGAGGAAGATTATTAACGTTTATAGTCGCTTGACCAACATCAGGCTCTTCTGACTCTTCATTAAAATCTTCCATTGTCTCCAAATGACTGTCCGTGAAAGATTCTACAGCTGACGTTCCAGATGACAACAAATCGTCAGGCCCTGAGATTTTCTTTCTAATCGGTCTTCGGCTTGGTCTTACTGGTCCCCTTTTAAACTGACTGCCTGTAATCTTGTATTTATTTGGAGTCTCCTTGAGGAAGGTATACGATCCAGGCCCAGATGGTGTGGGTGGTTCTAGGTAACTTGGCAATGTTATTGTTTCAAAATTATTTGATGCCGCTGGGCTTCTGGCTGATAGAGGTCTTTTTATATTTCTTACTGAACTAGCCTGATTGAAGGAGTCGGGAAAGTATGTGTTTCCGTAAGAGTCCATGGGGCTTGAAGGAGGGATACTGCCGTTGTCTTCGTTATCATTTAGTTTGGAATTGCTGAATGAAACTCCAGAGATTAAGTTATGAGTGTCGCTGAAAGGTGGGAATGTCTCTAAAGGCTTCCCGTGAGTAAACGGTGGGCTCTTGCTAACGCTTGGTCTGTGGATGCTAGATTGGACTGATTCAAAGGCGTGGTTTCCATGCTCTGACGACAAATCTTCAGGAACATTTTCAGCCGAGGTTTCATGTACACGGTGGCCCACTGGAGGGAAAGATACACTGTAGCCCTCTATGTGGCATGAGCAACACGTTGGCACCTGAAAAAAAAAAGTTTATTTAGTTTATAGGTAGATACCATAACCATGATGCAATGTGTTCTGTCAATTGCGAAAGATTAGGTATATACCTTAAAAATATCCATGTGTAGCCCATTTTGTTGATCCCAGGTAAGCAGTCGGTGGTAATTGTAAACTTGTACGCACTTAGATTTGAAATTGTCAGTTAAATAAGTGCAGGACTCTTTTGGCTTTCTGAAAAGAAAAAACATAAATAAATAAATAAATCCTTGGACAATGAAGAATGTTCACTAATTTTGTTTTTTAGCTTTCTGTATTCTCTGTTAAAAATAAAAAATACACGTCAAAGAATTATTTCGATACGTCAATTAGTTTCCAAGATATTGAATTTTAAAAGTGCGGGCGGCGGCCGTCCCGCCATTTTATGCGCGTGACGTCATATTACAGTGACTGGCTCATATTATTGTATGGGTGGAATATTGCAAGCTGAATTAAGACCCACTTCCAGGCAACCAATTAAGCTGAAATTTCGCTAACACGTGTGACTTGGATGACCATGCAATATTATGATGACATGGAGCTGATCTGATGATGGAGCTGGAAGGTGGTCATAGGAACTCTATAATAAAACGACTTAAATGCATCGAGTTTGGGCTCGTTCGTTTTGTATTGATGAGTATTTTCATTCTATATAGTAATCGGGGTCTAATGATGGAGCTGGAAGGTAATTCGCAATAAAACGACACAATCGCATCAAGTTTGGGTTTGGTTCAATTTTAATTTTTGTGATGAGTCTGGGTGTTAATATGTATGATAAGTTTGTATTTACAAAAAAAAATGTATTTAAGTATGTTTATATCCGTTTTCTAGTGAGCGGACACTGTGAATGTACGTCACGCGGGGTCACGTGACCGTCGGCGGGACTCAATATTTAAGCGAACTTTGAATGCCTATAAAATCATAACTACTGGGTATTTTTGAATGAAATAAAAACTAATGTATTTGTAAATGTAAAAGCTTAACTGTAACATAGGTTTCAAGTGATTTTGCATACCTAGTAACATTCTCAATTTCACACAGCGCCAGCTAGGTGCTAGCTTAATGGATACATATTATACATAGTAACACCCAGACCCGTCACAGGAATTAAAATTCATCATTTCAATTTCTGCCCGGCCGGGAGTCGAACCCGGGACCTCTCGGCATAGTAGTCCGTTCTGAACTACTACACCAAACGGCCGACAACATATTTATGATACGAGTTTTTTCATGCAGTCACTGCCAGTTTCTTAACGAAGCAAATATACATAAACTAATTGAGCCTCAACTAAGTAGTAACAGTACTCAGTGAAAACTTTTAACTTATTACAAAATTGTCTCTACATATTTTTAATTGGGAAAATAGTTCTTAACGAAGATACTTTTCAACCAAATACCGTTCATCGATGGATAAGACGGTATTGATCTTTTGCATAACAAAGCATCACAAAAATAAAGCCAGCACCACAAGTACTCACAAGCACTTCTCCAGCCTTAAAGTCTGGGTATGTTCCCCAGTGTTGACGATGTACTTCCATTGGCCAGAGGTGGCACGCGCTCGCTGCGGCCGCGCATACTTCACCGTGCTCGGGCACATGAAGCCCGCCTCGCCCGCGCTCGCGAAGTCGCGGTTGGCTGTGTCGCCTCGTCTGGAAAAAAGTTGACAAATTGTCATGATTATTGCTAGATAAAGTTACATTCCTGACAGTTAACCTCGTTCCGTATACTATTGCAAATTTTGAGGAGCTTGTTCTATAATACGAGTAGATTTCCAACAAACCGTTTAGAGAATGGATACCCATATCACTGATTTTAATTTTTGAAATCAGTTATTATAAGGTCCACGCTGTCCCCGGTAGTAAAAAAGGGCGCATCTAACACCAAATCAGGACGGAGAAAAAAATGTTAGATGCGCCTTTTCAACTATCGGGGGCAACGTGACAGAATAACGCAGTCTAGACTTTTTATTCTGTAATCACAACCTAATATTATGATAGTGTAAGGTCGTCGAATAATAAAACTAGATTCCGGAAAAAATGCTCTGTATACATTTAATTTGAAAAATCTGGAGTCTGGAGCTTCATTCTCAGTGCTCTTGGATACCTATCTTCCAATCCGACTAAGCCTACTCATTAACATCAAACTATCGTAAGGTTCATTAAAAGCTTCATGCTTTCTTCAAAGTTGAACTGCCGTGGTTGATATTTATAATCTTCAGTTCTCGCATCTGACTTCAGCTTCTGTTAACCAATTATATTCACCTATTGGACACCAAGTAGTGCTCAGCCGTGTACTTGGCCTCCTGGGCGGCGGTGACTCCGTCCACCGCGCCCTCTCCCGGGTCCCGAAAGTCGGCCAGCAGCGCGCCGGCCGCTGCCTTGTTGCGCCGGATGGACTGCACTATGGCTTCCCTGGAACAAGGACCAGATGAATGGACCCATTCGTACGAAACACAAACAGTAGTTTAGCTGGTGGGTTTAACGGGACTGTAATCCACGGGCCTCACACATCGCGATAACATTCGGGCGACAGCGTAACGAAGTCTTGTATCTATGAAAAAAAGCACCGAAGTATACGCTAATACTTGGCTACACATATCGTGATAGCGCGAATCTTCGGGTTATCGCGATGAGTGCGGCCGAGGCATTAGGAATTTGTGCAATCCAAATTCGAAAATATTGACTTGAGTATGATGTTTTCTTGGGAATTTAAATTTATGATTTTTTTAATGCATAACAAGGCAGATATTTGACCACAATCGCACCTGATCTTAAGTGGGATGCAGTCTAGGATGGTACATATCTGCCCTGTAAGTGCCTATTCACTCTCGCCTTGAAAAGGCCCGGATTATAGTCTTCGGGAAAGACAGCAGCAGGCAACGAATTCTTATTGCGTGCCTTTTTTTAACAACAAACAAAATCACATTATATCTAAGAATCCCATTGTTAGATTGCATACGTGTAACCGACTGTAGATTCTTCCTGCATTTTTTCTACGATAAATTGTTTATAAATTTTAATAAGCGTATGTTATGTAAAGCCACAAAAGTACTTCCTTTTTAACTTATTATACATACGTATGGTTCTTCCTTTTACTGAAATAGTAATTTTACGACAAACCAAATTCTATGCGTGTCTTGAACTTTGGTCGGTACCTACTTCATAAAATAAAAGTTAAACGTCTGCGTGACAATTCAAAACCACTTTGTCGTCCATTTTAGTAGAGACAATAAAATATGACTGTGTACTTTCTCACAAATACACTATAGACAGTCATTTACACGCCATTCAAGATATTTATCTCCGTGAGAAAGTAAATAGAAATAGTAAAGCTGTTTTTAAGCAAACAATAAGTTGGCAATGAAATTAAACGCTTTGTAAGACGCTTTTGAGCGCGATGACTGACCAAAATTACTGGACATTATAAGCAGTCACGAATATTGTTGTAGGTGGTATTATCGTATTATTCGCACTTGTGACAATCGTTTTCCAATCAATCGTTCAGTTAATCAACCAGAGTTTGTGAGCTAAAAGGGTTTTTTTTGTGCTACAACAACGGAAATAAAAACACTTGTTTCAGACTTTACAAAACGCAATAGGCGTCAATAGATATTACCCTAATCGAATCATATTTATCCTCAGACTGACGGTCTCCATCAAAGGACCTTACTCATGCATTCAAGAAAGGTCAATTGCTTACAGAAGAGAAAACCTTTTCCATTGCACTCAGAATGAGCCTCTATGTACAGTAAGTTATTGCCACAGTAAACACTCCCATAAACACGAACTGATCGCTTTGGTCTGATGATGCGACTCCTCAGTGCGATTCGAGTCATTTGCGAGCACTTTCGCCTCCAGTCCGGTGTTTATGCCATCATTATACTCGTTGCATAACGGTGACCTTCGCTTTTCATAGCCAATGAGGTTGAAGTCGTAAAATGACCTATTGTGTAGAGCTTAAAGCTTTTTTAAGTCGAGCTGGCATGTTGAAAAAAGAAGAAAAACATTAAAAAATGAAAGTTTCGTATAAGGAAACTATGAAGGCAGAGAAAGAGAGAGAGAAAGTCACGCATACGTTACTGTAGTCTAGAATAATATGCATGCATACATTTAATATTTTGGACATAACCTAAAGGAAGGAATGTGATCTATGAACCCAAGTTACTACCGCCACTATTATCCACAGCAGATAATATGACCCTCTCGAATTTAGCAGAATGAAAAAAGTCTATTACCCCATCAGATTCTAATGTGGCAGGAACATTATAAGTATTGATAGAAAAAAAAATTGGGTCTATTCTCGCCTTTCGTTCCCACCGCTGCAACTCCTGTGTAGCCAGGCTTGACTACTAATAAAAACCCAACCAGTGATGGTCAAATTAAACTGTTATGGATATAAAATAGTAACCAAAACTTACGTCGGATAGTCTTCAGCGTGCAGACAGAGTGTGTTAGTGAACAGCTCGCATTTGGCCTGGTCAGCAGGGTTGGGCAGCTTCCTCGGCGGGGCGGGCCGTCTCCTGCTGATGGGGTTCAGGGTCGGCTCCGCGGTGGTGCGCCGGGCTAGAGACGGCTTGGGCGGGTACGTGCCTCGGCGGATTAGGTTTCCTGAAATTATAGGAAAGTACTATCTAAAAAAGTATGCTAAAGACAATAAAACAGCATTCATTTTGGTCTTAGGCTCCATGTCAAAATATTTTCATATTATGCATTACGCCTTCAGGTGTTATAGCTTCCTAATGATAAGATCACCTAAGTAAATTGTGCCATTTTGATTTGGCGTTTCTTCCATTTATGGTTACTTAAAAAAAAGTAGGGACATAATAATATCATTGACACTTGTTTGATGCTAAACTTGGTGTTAATCTTCGTGACATTTAATTTTTGTATCCAAACCTTTTCTATCCACATATCTATTCAGAGCCCTCAGCTTCTCGGCCACCGGCAGGTCTTGGGCGAGGGTCTGGTTGGTAGAGTCCGCTGTCAGGTCCAGGGTGCTATTGTCGCTGGTAATCTTGCTGCCGACTGATCTTCCTCGGATTGTTGGTGCTTCTGTCGTAGACGACTTGGTGACGTTCTTCTGGAATGTTAGAAATTCATATGATAGATTTGGATGCGAGGATTGTGATAAAATTACAAATAAATAATGCTGGCAAATTTTATGTGTTGTATGAAATTGGATGTACTGAGCACAAGTAGAACAAATTGAAAAAGTCATAAACTGAGCCATCTTTTTTTGAAAAGATTATACCGACGTATTTATTACGTGTTTCTTAATTCTGTCAGGCCTGTAATCTGTAGAGAGCATGTCACTTTCTCAACTACTTTTGATTACCTATAGGTATTATTTACTAATGATCAAAGTCGCACAGCGTGCTATGGAGAGGGCTATGCTTGGTGTTTCTTTGCGAGATCGAATCAGAAATGAGGAAATCCGTAAACGAACTAAAGTCGCTGACATAGCCCGACGGATTAGCAAACTGAAGTGGCAATGGGCAGGGCATATAGTACGCAGAACTGACGGCCGATGGGGCAGCAAGGTTCTGGAATGGAGGCCGCGTACCGGAAAACAAGGTGGACCGACGAGATCGTAAGGGTAGCAGGGAAGCGCTGGATGCAGGCCGCTATCAATCGATCAACGTGGAAAGCATTAGGGGAGGCCTAGGTTCAGCAGTGGACGTCCTATGGCTGAAATGATGACTAATGATCTGTTGAACTGTATGATCCAGCAGACTTTGTAAACTACTACTGCAATTGAGATCCCGCTCAATGTTGACTTAGTTGTCATCTAAATCACTAAGCTGTACTGACATACCTAATGATCTTTACAGTACAATTGCCTTCAAAACCCAGTCGGTTTTGCTTTCAAATCACACCCGATCACCTGATAGATTCCTCATACTTACTTCATCTGTTTTATTGTTTGCTGTCTCAGTGTTGTTCAGTTTCGTGTCATTCGCAACTGTTCTGTTGTGATCGTGTGCTATATCTTTGGCTTGTGTTCGTGGAACGATTCTGCGGCTGCGTTTAATAATAGTATTAGGTGTTGATTTAGCTTTTTCTGTCACTGTAGTGTCCTCTTCGTCTGTGTGTGTGTCTTCTGTAAACGACCTGCGCAGGAGTTGTGCAGCAGGTGGCATGGAAATGCGGACCTCTCTAGACTGTTTGCCGGCCCTGTCAGCGCGACGAATGAGGTTCGCCATGTCTAGCAGTATTGGTAGCATGAGGTCTGTGGTTGTGTTTGCGTTGTTGCCGAACATTGACCTCACCTGGAATGATAGAGTTGGTAACTTCAGTATGATATGTTGTTTGATTTTTTTTTTTATGTAATAGGAGGCAAACGAGCAGACGGATCACCTGATGGTAAGTGATTACCGTCGTCTATAGACACGCACAGTCCCAGGGGCGTTACAGGTGCGTTAGCTATTTTGACCACTTAAGTTGAATGTACAGTCGCGGAATGAAAAGGTTCGTCACCTTAGTGTCGGTTTTCGCTTGCACTAGGTACTGTAAGAGTCAAACCTGCCAACATACCAGTGCAAGAAACAGTGCTGCTAACATTTAAATAAATGTGACGTTTGCTAACGAAGAAGGTTTTGCTTATTTTTCTGTCCCATCAGTGCAATGTTACAAAATGTATTTTTTTTATTTAATAGAAATAATAATGGCAGGTTGAACCAACAAGAAGGTTTTAGTTTATCAATCATAAAAATTTTCTTGACAAAATAAATGTCAAACAACTTTAATCTGAATAATTTTGAACTTTACTGACTAACAGTTAAAGATTATTTTGTCTATCTCGAGATTATTCTGTAACATAGTTTCAAAAGGTAATATGTGCTCGCGATTCGTTGAAGGAATCAATTTGAAAACTGACGAACCTTTTCATTCCGCGACTGTACATGTAGGTATTGATAAGTAGTGGGTTATGTTTTAAGTAGTAGAAAGGACGAACTGCTCGTAGGTATAGCTAAATATAAATATTTTAGCACTTTTAGATCGAAACACAAAGTTTGAGATTCACACATCACTCCTCAATTCAATTATGTAATATTATTATAACAGTATTCAAAATTACATGAAGTGAATTGAATCACATCATTTAAAACCACACAAGGGTCAAGGCAATGAGAAAACCTAGTCCTAGTTTAGAGATAACTCTTTACTCCGCGGTGCACAAAATTGTTCTTAGTGACCTTTGATGATATCATGTTAATTAATTTATATCTGCCATTATATTTAACTGTATTTTTAACATTTAATTGTAAAGACAAACACACGAGGCTGTAGACGTGGACAATTCATTAACACACGCACTTTAGTTATAAACAATTTATGTTATTTGAAAATTTTGTAACATCCTAGATGTACCTATTTAAAGATGCAGATAATTTTATAGGAAACCACACAATGTGGGAAAAACAAAAATAATAGAACACAAATAATCCATAATAGTCTCTACAAAAATTTGATTAATGTTACCTACACTAAGGCTGGGTTGCACCATCTTACTTTAACTTTGACAAACGTCAAAAATCTGTCAAACTCCGTACAAAAAACACCAGTCAATAGTCACGGTTAAAGTTAGGTGGTGCAACACAGCCCAAGTATCGTCCATTACTTATTCCAAAAATTAAGCTTAATTGGTGATATCCAAAACACAGCAACAGCAAGGAATGCAAATGATCTCTCACGCCGCGGATAATTTGATAATAACGTTATAAATGAAAGTGATGTAACTGTAACGGCCGCTCTGCATCTCGGAAACCATGACAAGGGAAAGTTTAAACCGAATTATCGCGAGTAGCGCCGAATTAATGTGTTAACGAACAAAATACTGCATTACCGGAAGTCTTATAACGTGTCCGTATCGAGTGAGATGTTAGATTGGCCATCTTGGAAATAACACAGCAATTTTTATCGTCTCGATCTAAGCAAATTACTTATACATACAATTTAGATTTAAAAATAGGTATATCTTTTTTATTCATCTGACCGTATTGGGATCTGTTGCGTTCAAAGCAATTTTTTTCTAAATAGACTTATTGACGCAATTCACCAATCAATTGACGTACTTTTTAAAACTGACAGAACGAAACTCTACCATAGATTCTGTAACATTTTTTCCATAGAGTTTGATTTTTGCAAGTGACACTATTTTGTCAACTTAATTAAACTACTTTTTTCAATTACAATGCAACCAAAAATCTTAATTTACAGGTAATCTAAAATTAATTAAGTTTTTAAGACCAGAATCAAGTGTCTTTTGGTGTGGTTTCGATTGTCAAATAGTCTATTCTATGTTAACAGGCTGCCACTATTATTTTAATTGTCTTGGTCCTAACTCCTAGTTCAGTACCTATGGGACAATGAAAGATATTTTCTGTTTCATTTACCTACCAGCATTTAAATCTTTACATTCGTTTCATCATCATCATTTCAGCCATAAGATGTCCACGGCTGAACATTTAGGCCTCCAATATTTACATCAGTTTAGTTCACCACATTTTAAAAAGTATTTAAATTGTATAAAAAATACGATTGTCAAAATGTATAATGCATTAAAATAAATTAATTACAAGCTCATACCCCAATTAGAGTTAATCGTTGAGTATGTTAACAACTTAACCAATAATTTGTTTCCTCTCGGAAACTGAGCGCACGCGATATGACATGCCTTCCGTCAATTTATAATTGACATGCTAAGTTTTTGTTGACAGGTTTTATCATCGACATTTTACCACTCAATTAAAGATAATTGCTAATCACGATTAGTTTAATTATTCACAAATCATAAAGGCGACTTTAATAACACAGTAAATTATGATTATTTTGTTGTAGTTGTTGCGATTTTAGATTGTTCAAAAGCAACTACAGCCTGTCACAGTTACGTACAGGAAATAGCAATTTCAATGATTCAAATGTTTAGAGTCGGAATTGTGATAGATAAAAAATAATTATGTCCATCAACCACTTCGGTAGCTCTATTATTACTTTATTTCATAAAGTTACGTGAAATGTAGCGAGCTAGTTAAGACCGGTTCATAATATAAGGTAGATTTAAAGTAGGTAAAATTATACAAAATAATAGTATTGTTCAAACCATAATCTTTATTGCACTCCACACAAAACCGTGAAATGAAAGGAATTTAAAATTGAAAGGACATAATTTTATTTATTTAGGTGGTCAAATAAAAAAATGTTAAGTAAAAAATGAGATAATTGAATTTTTATAGAGTTCACGGCACACAAGCTTACTGTACTTATTTCTCTTATGATTGAATCGAGATATCTGAATCTGGGCTGTTTTTTTGTCCCGCGTATATTTTCACGCGTATTCTTGGCGATATCGAATTAGAGCGCAGATTTGCAACATAATCGTGATACACTTTTTGTGGCCAGCATTGCGTTTGGGATGTTATGTTTTCTAAGCCAGGGTGACGATTCTCGAACAATAGACATCTTAGAAATAGTGTTTTTATCAGTAAAAACTACTTAGTAGTGACATCTGAACTTTTCATGACGATTTAGGCATCTAGTAATTAATAATATAATCTATTATCTTTTCGTCATTTAAGTAAATTATTTTGTAGTTTTGCTAAAAAATAACCGAAAATAATAATGTTGCAATCCTACCGATTAGTCGTGCTATTGGCAACTAGTCTAAAAACTGTCAGTTCGTTAGTATTTATTTACAAAGAGCGTTAAATTGTCGTGTTAAGTATGACCTATTTGAACCCCTATCGGACAAAAGAAACCGCGGACAATAAGCTAGCGAAATACACTGCGTGACATAAAAGAAACTCAATGTGAAATCAATGACGATAAAAAAAAATCTGTAAACAAACGCTTTTTATAGTTAAAAAGCTATTTTAGTATCATTTATCGTCATACACACTCCTTGAACCAGTAACCATTGATTTACCGGAGCAATTTTTTGTTACTGTTGTTGATGAATGTTTAGTGCACCACAAATAATATGTGCTAGTATCTATCTAACTAAGCTAACGTAATAATATGACTGGTAACGATTAGAGAAGATCGGTGCTTAGTGAGCTCGATGACGTGCATTTCATCTTCTTTTAAAACAAATTGAAAACTTTTGAGATAATATTGATATCTTACAATGGTTTAAAGGGTGGAATTTTGTAATGCCACCTGGAGGGAAAGTACTCTTAATATTGTATATAAAAAAATTACTCAAAGAAAACATTCCTTTATTATTTAAAAGAAATAAAATTGCATTCAAAATTCCCGATTTTTTTTTTTCGAAAATTCACTACCATACCATACAATTTTCTGTAAATAATTAAAATGATGTTAGATTTCATGGTTTTCCTTTCATTTGATTTATCAAGTTTGTTAGAGAGATTTCATCCTTATACTTAACCCTAACGATCGATGCAATAAAATTACAGGGTTTAATTTTTAACAGATTTTAGTTGGTTCGATTCCTGGGTATGGAAGGCAAATTTTTGAAAATCTTTAAATGCAGTTCTATTTCTTTTCAAAATAAAGGAATGTGTTCTTTGAGTAAAATTTTCTATCTACAATATTAAGAGTACTTTCCCTCCAGGTGGCATTACAAAATTCCACCCTGTATACTCCTCAAATACACCGTATGTTCCACTCTAGACTCGAATCCAGAATCTATGACTCGTGAGAGTTAGAAACCCGGAGAGAAGAGGAGCTGACATATTTCAATTTGAAACCAATCAGCCGGGCCAGGATGCGCGTGTGATAAAATCTTATCGATGATTTTAGACGACAAATGTATGGGCTTATCGCGTAAAATCGATAAAAAGGCGTGATAAACGCTTATCGCGACGCGTAACCTTGGCCTACAGATTTCCGAACCGAAGCTGTGCAGAGATGACATGAAAGTACCAAAATCTGATCTTCGTTCGTTCGTTCGTTCTTTTCAGCCGAAAGACGTCCATGCTGGACAAAGGCGGGAGGCCTTTGTCCGGCAGTGGACGTCTTGACCGGTCCTTCGCCGCTCGCATCCGGGCACCTGCCGCGACCTTCACCAGATCGTCGGTCCACCTAGTGGGAGACCTACCCACGCTACGTCTTCCGGCTCGTGGTCGCTACTCAAGAACTATCCTTGCAGCGGCCTGATTGGTTATTCAAACACACTTCTCCTCTTCAATTTGGTGCAAACTTGGTCTAGCTCTCTAACATTCGAGCATTGAAATGTTACGGAAGTGTAACGTTAACATACTTTAATTCCACGACATGCTGATTCCTAGACACGACTCCTACGGATATATTGTTACAAAGTTAACGGCGCGTGCGCATTGCAAGCCGATGATTTCATCGGCATTAATTATACTCAATAAACTAATTTTATTGGCGTCGTTTGAATCACGGGCATGACAATGTTCATAATTATTTAATTATCATTTGATCATAACCGGTGAATTCAGTTTATGTAAAATATTACTAGATCATTGCATATTTATGTAAAACAAATTACAGTGGATTAGAAAAACACTACTTTTATGCACTACACTAATTTGCCAACTATTTATAGCCCACTGTACAAAGTATTTAGACTGAAGATTTATTACTATTACTGTAGTCTAATCATAGTTGTTTTAGTGTGTAATTATTATAACATAATCTACCTATCATGCCAAAAAAGATCTAGGAATAAACAAAAATAAAAACTTAAGTATTAGAGCACCAAAATACTTTACGCAGTTTCAGTCTCCTATTTCAAACAGTTTAAACTGACTCTACAGTAGATGCACTTACATAAATTGTAGTTTTGCTTAGTATACAAAACTGCAGTTAAATTTAGCTCGCTTTCATCAGCTCGCGATGTAAGGAATCCGCTCTGACATAGTCCACTGGACATAAAGTATTTCTCGAGTAACTGAATATTTATGGGCCGCGAGAGAACGCGGCCTGTATCATTTCATTGGGCAATTAGGCTTCATACGATTACTTTGTTAGCTGCGTTTTCCGATGTAACAAATGATATTAATCTTCATTAGTTAATTACATCGAAGTGACTTTTCATAAACAAAATGCTGTCAGTAGTCGCGTTCTTCCAAAGGGCTTTCATTGACATGATTTACTATAGTACCTAGTTTATCTTATATAAGTTTTTTATAATTATAAGTTTGTGATGCAACTCATTACGCGAAAAAAACTACTTGCAAAAAGCATTTAATTTTAGTTTTATGACCTTGATAGACGATTATCGTCGTTGGAGATCGAACTAGGGTTCTCTTGAATCGGCAATTCGAAGCCAAAACCATTGGCGACTGTTACCTTGATCGTTTCAGTTGGTTAATGCGAGTATACCTACATAATAGTAGGTATACGAGTATTTAGGTACCCTACTTTAGAGCCAGTGATTTCCTAGATCTTTATTCATTTTATATTTTCTCATTAAAATCGTCTAATCACTTCAGCTTTACAAAGACACTGAAGCTACAATAAATTACATACTTAAAACGCATGTTTTTATCGCACGTAATTGTAGTTATAACAAAAGGTAATTTTCTAGTCTCAGTGAAAATTCTGCCGCTGATGCATTTAAAAAACTAATAATCCAAAAGCATTTTCCGTTCACATGGATAATTGCGACATCTTTTGAAGAAACAAGCAAACAAAAAGTTTGAGCCGTGAGAACTTTGTTTGCGGAGTTTGTAGAGAAATATTAAGTGGAGCATTTTTGTTGGCCTACAGTGTAGTACACTTTCATTAACAGGCTGTAGTCATGCGGTGTCAAAGACTACGTGTTATTTGTTTTCTCGGGGTTACACGTTTAATAAAATGTAACAGTCCAGTTTTTTGGTACAAACGTGAGGTCAGCATTTTTGAAGTCAAATCTTAGTAGTTTTTTTATATCTTTTTTTAAAACCATAATAATAACAGCAGTGGAATGAAAACGAGCTCGGTCTTCAAAATATCTGCATAAAATTTTTACAAAAAAAAAAAAACTCATCGTCTGATTTTGCGGTTTTGGTACCTGCTTTTCAGGGTACGAATTGGTAGGCATTAAAAAAATTCATAACTAACAACTGGGGATAAAAATAATGAAAATAACTGGCTCTATTATAATCACCAATAGTTACAAAATTTAATTATCTCTCGTTTTATATCTAGTCTCGATACCAAACAACTCTCTTCGAACCGTCGAAACCTACTTATTAAAATGGCTTCCGAGATTAATTTATTACATCAGTGTTAATTTAGTTGAGTGAGCTCTAAACTCGTTCTGACAAATTATATCAAAGTCATCTGTTACATCATTTTATACATAATAGTTTAATGATACCGTCGATTTTCTCATATCTACATAATAATTTGATCAGCATCCAAACAATGCTGCAAAAAATTTATGGCTTATTAATTACATTAATGATATTTTTTTATTAGAAACAAAAACTCTACCTACGTTTATATTTATGTTACTTACATAACTTACGATATTGCAAATATAATGATAAATTAGACATGGACTATACGAATGGATGGAAGTACACATTTGTGTTTGGATGTACCAGAACAGATTGCTTATTGATATTATCAGATAAATTACATTCAAAATACTTTACCAACAATCGAAACGGCTTAATAGACCAACATCGTACAGATAACTCTTGCAATAAAGATACTATAGCCCATCTTACATGGCGATTACACGCGACTTTGCGTTTACGGCCGATTACTTTCAAAATTTTATATGTTCGCGAATTTTATTTCCACGAAGTAAAAGCTGCTTACGCAAGCGGCTACTATGTGTCCTGTAGTTGAAAATATATACGGCGACATGCTCTCGGATTGTTTCTATTGTGGAGTATTACCTACCTACCTACCTACTTATGTAGTACTTACGAGTAGGTCTAGGTGATATGCAGTTATTTTAAAAAGTGGTTCACTTTAGTCAGCTTTATATTGCTAGATTGTCATGTGATTTTTCTGGTAGTTAAAATTAAAATTCGGGATAGTGTATGGTGAGAAAACATGATTACATGTAGGTTATTTTACCATATTAATAATTCTCCTACAAAAATTGGGACATTTAGCGTCCCTATAAAAGGTGAATTAGGACTCTCATCTTCTACCCTTAGATCCTTAGGTACCCTTCTATCCTGCGCAAATTAGTGCTAGCCATTTCACTGCCTCAGCAGTATGCTAATTGCCAATGTTTGATATGGAAAATTGGGGCTTTTAGCGTCCCTAAAAAAGATGATTCAGAACTGGCTATCTACTACCCTTAGATGGGTTCTGCATGTATTAGAGCAATTGGTTAGCTAACGCTAGCCAACCCCCTTTCACTGCTTCAGCAGTATGCCAATGTTGGATGAAATACAGTTTATAACGCGTTTCTCAGTCAAAATGGAAACTAGCTGATCGTCATTGTAACATCCAATGAGGGATATCAAAGATTGAGGTCACCATTGTTTATTGTTTGCATGCGATATAAGTGCTTTCTAATAGATAATGAAATGAGAAATTAGTAATTAGTTCTTAATCAAGGTCCTATAAAATACGTTTAACGATGCGGCTTACTGGAGACTTGGGCTTGATTAGAAGGAGGCCTGAAATACAGGGTGGCCCTAGTTTAAGCTCCAAATCGCACATTCAGAGCAAGAATTGTTATCTTTCTTTATTACTTTAATGTACCAGATGAGTGTCTAATAAAATATTTTTTTATTTTTTATTAGAACAGCAGACAAGTTCAAAGCGGTGTATTAAATGAACAGTTGTCAGATATTTACTGTGAAAAGCAAGTCAAAAACACATTTTTGTGCTTTAAACCTATGGAGTTACTCAATCAAGTCAAGATTATAAGAAACTAGAAGATCTTGAAACCACAAACGACTATTTCAACTGAACTATTCCCAACTCTCGTTTTTAATACTGCAAATTTTGTGTAGTCTAGATCTGTACTACTACTCGATTGCTAAGTAATAAATTCACACTAGAGAACCCTGTAATAGTCGATTTTCAGGATCGACTTGCTTAAAATGTTGAAAACTTGATGACAAATAACAATCAAAAGTATGAATAAAATGGTCTTACCTGTGCAAGATTGAGCGGCGCTCTGCCCGGAGGAGTAGTGACCTGGCTGGCCACAAGCGACGCCAGCGCCGTCCTCTGGCTTCCCGACATAGCCCTGATGATGGGCAGGATCTGTGCGAACTTCCCCACGTGATCCTTCCTCTCCAGCGCCCTCAGCACAGCCTCCTTTATCATGCTCTCCTTAGACCTTATCTTATAAGCTGGTTTGTACGCCTTCTTCGTCGTAGTCTCGAACAACTCCTCCAACTCCTCAAGGGCCACATCGTCCTCAAAGGAATCCAAGTTATACTGCGGCCGGTGAGAATTCGTGACACCAGTCGGCTTCACTATCCTCACCGGAGGCTTCACGAACGTCTGGTAATGCCTCGACTCCTGCGCGATCATCACCTCATCATCACTATCCGAAAATTCGAAGTCTCTCAAATCATCATCAGCTTTCAAACACGAAACAACGAGCAGAACTAGAACTAGATTTTTACACGCCATTGTTAATGTTTTTACTAATATTGTTTATATCATAATTTTTAAAGCACTAAAATTCACATGTTTTGGAAGAACCGCATTATTTTTCCGATGGTTTGTTTGAGGGCGATGCGCGCGGCGCTTTCCTTGCCTCGGCGCGGAGTGAGCGCGTGCGCATACTATACACGCACACAGGCGCACTCATCTCATATTTACAGGTGTCAGATGCTGCCGGAACTCGCGACTTTCACCGCTGGGTCACCCATCATCGGTCACATTTTGATAAGTCATCTACTTATCGTCATCATCGACAATGGCCCTAACAATCCCGTTGCGTAAAACTATTAAAGAGTTTATTAACTCGCAACTTTAACTTTGCACCTCTTCTATTTGCTTATGGACAAAAATGTGCCTTACCTCTTCGGCTACAATGCCAGGTATAATTTCAGCTGCAGCAAATAAATGTTTGTTTGCAAAAAGTAAGATGCGATGATACTACAGTTTTCGTACGAAGATGCTTTCACAGATTATAGGTGTTATGACATTGTTATGAAAGCTATAGAGGTCGAGTTACGGCACATTACATTTTCCAATAGATTGGACTTTCTTCGCTTTGATTCGGTATGACCAAACGTGTTTTTTGACCGCAAAGTAAGTTGGTCAGTAGTTATATCATGGCCGGTATTGTTCGGCCATGTATGCCTACGGACTTTGATGTGAATAGCAATGACTTGGCGATATACCATTATATAGTATAAACCTTTGTGTATAACGTTAACGTTATCGTTTTCTTTGTGAAGCTTTTAGAAAGCTCTATTATTATCTTCATATAATACGACTTTATCTATTTTGATTGACTTCTACTTACTTGTATAATTACAATATCTTTTTAGTTCAAATAAGACATGAACAACTATCTGTTTATTGGTAGATGTTATCTTTTCTTCATTTGCATTATGCATTGTGGAGCTCATTAAGACTTTATTATTCTGGGCAAGAATCGCTATCTACAGCAAATTATGAAAAAGGTGACTGTATTTCTTCCGCCACTTCTTCTCAACACCAACCCATATGTTATCCCGAAGTGGTGGTAGGGGCCTGTATGAGCGCGCTGGAAAGGGCCTCAGTCCAAAAGCTTTCGACTTTGTGTTTTTTTTTCTATGAAGGCAAGCAGTGTGACGTCCATCCACAATTTTTACCGACGACATCATAAAGGTAGCAGGAAAGCGCTGGACGCAGGCCGCTACCAACCGGGCAACATGGAAAGCATTGGGGGAGGCTGTTCAGCAGTGGATATTTCATAGTCCTGATTACTACCTGCTTCAAAAACATGGCTCGAGACAGAGAAATATCGCAGAACGGTGTCAATACTCGCACTAAATTGATTGGTTATTATTACTTTCATATTCTTAGTACTTAATGGTTTCTAGGTACTTTCATATTTTTAGTATTTTCTCGGGTTTATTTGTTTTCATCGTTTATCTAAACTTATAATAAATCTGTAGAGAGGTCAATTCTGTACATGAAATATATTTTCAAAATAACTATCAGGGGGTGATTAGTGATCGATACTGATGCCAAAAATGCAATCAAAAAATTTTTGTCTGTCTGTCTGTATGTTCCTTAAAGAAACAAAAACTACTCGACGGATTTTAACGAAACTTGGTACAATTATTCTTCATACTCCTGGGCATGTTATAGTATACTTAGGCATTTCCACGGGAACGGGAATTAGCGGGAAAATCCTTTTGTATGAAAAATCTAAACCGCTTAAGTTAGACGCTTGAAATTTGGCATGCACCTTAGTAAACTTAAAGCTTAGTTACAACAGGATATTGCAAAATTCCCACGGGAACGGAAGTTAGCGGGAAAAAACATTTGTATGAAAAAATCTAAACCGCGTAAGATAGATGAAGGGGGTAAAACGGGATCCACGCGTACGAAGTCGCGGGCGGCCGCTAGTACGTTATAAGTCCATTGGCTGACCACTTGACCAGTGTCACCGAGTTCTTTGATAACTGTAAGTATATTTTTGGTAGGTACATATTCATCAAGTCATGCAGTCTCCATTGTAGGAGCATGACCCTTTCTAATTTACCAGAGGCAAATTGAGGAATATGTTAAAACTGTATAAATATGTAGAAATGAAGATTAATGTATAATGCAAATAAAAATATTTTAACATTACTTGTTTCTGTTGTATAACTTTGAATGTAATTATTGGGCTCTTAGCTAATTAAAAGTAATTTTAATTTTAATGAGTTTAGTTTATCTTTAAAAATATGTCTGCTTATTTGAGTTAAAGAATACTGTTCTAATAAAGAATAACCTATTAAATTACTTTACTAACTGCTAAATTTCTCTTTGTTACACCGTTGGTTTTCTTTATTAGTAAATAAATAAAATGTTGTGATCCTATACTGGCATAGACACTGGTCATTTCCCACGAGAAATTGCTTCAATCGTAATCGTGTGTATTTCTTAAGGTTTGGCCAAACCAACGCGATCACACGCGATCAGCCGGCGTACAGCGATGGATACCAGACTGAAATGCATTGATCGCTATAACGCGTGCAGCCTAAGTGCGCGATGGCGATCAGATGTCGTGTATGAATTTGTAGCGATGAGTTCACATCAAAGCGTCCTGTTTTGGTCGCGGAGATCTACACGCGCAGTGATTGACATTTGCCATCGCCAACGCCGGCGCGAGCTGAACGCGCTGGTTTGGCCGAAGGTTTAATGATTCTTTAGAACATTACGAGTCAATCAGACCGTGGACACCGTACAATCGACGATAATGGTTCTTCTCGTTGCAGTTTATACAAGTGTACACTCAAACATGTAATAAAATTAATTAGATTTATTAATAAAGAAATGGTTACAATTCTGTAACTTATAAACACGTCTCGTCTCAATAGTCTTTGTTTGGTTCTGGGTTTTCTATATTAATGACTAGCTTTCCGCCCGCGGCTTCGCCCGCGTGGAATTTTGTCTGTCACAGAAAAACTTTATCGCGCGCGTCCTGTTTCAAAAATCGGGTTAAAAACTATCCTATGTCCTTTCCCGAGACTCAAACTATCTGTATGCCACATTTCATCAAAATCGGTTCAGTGGTTTAGGCGTGAAAGCAAGACAGACAGACAGAGTTACTTTCGCATTTATAATATTAGTATAGATTTGAGTTGACGAGTATTTAACAACAAAAGTCGAATCGCTAACAATACAAAAGACACTAACTTGTATGAGTATTTTTTACTTAATACTATTTTGCTCTACTTGCAGCCTCACCGTTCGGCTGATTGTTTTAAAATTCTATAAAAAAGAGAGTCCACCAATTTTATAACTTTTTTTATCAAGCAACAATACTTTGATAATAATATTACAGTTGCATGCTTTCCAAGAAATCACATACTACAATGCATACAGTACCATGGGAACTTCCGTGTGACTTACACATGGTATCACGCTTTCCTATCAATTAGAGCTCGTAACTTTTTGCCGCTAAAGCGCCATAAAGTCATAGACTTATACCACTGGCTCTTAACTAGTATTAATTGTTACTCGTAGCTATTCAAGTTTTGTCGCTATATCAATTAAATATTTGAAATAGTTTCACACAAATTTCGCCTACTTACTTGTCATATAATAATGTTAATATTTTACTTCTTAACTTGTTATTACCACCTATTTTATGATGCGAACTATACTGCCTATTTAGCATGATGCAGATTTCATGATACATCAATTAGTTCGTCACAATGATCATCACATATGAAAGAGTAAAAACTATCATCTACTTATGACTGTAACCTAGAGTACCCACTGAACGAGTGAACAACTGAATGTAGAGCATAAGTACTTACTCGTATCATTTTGATTTGTTTTAATAATCAAAATACAATTTAAAATTAACTGTGCCCATAACTTCCCTTGGCAGGACCTCCAGACCTAGATATTTGATATCGCACTTGCATATCAACACGTCGCACTGGACTATGGCGTGAAAGCTCCCATTCTTCCAAACAATCGATATTTACTCTCCAGTGGGTTCAATTGAGAAACGATATTTTCTAAATTCACTTACGTTTTGATGTGCTGAGAGCCCCCAACAACGCCAGGTTTCTGGCATGCATAATCACCTGTTATTTTCCAAATTTACTGAACCTAAAAAGTAACACACTTTTACCCATTCTACGGGACAGGAAAGTTCTTGAGTGGCGACCTCCCACTAGGTGGACTGACGATCTGGTGAAGGTGCCTGAATGCGAGCGGCGCAGTACCGGTCTTTGTGGAAATCCTTGGAGGAGGCCTTTGTCCAGCAGTGGACGTCTTTCGGCTGAAACGAACGAACGAACCCATTCTACGAATATGCCTCTAGGCATAACAATGTAACAGAAAACGCTATAGGTCCTAAACGATGCACTATGGTGCAACACTTTCATTGTGACCGCAGCTCCTGCGCAGCCAGACCGCGCAATAATCCCAAGAAGATTTGTTTGCTATCTTCACTATACAGGGCGTTTGCTTTCATTTTACCTACATAACCTAGATTTTAAGCAATTTCAGACTATTTTCGTCACAAAAAAGCACTATTTTAACTACAAAGATGCTGCAGTGCTTAGCTAGATGTCCCGTTAGCCGTACAAGCAGGTCACAAACGAAATTATGCTAAGATAGATGCTAAATTATTTGTTCTACACAACCTTAGGTCCCATAACTTTTATTCAAAATGTTTTAAGCCAAACAAGTTGCACAGCCTGTATCAGTAATTGCGTCGCAGCGCACAATGCTTCAATCACAAAGAAAGTAACTGTCATATCGTCAAACCGCAAGCTTTTAATATCAAAACGATTTCCTACTTACTGGCAATCAGCAGCTTGTGTAGTTTAAGAAAATCATTACAAATTCAATCTTGCGACTTCATAAATAAGAATCACAGACCATGTTGGGAAACTGAAATTGAATTGAGTAACAAGATGAACAGGAATTTCAATTTATTATTTGCCATAAGTTAAGAAATTATTAAATTCTCGTTTCGCAGTTACTGCATTCTTCCACGGCTTTTGCTGTGGCGGTTAGAATTATGTAATTTTTAAATTGACTAACAGTAACTATTTCACGTATTTTTTAAAGATTTTAATATAGTCTCATGTAATGTTACGGTAGGTTAAAAAACAAAATATCGGGACTATTCACACCTCTCGGTCCCACCACTGCAACTCCTGTGTAGCCAGGATCTACAGCTTGACCGCCACAAAAACCCAACCAATGAAGGTCAAGTTTGTCCCGGGGGAAAGTTAAACTGTCATTGGACCCGCAACGAAATTAATCAGAAGAACATAGGAGGAGTTCGAAATTAAGGTTCGACTTCCCTCCATTGCAAAGCGGATGACAGGTGACAAACAAAGGTTTAAAACCTTTAAACCTTTAAGAAAAAGATTATGCACCACGGACAATAAATTAAATTAAGGGGGCCTATCTTATGAGCAATTAGCAACTACCTGCCAATAATATTTTTCACAAAATCGCTTAAAAGCACGGAAATTTTTCCTTGTCGCGACAAGATCGGTGTAATAAACGGTAGGTTAGGCATTACTTAGTAGGTACTGAGTTACTAGAATGCGTGAATATGTCCTTGATTAGCCAACGGTGGGCCACTCTTGTCCTTAAGTCTCCTAAGGATCGAGTGACGATCCTATTTTTTTAACGAAAACTCCCACTGTCTACTTACCTACTTGAGGCACTTGAGGTTTTGTCCAATAAATAATAGTCGTTAGTGATAAGAGCAGTTTCTTCCTACGGATTGAAGGTATTCAATGCAAGTTTATCAATGTCATTCCTTTTGGGACGTAAATAATAATTGACATCAATTTGATAAGGATTTAATAATACACAAGTATAATTTTTAAGAAATCACTATATTTATAATAAAATAGATCTTTTACACTTATAACTAAATCAGGATACAAAATCCAATTATATCCTACATTTTAAAGACTAGAAAGTAATATTGAACTAAGACACAAAGGCTAAGAAAAAATATGGACGTGAAAATTGAAATTAAACTTTGATATTTACAATAACACTGTTTCATAGAATATAGCACCATTACGATCCCTCCATAAAAATACAAAAAATAAGTACAGCCGTCAGCACATCAAAGTTAACATTTTTATTGCAAAACCACACCTATCACAACTAAATAAGGTGCCCAGTGTTTACCTTGATGTGCCAGCCCATATATTTTAGGTATAGGTGTATTACGCCTTTTGGTTTTGTTACAAATGTGTTTAGTGAGGCAAAACGAAAGGCAATTAGTAAATAAAATATGTAGTATATCTTGCATTCAACATGTAAATAACTTTCTTTTACATAAACTATTCATACGTAAACAGTTCCTCAATATATACATTTAAACAGTTCTTTCATTACCTACATTATTTACAATACATCTGTGCGATAACATGAAACTCAATACTGTTATAAATTAACAAAATATGTACAAAAATATCAACACTAACTTGTAAGTTACAGAATTTCAATTCGATTGAAATTGAAACTTAAAGCCTAACTGTCATGTCGCACTGTGCCGCCAGAACGTGAGAAAATAATCAACTCTACACCAGTGCTTGTGTTTTGGGAAGTTAAACCTAACGGTGCGGCCATGCGACGCGCTGCGGTGAGGCGCATATTTCTAGGGATATATTTATTTATTTATTCAGATATACCCAGAAGCCTGCTTCTTCCTTTAACTAAAGTTAATTCCCAGTTCTCTAAATCGCTGGTCTTTTCTCAGCTGAACTCAGGTACACCGAAACACAACGCGTCAAATGGCTGCACCCAAACTTGTCACAGAGAACAACCAATCGTTCGCCAATCAACATCAAATCAAAGAATTATATCCCAATAAACGCATGGCATTCAACAATAAAATCTCTGAACAAACTGGTTTTCTTAGCTAACACACCAACTGCAAACGTACAGCTGGTAGTCACTCTTTCAAAAACCACATCAGGCGAACTTTTAAATACCGCAATTAAAGCAACCATACTAAATGTCACACTCAAATTCTGACACTCTCTTATTTCTACCATCCGGAGTCATTTGGAAATGGCTGTCCCTCGTCCCAATTCGCGGGAAGCCATTGAAACTGTTCCTACTGACTAAAGGGTTCTCTCGTTCCCTTTCTCTGTGAAAACTGGAGGTGGAAAGCTTCCCATCTTTTCTCTCTGTGAAGTTGGGGTCACTGAAGTTTTCGGGGAAGGTGCGTTCGTTGAACTCTCCGTCGGAGAAGTTTCGGTCGTTGAACGGGACGTCCCGAATGCCGAAGCCGCCCATCCTGGGTGTCCCGATGCCAAATTTGTTGCGGAGCTCCTCGTCCCGGAAGTTGAACGCTCGGTTCTCGAACTTGGCTGGGCCTTTGGTCAATCTGTAAAAAGGGAATTGTTTTAGTTTGTTTTGTAGCAGAGTTAAACGAGACGCAATAAATTACCAGCTTGAAGTGGTCTAGATTGCAAAGGCTACCTCTAAACCTCAGTACTTTTGTACTCGTAGGTATAATATTGTGTTCATCTTTTTTATTCTTGGTGATTTTATTTCTGCGCCATCTAGTCCTAAACTCACAAACTTGTGCTGTTTTGCAGAAGTGAGAATTTTTTTGCAGCACCGTCAAATCGTCATGTTCACCCCAAGTTATGACTTGCTCAATCTTACTCTTGCGGTTCAAACGCGTTACAGCACTTACAGCTCATTGGATTTTTTAAAATATGATTGACGACTGTACTAAAGAACTCAATACTCACTCTCTAAACACCCTCCTTTCCCTATCATACTCCGCCGACAGTCCCTCATCATCATTGATGATAGCCGACGGGTCGCTATACACCGACGACTCCTGGTAGAACGAGTCCAGGTCCACGTAGTTCCCTTCAGAGGGCTCGTTATCCAGCAGTTCTGCTAACTGCGCCTTGAGGGCAGCGAAGGTGGGTCGCTGGGAGGGGTCGGCGTGCCAGCAAGAATGCATAGCGCGGTATAACTGTGGCTTGCAGTGTGGAGGCCGCTCAAGACGGTAGCCCTCTGTTACTGCTGCTAGCACCTCGCGGCCAGACATGGCTGCGTAGGGCGTTGACCCTGGAATAGAAAAATCATAGAAATCAATATGTATAAATCATTAGGTCATTAAGTTTCCGCTGCAGAAGCACGACCCTCTCTAATTTACCAGAAGTAAATAAATGATGTAGCCTATATTCTTGACGCTAGCCATACGGTTTGGGGAGTCCTGTTGTTGTCACATATTTATCTGCTAATCGCCTTTTTTACGTTAATAATCCTCGGTATTTATTGAAAAAGGCTTTCCGGTCCTGTCAGAGGTTGGGTATGGTATTATCTTGAAGAGCGGTTCATCGTCATAAATAATGGATTGATGTTTGCATATTTGTTCCTTAGTCGTTTGAAGTGTCAATTTTATAGCCGTCATAAACTCTGCTCATTCATTCATCATGACACAGGTTTACAAACCCATAGCTGTTTTAGCACACAATCCCCCTTTTCATAAAAAGTTACACCTAGGATAAACCTTGGATTAAAATGACATTTCCGAACCAAATGACAATTCCGAAGAATAAGTTCTGAATGGGCTGCTAGTTAAGCGAGTTATACTAACCTAGCGTCACTATTTCCCACAGCAGAATCCCGAAGGCCCACACATCAGTATGATGGCTGTACACGTTATACAGCAGTGCTTCAGGCGCCATCCATCTGACAGGTAGCGCTAAACAAGCGCACAGGCAGGGCGCTACTTAATTTAGGAATACTCGTATACTAGCCTAGCGTAACTATCTCCCACAGCAAAATCCCGAAGGCCCACACATCAGTGTGATGGCTGTACACGTTATACAGCAGCGCTTCAGGCGCCCTCCATCCAATTGGCAGCGCTAAACAAGCGCACAGGCAGGGCGCTACTTAATTTAGGAATACTCGTATACTAACCTAGCGTCACTATCTCCCACAGAAGAATCCCGAATGCCCACACATCAGTATGATGGCTGTACACGTTGTACAGTAACGCTTCAGGCGCCATCCATCTAACAGGCAGCGCGGAGCGAGCGGCCCGCGCGGCGGCGCCGGCGCACCGAGACATGCCGAAGTCGGCGATCTTGCATAGCTTGTTGTGGTCTACTAATACGTTGCGCGCTGCTAAGTCGCGGTGGACGATCTGGAAGGAAATGAAGTGAGTTTCAGTTTTACAGCAAATGGTTTTGTTAATAAGAAAAGGTTTTTAGGGTTAGAAGAAAATCCCCATAGAAGCATAAAGTGAACCGTACGCTGGAATTTTGTAATCCAAAACCCGCGACAAAATGTATAGGATGTTGAATAATTTCAGCCTCTATTACTGACAGACTCAAGACTTTTTTTCCAAGCGGACTCTTCTGTATTTTGGAGAAAGTAAGAGATACTTTGGACTTTATTCCCATCCAGAAAGTCTTTTTGGTTCTTGAAAATAAAACATGGGGTCATCAGGTCATGACCATGCCATCTGAAAAAATGTAAATTTCAAAGTAGGTAGGTCTGAAATCTCCAATTACCAAAGACTCCTCAATCGTCTGAACATTAAATAATGTAATATTAAGGAAGTTTTAAAGGCAAATCCCACTAACCCCCTTAGAAGCGATGTAGTCCATGCCCCTCGCCACACAATACGCAAACACGGTGAGGTCCCGCGAGGTCAGTGCGCCGCTGCCGCTGAAGCGGTCGGGCCGCGATCGGCGCTCGCGCAGATACGTCAGCAGCTTGCCGCACATCACGTACTCCATTATCAGGAGGTAAGGTTCTGGAATGAAAGCAAATATCGGGGATAAAACGTTATAATCGTCATCAGGTCAATTAGGCCATGATTCTGAATTGAGATTTTTAGCTTGAGCGTGCTCATCTACTTCAAAATTCTCAATACAGAAACCGGGGGCTAGTCTCTCTACTTCAGTAATACGACCCTCTAATTTAGCAGATACAAATAGATAATACACTTTTTTATGTAACGTGCTAGATATATCTCAATGGATAAGTTATGTGCATTATCAGATCATTTAGTCTCCACTGCAGGATTTGACTAACACATTACGTTGGCCAGAAGAAAAGTGGCTTGATGTTTGCTAATATCTCCTTTATTCGGTCACCTTTTAGGATATCCACAGGGAATGTGCAGATGATCCAATGAAGTCTGGAATCACACGGCTACTACTACATTAATCACTTGATTAATACCTTGTTCAGTGCAGCAGGCCAGCAGCGTGACGACGTTCGGATGCGTGCCGATCTTCTGCATGATGTAGATCTCGTGCAACAGTTCCTGCTTCTCCTTTTGCGAGGCGGTCTCCTTGATGCTCTTCACGGCCACCAGCCGCGTCAGCCCGTCGTGCCCGCTCAGGTCGTCGGCTTCGGCTTTCCACACCTTAGGAGGCAAGGTTTGAAATTGTACACATAACATTTCGTAAAGTTACATTTTTCATTTCTCTAATGTTCAAAATTCAAGTGAATTATGTAGTTATTTTTTTATTATTACACTAGCTTTTGCCTACGGCTTCACCCGCGTGGATTTCGGTTTATCACAAAAAAACTTTATAGTGTGCGTGGGATTCGCACCGCATAAAAACCTATAACAAACCATCCTAACAAACGTTTCTTTATATAGTCTGGTCTGCGAGCACGTAGAATTTTGTCCAATGAACCCAAGCTACCCATCCTTATCGCTCGCATGTAATTATGTTGCTGTCGCGCTTGCACACTCACTGCGGGCGCCCGTCGCACAGTCGCGACAGCAATATAATTACGCGCGAGCGATAAGGATGGGTAGCTTGGGGTCATTGAACAAAATTCTACGTGCTCACAGACCGGGCTTTAGCATGATAGAATTAAGGATCTTAAAAAAATAATGTAAAAATTTGACTCACCTGCCCGAAGTTACCTTGACCCAGCAATGTTTGTAACCTCAACTTATTTCGAGGGAACTCCCACTTTTGGTCAGGCATGGTCGGCGTCGGCAGCGGCGGCCGCGCCACTGGAGTGATCTGCGACTCTTTCTTGATGTCTCCATCGTCGAAGTACCCTTCGTACTCCGTGTCTAGTTCTTTGGTCTTCTTATTCAATACATTTCTTAACACAAATATTATAATAGCCGCCACTGGAAGGAAACCCAGTCCAGCTAATACATAAGAAGCCGTGTACGTCTTCTCGGCTTCTATCACGACTTCTTCGTTCTGCGTGTTTGGATCTTCATCGGCATCATCTTTAGTTGTATTTACAGTTAGTGTTGATTCGTTAGAAGTAGTGAAGTCTTTAGGAATAAGGACTGGTTTGGATTTAGATTCAGATGATGTTCGGGAAGTGACAATAAAAGGTTTGAATGTAGTTTCAATTGTTTCTGTAACTTGAGTTTGAATTGTGCTTGGTGGAATGGGGGATGTGGAAGGTGGTAAGGAAAGTAAAGGTGTTGTATCACTTGAACTCAAAATTGGTATAGGCGTGGTCGATGTGGTCGTAGAGGTGCTAGTCGTAGTCGTAGGTCGTCGTCTTCGTAGAATATTCTTAGGTCTTATCGCTGTACCAGTCGAGTTATCGTAAACGTTTTGTCGATATAAATTAGCTAACCGCTCTGGAAGTTTAGTTGGTTCTCTTTTTAATTCAGTATTCCTAGTCGATAGTTCGCTTGCTTGGGGCAAATCTGGTGGTTTATAAGTCACCGGATTCGGACTAGGACTTGCATTGATAGAACTTTCGGTTGTCGTGGTTCGTATTCTGATTCTGTGCCTTTGCGGTCGAGCTGTAGTGGTCGTTGGAGCTGTCGTAGTAGTAGTTGAAGGTGATTGTGTGGCAATCGATTGGGTGGTTGTATCAGTATCATTTAATACAATAGCTTTAGGCGTTGTTACGTTCGTTTTTGTTTCAATACTTTCGGCAACCGTGCTGTTGTCATCTTTATTCAATGAATCCGTTAGATTTTTTCCTTTCATAGATGACGTGATCGATACTGATGTCACAACTGCAGTGTAGACAGATGTTGATGCTTTTTCAGTAGTAGTGTTCACGGCTACAAATGGATTTTCTGTGCTTGATGAAGCCGTTACTCTAGCTGGTCGCCTTCTTATATTGTAGTAATTTCTAGTAAAATTTCTGGGAGCAGGTGTAGTTGTTTTGTTACTTAAACTAATATCCTTTGATAATTGGGTAACATTTGTTTTATTAACTACATATTTAGCTAAAGTTGTGCTATTAGTACGATTACTATCTTTTGTTTTATCTAAGGTACTTGGTGTGACATTTTGTATTATAGGATCAGTAACATTTAGTTGCGCTATATTTTGAGCCTTCGTCGTTGCTTGAGTAGTGCTTGAATATTTTTTATAAGCATTTACCAAGCCTACATGTCTAGCTGGTGCTGGACCTTTGACTGTGTTTCTAATTTTGTTTTTCTCTATGATATTTTTTACTACAGAGACATCCATATCTTCATTTATTTCTTCTTCGTCCGCGCTGGTATTCCTATATTTCTCTGTAGCTGAGTACCTTGAGTTGAACTTTCTTTTTTCTGTAGGAGCTAATATAAAATTCACTGACTTTGTTGATGCTGATAGAGATGGTGAATTTGTTAAATTGTCATTAATTATTTGTCCACCAAGTTTTTGCCCAAAGAAAATGAATGGCGCCATGTCTTCAGCAGGCAGTTCAGATTCAAGAGGCCGAAAATGGTTATAAATCTCATCAGACATAAACAAAGTATGATTTTCTTTATCTTTTTCATTTTCAACTTTTATAAGTTTTGTATTTTTCGCGTCGGTGCTATTTGCTATTGTATTAGTTTCTGGCTTTTCTTCTGTGCTGACGTTTTGAATTTCTGTTGTAACTTCTTTTAGTTGGCTGCTGATTGGTGTTGTGGTTACTATATTGGTTATATTGTCACTCACTTCATTACTGCTTGTTGTTTTGTTGAGATTTATGTTTTGAGTAACATTTTCAGTATCTGAATAATTGAGTAAATATAGTCCGTGATTAGATTCATCTACTTGAAATTCTTCTTCAGGGTCTAACTCAACTTCTTTGTCAAGTCCTTCTAGTTTCTCCGGTGGTACATAAACTACTCCATTTTCGGTGACTGATTCAGATACTGGCGTAGTTTTGGTATTGTTAAGTAAATCTTTTCTTCGGTTGTTCATAAAACCGGCTCTGTTTCTGTTTTCTTGATATCCTTTGGGAACAAACAGATGCCTTATTTCGTGCGGTTTGACCGTTTGTCGGATCTCCTTCGAACCGTCGGTGGTGATCAATTTCAGCGTTGGGGTTGGTTCATTGTTTGAGTTGTCTAAAGTTATCTTCTTCACTGTAGAGCCATTTGCATCACGTATTTCTAACTGGGCAAACGTGGTGTTGGTTCTGGAAAACAAAAAAGCAGAGAGTTTGAATTTTGAAGACATATTAGACTATTTTAAAGAAGGAGGTATTTAGGTAACAAAATTATGGGGCTAAAATAATCAATTATATTATTACATGGCATCACATGAATCAAAATGTAGTTGGGCATAACAATGGAACATGATGACGTTAACGCTATCTGATTATACCTACATAGAACGTGATACGAACTCTTTGCAGAGAAAAGTTGAGGGGAACTGTTCCTTACTTATTAGCCTTGTGCGCCAACGAGGCCAGAGTGTTGATGTGTGTGGCCAGCCTGCCGCTGAGCAGCTGTCTCCTTCTGGCAGCGAGCACGGACAGCAGCTGTGAGTCTCTCGTCGCGTTGACGCTACTCTGGGTCGTGGTCCGCCGGACGCCTCCTGAAATTAAGAAAGGGTTAATATTACAGATTTTGTATTAATAGGTGAAGCTTTAAAAGAAAATACTTTATTTGCTATAGATGATTAACGTCTAAAAGATAATGTTTGCCATACATATACGAGTAATTGGAATAGATTTTTATGCATTAAGCAATGCGTAAAATTAGATTCATGGCCATCAGATGAAACCCTCCTTCTAAGTGTGTATTGCAATTCCTTCAGTTTTGACACCGTCAAAATAAAACTATGTTATTAATTGTGATTTTGCGCAACTTTCGTGCCATACCAATCAGCAAGATCAACAGTCAACAACCTCAATCATCGGAGACAATAGACGATAATTATCGAGTAATCGCTAATCCGAACGGATCGCATGACGACCGCGACATAACGAGCGCTGCGCTAATCGCCTCTAATGCGTACGCGCAGCCTTCACCCACAAAGGTGATTTTTGTGAAGAATATTTTCATGACTTATGGTAATGTATTTTTTAAATATAATTTACATACGAGACAAAAATAATGTATAAGATAATTGCAAAGCACATTATGTTAACGTGATGTCCAAGAGAACGGCAATTTTCGATTGTGTAATCTGTTGTCGAGGTTTACTCATTATTTAGGTACGAGCATCAAATTTTTCAAAATGTGTTTAGATGTGAAAAAGCATCTTAGATTCAATGTCGTTATCATGGCCGTCGTCACGTTCGCTTAGAAAATCATGTGGCTGGAAATTATATTATTATAAAATTTCTGTTAATTAACTTAATAATCAATTAAACTGGCTGCAGTTAATAAAATGCTTTTAGTAAATGAGATTCAAAATTAGCTGTTTATCTATGAACTCATTTTCTATTTACCGTTTGTGAAGTTAACATAAAAGATTATCTACAATAAATTAATAAATTAATTTTCAATTTCAATAATCTATAAACTCAGTACAAATTGCAAACCACATGTAATTTTATTATATTTTCTACTAGAATTAAATCTAACCGCAGCCCGACAGTTTCTCTAGCGTGCGCGTGATTTCTCTGCGCGCGCGCCGGTTTTTGCCGCAATTAATACTATCGGCGATTCAGATCAATTATTCGGTTCAATGTATGAAAAAAATATTGGGAATGAGGAATACGGTCTTCACTTTCAAAGCAGGCAGAAGCTATTTTCATTTTGGCTGTTAGCTCGTGGAACCTTAGGGAAACGTGGAACCTTCCACGAGTTCCTTAGTGGTCAAATGAGACCACGGTAATCGGTAACAATTGGTCGCCAACACCGCAAAGGGGGCGAACATCGTACAAACAGTCAAAAACTTTGATAAGTATACAAAAATCTTCCATTCTTCAGGCACCGTGTCGATATTTTCTCTCCTGTATAATTTTATTTAAAAAATGTTCGCTTCTTGAATTGAATATATTTCTATTGTATCTCGATTCGCGGGTAGTTGAAGGGATAGTTGAGCTGTGTAATTACTTTTTTGGTGGCAACTAAAGGTGTAAATTCAGTGGCATCTACAATGGCTCTTGCAGTGTCACAGACACAGGCAATAACTAGGATCGTTGATAACAGAGTTAAACGGCCGAATACTGAAACGCCATTTAAATATTTGACGGCTTCTCAAATAGTTAAGCAGCTCCTAAACTTACATTTCGCATACTCAAAACAATATCTGAGCAGTTCTCAATTTTTAAGCACCTCTCAAATTAAGTTGCACTCAAACGCCACTTAAATGAATTTTCGCATACTGAAACGCCATTCAACGCTAAGCATTACTCAAACAACTGTCAAATCGTCTTAAGCAGCTGTTAAATTTGAGAGTGCTTGCGCGGTATCTTAAATCCTATTCTTATACCTAAATCGACCTAAATAGTGGTAAATAATGTGTGTCATCGTTATCATTTCTTTCGAGCCTCGAGGAAATACCTAGATCTAATCGCAGGAACGCAATAAGGCTGAACGCTATTGAAAAATATTATTATAATGACATGCAATTCCGAGCGAGGTTCCGCGTCCCTAAAGAAACGGTGTTGTATCTGGATTCATAATTTGGAAGCTCTTTGAAACCCCTCACCAAATGCCATACAACCAGTGGACCAAATACTTATTATAACCCTACTATTCTACGCAACGGGAAGTTATGAACGTGTACTAGGTGATATCTTCCAAATCTAACAGCCAACTGTGCATCGTATAGTGCACGAAGTAACAACCAAAATAGCTGCTATGAAATCGCATTACATAAACATGCCTATTTCTGAGGAATAAGGGGACATCGCATAGCAGCATTTCCAAGAGTTGTTGAATTGATTTGTCAATTTGATGCTCTGTCAACAATGATAAATGTCAATTGTGGTTACGTTTCGGTCCACGATCGCCACTTAATAGATTTCAACAATAAAAAGTATCACCTTTAAAATTATTTTTTTAATTCAATAAAAATGCAAGCATTATTTTTTTTTATATGATAAAACAAGATTTATATTTAATAGAAACTAAAAATAAACTGTTCTATGTTAAGTTGATTGAGTATATTTCCATAAAAGACAATACATAACCAAACGATGCTGCGTGTAATGGATAAAAAACGTAAAGTTATCATTTGTGTAAATGAAAACATACTTTTTTTGGTAAATGTTGCCATTATGGAAACATTTGAGAAGATTTGAGAGCTGCTTAGCTGATCACGGCTTCAAATCCGTTGAGTGGCGTTTGAGAATACCATTTAAAATTGAAGGATACTTAAATTTAGGAGCCCGTCAGCTGAGTGACAGATTTGAGTAGTGTTTCAGTATTCGGCCGAAAGTCCCTTCTAATTGCACAAATCTACCAATCTGACAATCAATTACGGCTTATTTCAGTTCTGACATGTCGCTGATGAAACTAAGAATCATGTTGAAGTGATTTCAGCTACCAGTTTGTTTGCCGCACCTAGATATTTCGAAATTAAGAAGAGATACTAAAGTTACTTGTCTTAATACTTTATGTTATCTGTGCTGGAGTCTAAATGCCAGTAAAAGTATTTCATGTTCAGATTTTAATTATACAGTGTTGAACATACATTTAGATAAATCGCCCACATGTAAAGGAATGCATAAACAAATATCAAGGATACTTAAATGGTAGCAAGTAGATACTTAAGTATGCGCTTATGATTCTGATTTCTGGCCTTCACTTTCGTAATGAAACATCTAAATAATGATCATTGTTTCAATGTATCTGAACACACGTACCGTGTACTAATCGAATTCACATCAACAAATAACTGCCTGTCAATAATGAATAACGGTGTTCTTATCTAGATTCAGATAAGGCCTTAAATCAATTTTGAATCGATAAATGCGCGTCAGTTTCATCAGCTTATCTTAAGGCTGCCGTCCATCAACGCGCGAAATCGATGCGTAATCGTTTCGCTCTCATATTGAAGTATCAGGCTAGTGTTAGTGGCTTGCTGATTGCAACTAAAATTAGGAGTGAAGCGATAATGTACTCACTAATGGACGCCAACCTTTATGCAACAAGTGATGTAAAAATATGTAACCGCAAGTCCGCAAGTAACGGCAAATTTTATCATGGTTAAAGAAAACTTCGTGGTTTATTCGCTTAATTATAAAGGCACTAAATTACTTATTTATTGCATGACTAACTTCTTATCATCGATTGCTTTTTGGATCCGATAGCACGATCAATACCTTGATCCTGGATGGAACAGTTAGATAAAATCTACTGTTAAACTCCTGAAATTAAGATTTTGGGTTGAGAAAAGCGTGTGCCCAGTGACATTAATATTTAACAAGCTCAGTGTAAGTTAAGCCTAGGCGCAGACCACCGACTTTTAGTTGGCCGATAGTTGGGCCCGATTTTAATTTGTATGAAGTAGGTATCAGCCGATTTCAAATCGGTGTAATGTGCGCACTTTCATACATGTCCATACTGATTAACAGCCCAGGCTAAGATAACTGTTAATCATTATTGTCTTTATTTAACGTCACCAGGCGATCCAGTACAATGCAATTGTCTACTAATTGTAAATGCAATTGACATTTGAATAATACCTGTTTCCAATTCTAATTTGTAATGAAATCCAGATGCATTTCTTCATACCTATGTGCCTCTTTCTGACATTATTTATATAGTTAGACGTTACTATTATGACATAACGGGTTACAGTAATTTATACTGTTTATTGTTATTGTTTCACCGGCTAGCTAATGGGTGCGACGTGCAAATGGCTAGCGGTTTTTTGATAACGATTAATAACTGTATCTTGTTTGTTACCGTTGACCTTTTCGTTCGGCTTTGTGAGAAGTTAATAAGGCTTTAATTCAAGTTGTAAAAAAATTTTGATCAGATAAAATTAAGACTGGTAAATAAAATCCTTAAACAACTGATAAAATCTCTTATCGTTATCATTTTAGCCAATTGCTATCCATTGTTAGATGCCAAGCAATGCCAATTGCCATGATCTCCCGCTTCTTTCATCTAGCTACTGCTACTTCTATATTCTACACCGACAACATCTAAATGATTCTAGAAGTCATCTGTCCATCGAGATGGCTCTGTGATCATTAGCTAAAGCTTGTGAGAGCATTGGTCGTGGAATGTGACAAGTATCCTTCGCTAAGAGATTGTTATTCTCAAACATATTTGATGTTATCGTCCCAACGATCAAATCACGAATAGGGTTTCTGCTCGAGCTTTCTCGAACTCGAGAAAACTCGAGAAATTTGGCTTCATTCGAGACGAGAAAAAAATTACCGGAGCTCGAGAATTCTCGAGTTTCGATTTTGAAGCTTTAATATTCTTGAAAGCCTATTTTCTTAGACAAAAGTTAGTTTTTAATTATTTATTTAATAGGTTAACGTTGCCCTTAGACTGGCCTAGTCTTTCCTTTTTTAACTGATTTGATTTGCAAGTAATGATCTCAATCGAAACTAAGTAAGTATGTAATAATGTTCACCAACGACTATGCTATATTTATTATGTACTAGCTTTTGCCTGCGGCTTCACCCGCGTGGAATTTAGTTTGTCACAGATCGACAAAAAATATAGCCTATCTGGGTTATAAACAATAATACTGTAAAGTTTCATTAAAATCCGTTCAGTAGTTTTTGCGTGAAAGAGTAACAAACATCCAGACATCCAAACTTTCGCATTTATAATATTAGTAGGAAGTAGGATATTTAACTCTGACTGATTTAAAAACTGAAAAAATTGTTATAACTGTCTGTTAGGTTAGGTACTCGTGCCTCCTCGTAAAGTTTATTCAAGTCGTTATCTTTAAGAAATTTAAACATTTATCAAAAAGTTTTTTTGGTTTATAAAAAAAACTATTTATCGTAATTTTGCTATTTGGACTTGTGTTCTTTGGAAAACAAGTGATTTAATTGTAGCTCTAGACTTTTATTGTTATTTATCCTTAAAGTACACGTGACTTTATGACTTTTGTTATGATTATTAGTTAATATTAATTATGAAAGAAGATTTTTTTTTTTGTTACTTTCCTCACCAAAGTAAGTGGTACTAAATTGTAATATTGGTTGTTGAGCAATAAAAGTAGGTATATTAGATTAAAAACCCTCTGTTTTTATTAAATTTGAACCGCTTTCAACAGTTTTCATTAAAAGACTCGAGACCCGAGAAAACTCGAGACTTTGGCCTCGAGAATTCCCGAAACTCGAGAAAAAAAATAGGTCGAGAAATCAGAAACCCTAATCACGAAAGATAAACGAATTCAAATCAAACACCTCAAAGACAGGCTCATTTCGAAACCAATCTTGAGATCCATTCATGAATGTCAGCTGTTGTCAGCTCATATTTTTTAATTACCCGCCCCTAAGACATTTATTACTCGCGATATTAGTAGATTAGAAATAATTACAAATATAACGCCTTTTAATTACAATGTAATGTGTTGTAATAAATGATCATTGTTTAAGCGAAGCTGTCGTGTCAAGGTTGAGTGAAATTGATTTTAGTTGGTCTTGCGTTGATGATTTGAATGGCTGTAGGCAATTATGGTGTGTCGTCACATAGCCCCATGGTGCACAGTAGCGAGCATTATTAATCAGCCAGTACATTAGACGGCACAGATCGTATCGTCCATTGGTGTGAAAAAAGTATTAATTATTGTTATTGTTACAAAAATCCGATGTTGTTCAGCCACATCATTGACGTTAAAGATGACTGCAAAGCAAATCGAATGTAAAATAAAACGATGCAATTGTCCACACATCAAATTTTTCAGAACCAGCTGGTTCTGAAAGTTTTGATGTGTGGGATTAGTTATGTTTCCATGTTTAGCGGTAAAATCACTATAACTTGGTAATTAAGCAAGTGAGCTTTCGCGTTTATGTTTATCGTTGACAGTAGATAACATTATTGTTAGAAGTCAAAGTCAAAGTCAAAGTCAAAATTTCTTTATTTGTTTGGACTAATAAATAGTTCTTACAAATCGTCATTTTGCTCTTAAGGAGCCTCTACATGTCTCATAATCTTTTTACCCTACCAGCGCTTCGAGACCAACATTTGGCAAGTGCTGAGAAGAAGCGCCGCAACAAACTCAGTCACCACTGTCTGCCGGTTAATATAAATAAATAGAAATAGTAGTAGTAGGTACATTCGATTCAGGAGCAGTTCACTGAATTTACCATGCATTCTTGTATGGTGTATCTTATAAGAATGGGTATACAAGATTGCGTGGTATATTAAACAAGGTAGTGACGTGCTAATATCTAGACTTACATATACTAGTAGAAATGGCTCGCATACATAAATTTGAATAACTTGGATTGACCAGTCCCCGAAAGCAGCGCCTGTTCACAGACATGACGAGTGAACCAGCCATCGCTTCACTCGACCATATTAGAGGGAATGTAACGACCCGCCTCACTACGCCACCACCCCAGAGACATTTTAGTGAGAATGACAATTCCAAGTTATCTCTTTAAAATAAAAAACTAATAATAAAGCTAAGTAACAGTCCAGATTGAGAAGCATGACACTATAACATTTGAGAAATTATTATGAGTTTATACATTACTTTTCATTTTAATTCTTTTTAGTGCGAGCATGAGAGGACCATAATCCTACTCCCAGGATGACTTATCATTAAGAAAATCTCGAGTTGTATAATAGGCTTTTTTAAGCATGTGATCTTTAACTATATCTTTAAATTTATTATACGGTAGCTCTTTATATTTATCAGGGACTTTGTTATAAAAATGGATACCTTGTCCCATAAAAGAGGCAAACACTTTATTAAGTCTAAAAGCGGGTATAGCCAATTTATTTTTATTTCTAGTGTTAATTTGGTGAATATCACTTTTCTTTTTGAATTCAGTAATATTTTTTTGAATAAATAGAATACAGTTTAAGATGTATTGTGAAGCGGCCGTGAGAATGCCAATTTCTTTAAACAATTCTCTAAGGGATGCTCTTGCTTTCATTTTATACAAGTATCTTATCGCGCGTTTTTGCAAAATAAATATTGTTTCAAAATCTGCAGCTTTGCCCCATAGCATGATTCCATATGACATTAGGCTATGAAAGTAGCTAAAGTAGACTAAGCGAGCTGTTGAAACATCGGTTAATGACCGTATCCTTTTTATTGCAAAAGCCGCTGAGCTGAGCTTTCCCGCCAGAGTTTCTATATGGGGGCCCCACTGGAGTTTTGAATCCAGGGTAATTCCCAGAAATACAGTAGAGTCTACCAGATCGATTGCATTATTATTAAGTTCTATTTGAGTACTAACTGTTTTTACGTTAGGCAAAGAGAATTTTATACATTTTGTTTTCTTTGCATTGAGTTGTAAATTATTTGTAGTGAACCAACTTAAAACTCTTGTTAGTGCATTATTTACATCGTCAAAGTTATTTTTACTTCTGTCGATATTAAAAATCAAAGATGTGTCATCAGCAAATAACACGATTTCGCAAGAGTCCTTAACAAAATATGGTAGATCATTAATGTATATAAGAAACAAGAATGGACCCAGAATGGACCCCTGCGGAACTCCCATTTTCACAGGTGACCCAGAAGACAAAACACCATTTATGTCAACTTTTTGAACTCTAAAGTTTAAATAGGATTGTATTAAATCCAAAGCCGAGTCCTTTACCCCATAATAGTGCAGTTTGCGAATTAGCGTTTGATGTTCTACGCAGTCAAAAGCTTTTGAGAGATCACAGAAGACCCCTAGTGCATTTTGAGAATTCTCCCAAGCCTCGAAGATATGTTTAAGTAGTGCAACCCCAGCATCGGTGGTGGAACGACCCTTGGTGAAACCATATTGTTCACTGTGAAATAGTTTATTAGAGCCAAAGTGAATCATAAGTTGCTCCTGTATGATTTTTTCAAAAATCTTGCTCAGAGCGGGCAAGATAGAAATGGGTCTATAATTGCCAGGGTCGGTTTTGCTACCAGACTTAAATAATGGCATTAGTCTACTATGTTTCATGAGGTCGGGGAAGATTCCCTTCTCTATGCAATTATTGAATATTATCGCTAACTGTGGGGAAATTATATCAATAATGTGTTTGACTATCTTGACAGAGATGCCCCAGATATCAGTTGTACTCTTTACGTTTAAAAGATTAAAAGTTTTAGTGATATCTAATGGAGTAATATGTTTAAAAGAGAAGTGCGAGTCACAGGGTGTCACGTGGGTTTTCAATATTTCTTCGGCCTCGGAGGGAGATGACTTTAAGTTGGCAGTTGTTGCTGAAGCTATATTACCAAAAAATTTGTCAAAAGCTTCCGCTACATCTTTATCTGCAGATATCAAATTATCGTGAACTTTGAGAGAAAAGTCATTATCTTTTGGTTTTACTTTACCAGTCTCTCGGTTGATAACATTCCAAGTTTCTTTTATTTTATTACTGGCGTTCCCTATCTTGTCCCGAATATAAAAAGACTTAGCCATGAAGCAAACTTTCTTAAAAATTTTTGAATACTTTTTTACATGCTCAAGAAAAGATATACTATTATTATACTTTTTCATGCCATAAAGTTCATATAACGTAAGTACCTGGGTCAAATATGGCCACCTTAAGGTTTGGTATGCTTTTTTAATAATAATAAAGCTAAAACAAGAAAGTTTTAGCACTCATTTCTAAAGAGTGGTTATTTATCTTTACAAAAAAGGCAAAAAAATTTAAATACTTCAAATGATAAAAAAGTATTTGCAACATTTTTAAAAATATAGAAATTGGCCATATTTCCGACGGGGGAGGTAAATATGCCCATACATGTGGCCATATTTACTGTATGAATTAGTTAGTTTAAAAAACTTCTAAATAAAATGAAATAAAAATAGTTATTATATTTTAATAGAAGATTTATTTAAAAGATATTCTTTGGGCGATATTCATTACAAATAAGGAACTAAGTACCTTTACAAAAATTTAAATTAAAAGATAAAGTCAACAATGAGACTCAACAAGTCTTTCTTAATTTTAAACTTAAAATGCTAAGTATGCTAAAATCTTCTCTTGTTCAGGGTTAAGAAGCGGTTTCCGACCCAATGTAGATTTTGTCACCTCTTTCTCTAGTAAATAACGCCTGAAAGTACGTCTTGGCTTATAGTGCTTTGAAGCCGTATATATTTTCATCTTACCGCTTTTGATTGCAGTTAATGCTTGTTTCATTGATGCTTCTGACCAATTACCTCTAATCCCTTTAGATTTATAGCGTGCCATGGTCTAAAACAAAAAAAAGGTTACTACTTACTTAATATCGGAAATATGGCCACACGGTGGCCATATTTGCAGTCATTCATTTTTTACGTTTTCATATCAGGAATGAAAAACTCATTATTACTTTGGTAATTAAACAAAGAAATATCAAATTACAATCGCCACACAAAATCATAATGTGATTTACAAAGATTCTTAAATTCAAACTAACAAAATACAGGACAATACTTACTTGATGTTTTTATAACCTTAAAACTCGTTTCCATTTAATAAACACTGGGCGACTAGCGGGCGCGCGGGAGGAGTGACAGGTACGCCGTTCGGATACACGCTACACTAGCAACAATTTATGGTCGCGTTCAGGTTATTATAATATTTCGTATTTGAAATAATGGCATGTGGCCATATTTTTCGGCTGGCCATATTCGACCCAGGTACCTTATTTCGACTTTTGTATATTCCCTTGGTAGCCCAGTCACTAAACTTTGATTTGGTATTTGGTTTTAATGGCTTTACCGTAAAAACTTTGTCATGTTCGGTTTTAATACATTCGAAAAGGTTATTGTAAAGAGCATCTGGGTCTCCCTGCACATACGGGACTAACTGCAATTTATTTTCAAGATTATTTTTAAAACGTTCTAGACGACTAATGGTTACAGGTCTACATACGGCATTTTTTTTACTTTTATTATTCAAATTATTACAAATAAATTCTACTTTAATACCACAGTGATCTGACGTAAGATTGTGTATGACAGCTTTATTGTCAGGGACACAGCTAGAGAAAATATTATCTAGACAAGTAGCTGTGGTTTCCGTAATTCTAGTTGGTTCCTTAAATTGACTAAACAAGTTAAATGACTGAAAAAGGGAAAGTAGTCTTACAGAATATGATGATGAGCTATCTAGTAAATTGACGTTAAAATCTCCACAAACTAAGACCTTTTTGTTGCTGTTACAAGATTTATTAAGAGCATCCTCAATAGCCGCTTCAAAAATACCAAAGTCCCCAGAAGGGGGTCTATACACACATACAATGATGTAACTCTCAAGCTCGACACAGGAAATTTCGACAACACGCTCAACTGATAGCCCTACTACATCTTTGCGTTCTTTATATTTAATATTATTATTCACAAATATTAAGGAGCCTCCGTGAATGGCAGACTTCCTGAAAAACGCGCTACTTAGCTGATAATTATCTATATGAAAAGAGCTTTCATATTTCTTTAGCCAGTGTTCGGTAATACACATTACATTAATATCAAAACTTTTTAAGAATAGCTCTATTTCTAAGACTTTGCTGGCCAAGCCTTGAATATTTTGATGAACAATCTTGAATGTTCCGGGCTTGGCCTTTGTCGAGTGCCTCAGTTTAAACAACTAGTAGTAGGTACAGTCATAATATTGTTACTATTTACATACTGAGATATCAAATTATTAGTACCCTGACTATCAGTTTTATGAATATTACATTTAATATTGTATGCAAACAATGAGGCTAATTTATTCTTAAATTTTGTAGAGAGATACATTGTATCTACAGTCAACTTAAAGCTAGAAATAAATTTATTTACGTCAAAAAGTAAAAGTGCGTCGCTATGACGATAAGTCAAGTTATACATAAGTATATTTAAATCAAATATGTTCTTGTTTATCTTATTTAGATTATACCCTGAATTTACATAGGGTAAAGTACACAAAATTATCTTAAATTTTAACCTATTTTGCAAATTTAATAGTTGGTCAATATTTTGAATTATACTCTTTTTATCTACAGAGTAACTATTACCATACATTATAATTACATTGGAGTTCTCATCTAATTCTTGGTTTTTACCAATTTCGTGAATTATCTCTGTCAGAAACCTGCCTGGATAGCAATAATTCAAGACCTGTGTATTCAGGTGCTCCCTGAGCATAGAACCTAACCCCTGACCAAGCTGATCAGAATAAATAAAGGTTTTCCCTCCATTACCGGTATCACTAATTTTTTTAAACAAGGCAGTTTCATTAGTTTGGGATTCAATGTCCTGCGCCGGCTCAGTTTGAATAGACTTTGGTATTATAGTGGGCTGAATATAGAGAATATATATAGAATATAAGATGTGTATCTTTTGATTAAATTAATGTTTATTTAAGGTACATAAAAACCACCTTTATAGCAAACAAATTAATAGTGATTGTGACGAGGGTCTATGCATCTATTTTAGTATGAGTGGAATCCTGGACGTGACCAGTACCTATACATTGCAAAGTGAACTTTAGTAGGGGAGACCTAGGAGAGTTGTGACAGAGGTGAGTTGTGACAAGGACGATTTCTCCTTACTTAATATAGTTAGGAAGCTGGTAAAAACGTTTGTTTGTCGCTTTTAAGACGCTCTTCTTGACTAAGTACCTGTGGGCGGCGCTAGAGGCACGGTTACGTAAATATGATGTCTGTGTACAAAAAAATGCGAAAAGTAAGTTTTTCGTCAAAAATGTATATAAGTTTATATCATGTTTTAGTATAATGTGCACTGTTGTGTTATTTTTTCTCAAGCTGCATGGTTATTCAGGTCTCAAAATGTAGCACTGATATTTTGTGTGCGCATCGTGTTTAGAAAATAAAAATTATTATTCGAACCAAGTCGTCATTTTAAACACCTAGGAGAGTTGTGACAGCCTGTCACAACTCTCCTAGCTTACTTAATTTTTCTGATGGGCCATTTCCGCGATGTTTTTAGATGTTTTTTTAGTAGGTTCATAATTTGTATAATTTCCTGCTGCTACTTTTTTGATTCTGAATGCATAATAACTATACATTAATGCCATATAGAGGAACTGCTTGCTGGAGTCGAAATATAGGACCTAGCTTATTAGATTAGATTATTATTAGATTAGGTTAAAAAGGGTTAAAGTTTAAAATAATATGCTGCCTGCGACCTCTTACAATCTAAACTTGTCAAGATTATTAAGAAGAAAGAGGCTTATCAAGTAAACCCAGAAAGCGAAGCTCCGTCTATGGATTATACCACCGCCACTATTTTATTTTTACAGAAGAGGAAGAAAATATATTAAGTGACTATATTAGCTAAAAAATATAATTAGAAAAAACCAGGGTGGGAGAAAAATGAAAGCTGGAGAAATGTGGCTCAATCTGTGCAACGACATCCTATAACTATTTGTTTTAATTGTTACTAAAGGATGATTTAAGTACTTTTTTGCTAAAAAATCATATTCGATTGAGTATTATGGTATTTTTATATCTAATAGACGAAATACAATGCTGTAACAACTCACCTCGGTACCTGTCACAACTTACCTCGGTGCTAGGAGAGTTGTGACAGAGGGAGTGGTCTAAGATTTTGGTAATTTTCTTAGAAACCCTAATACTTTAGTTAACTTTGGTGATTGTTTTGAAAACAGAAGGAACGGCGCTACATTAATTTGTATGATTCATAGCTGTGGAATGTTTTTTGAGCGAGATATGGCCCCTAAAGTAAAAATTGTCACAACTCTCCTAGGTCTCCCCTACTTTATTGTTATTAAATGGGATTTGTGATAAAAAAAGTGTGATAGTTTAATGCTTGGCTTAGAAGAACAAACAGTGGTGAGGTTTGTGTGTTTTTTGAATAGTTTTGGGAAAATTGTCTGCATTTTCCAATCGGTTGTGGGTTTGCTTAGTTGACAAATAAGTAATGAAAAATTATCGACTCCCTTTTCAATTTTTTTTATTAAACACCTTTAGCTTAATTTGAACTTAAAAAAACTCAACATTAATTGTGTGTACAAACACAACAACCTGACAACACAAATACGACAACAAATTCGAACTGACCTTTTGCAAAAGTGATTTCTATTGAATAGACCCTCCGCAATATGGCTCAAACCGATTACATTGTTTCATATAAACATCAACTCCATTAAGTTTATCATCGTATACATCAGCTGCTTTTGCTTAACCGATTTAGTTAAGCATTTAGCAGTTAGGCATCTGGTTGCCCAACTAGGCCTACGTCTGGAGTAGGTAAGAGGTTCTAGTAAAAGGGTCCGAAGGCTGGGAAAATTTACATTTCGCAATCCGATCCGCTAGCCGGAGCGGTAAGAACGCGCTTTATCAATTAACTACAAAAAATATAGTCTATATACATTTACATAAAATAATGCTACATAAATACTTCTTTTGTGATGCGGTGATCAAGAATCACGAACATTTTTATTAATTTGCCAGTGATCATAATGAAGGACTCAAATTACATGAAAAATTAAGTATTTAGTACATTTAAGTATAGTCCTTAGGTCCACATACGATGATGCAGTTATTTCGAAATATCGTGCTAATTTTCACCCCGAACCTGTTCAATCATCAAATCATAAATGCATGTGAGGAAAGTAGCAAACGAGTTCTTTTCAACCGATGATAATGGGCGTTTGTGATATTTCCCCATGTTACAAACTCACATTTTTTTTTCTCAATATAGGTTATCCTGTCATTAAATTGGTCATAAGAAAATAATATAAACACTTTTGTAGCACAGACGTTCCGTGCAAGTAATTCAAAAAACAACGTTTCATATAAAAGTATCATGCAGTATTTTAGCCGCCAAAGGTTACCGTTTACGAACGTCTACCTAAGTCCTAAGTGGAGCGGATCCCAGATGCCTTTCGCTTGACCAAGTGACCGATGCATTGCTTTATTTACTCTCGCACGCTTACAAATACTACTCGTAACTTAACTGTGATATAGGTACTGTAGTAAACTGAGCCGTTAAGTCGCCTTTACTTGAGAGAAAAGGGTGTTTAATTTAGATTCTCCTTTATAACCAGTCTATTTTGAAGAAAAGGAGCGAATAAATATTGGGATCCTTGACAAACCAGAAAAGTTGCAGATATTTTCCTGCTCTTTTAATTTAAGAAATTAATTAAAAAATCTGTCTCTTTTATTGGGTCATTTCACAATAAAAGAGGCAGAGAAAAATAACATTTCCAAGAGGAGTTTGTATCATCATTATCTAAAATTTTCATGATACTCAACAGTTGCATTTGTTTAAAAGGTAGGTAATGATGAGCATGTGACTCTTCATTATCACTACATATTATAAAACAAAGTCGCTTCGCTGTCTGTCTATCCCTATGTATGCTTAGATCTTTAAAACTACGCAACGGATTTTGAAGCGGTTTTTTTAATAGATAGTGTGATTTGAGAGGAAGGTTTGTGCGAAGCAGGGGCGGGTCGCTAGTTTTCCCATAAAACAATCCCCAACACCTCGGCTTACTGGGCAAATCTGCATTCTTACAACATTAGTAAACGGTACAACAATAAAACGACATTCCCACACTGTTCTCCATAGCCTTTCCGTACAAAACAAAAACCATAGACTATTGCAGAACTGAGCATTGTCTGCGGGACAAAATAAACGTGATTAGCTTGGGCAATGACTCCAATCTAATTAGTAGATTTCTTCTGTAGTTCGATATCTAATGAGTGGATCGAACTGGTGGTAATGTCATAAATAGTGTATTTTCTAAAAAACAGTTTACTTTGTCTTGTTTTTTACTTGTGTAATACATTTTACAAATTCTAAGAGCAGATTTTTGTAATAAATAAATTGTTTCTCCTATTTTTCAAACAAACAGAAATGCTTGACGTTGTACTGATACTTATTGAGCATAATAACCTAACCAGTTTTTGTCCAAGGCTTCGCTCGCCAACCAATGACACCCCTCCTTCCCCTTTTCACCCTATTATGGGATGCAAAAAATTACTGAAGTGGCGAATGAAACTCATTCATTTTATGTCTTTCCCAGGGTCGCAAGCTACGTAAAACATCTTGATACCTAATTTAATTTAAACTGGTTCACTGGTTATGACGTGAAAAGGAACACGTTTCGTATTTAGAGATTTGCTAGCTTGAATCTAAAGTGTAAAAACTTTTCAGTTCTGTGGTGTAGACACATGAAAAGCAATCTAGTGCAACCAGTAATTAAATTATTCCATAGAAATTATAACAATATTTATTTTATTAATAGTTTATCACGTCATAATGTGCCATACGCGCAACTGTATGTGTGTATGCGCACGCGCCGAGGTCGTGTGGGGTAACACGGCCCCATTGCCGGTCACTGCACGCTGCAGTAGAGGCTGCAGGTGTTGCTAGTGAGGGAAGATTGTCGATATCGATTGGTGATCAGGGTAGCAGGGGTGTGCGTAGGGAGGAAATCAAAATAGTCGATAAAAGATGAAAATTGCACAGAGCTGTTAAGATGAATGTTGCCTATCATTTAGAAGGTAGGCGCACCTTTAAATACGAGTAATACTAAGCCCCGCCAGTGCAAAATACATTTAGTAAACATCAACTAATAAATCTAGATTCAAAATAATACATTATGCTCTCTATCAGTTATGATGTCAATAAGCGAATTTATATTCTAGGAAAGTATGTACAACAATAACCGCACACAATGATACATTTCTATGATCGATTTTGAAACCTTAACGTAAGAAGGTAAAGTTCGAAACTCATTGGAAAAGTTTTTCAGGATTTTATGATCTTTTCATTTAATCGATGCAATGTCTAATAATTATTTTTATCTTTACCGATAAAATTATTTCACATCGATGCGTGTTCTAATGCCAATTGGGCACTCATCACTAAACTAACGGTCCGCATGGCTGGCCACCATTGTGCGATTGTGCTCACTGAAAATGCACCGCGCATACCTATGCAGATCTTATCGCCGAAACTCATAGAAAAACCGCACAATCTCGACCTTACAGCACTCGGAATAGACGCCAATAAATATGACATTAAAACGAATCTGCCTATGACCAGACGACAGCACACCAACCTGAACACAGCAGCATCTTATTCCGTTTTAATAAGTACTATTTTGCTGCAAAAATGTATAATTTGATGTGCTATGGGACTGTCCATGACTCATCTCGCCATAGTCACGAATCACGAAAGGGTTTCTTGAATTGCAGATGGTACGTCCTTTGAAACAGACCCAAGGTGACTCGGCAGATTAAGTATAAAAGGTTGCTGTTTAATTGACCTAAACGATGGAACGATTGAAAACAGTAATAATTGAAATATTTATCATATAGACGACACGACTTAAGATCTAGAGCATTTTCTATAGAGAGTCCATAGGTAAAGTAAAATAATTACTGAACTTAACGCCTCTATGTCTAATGATTAGAAAATTGGATCTGATAGTCCTGGATTCTATTCGTATGGAGATACCATTTGTGATCTCTGTTGCAAACCATAAAATAAAAGGATATTAGGTTATAATCTTTCTTTGGATATTAGGTTATAACATTTGCACACCGGTACAATCCCCGGTAGAACATAATTGGAACTGACTCAGATACTGTATACCTGTATTATCATGACATTTTGTTCTGCAAATAAACTTATTTGATTTGATTTGATTTGATTTGCTTTATTGTTTTGTACATTATAATAATAATATTAACATCTTGAACTAACACGAGGAAACGAATTTAATTTACATCTCGACATATTTCACGATAATTGATAAACATGGATCCAATGTCATTGATAAATTCTTGAGCCTACCAAGATGTAATGTTTACACGTATATTTAACAGCATGAAATTGAAACCGTTCCATACATATTCATAGCGAATTCAGGAAGCAACATACACGTACATTTCCTGGTACTTCTTCAGGAAACACGCATTGTGTATACAATGATGCAAACGAAAACAAAAAATAAGCATACAAAGTCTCGCTAACAGTTGGCTATGTATGTTTTTGCTGGGCAAATAGAAGCAGACGGTGAATAGGCTTTAAAGATTAACTTTTTATGGCTTTTTACTAACAATAAATAATAATTTTAATTCAATAATTTAGTGACTTCCTGGTCCTTTTGTTTCTGGTCCTTTCCTTAAACGACATTTGAAAAAGCGTCACTTTATGATGATTGTATTAAGACTTTAAACCTAAGTGGTTATTCAGTCTAAATATAGGTACGCAATGTTCACTAATTCCCTAAAGTGCACCTATCACATCAAATTAATTGATCACTCGTTAAACTTTGAAGCCTGACCTACTTCCAGGATAATTAAGACATAAAATACCCACAATGTATTACCACGAAAAGCTCATTGACTTTTACGTCAATTGAACGTCAAGCGAAACGAAATGCGATCTCCTAAATGTCGGTAGAAACCTGCTTTTGCGCAACTACGAGTAACATTAGCATCAGATGCGGCTACTTGAACGCTCGCAAACTGGACTGGATCGAATCAGATGTTATCTTATAATTTATAGACTGAGCTGTCGATAAGACAGTAAAAGGAAAGTTTAATTCTTCTCAGTACTATCAGGGAGATAGTCTCGGCTAGCCAGCGCTTTAGTTTAAGCCTGCAGGTCTTTGGGAAACAGGGGTACTTTACGAAACAGTAAATCTATTAATACCACTTGTGTATTTTTGCAAATACTTAATTGTTTTTTAATAAATAATCCTTATTTATGCCTCAGCCATAATTAGAGTCATAATCAGCGTGGGACGTCCACCCACAAGGTGGACTGACGACCTGATAAAGGTAGCAGGAAGGCGCTGGATGCAGGCCGCTACCAACCGTGCGATGTGGAAGTCATTGGGGGAGGCCTATGTTCAGCAGTGGACGTCCTGTGGCTGAAATGATGATGATGATGATGATAATTAGAGTTCTTACACGTATTTCAAAGAAAGATGATCAGGCTATTAAACTAACCGCCAAAACAAATAGAGTTTACAGTAACACTCTCTTCCTTCATTTTCGTTTATGCAGCGTAGTGTAATGTAATTATTTTATTTTTATAATGCATGGACGGAAGCCTACCTACATAATTCCTAGCAAAAGTATTCGAGTTCTCATCAATTTTGAAAGTCTTGACTGCATCATACGTCAATTTGTTTTCTAGATAGCTTCCGCTATAGCTCGTTAATTACCTACCCACTATTTTTAATTTAACTATTTTTTCTTCATTCAAATGGCAAAGCATCATAAATTGCACAACTTTCGCGGAATCTTGATCATCAGAATATCAAATTTTGCGCGGTTAAACATTCGCAAATAATTAACAAAACAGTTAATTGCGAGCGATTCACCACAAACACGTCCAATTACTATAGTTACATAAACAATAACCAGACTGTGTCCAATTTGTAAGCAATCCGACAATTCTGGTTCGTATTTTAATTTCATGCTGGATGGTTTTAATCCTAAATATATTTTGCAATATCGAAATTATTCCTTGCCAATTATTTCTGTCGTTGCAAAAGTACGTGGCCATTTGCATCTACCGTCATCCGTTGCGCGGGTCTATATAGTAATCTAACAACAATTTGTACTTCCTCTACAGAACTATTATTACCATGGCCTGATGAGTTGTCGTTCCCAATATATTTGGGTTCAGGGCTATGTAATTAATGGAAGTACATATCAATCAATAAGTGGCATGGCACACGCCTTATCTACTGCATGGTTATTACTGATTTTCACGTGGGAAACTGAATGATAACGCAAATATGATCTATTAAATATACAACGCAATATCAAATACATAACTAATTGCTATGCTTTGACAGATAATCTAAATATTGTCTACGCTAGGAATTATAGTCAGTCTATGGGTTAAACTGAATCATTTTACACTGACATGAAACTAAATGAAAAAACTTTTGTTGGATCCTTTATTAGTTCCAAATCAAATCGGATGTCAAATGAAATCATTCTCATGTCAACCGGATTCGTACGTGATTCATTCATACGAGTACAACAATGGACATTCAATGGACAATAATGGACATCAACCTTTTATTGTACCAGTGACAAAATACTACATTCGGTACGTTTCATTTCGTTGTTATCACAAAGCTACATCTTAACTTTAAAATAATCAATAAGTATTTATCCTAATTTGAGCGCTTTAAATATGTTTTGCTGAACGATGCAAAAAGCTCCAAAAATACGTAAGGCACAGAAAATTTCACCGCTTCTTATTACTCAACCCAATCGTTTCATCGCAGTTATCTAATAAATCCATTCCCGAGAAAGTAGCTCTATGTCTGAAGCAAGCTCGGCCGAAAGTGATAGGTGCATCGATTGACTGCAGCACACGTAAGAGCTAAAGCACACGACACGATGCGATGCGGCGCCGCACCGCCAAAGATTTCGCCGTATCGCGCGACGCGGCGCTCACCACGTGCCCGCCACAGATATAGTTAAACGATTTTCAAACGTCAAATGGCAAAGATCGGAAATAGTACCCGGCATTGATGGCAGCGCCATCCTACAAATGACATGCAGTGTTTTCCAACGGGGTAAAATTCGGAACGAGCGGTCCGGTATTGACGGTGGCGCCCCCCTGTCATTGTAGGACATATATATTTTCTATGGAAGATGACGCAGCGACACCGCTCCAGCGTCCCACCGCCGCCGCAACGCATCGTGTGCTTTGGCTCTAAGACTTAGAGTCTAAGTGATCGGTGCATGGAGTGCAGCACACGTAATCCGGTGACCTCAACAAATAACTATCCGCCGACATATCCCGATAGCGGCGCGCGTGCGTTATCAGCACGAACAACTTGCATTAAGCCTTCTAGTAGAGTTCGCAAAACGGTCACAATATTATTATTTAATATTGTTTTTGCTACAACAGTTCTTTACGGTTTCGCGGTTTTGGGTAAAACTCTCTTAGATACTCAGAACAGAACACCAGAGTTAGATTTTCTTAGACTGAAATTCTGGAATCGGTCTCTTGCCACATAGGCAGATAGTGAAAAAAAATTTTTTTACTAAGTACCTTAAATAGTTTATACCTAAATATGTGTGGTACCTAAATATGTGTGTGCATTACAGGTTCAATCATACCGAATATGATTATAATTGCATTCTTTAAGTCACATCAAGCCATCGAGGTTTGATTAAGCTATGTTGGACGGCAATGACAAATCCGCTAATGGATAGAAGAAAATTCAGTTGGATTTATCTAAATTTCAGAAAAACGTTTTGTACCTATACCCTATCATTTGTTTTGTGACGTTTCTGCCGACGCTACGTGTAGGGTGGGTAGGGCAACATAGCGGAATGAGTGTTCTCCATGCCCTATCGCCTCTGTGGCACGAACTTCACGCCTGCGCCCGCGCAGGGTCTACTTACACGCTGTGATAAGTAACCTGTTGTTTTTAACTTACTGATGAAATATATAATGATAAAAACGTGTATTTTAATGAGAAATAGTCATGAGAATAAAACTATTTTTACAATCACACACGTCATGTCTAAGTATGCCCTTTGCGAATTATAACTTAAATTTTTGACTTGGTCATCACTTTCTATCAGTTGAATTGAGATACAGGCCAACCAAGAGTTCCCCCATTGTAGAGAAAATAAGAAAAACAACAGCAAAGGAGAAATTAATCAGAATTAAAGTTAAATATGAAAAATTAGGTAAGTAGGTATCTACTTTATTTACCAATGTATTTACGATTTTAAATGTGCTCCCAGCGGAACTCCAACCCCAAAATCAACTATAGATGCCGTAAGCGATCTGTAACTGTAACCAACCCATCAGGTGATCATTTGTTAACCGTATTACTTACAGAATATCCAGAACTCTCTCACGAAACTTTAAGCTCGTATACAATTTGTCGCCTACTGATCATCAGCTCCTAACTTTGTTTCTCACCCACAGCAGCTCGCACACAATAAATTAAAGCAATCGGGTGCGCAAGCGCTTTGCTTTCTGGTTCGCTTGCATAAGCCGACGCAATGTAAGGCATGTGGGCGCTGAAGTAATGCAGTTTAGGTATAGCATTAGGTAGTTTTTGTATTAGGAAGCTTGTAGTTTTGATTTTTTATGGAGCAGAACGATTAGCGCAAGTATTTATTAACGGCATAATTTAATGAGAAGTACCTACTAGTTGTGGTTGCACCTTAACAGTGGCGGAACTTTTTTTAGGCAGCCGTTTGGTCTAGAAGTTTGTGCCAAACTGCAATACCAATGAGTTCGAATATTTTTTATCAAGTTCGAATACCAATGGGTTATAAGTTTCTTATAACATGTATTTTATTGCAATAAATAAATAAATATTGCAGGGGTAAATGGTCAGTGTGATGAATGCGAGCTTTTTGTACCTATCTGGATATACCTTTTGTATTGTATAAAAACTATTATTCATTAACTATGAACATTGCGAAACTTCTGGCCCAAAGCTAAAATTACAAAATTACCGCAAAACAGCCTACAGTATTATCAAAATCCTCAGTTTCTGATATCAAATTACAATTACAACCGCGGCGAATGCAACTGTAACCTTTCGCATCGGACTAACTCCGCCCGGCTAGGGTGACCATCTGTACTGAAAAATCGGATAAAAGCCGGACATTTTACAACATGAATTATAAATCCTACACAAAACGCACGTTTTACAAATTACTATGAGCAAAGGGTAGATATTCACATATTTCATTCGCTAAAAACTGAATCAGTACAGAAAGTGGAAAGTCCTCACGTTATCATGTTCCTTAGTTATGTCCAAATCTGACTCTGTGTGGAAAGTGGAAAGTCCGCACAAGACATGTCCATTAGTTGTCCATGTCCTATTTTTCTGTTCTTTAAGTTATATTCGTTACAGATGCAAAGTACTTACTCTGCTTTCCTCCAGGACTAATGAACCTTTACTACTTGGGTTTTGGTGGTGGCTAAATTGTTGATCCTGGGTACAGACTACACAAGACAGTGTTAAGAACGAAACAAGAGGTGTGAGTAGTCCTATTATGTCCGGTTAAATCTCATCAGCTGGTGACCCTACGCCCGGCCAATATTCTCGCTTCAATAATTGAAAAGTGTCGAAACACACCCGACAGCTGTAGGGAAAGATCATCTTGAGGGGTCGGGAGGCCGCCATGGTTGTTTACAACTGAAATGTCTTGGCATTGATGTGTCAATACAACTACAAATAACGAAAAAAATCTTATTTGAAAATGCACAACTAAAATACTCATTAAATTGTACAGTAAATTCTATAGCTCTTTCTAGTCTAAGGAAATTGCACAAAATCTTATATCTTACACATTAGTTAAAGTAGTTCTTTTGTAAAATTAGTTATTAATTAAAAGCGGACAAAGTTGTTATTCTAAACACATTAATTTATGTCAGAAAAAGAGAAAAAATCCTGTAATATCAATTTAAGCTTGAAAATTCTTTTTGCGCATAGCAAAACCAGCATGTTTTAAATATCATTCTACATAACTACGACTACTCAAAAGTTCACCTCACAACCAATACAAACAATCCATTCTCTCTAATGTTCTTGAACTAATAAGTTCGCAATTGAACTTTTTACCTTAACAGATCCGTACCAGCAATAATTCCTATTATTAAGACGCATACTATTTGTACCGCAATTATTCTTATACATACTAAAAACACATTTCCGCTCTCGTGTAAGCAGCTCATTAGAATCTCAAGCAAATAACAACACAACTTTAAATAATTATTAGATATAACTGTGTTGATTTATGAAGCTAAGCGATTAGCGATTATCTTGGACATGAGAATATTATTGCCATGTGACCGGAAACTAGCCATTTCGAATTATTATCCACTCATTGTTAAAATAAAAATAGAAACATACAGACAGATACTTAACGTAAACTGACAAGCGCAGGCTCTGTTATAAATATAATTCAAATTGACTTAACATTATACCTATTTTTTATTCAATTAGATATGCAGGCAGGTTTTAACTGACATATGATGTTAAACGTACAAACAGATATGTTTTACTTTTGTAAGTGACCTATAAAGAATGCGTCATTTTATTTAAAGAAAATAAGGAACGAATGATAATAATTTGTTAAATTTTTTCTCACTTTTAGTATTTGTGCTGTAGTATAGACTTAGTTTTAGAGTCAATTTCAATGTTACAGTGTAGTTAATCCTACATTTTACTACACTTACAAAACTCGTAATGAGATGTCTTCTTTGATGTCAAAATACCAAACCCATGCTTATTGTCATCATAATAATTCAGTTTCTGAATTTTTCAACTACGTCATTCATCCAAGTCACTGATGCGGTACCAATTACACCTACTTAGGTGTTATTACACAGCCTCACAGTGACATGTGACATGTCAAGCGTCGAGGCTGCGCTCGCGCAATTGCCCGCGACCGGAAGTGGCTGTCACGCGATCCCGCTGCGCTTCCGATGGCCGCGGCTATTTTGGGCGGCCCAAAACTTTCCACGAGGCTGTTGTCCTCTTCGTTTTAAAAATAAACAAAGGATTGAATGTTTTGGCTAAAAAAACATTTAAAAAAAAGTTATTCTACTTCCTTGTTGTTTTTAAAGACGTTTTAGAGTTGTTTATTTGAAACTACCTACTTCTTATTCATGTCTCGCGTGAAATACTTTTGTTACAAAAGACATTAATGTTTTGGTTTGGATTTACAGCCGAATTGGTTACCCAAATCAGAAAATGACTATAATATTACGGAAATTACTTAGATGGGTCTCAGGACTTATTATGATAAAAGCTATGTAACTAAGAATACAACCAACTCTATCAAGCTAAACAACTAACCACGTATATTTTAAATGCTTTATTAAGCTCTTAACTAGTATTTTCAGACACTACAAACGTTTGCTAATCGTTGATCTAATACCTAATCTTAATCGATGCACTTTAAACGACAATAAAAATCACAATAAATGTGCTCTACATACATTATGCAAACGAGAAATAAATTAACTTTTTAATAGCCTCAGAATTGCGTATTTAACGAATTTAGATAGACTTAAATGTCTCTAGATCCGTGATAAGAGGCCAACATAATTCACTCAAACGTACTTCATTCACTTCTCGTATTGACCTTTAAATGGACATACAGACCGACAAATACGTATTTCATGGTGATTTGTCAATTACTGACATTATGTGTGAGCGGCTCTCTAAGACTGGGCAGTATCACATTCAAATAGATTAGAGGTGCGCCTACATTATTATAGTTTAGATTTGAGGCCCGTATTCTGAAACAACACCAAAGTATGAATCTATTCTCAAGAATGAGATCCAAGCCGGCAATTGGTCTATTGAAATTCAACCTTAAACTACATTAATCTATGAAATTACCACTTAGCTTTTCTTTAGAGTTTTCTACAAATAAAACCCAAATCACTATCACTTGATCCAAACCTTTAATATTTTCACCGAACTATTAATATTTTTTTTTTAATTTAAATTATAAGTAGGTAGTATTACAGAAAAAGATTCAATGTAGATTGCAAAGATTGAAGCTTATCATTGCTTAAATTTCAATATTTCGAGGATCGTTTCGTAATACGAGCCTTACCATCGAGTCGCGCTTAACACTTCGTAAACTATAATTTGATCAAAATTATCGACACATTCACTCGAAGGTGCCGACATAGCAATTAACAACTATATGCCCATTAATGATATATTCATGTTCAATGAATATTATATCCGTATTGTGAAACTATCTTTATTCATACCCAGATAGGTGTCAAAATTGTTTAGCACTGTTGCCGAGAGTGCATGATTTAACGATGGCAATTGAGTATGCAAAACGGTAGTGAATTCCTTGTTCCATGTTTATGATATTTCGCGTATATGATTGTTTATTATTGCATAAACAAGGTAGTTTTAAAATAATGGGTTACGGAAGAAAGGACATAATATAATTGAGGAGAAATACGTAGATGTAATAGATGTATGTGCACAGGTAATAAGATGTTAGAGTTATCATAATTACTCAGATCTTGTAGTCAGATTTAGATCTAAAAGTTAAATTAAAAATCTTAATTTTTTTCTGGGATGTGACAACTTTTTTTATTTTATTGTTCACAAAAAGATACACATCAATACATAAAGATACGCTCGCCAAACTGCATTTCAGTTTGTTGGCAATAGTTCTCGTCCTTATTTCTAAGGCTCAGTTGCACCAGCTTACTTCAACCGTTACCATAGCAGTAACTGGGTGTTTTTTGTATGGAGTTTGACAGATTTTTGAAGATTGTTAAAGTTACAGCCAGATAGCACTGACACTGAAACAAGCATGAATCCTATTCATATTTGAACCATTTAAAAAGGTATACCTGCAGCTAATAACATCCTTAACAATTACAGTGGTATTTTATTTCGTTAGATAATATTGAATTACTGCTGAATAACTTATAACAATTTATATTTGACATTACAACCAAATATATCGTGCGTGGTTATTTATTATTGCCATCAAATAGCGTTCGCATTAAAACCGAGTCGATATATCAAACGAATGAAATAAGCAAACAATATATTACGGCTGCTAATAGCTCATACAAAGCAGCCTTGCAAGAACAAAGGTTTGAATAAATATACATGTATGATTAACATACGGTTTGAAGGGTAGACGGTAAAGATCGCTGCATATTCGATCGTTTAGATTCCAAAGATAAACTCTGTAGAGTTTATGGTTCGTAAAGTGAGCCCTAAATAGAGGGTATGGTAAATCATTGCCAAATTGAGATCAAATGTTAGGGCTATTTGGTAACTCTATTTGTATGATGCAATGAGTTGAACCTTTTATAGAAAACGCTATTTTTTTCTGATAAAAAGTACCTAGTTAGTTTTGTTTTAGAGATTTCAATGTTTCAATAAACTGAGCATAAATTGTAATTTCAGTTTAACTCAATCATCTATTTTATGTATGTATTTATTTATTATATATTTTATATATTATTTATGTATGTAGCATATTTGTTTTTGTTTTTCTTTCCTGCACTAGAAGTACCGCCAAACAAATTTCTTTTCTGCTCAACCCAAAGGTAAACTGGTCGAGAATGCTTTAGTGCATTAAGTTCGCCTTATGTACAAATTTATTTTGGCATAAAAGTTTAAATAAATAAATAAATAAATAAGTAACGAAAAATTTAGCTTTTTTTAATAAAAATAAGTTCTTGTAAAAAAAATATCACCTATGCTTAAGTCATTGAGTTATAATGTACTACGTACTAGAGAAGACATGTCAACTAGACTGTTTCTGGCACGTAAATAGGTCCACGGACCGAAATTCAATTAGTATGTGCTCAGCGGTTGCTGTGACAACACGTTTGAGTGCAGTTTTGTTTTTTGAAATATGCCATCCTATAGACGAAAATACTGTTCAAATAATTCCAGATACATATTAAGTAAAAATCAAGGAATGACTTTTTACCATTAAGTTGTACATTTATGCACTTTAAAACACTCATTTAATTTTAATTTGTTAATTACAAGGCGGCAGCCATTTTACGAAAATTTCAAAGAATAAAAATCGCAGAATTGACACTGACGCATAAATTAGTATACGAAAGGAAGGTTAAATACAGCAATAAAAAGATTTTTTTAAAGATTATAAGCACTTTGTATTGCACAAATTACTAATAGTCCCGTCCAGCCCCTTGTGTTAAGCTAAATAAGCTTGGGTTACGGGTGGGCTCACACAATAGTCGTGCGGCATCATGGATCAAACTTGTTTGAATCACACTGCTGTTGTTCGTATGCGACTGGTTAGTTAGTAAATCACCCTAATTATTGACACCTAGCTCACGAGATAGGCTAAAATTATAATAATTGTACAGTGTGTCTGGTCACCAGTGTCCGACCCGTTAGGGCGCAGTAATATGATCAATTTAATCGACAAATTCAGTATTAAAAAATTACAGCTATTTTATTTTTTTTAGTTTCTGAGTCCGGATGGATTCATTTATTTACCAAATCTACCGATGTACAGGACCTATGAGTATAAAAGTGATTCGTTCGACAGCTGAAAAAGTAAGCAATACGTTGTCATCAAAAGCTTCCATTTAAATTTCTTAGAAACACTTGGTAAAAAAAAAATGATGCTTCTTTTTAGATTTTTCAATGTTACAAAAAACTAGAAAGTTTTACATTTTTAGATGCACTAAGTCATTACCTAAAAACTGATATACCTTGGCTTTAAATCAACTAGTCTAGGTGCTAGCTACACAGGAGATGCAGCGGTGAAAAGGAGAGGTGGGAATAGTCCCGTAACTTCTACCTCACAGCTATTATACGTGTACTCAACCACTGAGATAGTTAACAATAGAGACAATAAAATAACTGAAAGTTTCTGACTTTCAGTTATTTTATTGGTTCTGGAGTGAAGGCGTAGGTCATCCCTAGCTTTGTTCCTACCGTGACGAGTGGGAATTTTTCTAAAATCTCAAGATGGACTGACTGAAGATAGCAGGAAGACGCTGGGTGCAGGCCACTATCAACTGGGCGATGTGGAAATCATTAGAGGAGGCCTTTGTTCAGCAGTGGACGTCCAGTAGCTAAAATAATGATGACGATGTTTCCTTACAGTATCCAATTCAATAGGCAGAAACTAAACGTAAACGAAGTGTCGCCTCTGTAATGGTATCATTATCTATAACTCATAATATTTCGTGCGCTGTTGGATGACAGTTTTAAACTAGAGATGGGTAATTTTTTTATCGAATTAGAAAATACCAGTTAACGATTCTCAAGGCGATTATCGATTACATTAGATTTTAATCGGGAAAAAAATAATTAATGGCTTAAGAATCAGTATGAAGCCCATACGCACTTGTAGCACAAGTAACACGATTAGCCTCAGTCCCCTCAGTTGTGAATTCGGAATCGCCAGTTGTAATTTTAAAATCGCATCACAGAGTGAAGTAACTAACACCAAAAAACGGCAGAGCGAAGTGATTTCGAATGTTTCAACTGCTACGTTTTGTCACTTGTCTAGGAGGGCTAATTTTAGTCTAAGGGAGGGGTAGCTTAGATTACATTACAGGAAACGCACAATATAATAAAAGAAAATAATAATAATAATAATAAATACTCTTTATTGTACACCACATAAAAAGAAACAGAAAGAAAATAATAAGAGAATAATGTAAGTAGCTGAACCTTTTTGCTATTGAGCACCATGAAAATTTAACACAATTTAGCCGATTTGTTTATTTTCACAATCGTTTCACAATGTCTATGATGAGGCGACCGCAGGAACGTCACTATTCGTGCAATCCTATCAATGAAGTACGACATTTTCTGGTGCAGATTTTATCGCCATAAATTATGAAACTTGATAGTCATGGATTTGACTGACAGCTGTCCGTCAAATTCCCGCCCCGCACCCCGCACTGTACATATTTTGTTCGCGATGTCTGTTCTATACGTAGTAATATTACTTCAATGGCTTAAGTCTGGATTTTTTTTTATTTGGGTATTAAGTTAAAATCATTCAGCATCATAAATGTATATAAAAATCAAAAGTAATCACAAATATGCCTATTAATGGCCAAATCTAGTCATCACTTCCTAATAAAAGTTGGCATGTGCCTGAAATTAAAATCAACACATAGTACATAGTATGTACTACATACCTACTTAACTTTTTTGTGTTGCCATTGAGACTTCTTGTTCTAACTCCGGCCTTAACAAAGAGGTTAGCAAGAAATGCAAATGGTGGCCGTCAGATTGAAATGTAGATTGTGTTGGTTATCTAGACGTTATCCCTGGACGGAGGCACAGCTTCGGCTTGCGACAACCGTCATTGTTTGAAGGATTAGGCAAATACTAATACTAAGTGCAGACACTAACTAAGCATACGTGTCAATCAGTATCTAGGTAAGTATGAAACTGAAAATGTTTGACAGAATGAAAAGAAAAATCCATTTCCTGAAATGGGAAAAGGATTACTATGAAAATTACCAATGGTGAAATGATTTATTTATTCGTTAATGGCATTATCTGCCAGATAACCTGGGCTACACAGAAGATTGATGGACTTAATTGATTTTATTGGTAGATTGCTGTCTTCCCTGTGAGCAATACTTTTCTTACCCGACCTACAGCAACAATATTTTCCAAATATCCCAATTATACTATGTGACTGTCCCATAATTGTATTCATAATGGCATCATTTATAATGTAACAAGTACTCAATGTCAATCAAATTAAACAAACAACAAAGATAATAACATTATGGCATTACCGCCCACTGGCCTGCGGTCCCACGCCCACGCCCCAGCATTCTTGGCCGAAGAATTTGTCATTGTCATACAATCAAATAAAACGTGTCAAGTATCCCTAAATTAAAATTATAAGGCAGTAGCAATGCAGTGTGCGCCATTTTACATTATTAGTATATATTTTTATCAGACTTCGATAAACGAGGAAGTTAGTAAAAGTTATGTATGAGGTTTTAGGTATCAAATACTAGAAATTAATTTTAAACGATGAAACTGTCAAATAGGCCATACCTACCGACACACAGTGTGTTATGGGACTGTATAAACGGACATTCTCATTGATTTGATGAAACGTATAGAGCTCAGTTATACAAACATGATAGTAAAACTCCCGTTTGAAAATTCCACGTAGTTTTCGCGGTATCAAAATTCAAAGTTACCTTTTTTTTTACTTCAAAATTATGCAAAAATATTCTCACTCGTTAACTAATAACATTTAATTCAGAATTGTTATAATACTTCATAGAGCTCTTAAAACTACACGTAATAAGCGTATTAAGTGCTTCGTAAACGCATTCAGTTAATTAGGAGAAATGATTTTAGTGATTTTTGTTTTTATTTTTTTTCTCAATTATACCTTAATATATGCAAACATTTTTAATTGCAAGATATAGTCTGATATTTAATCTAATTGTATTAATAAAATCAGCTTTAAACTCCGTGATATATTTGAGAAAAAACATAAAACGTCTTTATAAAATTTTTACGAGTCTAGGGTCGACAATTTTGGAAGGAATAATTCATGTCTAAAAAGTTTCAAATCCCGCCTGTTATGTGCATAGTGTTGAAGGTTCTAAAAAGTCACATTCACATTGTTTTTAACCGACTTCAAAAAAAGGAGGAGGTTCTCAAGTCGAGTCTTTTTTCTTTTTTAAAACTCTTATATTAACTTAAGTTGTATGTAAGTAACTAACTAAAAAAGTATGTAAACAAATCTAGGAAGTCGAATTTATCCTACCTTTAATAATTTTCTCATCGATTTGAAACCTATGTAAATCAAATGTCAATACAATAATTTGGTACAATCGAGCTGATGATATTTAAACATCCAAAAGAAATATTGCTATTAAAAAGTGATGGGAAATTTACAATTCTATATGGCGCATATTTTCAGCTTCCGCTTTTAGACTTAATAAAGTGTTTGCCACCTTTATGGGACAAGGTATCCATTTTTATAACAAAGTCCCTGATAAATATAAAGAGCTACCGTACAATAAATTTAAAGGTATAGTTAAAGATCACATGCTTAAAAAAGCCTATTATACAACTCGAGATTTTCTTAATGATAAGTCATCCTGGGAGTAGGATTATGGTCCTCTCATGCTCGCACTAAAAAGAATTAAAATCGTGCTATGAAAAGTAATGTATAAACTAATCTAATTTTCTAAAATGTTATAGTGTCATGCTTCTCAATCTGGACTGTTACTTAGCTTTATTATTAGTTTTTTTTTTCTCTAAGAGATAACTTGGTATTGTCATTCTCACTAAAATGTCTCTGGGGTGGTGGCGTAGTGAGGCGGGTCGTTACATTCCCTCTAATATGGTCGAGTGAAGCGATGGCTGGTTCACTCGTCATGTCTGTGAACAGGCGCTGCTTTCGGGGACTGGTCAATCCAAGTTATTCCAACTTATGTATGCGAGTCATTTCTACTAGTATTTGAGTATGTAATCTGTAAGTCTAGATATTAGCACGTCACTACCTTGTTTAATATGCCACGCAATTTTGTATACCCATTCTTATAAGATACACTATACAAGAATGCATGGTAAATTCAGTGAACTGCTCCTGAATCGAATGTACCTACTACTGCTATTTCTATTTATTTATATTAACCGGCAGACAGTGGTGACTGAGTTTGTTGCGGCGCTTCTTCTCAGCACTTGCCAAATGTTGGTCTCGAAGCGCTGGTAGGGTAAAAAGATTATGAGACATGTAGAGGCTCCTTAAGAGCAAAATGACGATTTGTAAGAACTATTTATTAGTCTAAACAAATAAAGAAATTTTGACTTTGACTTTGACTTTCAATTTGATTTTTCTCAAATATATCACGGAATTTAAAGCTGATTTTTTTTATACAATTAGATTAAATATCAGACTATATCTTGCAATTAAAAATGTTTGCATATATTAAGGTATAATTGAGAAAAAAAATAAAAACAAAAATCACTAAAATCATTTTTCCTAATTAACTGAATGCGTTTACGAAGCACTTAATACGCTTATTACGTGTAGTTTTAAGAGCTCTATGAAGTATTATAACAATTCTGAATTAAATGTTATTAGTTAACGAGTGAGAATATTTTTGCATAATTTTGAAGTAAAAAAATAGGTAACTTTGAATTTTGATACCGCGAAAACTACGTTGAATTTTCAAACGGGAGTTTTACTATCATGTTTGTATAACTGAGCTCTATACGTTTCATCAAATCAATGAGAATGTCCGTTTATACAGTCCCATAACACACTGTGCGACATAATGATGTAAGTGTGTACTTACTTATAAAAAGACAATTAAATGGAGCACACATTTCTTTAAAAAAGGTGTAAACAGAAAAGGAATGTATTTGACTATTAAACAATTTCGCCACAAAATAATATTTTCCATAAAAACTCATTTTATTTATAAACCTAATAATTTCCACCAAGTTCAAATTTATTGTGATTTATTAGCTAGATTCATTAGCTAACCAGACAATAAATTATATTACTTATTAATGACAAATCACTGCCGATTAAGAAATAGTTTGAAACAAACGCAACGGATTAATTTGAGACCAGATTGCGGGTATCGTAAGAAGCAACCGCTAATCTGTATGTAGGCCACATAGTCCGCTCGAACTAGTCCACCGAAGGTTGCTTTCGAGAATTAGGTGCCTCATTAGCAAACGACACACCCAAACTAGTTAGTTTACTTAGTGGATTGATCGAAGTAAAACTTATCTTTATATGGACATGGGTAAAATGATTTGATATTGCAAATGCTCCAAAGTACACATTGACTGACTATGGAAACTAGTATCCAACCATACCAGACGGGCTAGGATGTGCCCCGTGATAAAATCTTATCGACGATTTTAGGCGACAAATGGGCTTATGGTGTAAAAACCCAAAAAAGCTTGTAAAATCGATAAAATGATCTGATAAAAGCGCATCCTAAGGTTTCAATGCATGGCTAATAAAAGAAGAATTTCTGAATTATTTCCTCTCTAGATCACCTAGTAAACTGAAGTTGGCTAACATTAAAATTAGCTTATTCCAAATTGCTTAAAGTAAATGTTGCGACTAAAATGGGAGCAAAACTCATCATACCGTTAATACCGTTATGCAAATACATGTCAGTAGCATTTTCGAACAATGCAGCCAGTTATGAATATGCAAAAACTTTTCGCAACCAAAGGGCACAGAACAAGGTCGGGTCTTAGACTACAACCTGGAACGGATAAAATCGAGCAGTCACGAGCGCTGATTGATTGCAATCCTTACTCGATCGTTTATTCGATCATCGATATTTCTTCAGTCGATTTGTCATCGCAATTGTTATGAATTGCATGATGTGAAAGAGAGCTATTACTTTAATTATCGCGCGAGCATATTTTAAACGTTACATTTGGTTTAGTATATAACATATTATGTATTTACTGTAACTGTTTTCAAAATAATTAGTAAACACGGATTTTTTTAAATTATTATAACAGTATTATTAACATTGTTGTTGTAGAAATCGGTGTTTTCACTTTAATAATTGATTCGCCTAATTATTTTTTATTATCAAGAAAGTAAGTGACAAAGACTGTAATAATTAAAGAAATAAATCGAACCAAAAATCATTCCCGCTTCCTTAAAAGAAATTTCGCATGACGTCGCCCGAAGCCGTGTGCAAAACATTCGTCATGCTAGATCAATATACATTATAATCATAGTGCCCAAACATGGATTGACCCGGGCTATTAGTGAACCAACCTCGTGAACCAAGCCTGGCCAAATTGGCCATAGACCAACACAAATTTAATTTAAGGTAACCATTTGTCACGATCAGCTGTGATAGATTAAGTTCTAACTAATCTTTGAATGCAGTTCTATTTCTTTTCAAAAATAAAGGAATGTTTTCTTTGAAAAAATTTTTCTATCTACAATATTGAGAGTACTTTCCCTCCAGGTGGCATTACAAAATTCCACCCTGTATATGCGTGGTGAAAGTATGTACCCGTTTAATATATTTTGGCCTAAGCCTAATCATGATATTGCATCAACACGTGTAATATTTAGTCGCCCACGCAGAAGTCACGCTAGTGTAAAGTCGATTAGTCATTTATATGCATGATTTAGTGGCACGAGTCTAAATCAGCTCGTTTAAATTATTCCAAATTGACAAAAAAACTACATGAATACCAGTTATAGATAAAAATCAGTTGATATCGGTTGCTTTTTTAAGTATTCTAGTATCAAAAATAGCTTAAATAAACAAATTATTTGGTTCAGTTTTTTTCCTCACTTGTTCAGTCAGTCACCTCTTACCGAGAAGAAAAGTCTCATAGCAATGTTTTCATCTGAACAACTCTTAATACCTACATAACTTTGCGGTTAATGTGGTATACAGAAATAACACAAGTTAAGACAGATTTTCCTTTCAGAAGATTTTTTGACAGCACGTGGCAGGGTCTATTCCGACCTCTCGTTCCTACTGCTGCAACTTCTGTGTAGCCATAATTCACATGTAATGGAGCTGTAGATCCTGGTAATCAAAAACATCTGCCCAATATTTAAAGCACCTCTTTTCTCTGCACCAAAATCCTCCAAATTATATTAATATTATGGTACTCTCTGTCCATAAGTGGTATAATGATGGTAGGGCAACAAGACGGTCTGATTGCCCTAACGCGTGTTTCTGGAATGGTGAAAGACGTTGCCTCAGATGTCGTTCCGATTGCGATAGGTGGTGGAAACGCTTACGTTAATTAGACCATTGGTATGACATCAGTTTAAAATAACTTGGAAGGTACACATAATTTGTTGCAATCATCATTAATGTATCAGTAATGTAACACATGAAACCAAGCAAGAGTTTTTACCTACGTTTGAGATGCATTCATACTTTACCGTGAAAGAGATATACTCATAAATTACCTACCTAAATATGGACTTGGAAGGGTTTGACACAGACCGTCCCATTCGCATTCCGTCATAAATGCAAAAATGGCCTAATTTGCGTTCAGTCCAAAATGAAAAGGATGCCATAATTATGGTAAATTAATTCGCCTTTTACAGTCAAATAACTATATTGTGCAATAAAGTTTTAAATAGATAAACAAAAAAATTAAAACACTTTTCCTCTCCGTGATAATAATATGAATATTATTCAATAGGTTACTTATTAGCTCGTCTTAGAAACAAGTGAAAGCTGATGACCATGATTGCTATATAAAGCTATTCCCAGGTAGGTAATGACGACAGTCGACTAATAAACACGCTACTCGTGTATTTGCCACCCACAGGTTATTATGCACTGAGAACACCAAGAGAGATCTTATGTATGTTTCAGAAGACTCAGCTATTCCAGACAACATACAAGTAGACCCTTATTATCTTGGTCATAAAGTAAGGAACCAAACCCTTGTGAATTTTGTTGAGGGCATGTCCAAGTGCACCCAAATTCTTCCATCGATTACAAAGCTATCCCTTGACCATATAATTTTTAGGTTACTTTCACACACATGCCTTCATGGAAAAACAAAACTTTCTTTCATGTTAATAAAAACAAAATGTTGTTGTATCCCCTGTATCTAACTGAAGAAACTTCAATAACTTAATTCGCTTTTATTATATGCTTGCGATGATATTTGATCCTTTTTTATAAAAAAAAATTGTCCTTGTTTATAAAAACAAAACGTTGTTGTATCCTCCTATTTCATCTTCAATGAGTTTATTCTCTTTTATTATCAAGGTGGTCTAATTGTGCGCATCGCATGCGCGGGTGACGCCGCCACCCAGTCTCGTTAAATATTAATTCGCAGCCCTGGGAACTCCGCACACGACGCGACTCCGTGAATGATGTTCAATGCGAGATTTATTTGTCCCTGTCACTATTAGGGCTGCCACATGTAGAGATTGTTGTGTTGTCAATCTTTATGCGGTATAAAACAAAGCCGTGCACTTAGATCTTTTAAAATACGCAACAGATTTTAATGCGGTTTTAGCACTAGTCTGATTCAAGAGGAAATAGTTTATTAAATCTGGAAATTAATTTAATACTTTACTGAAGATAATTAATAACTTACTACTGGTATGTTACAGAAATAATGTATCTATGTAAAATATTGTACATAAAAAATGAATGACAAACATACGCAGCTAAGGATAAAGATAGAGTAACTCAATCTACAGGAATCAAAGACTTTACATGTTTCAATTTTTGGGAGTGTAGTACGTAGTATGTACCTACCTAGTATTGACACACATTATGACACATGACCCTGCCCACTCTAGCAACTTGTAGAACGCATAATACCTACTTTACGGGTTTTTTTAATAGAAAAAAATGTGTCAATGGCCATCTTTTGAGGTCAATCAGATCAAGCTTTTACAAGCCCTTAGCGACGCACGCGCATAGATGGCAGGCTTCCAAGTACACACTGATATAGACCACTGCATATTTGTGCTTTGAGGAAAACTGCTCAACCCATATGTTCTAGAAAATAGCATTTGAAAACATGGCGTGTGTGGGCGAAAAGCTCAGAAGCGACTCAACAGATCTAAAAATTCACTAAACTATGTTTCTTCGAATTAATTTATGGTTTAGTACTAAAATAGTTAAGTGGGACTTCTTTTAATTGGCCATGTGTCCAGGGGACAAAGAAAATACTTACTTCCTAATGATTTTGAATAATAAATAATCCATTTGTCAAATGAGAAAAAACGTTATACCTAACTAGATCTTATAGAGTCATGGCGTACTTTGAAGTTGTATCTCACCCAACACAAAGATCTCAAACGAAATCTTTATGGAGACATCTATGGTTTTGTCATTCACAACATTAACAAAATGCAGATCAATAGATCAGAAACACGAAAGCATTGGTAAATCCCCATTTGTATTTTTTAACTTATTTAAATTGTTTTTTCCTCAACTTATCTTAATGAGTTTAATTTTATGCATAGGTCATTTTTATTCTAAAAGAATACTTTCTAAAATAGTGTAATGTAATAAGTATTTAGCTTGTATGTATACTGTAAAATTACCCCCTGATGAGTGATAAAGATGTGATTGAGTCCCACGGAAAATAAATTGTCTTCGAACAGATCAGAAGGTTTAGGAAACAGCCGAGGTACTGCCTAACTGGATGTTGAGATATTTCCGCACATTACATTCCACCCTAACATTCCGTTCCCGGTAATACTCCGGAATGTAGGAGCGCTCTGCGATGTGGGAACCCTCCGGGTAGAGGAAATTTATTGGAAATATCTACTGGTCAGAAAAAGACATCTAATAACACTATTTCCGATCAGAGGAGAGAGTTTGACAGATTTGAAAATACTGAACCTCTGCTTAATTCTACTGGTAGCATCTGTGGCAATTAGATTTTCGATGACACTGTAGGTATAATACTTAGTGTCATGTATAAATCTTGCTAGTATATTTACCGTGGATCTACCGGGCAGGGCTTGACAGTAGAACCCCGGGCAGTACAAGGAGTTAGGGATACTGAACTAACTAATGGATACAGGAGTAAGGAAAACAGTGGCGATCACAATAGATCGGTACCGGTACCTTCATAGAACCAGAATAGCCGCACAAAAAAAAGTGTTAGGGAGTAGGTACTGCAGATTTGACGCAGATATGAAATTAATTTGGCACGCGCTCACGTCGATCCGTGGTCGGTGTGACCGCACGACGACAGCTTCGTTAGCCAGCAGGCCTCAGGAATGGGGGCGTTTCGGGCTCGGCTTTCAAACACACGTAAACCGCAGACTTTGGACACACATGTTAAGTCACTCGGAAATGTAACTAGAACATTATTTTTCAATTGAAACCATCTACTATCTATGCAATATTTGCCCATCGTATGTACGATAGAATATGTTGGAAACTTACTCTCTCTCTCTCTCTATAACCATTTTTAACCGTATTCTGGCAAATAAATGATTTTATTTTATTATTCCTTGATCTGGCAACAGCCTTCGACACTGTCTCTACGCCCATCTTACTTCAAAAGCTTGAATCTGTTGGAATTCGAGGAACGCCGCTAAAACTATTCCACAGTTTTTTGAGTAACAGAAGTCAAACGGTGAAAATTGGTGACCTAAACAGTTCTGAGCGTCCAATCACTTGTGGAGTCCCACAGGTGATTGGACAGGCAGTGTCCTGGGGCCAAGCCTGTTTCTTATCTACATAAATGACTTATGCAACTTCAAACCTCCCAATGGCAGCGTTTTCTCTTATGCCGACGATACGGCTCTCATATTTAAAGGGAACACTTGGAATGAAGTGAAACATTCTGCGGAAACAGGCTTGGCTCTTATATCATCATGGTTACAAGTCAATCTTTTGACTCTTAATGTCCACAAGTCAAAACTCATAACCTTTGGAATAAGGAAAGACCACCTACCAGATTCAAATTTTAGTCTAAAAATTCATACTAATAATTCTTGCATAGGCTCCAACACCTGCCACTGCCTAAATTTGGAACGAGTGGGCCACATAAGGTACCTAGGCGTTCAAATAGACGAAACTCTATCATGGAACGAACAAATTGCCCTACTATCATCTCGTTCGCGCAAGTTAACGTGGATCTTCAAAATTCTTCGCAATGACCTCACCACAAAACTGATTAAGTCTGTCTATCTAGCACTGGCTCAATCAATATACAGCTACTGCATACCAGCGTGGGGTGGCGCAGCCAAATTAAAACTCATAAAACTTGAACGCGCCCAAAGATCGATCCTCAAAGTTATGCATAGGAAACCCTTCCGTTATCCAACCGAGACATTGTACCAGGACTGTGGAGTCCTCACTATCAGGCAACTATTCATACTCCACGCCACTCTTTACAAACATTCAACTCTTACTTACGATCGATCTCTCACCCTGCTCAAACGTAGATCAGACAAAGTTTGCAAATTACTACCTTGTCATACAACGTTCTCCCAAAGACACTTGGAATTCCTAGCATCACACTTGTATAATAAACTAAATAAGCACTTAAATATATACAGCAAATCAAGATACGAATGTAGAAATGTCATTCGAAACTGGTTACTTAAAACTAATTACAATGACACTGAAGCTCTATTAGTAATACCGCAATAAACAATTAATGATAGTAGTATCCAACACAACTAATGTTACACACACACACGAGCTCACGCACACACACACGCACACACACACACACACACACACACACACACACACACACACACACACACACACACACACACACACACACACACACTTATATATAAAAACTTACGCATGGGCACTTAGCACTTAACTTTAATCTTTTTGTATTGTAATATCTTATTGTGATCCGCGGGTGGGGGACCTGGAGGCCTGAAATACAGGGTGACCCTAGTTTAGGCTCCAGATCGCACACTCAGAACAACAATTGTTATCTTCCAAAATTTTTAATGTACTATAATGAGTGTCTGATAAAATAAACAATTTTTTTTTTATTATTATTATTTTATTTACTAGCGGCCGCCCGCGACTTCGTACGCGTGGATCCCGTTTTATCCCCTTTAAATTTTTCCTGAATTTTCTTTACTATAAACCTCACGGAGCCCGAGACCTTTCCATTTATTTACTAGCGGCCGCCCGCGACTTCGTACGCGTGGATCCCGTTTTATCCCCTTTAATTTTTTCCTGAATTTTCTTTACTATAAACCTCACGGAGCCCGAGACCTTTCCAAAGAAATGCAAAACCGTGGAAATCGGTTCGTGCGTTCTGGAGTTATAGCGTCAGGGAGGAAAACCCGACTTATTTTTATATAGTAGATTATATGCTATGAGGCGCTGACAAGTTATTTTATTTTAAGGCAGGCAACAGTACAGTCATTGTCTAATAGTTCGATCGTACTTCGTAACACCCAAAGTTTAGCGACGATGGCCAAACGGTGAAGGTGGCTCCTCAGATCACGAACGCGGGTTCGACCCCAGCCGCCGCTCGACTATTGTGGTGATCACAACTCGTACAAGCTTATCATGATGGGATACTGGGATTATTAGTAATTTGTTTTTTCCAAATTGCTCATTTTCTTTAAAAAAAAACAACATGACTCAGGTTTTTTGCCTAGGTATTTGCTGAGCATGCCTCAATGCGCCTGTTCTAGCAGCAACATCCACAGTTTTAGTGGTCAATAGGAGCATGTATCGGATTTCATGGTCCACGTAAAAACGCGGACAATACAGCCGGATGCCACGGACCAGCGGTCCAAAACGCTCACAATGTTCCATACGCGTAATGACACAAATGTCATGTAATCATCATAAACGGAAAGCGTTTATGTACACGTTTTTGTCTCTGTTTATTTCATACATTTTTGTGTAAAATTACTGTTAAATACAAGTACGTCTCGCAAATTGAGGGTTCAGTGCCCTACTCTCCTTATCCTAAAAAAAACTAAATTTTTGTAACTAAAATCATCATTGTTTAGAATCCATCATTCATTATAAACACATAAGAATATTATTTGTATCAAGGACACGCTAGTTATAAAAATGCAAATTTTGAATGATCTAGTTTAAGTATGCTGTATTATGCAGATAACTTAAGCAAATGCAAATATGAACTCAGTTTTTACATAATTCACCTCCTAAATATGAATACCTAAAAAAACTAAATCCGATCACTTCTGAGAATCACTTCATAGCAATTTAAGAGAACAGTTTCACAACTTCACTAAATATTACTGCGTTTTATTGGAACTTGACATTTTCAAATGCCAACAAACGCATAAAGATGCATAATACCTACTAATGAGTGGGCCAACATAAATATTCATTTCGCATTACAGTTTCGTTGTTACAAGTAGATAACTACTACAATGGTAATTGTTCTTTAGAGATAGAATGGTAATGGTTATTCATAAAATTATCCTGATATTTATGATATCACCATGAATATGATCAGAATTGTCAACAACTTCGAGTGTAGAGTCTCCAACCTTCAGAGGAGTGGGTGCAACACGGACATTAGACATGATTTTTGTCTTGTCCATGTTCATTCTGAGGCCCACTTGTTGAGAGGCTCTACTGAGGCCATCGAGCATTGTGCCTAGATCCTCCAAGGTCTCAGCCATGACTACGATATCGTCCGCGAATCGAAGGTGGGTGATGTGATCGAATCAGAAATGAGGAGATCCGCAGGAGAACCAAAGTAACCGACAAAGCTCGCAGAATTGCTAAAAATCAAGTGGCAGTGGGCGGGGCACATAGCTCGTAGAGACGATGGCCGTTGGGGCAGGAAAGTTCTCGAGTGGCGACCACGGGCTGGAAGACGTAGCGTGGGCAGGCCTCCTACTAGGTGGACCGACGATCTGGTAAAGGTCGCGGGAAGAGCCTGGATGCGGGCAGCGCAGGACCGTTCATTGTGGAAAACCTTGGGGAGACCTTTGTCCAGCAGTGGACGTCATTTGGCTGAAACGAACGAATGATCAGAAATGACACTTTAACTGTCATTTAAGTACCTTATTACGGTCGCCTGGTCTAATAGTAGCGGCATCGAATTCCATTGGAGGCAAATATTAATGTGTTGAGCACGATCTAATCTCTAAACTAAAGTCTGAAGATTCTAACTCGAAGTTACAAGATGGTTGAACCAATTACAGGATCTATCAGCACGGAAATTCATTTCAGTAAATGGCATTCCATAATAAGTACCGACGTATTGTTTTTTTTTCGGCATCCTTAGTCAATGAATATATTTCCCATTGAAATCAACTTCCTTGATTAATATAACTTTTCCGAAAAGGTTAAACTGTATTACCTAAAACATACGATTTATTTTTCCGGTGTACAATACACAACCAATTTTACTGTTTGTAACTTTGTAGATTTGACTGACGTTTCCTCGGGTATCCTGTTTTACAAAATTCTTTCAATCAGTAAGTAACTAAATATCGAAACATGCATAACCTGAACTTTTCGTGTTTTATTTTTATTGACCACGTTGAACAGAATTTATAATTACTCGTAAATAATAAATTCATCTTGAAAGCATACTTATTTTAATCTGGTTGAACTCTGATGCCGAGAATGCATTTAGGGTGACATTACAGTTAACCCGCACTCTGCTTTCAGTAGTTTAAAAATCTACTCTATCTATATGTGGGCAGGTCTCCCACTAGGTGGACCGACGATCTGGTATAGGTTGCGGGAGGTCCCTGGATGCGAACGGCGCGGGACCGGGCTTTGTGGAAATCCTAGGGGGAGGCTTTTGTCCAACAGCGGACGTCATTTGGCTGAAATGAACGAACGACCTCTATCTATAATCAAAGAAAACTGATAATCAAAGTCTAAAAGCGAGAGGCGATCTCACGACAGAATCAGATCTTTTCTCTATAAAGAAGACAGTTGTGAGCAAAGTTACTTTCAAATTAAAAGGTGAAGACGATGAAGAATAACTAGATATGATGGCAACTAGATGAAATATTTTTAGTTGTCTTTCTTTTATGAAAACACAAAAAACCTTTCGCAAGCCAATATTTAAGCTGACCAAAATTGTAAGCCACACTAAAGAGTTGAAAATACAATGGCATATTTTAGGGTCTCCTTACAAGCAACTTAAGCTCACAGTCACTAACCTAAGCCCAGAATTAACCTTAATCCGAGTGTCGTGTGTAGAACCGATACTATCTCGAAGACAACGCAACAACACATGTATTTTAAACGGCTGTTGACATTTGAACATCTATATATATATAAAAGAAAGTCGTGTTAGTTACTCCACTTATAACTCAAGAACGGCTGAACCGATTTAGCTGAAAATTGTCAGGGAGGTAGTTTAGAGCCAGGAGAAGGACATAGGATACTTTTTATCCCGTTCGAAATAAAAAAAAAGTCTGCTTATTTATTGCCATTAAGGCGGAACAAAGTTCGCCGGGTCAGCTAGTAGGCTATATTTAGACGTGTAGTAGGTTTATTTAGTTTCTATAGAACACACGATGTACACGTATGTTTACATAAAATAAGTGTCAATATTTGGTTAAAACTTTACAAAGGAACAGTGACCCCTGAGAGCTTACTCAAAACCGATAACAAGAAGAAATAAGGTGAAATGGTGGTGTGCAACTCAATCTTAGTGATTATAATAATTCTATTTACGGTAGCGAAATGGCAAATCTTTTAAGTAAAGTAATAAAAGTACAAATGTAGTAAACGGATATTAAACTTAAAGAAAACCGGATACCAACACATAATGGCGTAACACATCCTACGGTCTAAACGAGAAAGTTTTGTTTCCCGCCCACACTGTTTTCCCACAGACAAATAAATTAGAGGCCGCCCAATTAGTAGCACTGCGAAGGAAATCCTCCCCATTTCCGACCGAACCAAACGTGTCTAGCTTGAATGAGATGTAAAAGCACAGCAATAGCTTATCAGGCTTCACATTTTTGTTGCAGAATAGCATCTATTACAACCGCTTAAGATAGCAGTGTTAAGTTTGACGTGCTCGGTGTACTTTCACTACCAGAAGTTGTGATTGTTGAAAACTCACGTGAATGTTGACTTTTAATTTGCATCGTTTACAACGTACCTGTAACAAGAAAATGTAAATTAGTCATACTAATCGCGCTAATAATTTTGAACATTCGCTACTAAATTAGAGAATTGATAATAATCATCAACGAAAGGACTCTCTCTTTTAGTGTGTGGGATGTAACTACTGATGTAATCTATACTTATAATAAATCTGTAGAGAGGTCAATTCTGTACATGAAATATATTTTCAAAATAACTATCAGGGGGTGATTAGTGATCGATACTGATGCCAAAAATGCAATCAGTAAAATTTTTGTCTGTCTGTCTGTCTGTCTGTATGTTCCTTATAGAAACAAAAACTACTCGACAGATTTTAACGAAACTTGGTACAATTATTCTTCATACTCCTGGGCAGGTTATAGTATACTTAGGAGTATCCCACGGGAACGGGAATCAGCGGGAAAATCCTTTTGTATGAAAAATTTAAACCGCTTAAGTTAGACGCTTCAAATTTGGCATGCAGGTACCTTAGTACACTTAAAGCTTAGTTACAACAGGATATTGCAAAATTCCCATGGGAACGGGAGTTAGCGGGAAAAAACATTTGTATGAAAAAATCTAAACCGCGTAAGATAGATGAAGGGGGTAAAACGGGATCCACGCGTATGAAGTCGCGGGCGGCCGCTAGTTGTGAATAAAAAAAACACAAACGAATTTTTATCAAATCGTAAAGGATTCGTCGCCATTTACACAACAGTAGAAAAATAAAAACAAATGAACGATTGCGATAGAATGATGACGTAGTTTTAAAATTCATGTCACTTTTAATTAGGTAAACTTTTTTTTAGATTGTTACTGATTTTAAACGCATTTATTAATTTAAAGTATTGGAACTAGGTACCTACTTATAAAAAAAAGATTTGAAACAAGCATATAATCTATGCTTACCACTTAGATCATAATATTTATTTTACACAATGAAATCAAAATATCGCCATTCATCTAAGTGGAGCCCGCCACCTTTAGTCACGTTTTTCATTTAAGTTATTGGTTTCAATAACACTATTCCTTATCTCGACGATTAAAAATAATAATATAATTAATAGAAATACTTAATGAAATCTATTGCAATCGACTTGCAATATGAACTACCTACCTACTTTTAACTAATGCTAATAGCACCTAATGTGTTGATTTGAATGCGTTCAAGGTACAACAGAAATGTATACAGTAGGTTTAGATGTCAAGCAAGGCCAGCGTTGCCTAGGGTTGCCAACCGTACTATAATATATAGTATTGTACTATATTTCGGGTCTGCGTACTATATACTGTTGAAAAAATATATAGTACGCAAAAATACTATATTTTCAACACCGACAAATCTAACAAACAAATCCTTCATTTAAAAAAAATAAGAACGCGCCTTTAAAGTAACTTTTAACTGTTAAGATGGCTAAGTCATATAACCTATTGCGCACGTACCATTTCCTTTGATGAGGTCCGTGAACTTACCCGATAGGCGATAGCGTGTATCCGAACGCTTGCGTAACGAACTTCATCATTTCAGCCATAGGACGTCCACTGCTGAACATAGGCCTCCCCCAATGCTTTCCATGTTGATCGATTGGTAGCGGCCTGCGTCCAGCGCTTCCCTGCTACCTTTACGATGTCGTCGGTCCACCTTGTAGGTGGACGTCCCACGCTGCGTTTTCCGGTACGCGGCCTCCATTCCAGAACCTTTCCGCCCCATCGCACGTAACGAACTGGTCAATGTCAAATTGACAACGTAAATTTTAACGTCGTCAAACGATATTTTGGTCTGCTTTATTTATCGTCAGAATCGTTTTCAACTAGATGTTGTTATTTCTTTTGAAAAGTTGAAATCTTATATTTAGGTATGGAAAGTGGTAGTGTTAACGAAAGTGCGTCAAATTCTGTTGCGTGCGCCGCTAACGCCGATTAAAAAACGAAAAATACCAAAGAGACTCCAAATAAAATAAACCGGAGTGGGAAAGAGAGTATGACTGGATTACTGAAGATCCCCAAAATATACAGTGTGAGTCACGATAAAGTGCACATATGAAAATATGTGAAACTAGACCTATTTTTTTCAAGAAAAAAGAGGTCAAAAAATTTTTGAGATTTTTTTTCTTCCAATTACTTCTCGTAGAGAAAACGTAATAACTTTTAAACTAAGAGGTATGTCCTGATAAAATAAAAACAATAATAATGCTAAATAACAGGCGATACTAATAAAATACATAAAATACCCAGAAAATGCCAACAAATAATAAAAAATTATACTTTTTGAAAAAAATTCTGCTTTTAAATTCGTGTTTTTTTGGTTATTTGATCAATTTCTCCAAAAAATGCCCCTATAACAGGTGGTTTTTATTGCTTTGTATTATTCTCTATCGTATTACTTTTGTAAAACTAAAAATTGCATGTCTCTATCCTTATCACAACATATTATGTCAATTTTAAAATCGGCGCTAGAACAACGTAAAAAAGATATTTTTTTTGGTTACAAAACAAAAAAAATGTTGCATTAGAAGCAAAATCCCCCCCACAGAAAGTTATGGAATTCAAAAGATTTTTTTACTATTTCTTGATAAATGTTTAGACTATCTTAATAAATGGTTTGATTTCAGTGAAAGCAATTGGTTATTTAAGATCCAAAAATTAAATTTAAAAAAGGAGGTTTCATTTATTGACTGTGAGACAATATTAGAACTTCTAAATTTACAAGAAAAATTATTTGAAGTAATTTCATTCCTGCTCTCTATTCCCGCCACTTCGGCATTTACAGAAAAGATATTTTCGGTTATGAATTCGAAGTGGTGAGAAGAAAGAAACAGAAGTAGTAGTGTATCATTAATAAAAAATGAGCTTTTGATTTATATTAATTTAAAAATTGAATGTGACAAAGCATATGACACTTTTATTTTATACAAAAAACTGTTACACAGCGCAAGAACTGCAAAAAAATATAGTTTTTATAAAAATTAATGATTAAAAAATGTATATTTGTCTATTTTTTGTTTTTCGAATAAAATACTATATTTTTTTAAATGTACTATATTTTTCTACACCTCATTTTGGAAAATACTATATTTCGCTGATGAAATGTTGGCAACCCTAGCGTTGCCAGACGTCCCGATTTTTAAAACAAATTTAAATGTCCCGCGCGGGACAGGCTCGGTCCCGCTTTTCGGAGAGAGACACTCACTTCACCAGACTATTGTTTGAAACGCCATATTAATCTAAAGAATAAAACTTTTTTTTTTCTTTTTTTATTCTAAAGACCAATAACGATAGAGTAAATCTGATTTAAAATATTACTTTTTTACTAAAATACATTTTCTATGGCTACTTTTGCTATCTATTGTCACGTTAACGTAATTTTAAGTCAAATAAAAAGATAAATATTTGAAAACCTTTGATTATATAGGTACGTTTTTTTACTATGTCCCGCTTCTGACGGAAGAATCCCGCTATTTTCACTCAAAAAGTACCAAAGTCCCGACTTGGCGAAAAAAAAAAACTGGCAACGCTGAGCAAGGCTTATTGTCATACATAGGTAATTTCGTGCGTTGTTTCATACAATTTCAGTGAGTAAACCCATTTCAACAAGCAAATTAGTGAACTCTTCCGATCGAAGTTCTTAGATTCACTGTGTTGTTCCCGGTTTGACTTGGATATTTTTTGTTAAGCAGAACAAGGCAGTTATTTGAGCGCATTCACACCTAGATAATGTTAAGTGACATGCAGTCTGGGATGGTAGGTAGGTAAGTAAGTTCACTCCTACAACCTATTCACTCGTCTTGAAAAAGCCGTGCTCATCAACTCTGTGGTGGAAAAATATTCATCGATATGACTTTTTCGAAGATAGAAGTCGTAGTTAAAGAAACCAAGTATATCCAACTCTGTTAGTATGGTTCTACCATATCTACACCAATTACAATAAAGGCCTATCGTTAACGGCTGTCGCAGCAAAACAATGGGTTGTGACACGATGACGCAATGACGCAACGCGTGCGTGAGTTTATGCGCGCGCGCAGACGGGCCTACTTTTGGGAAATTGATGTCAATCTTTTACTTTGACATCGTCTTCGTTTGTTTATATTATGTCAACACCGATCGCCTGGGTTACTAACCTTTTGGATAGTGACAAAACTTTGAATATTATAACACAAAAGGTTTAATATTAATTCTATGGAGATCCATATCGCCAACATGATATTTTATGTTGGTTCAAAAATTTATAAACTAGGACTCCATTTATAATAATATTCTTTAATAGCTGACCCGGCGAACTTCGTACCGCCTTAGCGTAGAGATTTTCTTAATATTTTTTTCCGTAAGAACCATCCTTGGACTTCCACAAACATTTAAAAAAAAGAATTATCGAAATCGGTTCAGCCGTTCACACGTGATGCCGTGACAACGCGAAACGGGTTTCATTTTTATATATATAGATTGTCTGCTACTCGAACTAAAAAGACCGTCCAAACTACATAGTAATGTGAAAATGACCTGAAAAAAGAAAAAATCTAAGAATTCCTGAAATTAACTCTGACTTAATGCCCGTTACATCATCAAAGAAAATAACCTAAGTAAATAAGCACGATAAACATAGCACCTAATGACTAATATTGTTCTGTCTCTTATATTCATTGTCCCATAAGTTTCTTCATCGTTCTCAAACGAGTCCACAGAATATAGGTCATGTCAGATCCTTTGTTCCACCGTGTAAATGCAAAGTGCAAACAGAACAGTCCAGCTATCGTCGCGCTTGTAACGTCTGAATAGGCTGTCAGCGATGAGATGAGAGGTACGCCCCAATTGTGTACGAAGTATGCTGTGGAAAAAAATTAAGCAGTAGGCCCACTTATGGTTGTATTGGTTACGTACCTACCAGCCTTTTTTCCATTTTTTTTTGTATTTGAAGGTCCATTACAAAAATGATGGATTAATTATTTTTGATTTTTAAATAATCATATTGTCTCTGTAGTTATTGGTTAAATGGTCTACGATCTAGCAAGAGTAATTAAAAGTTCATTAAATACCTCTAGTACTAACATCTACCGTGTCTTTACTAGTGTAAGTTATCATCATAGCGTAAATCACGATTCACAAAATAACTTTATTTCAAACCAAAAGCATATTTTCAGATCCCTTACTAGATAATTTTTTTGTTCTTCAACATACTTTTAGCCATATTTCAACCCGTAAATATTTATTTTTGCGATAAAAGACCAGTCCTTTTAGAAAATTTCTTTTTGTATACCAAAATTGATTCCGCTGTTTAGGCGTGAAAATGTAACATACACAGATTAACTCTAAAATAATATTAGTCCAAATATTTAGGTATTGATAACAGCCTAATGTGCGCGGGAGTTGCCGCCGGCGCCGCGTCGCGTGACGCGCACGAATTGGGAAAGTGGCTCGCCGTGTCATATCGCGGTTCAGGAGTTTTATACCGCATTGTTGATGTGCACTATTCATTACTTAATATTTGTAGCCGCTCACTGACAGTTGCTCGGACAATGTAAGAACGTTTTAATGTGCCTAAAAACCAGAAAAAGATGATTGCATTTGCAACTAAGATCTTCACGGAAGTACTTCCTATATGGGGCACATAGTAAAGAAGTCTAATTAGAGGTGACTTTCTATTTTATTTCTTTGGGTGTGCGGTTCTGGTTTACGTGAAGACTTAAACTTCCTTCTAAAGAAAGTTGAGAATCAATAATTTTTATTTGATCTCCCACCAATGCAATGGGTTAAACTTGTATAATGTATGAAGTCAATTACTGATAAAAAGTAGTCTGCATGCTTCAACATCATAAATATCAGTATCGCAACTCTTGGTAGATAATAATCTTTGCACTACAGTAACATCTAAACAAAATAAGCATTGAGTAACATTAAGTCATACTTAAAAATATTACTTTCGTTGCTGATTGCTCCACTTGTAATTTGCATGCGCACGAGTGTCGAAAGGCGATGGATCATCGTCGCGATGATCCACATAGAGATCGGTTTCCATGATCGATGGCCAATTACTTTGAAGGTCAGTGTGCACAGCTGATTAATAGTTTGTTTAAGATCGTTTGCGAACAATAAGGTTTTATTGCTTTATAAACTGGTCTGAACAAGTTTTTTTTTTCTTTGTGTATTTTTCTATTTAGGATAATATTATAATGTTAAGTGATGGCATTTGTATTAAGGTATGTATATTTTATAATGTAGGCAAATACATTTAATTTATCGTGACGTCAATTTACCTACATGCAAATAATAAGGTGCCATTTCTCCAAGAAATACAGCATTTTAACAACCATTTCATTTTAACTTTCAATAATTATGTATTTATTTTGATTCAGCTTCTTAAAATTAGCAATTTGAAGATTTAAGTAAATAATTCGTAGGTTCTAATGTATTGGATCTACAAAATCTACATACAGTAGGTATACGGAAATTGGTATTTTTAATCCCTTAGCACGACCGACACACATTGCGAACTGTGACGTAGTTCAGACCTACGTATATCTTGGAGCTCTCATCTCAAATAATGGCGGCTGCGTAGATGAAGTAAAACGTCGTATGGCCATAACCAGAACTGCGATGGAGAAGTTAAGGAAGTTATGGAGGAATCGCAACATTACCAAAGCCACCAAAGTTAGACTTGTGCGAGCGCTTGTATTCCCCATCTTTCTTTACGCAGCAGAGACATGGATAGTACGCGACTTGGAAAAGAGGAAGATAGATGCCCTAGAGATGTGGTGCTGGAGAAAGATGCTCGGGATATCATGGACAGAGTTCCGTACCAATGTGTCCATACTCCAGGAGCTCGGTGTCACTCAGCGTTTATCAACCGTAGTACAGTCGCGCATACTGCAATACTTCGGACATGTCTCGAGGCGGGATGACAACTCCTTAGAACGACTGGTCGTCTAGGGCAAAGTCGAAGGAACCCGATCGCGTGGCAGGTCACCAATGCGCTGGACCGACCAAGTGAAAGCAGCAGTAGGAGACGGCTTATGTGACTGCACCAGACAGTCTGCCAATAGAGAGAGATGGAGGGAGATCGTGCGGAGAGTTGTATCCGCCTCTACAACCGATGTAAACAACGCCTCAACGTGACCACGACCGCTCTGCCAAGAGCGTAACGACTAAGAAGAAGCACGACCTAAGCATTGGCATATCAACGAGTGCGCCATAAGGATTTTAGTATTAATATTTGTCTTTCGTGCTTAGCTTGTCGGCTCATAGAAAAACGTCCTATAGATCACAGTCAAAGGTCGACCGATAGCTCACGACCAAATCAAATCAAATCAAGTCAAAATCTATTTATTTGCTTGATAAGCGGTACAGCAGATATCAATATAAAAATAGTTCGCACAAATCACCACAACTGGCATGCAAATAGCTTACAACTACTTAATTTACTCAATTTAATAGATACATGCAACAAAAACAGGAAACATGTGGGTACATACTACTGAAACTTGAAAGCATCAAAGTATTCCCTAATGGTTTAAAAACCCTTCCCAATCAGCCATGATTTTAATTTTCCTTTAAAAACATTTAACGGCAAAGATTTCATTTCTTGACCACCATGACCATTGCCACACCATGTAGGTAGTTGGTACCTGTTACTATCTTGTAACAGGCTATCAAAACAGTAGCCTTACCAATGTCAACACCGATTAACTGCAATAAATGCCACTTGCTAGCGACTGCTAACTGCGGCGTCGCTCTATCGCCGCATACCAAGCAGGTGTTAGTGGGTTACCTCTAATATATTGCTCAATGGATATCGGTTGCGAAATTGTAACGTAAATGTACTGGCTGTAACTATTGTACACATATCATTGCAATTAATTACCTAGCTACTTATATCTTTAATTTTCAGTATTTTTTGTGTAATTATTTGCAATATCGGTTGGGTATCTATTTCAGAAATATTTGATATAGTTTTGACATATTAAAGTTACACTTATATCGAGACATTAATTACAATCTGTTTTTATAATAATTGCCATATTTTCGTATTGTAAGATTTTTACATCATATAGAATTTACAAAAAATATTGTTACTGACCAGCTGACAATCTATTGTTTATTACACACACTGCTTAAAGTAAGTAACAAGAAAAACAATAAAGTTAAAGTACGGCTAATGAGAAGCGATACCAAATGTAAACAAACCCAATGTCATGGTCATTTGGAATAGCAGGGGTTTGATTTTGACATATTTTGGCGGGAGAACGAGACATTACGACAAATACACAAGATGGGAAGAGACAGAATAGATTGTCAGTTCGAGAGTCGAATCGACCTTTTGTATCGCTGCTAGTTGGCTGTACTTTAGTGTTAATTAACGACATTGTCAACCACTCGGCCTCTGAACCTTTTCGCGTTATCGTTATAACTCGATGACTTACGACCCCGCGAACAAACAAAGTAAACAAACCTTACACAATTGGTCACACAAACTTATGAAACTCTTACACATGTTATACAATCCACCGAAAATTCACACAAATTGATATAATGTCGCTGAAGGCGCCCGCGAGGCCGAATGAGCCACAGCCCGCGAGAAAACAGCCAGGACATATACATAAAATGGCATTCTATTTAGACTAGTTGCTTTTATTAGATTGAATACATTTCAAAAGGAAAGTGCCACTCTTGACAGGTACTGATTTAGACACAACACAACAGTCCTTGGTCATATGCACAGGAGATCTTAGCAGAAATACAACGAAGCATTTTGCTACAGATTTTTTGAAATGAAGGCCTCGGGACTATTTCCACCTCTAGTTCCCACCGCTGCAACTCCTGTGTATCCAGGATCTATAGTTTGACCGCCAACAAAAACCCAACCAATGAAGGTCACGTTTGCTCCGGGGGGAAGGTCTGTCAATAGCTCTACTATTTGCCTTCTCGGAAACTTATGCGAACCAGTTGTGTTAATACAACAAGTAACGTAGACGTAATGTGCTTACTGTTTAATTCTGGCTGTGCATGTGTATGCACCCTCAATGTCAGTCGGCGGTGTACTAGGAACGTTGATAAATAAACAATGGGATAGTTAGGTACGCTTTAATTATCGCTTTTGTTTCAAATTAAATCATTGTTCAAGACACTTATTGTTATTGGTATCTGCTGGTTCTTTGGAGAATTATGTATGGTATTAAGAATTAACCAATTAAGTAGGTAATCTGACATTAACTAAAATGCAATTAATAGAAACTTAGGATTCAGTTCCATCAGAGTATGACTAAGTCTAGACTAAAACCGTTACGTTGCATTTAATTTTAAAACCTTCTTTGCTCAATTTTTACACTTGTTACAATAATTTACCCGATTGATTTAAAATGTTATAATATAACATGATAAATTTCACAATCACCTTGCATGTTAATGCTCTCATAGTTAATTCAACCGTTCTTCACGAACCATATTATTATTCTCTTGAATACATATAATGCCTCAACTGATAAAACAATAAATGAATTAATGATTGCTCCCATGCCCGCTGGTCAATTGATTGTGATCTCGAGGCTAAACAAACATAATACTTGGCAATGAACACCCATAACCTGCCGGCTGACGCGCGTCGGAACAATCACTTACATCGTTGGGTGATTTGCCAATATTATCTCTTATCACGGCGATTATTTAAAATAATTTAACGTGGGAACTTTTATATATATGTTACGGTTAATGTGATAAATTGAAAATTATTAATAATAACCGGTTATTATGAATAATTACCGACAGTCACGGTAAAAGTGATAAATTAATCACATTTAACAGTGATTATTTAATAATTCAACCTTAGTACTAACAAATTTCATAAAAGAGAACAACATCTTGTGTACGTGCTCGTGTACAGTCAAACTTTTGAACGTTTTGATATCGTATATTAATATAATTTGGCATAATGAGTTTGGAATGTTTCTTGCATAATATTACTTTTCCATGGTGCCTATAACATAATGTTTTGATTTAAAGTGACAAATAGGTTAAGGTGCGGCGGGGGTGGCCCTTGGGCCACCCCTAAGCCGCCTATTTAGTTTTATACACACATAAATGACCTCATATTAATCACATTTACCAAATCATGCGGTAATTATTCATAATAACCGGCGATTATTCATAATTTTCACATTTATCACTTTGACCGTAACATATATAACTAGACACATATCCTAGCTATATGTTATTTATACGGGTCTTCTGCCCTACAATTTGATATACATAATATAACATAAACATAATTGAACATAATTCAGTGTATTTTATACTGCGTGACATGAGATGATGATGATGATGAGTTCCCATTTACAAAGTAAAATCTCTTCAACACAGCTATTACTTCAAGACTCATTTTAGACACAAAAGGTAGTTTACCTAGTTTACAAGACGCACAATAGGGCTTCGTCTAGACCCAAGGTTCAGCTCCAAGCAGTTACGGCCAACTCAGGCGAACAAATTGCTATACAGCGCTTTTACGACTATTAGCTTAGAAGTGTTCTCTATTGAACGGTTAGGTCGTAAATGGCGTAATAAAAAACATAAAATATTGCCAAATCTTTAAATAATTATATTTTATGTTATAAAGGCTTCCGTATTTGGCAATATGCTTTTAATAAAAAAGAAATCAACGCGCTTTATGGTAAAAAATGTTGTAAAATCCAATATTCATAAATCATGGCGGACGGTTTCACGTTTATAGCCTGACCAGGAACATAAAAACCCTGGCATAGAGGCGCGTCAATTGCATTTGATAGTGCAACACTGAGTACAGTCGTACCTGTGTTAAATTAATAGGCTAACTTTATGTATCAGAATTCAGGATTACGGGCTAATTTGATATTTTCATAAATTAACGAAAAAATATTATTATAGGTAACCTGGTTTAAATAAATTAAATGAAACCATCAATCGAGTTAGTATGATTTATTTTATTATTCATCAATAATCAAATTCAGAACTTGAATATTCAACTGCAATGTCTGCTCATGAACGCTTCAAACTCGGTACTTCTTTCCCAATTCCATAAAATTCAACACTTAGAAAGTGACAAAAAACTTTAAAATAGGTATTTGAAACAAACCACAGCTAATTTTCATAGTGGACTGTACTATATGATAAACATGTCAGTCAATTTGACAACCTTTGTCGGAAACATTATTCAATGAAAATATTGTCCGAACCCTTAGTATTTCTCTTCGATAAATACTTTAACACATTGTGAACCACTTTTCTTTCACGACTATAAAAATATTTTAGCAATTTAATTCACCAAATCAATTGCGCACATTTAAAATAAAGTTTGTTTACACTTTGACAGCAATAGACTGACATGCAAGGTGACATTTCAATGAAGTTTTCAGTTACTGTTGCCATTAAAAGAAATTAGTACCATTAGTTTTCCGCAACATGGCGAGGGTTTTTATGTTCCTGGTCAGGCTATAAAAGTAATTGTCATTGTGACCATGAGGAAGATGATCTGTAGGAAGAGGTTTTCGTATCTTAAAAATTTAAGAAGTAATTAGATTTATCTTGATATCATAAAGATAAGATAAAATAACAAAAACTTTATTAAACACAAAAGAAAATTAAAAAAATACATTTATTTTATCTTAATCGGGACTAAAACCTGCTAAAACTACAAGACCAACCAACCAGCCGTATCTACCAACAGACCAGTTTTCTAACCGCATTAACATCTCGGCCGGTTTTCATCGAGCACGACACTAATCAACCAAAGCTGGCGACCAGTGTCCTTAGCCCTTTTACTTCCTACATACGCCCTTACCATGCCAGTAGAATGCATCTATCGGTAGACTTAGCAAAATACCTTACTTTGTTGAGCGACTTAAATTCCAGCATTGCTCTACAATGTAGAGCCTACATTCTGAATAAAATTGTTAAAATATGAACGTAGTACCTACTTAAAATGTATGTAAATATCATACCTCATACGACTCATACGCATGACAGACGGGGTGGAATGATAGTAGAGCCAGCTATATTTTGGAGGTGTATAAGTGCTTTGTAAAAGGCCTACAGACGATGTAAATCAATTTTTCAAAATGTGTAAATGAATCCAAATATACTTACGAGCAAAAGTGTGGAATCACTCTATTGTCTTAAGAACTGAATGACTATCATATGGTAGGTACCACTTTTATTTATCTTCTATTAGTTCTTACGATCGCTCGAAACGCATAGGGTGATTCCATACTTTTGCTCGCGAGTGTAATTTCATGTGTATTTCATCTGCTTTTAATTTCCTAACACAGAACATAACCTAGATAACTGCTAGAACTATTGAATGTATTAAATACTGGACAACTTGTCATCGCGGCTTTTTTATACATCGCACATCACATTACGCACATTTAATCTACCCATTCATCTGATGAGAAACCGGAGATCAGACCAACACAATTGAATGTCCTTTGCCTTTCACTTCCTCGCCCTTCCGACCCTACGCGGAATGCTAGGCGTATGTCGAGCAAGGTGTGTGGCTAACCTAGGGTTACCATCTAGACGTTCGAATAGTCCTGCGGATATTCGAAAGTTTCGGTTACGGTGACGGATATCTATAACATCCCTGGTCCTGATAAAAAACAATATCTAATACCTAACATTTATACCACTACAACTACGCCACAACGACTAAGAGTGCCCGACTAAGGGTGGATTCAACCAAACAAGAGTAAATATTAATCTCAGAATAAATCGTCAGTTATTCGACATTATGACATATTTCCCATACTGAACTGTCAATGTTATACCAGGAGTTATTCTCGGATAAAAGTTTGGTCGAATCAGGCCTAAGAAGAAGAAAAACATCTAGGTAGGTACCTATAATATAGCTTGTTCTACTATTTGAGGACTAGATGTTGGTTGGTCTGGTGATGATAAGTAGTTGTAATAAATAAATCGTTGTATTGTATGTATAGCAAATTATTTTTTATAATAAAAATTATGACAAAAATAATTTGCTAAAAATCTGTCATTTTAACATGCATACCTACGATAAGGAATTTTACAAATTAATAAGATTCAAATTAGTAAGATTTTTAGAGAGCATGTACTATTTTATTTTTTATCGGCTGAAATTCGGAATATCCATAAAGCCCGGAAAATTCAGAAGGAATGGTAACCCTATGAAGGATAGAAGGGATTGGCGAGGTCACATACGACCTAGTGTTTATGATTGAGTTTACGTTAATGGAATTGTGTGCTAGTTTAGATTCTAGTTCTTATAACATGTTGGGAAACACGTTGAGGTAAATTGCCTTGTCCGTTAGCAATTAGTTAGTTAGCAAATGTTAAAAATGACACCTTTTAACGGATATGAGTTATCGAAATAAAAGTGCACGTTTAGGTAACGTTTTGTAGCAACAAATTAAAACCAGTAACAAGTTGCATTGTCTAGACGTTTTAAACATTTTTAACTTGATAGAAAAAAAACATTTTATTGCCACTTGTTCCTTATTTTCTTATTATAAACCTGATTCTCTTCTGTTTTTCCTGGAGTGTTCTCCAAGAACCTAGATCATGTTTTTTTTTGAAAATTTAGGTTGAATACTTTAACCAAACGGGAGGATTATGTATTCAAAGTGATTTTTCGATTTAAGTCCAACTGTCTAAGTTTTTTTATAATAGTATTGAGGTAAGAGTATTATGCAGCTTGTATAAGTAGTAATAAATATTATTTTCTATCACAATTGCCTAAAACAGGAAACATGTAACAGACGATGTTTTGTTATTGATTAACTTGAATAATGAGTCTAGATGTAAGTGTGTACCAATTAGTGTAAAAATAAAAATAAAGTATCCATCCGAATAGAAATGATATCATATTTAATATCAGCTCACTTTAGTGGCACGTTAAATGGATTTATAGACCATAATCAACAGCAATCTACAATCTAAACCATAAATTGGAGGTGAGCGACCCGCAAGATGGCGCGCGGATAGACTATCGCATTTCTAGACTTTCTGTAGACCATAATATAAAGATATTGAATACCTACTATAATTTAGTTTTTGTTACAACATATTAAATCTACATTATGAAACAAAGTTGCTCCGTTTGTAGGTACGCTTAGATCTTTTGAATCACGCAACGGATTGTAATGCGATTTTCATAAAATAATTATTGAAGTCCTACTTAATGACAAAAGTAATTACCCTAAAACTAAAAGCAGTTGCTTCAATGGATGTCAATCCTTATTTTTAAAGATTTAAGATGAACAAATACAATCAGCATCAAATACCTACTTCTTGATCAAGAGTGGCCAAAAAGTTCAAGCCAAAAACTCATATATACAACCTAAGTCTCTCAACAGGTTCATTTCCTAGGAAATGGAAAGTAGCCCTGATCACTCCCATACACAAAGCTGGTGATAAGACTGAGCCATGTAACTATAGGCCAATTTCTCTTCTGTCTATATTCTCCAAATTATTAGAAAAGCTAGTAAACAAACGAATTGTCAATTACTTAGAAGACAATAATTTCATTCCTGAAAGACAGTTCGGTTTTAGACGAGGAAAATCTACAGAAGACGCTGTACTGTTATTAAGCAACACGGTGTCTGCGGCTTTGGATGAGAACAGGTCATGCCTTGGTGTGTTCCTGGACCTCGCCAAGGCCTTCGACACCGTGTCCATACCAATTCTTTTACAAAAGCTGAACTGCTTAGGCATCAGGGGAATACCTTATGACTGGTTTTGTAGTTATCTTTCGGAGCGTTCGCAGTGCATTCGGGTTGGCATGAACTTCAGTGATTACCTCCCGGTAGAATTCGGAGTTCCTCAAGGAAGCATCTTAGGTCCGACGTTATTTATAATTTACATGAGCGACCTCTTGGACCTTCCTTTAGACAGAGCTGACATTATATGTTACGCTGACGACACAGTCATCCTCTTCCAGGGTTCGTCCTGGACAGAAGTATACAAAACAGCAGAGCAAGGTATGACGGTGGTTGCCGACTGGCTTTGTAAAAATTTACTGACTCTTAACGTTACCAAAACTAATTATATAGCATTTTTTAAGACAATAGCATCGCAACCTCCACAATCCATAGTACTAAAATTGCACACCTGTAACATAGCTTCACAAGTAGAATCAACAGTTTGTAAATGTCAATTAATAAAAAGGTCCGATAGCATGAAATATCTTGGTGTCATACTTGATGAAAACTTATCATACAAAAAACATATTGCAAACCTGTCAACCCGAATACGAAAGTGCATACACATAATGAAAATTCTCCGTCACTCAGCGCCAAAAAGGATTATATTTCTTGTCTACAAATCACTATGCCAATCGCTGATGATTTATTGTATTAGAGCCTGGGGAGGAGCATCTAAAACTGTCATAATTGAACTCGAAAGAGCCCAACGTGCGGTATTAAGAGTGATGCTGCGCAAGCCTTTTAGATACCGAACAGACCAGCTGTACAAAGAGTGTAAAGTTCTTCGAATCCGTCAACTATATATTCTGCGCACCGCAATATCCATGCACAGCACCACTTTGAACTCTGACAAATATGAACTCTTAAACAAACAACGCGTATTCAAAGTTCCAACCCCAATCATTCACACTTCTTTTGTAAGACGCCAACCATTGTTCCTCTATCCCCACATCTATAACACCATTTGCCACCAAGTAGATATCAGAAACACAATTACTAGCAAAGCCAAACGGTTAATAGAATCCTGGCTTTTAGAACTGGACTACGACCAAACAGAAGAAATCATAAACGCGTCATACTAGCTAACTATTCTAAAACACACACACACACACACACCACACACAAACACACACACACACACACACACACACACACACACATATTCGTTCGTTCCTTCGTTCTCACTACCATGTTGGATTATATAATTTTAAATAATACAATTTTTATGTTATTATTATTAGTTTTTCCAAACCAAAGCTATGTCATGTCATTAATATTGGTTTAGAACAGTTTTATATATTTTAACACATTATAAATGTTAAGCCTAATTAACTAGTATAAACATGTCCGTCCTATTAAGACCGATGTCATTATTTTTAAGGTAATTGTTCGTATTGGCCGCTGCGATACAAGCTTTGTGCAGAGACCGCCAGAATAATTTGTACAATGTGACATCTTTTAGTAATAAATACTTTTTTACTTTACTTTAAAGTTGACAACACAACCTCCAATTGTAACGAACACGTGTTGCGCACTTTTTGACTCAAAAGTGCGCAACTTAGCCACGAATATTTGACGCTGACTGTAGACGTCAGCACGAATTTTGATAATAATTTAAGAACCCTAATAATCATACTCGTAATTCTATGTTATTGATCACTTCATACCTACATAAGTTATAGCTAATTTGATCACAGTTCGGAGAACGGAGGTAATGGGCGGGCAGTAGCAGGTCGAAAGGTCGGAGGTAATGGTGCTAATATTCCTAAATAATACACCGAGGCTGATGCAGAGCGTCCTATTGTGTAACGTGTTATTTTGCTTCGCTTTTAACAAGAACATTTTACCACAAACTATAACAGTAGTGATAAATGGTTAAACGCTTACGTTCTTCTATTAGGTAAAAGTTTTAATATTTAGTCTTTAAATAGCATTGTTACTTTTATCAAAACTCAGTAGCACTGAATGGCACAGAAATGAGGCAACAATGCTATTACTAAATACTTCTAAAAGGATGACATAACTGTCCGCAATCGGCCGTAGCTCGTGGAATCGTTAACCGCGCCGGCTCAAACATTGGGGCACGTAATAAAACAAAAGACGTCCTAGGCGAAACCGCAAAAGGCGCTGTAGTCGTCAGCTAAAGTACCCGAAAGGGTGCGCGTACGTTGAAATCTAGGTGATTCAGTCCAGCAGGGTTAGGATGTGCGCCATGATAAAATCTCATCGACGATTTTAGAATTTTCGACGCTACGAAGACTAAGTTGCAACATCTTACTTTAACTTTGGCAAACGTCAAACATAAATGTCAAATTTCATACAAAAAGCACCGGTTGTTACGGTTAAAATAAGGTGATGCAACGCCCTATCTAAGTGTACCCCGATAAAAGTGTATCGTGCGTGGCGCGCATCCTAAACCTACAGACCTACCCCGGAGATGTATTTTTTGACGAATGAATTGTATACTATATACTAAGACTTCATCGTAATTCGATTGACTTATTACCTATTTTATATTTAAAATTAAGGTGGGCTATGGCTAATATTTTGGGTTTTCTAAGAAGCACATTTAGCAATATTTTATCACTTTCATGTCGTAATAAAAAGCCATTTTTTTTTATGCTATAAAACTTCTTCACCATCATATCGCCAAATATACTCGCACCCTAAGAGTCCCGTAAGCACGATTACGATTCGTGCAGCCGAAGACTTCGAGCAAATGCGCCATTAGGCAGAAAACCGCGAACGCTAAAAAACCACACGCAAGGTCTATGACCCGTCTATGGCCAGATTATGAAAGTTTTTGTCTATCTGCGACCATCCATCATGTTTTTGCTCGCAAGATAAAAAGTATTGATTATAATACTATCAGCATCAAATAGGTTTTAAGTAAAACGTGATGAAAAACGGTGAAGGGAAATCTTGTAAGGTAAGAATTTACGCAGTCAACCTTTGCTTACTTTTTCCGACTGTTTGTTTCTTTTTCATTTCTAAATAGATTTTTTTATTGTTATAATCAGGTACCTACTTGATAAGTCTTAGAAATCCTCCCAAAAAAATTGTTGGTGCATTAGTTTATGATATTATTATTGTTGATACTACTTGATACCACTGAAGATGTGTAAGTAGATATAGGCTAACTAAATCCTCCATTTTCCTCTGGTAAATTAGAAGGCTGTGCACCTAAAGTAGAGACTAAATGACCTGATGATGACGCCAGAGAGATACGATTGATGATGGTTGTCACAAAACAGTCCTTATTATTGTGTCTATTTTTTTTAATAATAACCATTCCCAGGAACAAACAATAAAGTACAATAAATAACCCTTATCTGCTATCTAGATCAACGACACTTAAATCAGAAGCTGTCAACATCAATTAGCTCTTGCACTTTCCTTCCGGAACACATTTAGATAAAGTAATGTAAACTCCAAATTGGGTTAATTGTGCTAATGTTAAAGACATAATCGCTAACACTCATGTAACTGCGATTTTGCGGACATTCATGACGTAATGATTTAATTTGGGGCAATTTTATTAGCACTTATTTTCATTTTAGACTGAATTCTTTCACTAAGTCTGTAGCGTCACAGTAGAAATGACTCACTTATGAGTCAGGCGAAAGGAAGTTTGATATTATGAACGATATTACCGATTATGAAAACAAAGATTGATTTGATTTAGTAAAGAGCATAACAACTTGCACAGCAATGTAATACAGTCGATATTGAACATTTGCCTCTACTCTTGATGACAATTTAGATTCTGCTGCAATTTAATTCACTGTCATACTAACAACTATTTATGAGAAAAATATATTGTTAAGTCCCCAAGAAAGCTATGCTTGTGATTTATTTGATGTACTTTTTGTTATCTAAATTATTTGTAAAAACTAATTTGTATTTTGTTGCTGTACCTAAATAAATAAATAAATTTGTAAGAGTGGGTTTACAACAATAGTCCAAAGATCTAACTAACATCCTCTCGAATCAATTGTCCCATGCTTGCACGGTTATTGACGCCATAAATTATGGTTGCTGGTTTTCAGTAATCAAAATAGAATTGCGACGTAACTAGAGTCAAGTCATCTCCATTTCTTCAATTTCGCCGTCATTCAACCACAACAAACGATTACACGCAGGCAAAAAGTTGAAAACCAGGAGAAAGCCCCATAACTCACGTAACAGTAATTTTGGATCCCACAGATTTGCGGTTTAGAGCTGTTTTACTTTAATCCAATTTACTTCTTTCTTGTTGTATTCATTAGACCTGCTAACACTGTAAATAGATGGCGCTGTACGTCTTCTATTTCGCGTTAGCGAATTATACACTGGTCATCACAAAAATCGACCCACCTACGTTTTACAGGAAAACTCGTTTTTACTGACACAATCATGGTGCTCCAACAATATTGGTGTTATTTGAAAGCCCAATAAATATCCTTAAAGAAAAACACATTTAATTTCCTGATAAACGATTAACATATATCCCAACTAATATTATAAATGCGAAAGTAACTCTGTCTGTCTGTCTGTCTGTCTGTCTGTCTGTTACGCTTTCCCGCTTAAACCTCGCAACCGATTTTGATGAAATTTGGCATAGAGATAGTTTGAGTCCCGGGAAAGAACATAGGATAGTTTTTATCCCGGTTTTTGAAACAGGGACGCGCGCGATAAAGTTTTTCTGTGACAGACAAAATTCCACGCGGGCGAAGCCGCGGGCGGAAAGCTAGTGTACAATAAATGTGACTTGAAAAACTTGAAAAAAGACCTCACTTTGGGCTCACCTCTGGAATCAATTAGACCAATTTTTATTACAAGGTTTATATTGACTTCACTTGTTAGTATGTGTGGGACAAATCTTGCAACTGAATTTAAGACCACTTCTCCTCAACCGATTGAGCTGAAATTTGGTATACTTATGTAAGTACGATGACAATGCAATGTTATGGTACCATTGAGCTGGTCTGATGATGGAGTCAGGAGGTGGCCATAGGAACTCCTAAACGAAACGACGGAATCGCATCGAGTTTGGGTTCGTTGGATTTGTCTTTTCGAGCAGCTTAGTGCTAGATGATGTCCAGGGTCATGATGATGGATTAGGGAGGTGGCCATAGGAACTCCTAAACGAAACGGTAGAAACTCATCGAGTTTGGGTTCGTTGGATTTTTCTTTTCGAGCAGTTTAGTGCTAGATGATGTCCAGGGTCCTGATGATGGAGTCAGGAGGTGGCCATAGGAACTCCTAAACGAAACGGCGGAATTGCATCGAGTTTGGGTTCGTTGGATTTGTCTTTTCGAGCAGTTTAGTGCTAGATGATGTCCAGGGTCCTTATGATGGATTAGGGAGGTGGCCATAGGAACTCCTAAACGAAACGGCAGAAACTCATCGAGTTTGGGTTCGTTGGATTTGTCTTTTCGAGCAGTTTAGTGCTAGATGATGTCCAGGGTCCTGATGATGGAGTCAGGAGGTGGCCATAGGAACTCCTAAACGAAAAGGCAGAAACTCATCGAGTTTGGGTTCGTTGGATTTGTCAGGCTCGTCCGCGTCGGTGGCAGACTGACGTTCGCGATGGGGCCGCATTGAGCGCATTAGGCGGCCGATCAGTGGCGAACCCAACTTGAGGGTAGCCCACCGCGGTGTTGGACCAAAGTCTAGCCTACGGTGGGCTCACTCTAGTGGGCCCAATCGAGGGGGAGTACGGACGCGGCCTGAGGGCGCCACGGTAGGCTCGGACCTCGGCTCAGGCCGTGTCCCGGGGACGGATTGGGGAGAACCGGCCCGGTACATGTCTGTACCGTCCGAAATGAAATGCAGAGCCTCGTACTCGCCGGCGAGTATGGTGTAACGAGCTACTGTGTTGTGGAGTAGTTGGCGTGCTTAAGGCAGTGATGTCTGTGTTCAGAAATTCGGTAATAGGATCGTCCGGGTCGTCTAGGGCATGCCTAGGTCGTCGGTATTGGGCAGCGACATCTTTTTGGGGTGTATACGTGGCGGCGCTAACGATAAGCGGATTCTTGTGGTTGATCGCTTTATCAAAATAGCGGCGAGAGGCTTCTTTCATAAAGTGATCAATCGATGGGATCTCGCAATCTCTATGGAGATTCGTGTTACGCACGAACCACGGGGCATCCGCAGCTCGGCGTAAGAATTTGTTTTAGAGGGTCTGGAATTTCTTAAGGACTGTGCAGGAAGTGTGAGCAAACTGACTGTCGTAAGTCAACACTGGACGGATGCAGGTTTTGTAAATTGTCAACTTATTTCTAAGTGACAATTTACTTTTCCTTCCAACTAGGTGGTAGAGTCGGTGGGTGTAGTGGTTCGCACGGCTCAAGACGCTTCTGAGGTGCGGAGCGAACGATTATCTCTGGTCGAGGGTAACACCTAAGTACTTGGCCTCACTCTTCCAAGGAATAGTTTGGTCAAATAAGGTGAGATGGGTGGGGGACATTAGGACGAGTGCGAACCGGAGGACGTTTCACAGACAAAGCCCTAGAAAAGTACACTGCTGCACTTTTTTCGGGATGTACCTCGATACGCCACTTCCTGAACCATTCGCCTAATTGTGTGACTGCGCGTTAGAGCGCCAAGATGACGTAATACCGATTACGTCCGGACTTGCAGAGTGCGGTGTCGTCCGCAAAGAGGGCTAAATCCGTATTCGGATATTTGGGAATATCATTGACGTACAATGAAAAAAGAATGGGTGCTAGATGATGTCCAGGGTCCTGATGATGGAGTCAGGAGGTGGCCATAGGAACTCCTAAACGAAACGGCGGAATCTTATCGAGTTTGGGTTCGTTGGATTCGACTTCTCGAGCACTTTGGTGCTAAATAATGACCCAGAGATTGAGATACAACTAAAAAGTGTAAAATAAAATTATAATAAAAAAAAAACTTTTTTAAAAACAAGCTTTATCCTGAAATGCAGTTGTACTAAAACGTAAAAAATAATTGTATGCTTGGTTCAAAGAATTTCGAAAGCTTGTAGCGCAAACAGAAAAAAAGAGAAATAAATTCCATGCGCGATACAAGCTTTCAAAATTCTTTGAACCAAGCATACAATTATTTTTTACGTTTTAGTACAACTGCATTTCAGGATAAAGCTTGTTTTTAAAAAAGTTTTTTTTTATTATAATTTTTTATGGTTATAAAACCAAATAATGATCTCACGTGTCCTCTTTAACAGATGGGTAGCGATTAATCCCAACTTAACAGTTTTATAGCTATAAAAGTTGGCTCAAGCGTAACTACCTATTTTTTGAAGAAGTGACTCTGGATTCTTCTACAGACACATTTTTGGGGTAAAAACCTTTCCTTTAATGAAATGAAGATTAGAACTAGGCTTTTAAATGGTAATATAGTATAGTAATATTGGTGGGAAGTGGGGATGCATACGTTTGAAAGTGCTTGTCGCGGGTGGGTCGATTTTTATGATGACTAGTGTATTTTCAATTTTTCTGTTAGTAACTTGTATTATGTCTTAAGTGTTTTAGCGAATGTGCGGTACGTACTTATCAATTGACCAACCATCGTTCACGAGGTATTATTTCGCACAAAAATTATTCAATTTTCAAATTATATTCTAGTTAGCAAACGCTATATCCTAATCCCTGTCACGAACGTTCAACAATGAAATTGGCCACTTAAATATCACTTAGCACGTCGTGATTGATCGTTTGTCTTACATTAAATTAGGCTTTGTTGTACGCGTAATAAGAATGGATCATTATATCAATAATCGCGCTCTATTATACTGTACGCTAAACTGAGGTGGCAAAACGCCACAGAGATACGATTTTTTTATCTATGAAAATTATTTCTACCCTGCATAAAATTTGAAACATATCGACCGTTAAATTGAGGTTTTTGATAAGCCAGAAGCTATCTCTCGTGTCAATATTAAATATTAACTACACTGCTTAAATATGTATACATGTAACTAACTGTTAAAGGTAGGTGCTTAGATGCATGTCACTGTGAAGTGTAGATAATAATATGTATGTATATTCTTGAGCTTCGTAATTAATATTGACTTGACTTAGTCTAAATGTTTGTCATAATCGTCTTAATAATCAAGTTGCAATTAAGATAGTAAACTTGCATGAAATTGTGATTTGTTTTCCTGTATTATCTTAATCCCATTTAACTGAGTATTATCTTAATCCACATTTAACTGAGTTTATCTTAATCCAAATTTAATTGATATTGACGAATGGTACGAATCACGATAATGAAAGGATAATGTTCGTTACGGATCATCGGTAATACAAAGCCAATAAAGAAGACATTAGTTATCGGGCAATTCCTATTATTTGTTATTTATAAACCAGATAAGAGAGAACTTTACACAAACAAAACACACTCAAGTCTCAAATCTACATGAATACAAAAATATTAGTAGTAAATTGTTTTAAAATTGCACCAAAGTGCTTTTTAGTATGTACTAAATGTTGCAATTGCAACGTTACCGTACCTGATACGTAGGTACACTAAAATTTAAATATACGACTAATAGGTATAAAACGTCTCGAGCATCGGACAGAAATGCTTGTGCTCATCACAATAACATTTACTCCTAGCGAGATTCGAATCTTATGAAAAACAATTAAAGAAGTTTCTCACTCTCAAAAGCTATTATTCCATCTCTGAATTTTTTAATGAAAATATTATGTAATGGTCTGTCTTTCTATATACAATAATAATAATAATGTCTGAATTGTCATCATCATCATCATCATCATTTCAGCCATAGGACGTCCACTGCTGAACATAGGCCTCCCCCAATGCTTTCCATGTTGATCGATTGGCAGCGGTCTGCGTCCAGCGCTTCCCTGCTACCTTTACGATGTCGTCGGTCCACCTTGTAGGTGGACGTCCCACGCTGCGTTTTCCGGTACGCGGCCTCCATTCCAGAACCTTTCTGCCCCATCGGCCGTCAGTTCTGCGTACTATGTGCCCTGCCCATTGCCACTTCAGCTTGCTAATCCGTCGGGCTATGTCAGCGACTTTGGTTCGTTTACGGATCTCCTCATTTCTGATTCGATCTCGCAAAGAAACACCAAGCATAGCCCTCTCCATAGCACGCTGTGCAACTTTGAGCTTCTGTATAAGGCCTATAGTGAGAGGCCACGTCTGAATTGTATACTTTTATAATATTTAATTTTATAATTTTAATGTTTATTTAATTTAATTTTAGTTTGACAAATAATTCTCTATTTCAATGTTATTTTTAAGTTTTTGCAACGCCTTCACTGGGCGTCACATGTACAATATTATGTTCTTGTCAACCCTTACCCATGTGACATGCAATAAATAATTTGAATTTGAACCCACAACTGCGCTGGCGTCACTGTCAAATTGCTCGGCACAATACCTAATATCTTCAGTCGTATCTCTATGGCGACCTTTTCCCTTTCAACCAAACATCACTAACCTTTCCAGGCCAGCCATCCCGAATCTCTCCACACAGTGCAATAGAAACCTTAACACCTCCTATTAGGGTTAGTCATCGCATACCGATACCGTAAAGGTTGTCGATTAGAAAGCTGTTGTCCTTGCGAGTAAAAGCTCCCGGGGTGAAAGTGCCGGCGCGAGCGACCGTTTGTAAAGATAGCTCGGATTAACGTCTTTTTTAATACGAATGATAGATGGATTGGAATGAGGCCTGTAAAAGAAGAACAGAATAAGTGGGATCACTTGAATTTTCTGGACGATCATGCTGCTAATAAATGTAAAATCCACGGGCTTAAAGCTAATTGTGCGTGGTTTCGTTGTTAAAATCCCATCCAATAAGTTCGGAAGACTACGATGAGACGACTATAAAGAGTTTAAAGAAACTCTTTACTTTAGTTACAAATAAAATGTTAAATTCGAATGGCGACATATTATACTTATAACTTTTTCATGAATAGGTACTATTTAGGTACACAAACTTAATTTTCAGATCTAGAGAATAGAAAACCCATACAAACTTTATATAAAATACAACTATTCATGTTTGGGCGACTAAAAGTAGGTCCGTAGAAAAAATATTACATAGTAATAAACTATAGGCAATTCATATTAGACATTTCTCCTTCGTTTAAATTGTTAACTAATTTCCATGACGCGCCTTCTTGGCAAGACGTAGTAGTCTTAGGTACAATGAGATATAGGTAACTTATGACGTGCATTCAATTACAACTCTATTATCATCAATCACCATTAATGAAATAACTTAATACGCGCAAATTCCTCAATAAATACATCCAATCGTTGTTTATACGTTTCAATTGCGCATATTAATACCAACTCGATAAACCCGTTGTAAGTTGTTATAATCCTAAACAAATAAATTGTTAATCATCCATACCGGTTTCATCTTCAACTAATAATAAATTCAACTTCAACTAATAACAATTAATAATAAATTAATGAACACATTAACAGATCTTATCACCGGCTGACAGGTGATGATAACGATTTTGGGAAATTAAAAGCATTAGGTATTTTCTCACAGGAAATTATATGTTATTTATTAGGTGATATCCAATTATAATTCAAAACTATGGACAGAAGTTACCTACGTCTGATTTATCACTAGTCATAATTAATATTAAGAAATTATAATATAAAACCTGTTAATCAATATAACGCTTTTATTAACTTGATTTTCTTTTATTTTCATAAACCTTAATTACCTAGATTAATATTTAAAACTCCATAGTGTGATAGGCTATTCCATAAAAATTAACTACAAACTTATGAAAAATAAAATATTGTCATTTTCATTCATTCATTAGTAGATGAAGCTGTCCTTTGGCATCATAGGTATTTGGAATTATGTATTTGCATTTCTATGCAACAAAGTTTCTATACCACTGTATAGAAACTTTGTTGTGTGTGTGTTATGTGTGTCTTGATAAAATGCACATACACACGTGCATGCACATTTTTTCCGTCGATAAAAATAGGTCTGTTGCACCTGTTTTCATATGTGCACTGTATTATACATAATACTGAACACAGTACACACTGTTGTCAGAAAAATCTAAACGCGAAATCTTGTGTGCTTGCTCTAAAGTTGGTAATCACAAGGAAGGCTGCTTCCGGCAGCCGCTTACAATCAACAGTTCCGTGGTTTTTGCCTAATTACTTAGAAGCTGCAATTAAAAATAAAGTAAACACTACCTTAATACAAGTGAACAAACCTTTTGTTCTGATGGGATTTGATCGAGACAGAAAATAAGTGCGCGACGTCACATTATGGCTGAGTTGATAAGAACTTTTACCGTAACTTTAACTGGTGTTTTGTATGGAGATTGACAGACGTTTTAATTAAATTAAGCTGATATTGTATCGTTTTATTATTAAAACGTTCGTAAAACGAGGTAAGATACACTGCAATGGCCCTCTTATGCGGTTCCCATAATAAATGTTATAAAGCAACAAAAATAGAATAGTTTTAGGTTCCTGACGACTGTACCCATACATTTATGTCCGTAGGTTTATATAACACTCGCTACGTCATATCCCTTACATTAACGGATATCTGTACGGAATCTACTTCATTCCTTAGAACATGGAACAAATCAATTATGTACATGCAAATAATCGCATATGAAAATCGGCTGAGTTTTCCCACACGTAAGTTCCTTGTTTGTACACGATTATTGAATTAATGGAACAACTACACAAATATTTAACTCTCGGAGTTTATAAAACCTTCTCATTGGATTTCAAAAATGTTGTATGTGTATTTAATTTAAAAAAGGTATTTTCGTAGGCAAACTCATCTATGCAAATAATAAACCTGTATTATTATATTTTAAAACAGTAAACAGGAAATGCTCTAGGTCTCAGTGAAAAGTTATTGAAACAAGCTTTCAAGCTTTTCGTTACCACTGAAGTTTCAGGCTATTGCGTAATTGCGTGTAAACTAACGAATAATATCCAAAATGTTATACCTAAATGATATAAGTAACATGATGTTAAAATACTTTATTCTAGTAACTAGTGAAATTGTCCATTAAAGGCATCAGCATCCCTTTCAATGTCACAACAGCGCAAAAAGCTTGACCATACAAACCAAAACGGTCACTTCCTTCCATAATTTCCTCACGGCCTGTCTATAAATATAGAGATCCACAATGAATGGGCCGCATGACCTCACAACACGTGGTATAGCAAACAGAAACCGGTCTCCCCGTTGACATTCGGATGACATACCACATTCTTGGACGACTCAGTTCACACAAAACATAAACGATTTCGTTTATACTTGTGATACCTATATGAAATTAAGACGCAGATCGTTTTTGTAAACAAACTCTTTTCTGCAAACGGTTCACGCATTTTTTTTTTCGATAGTCATTTGTCAAATTATTCTTATTTAATAGTACTTACGTCGCTTCTTGGCGGGAATCTGAAGCGTCATGTTAGCGGTTTTGTTTTATTTCCTCAAATTCGTGTTTAGGCGACTATTAATGTGTAATAATGGTGGGTTATTAACCATTGAGTGTTCGTGAACGTGCATGAGTGTGGGCGAGTGAAGCAAAACAGTGCATCGTGATTCTTCGGGTTCTCTCAAGTTGTCCATAGGAGGTCTCAGTAAAGCACCACAACTTTACTGAGACTCAAAGGGTGGGAAGGGGTATCATCTATCATCCTTCATTATATCATTACTTGATCTCATTTTGTAACTCGTATCACTTATAAACTTGAAAATGGCAAAAATCAAGTCGACGTCGACGTGTATTGCCAACATCATCAAAAAAGAAGAAGTACTTACGTCACTATTTATCGACATTAGATTTAGTATTATACTCAATGTCCTGATAAATTTTGTGTTAGTTTGCTTAAGGATGACGAATTACAAAATAAAATTAATTAAGTTTATTTAATGGCAAAGATAGATCGCTTCAATTAATAAAACAAAACCGGTTATAATATAGGTAAGTGTATTATAATATAAGTGCAGTTTCCCATATAACTGCAAATAATACTATAAATGTTCTAAGGTCAGCTAGTATTTTATAAACCTAACGAATAAATCGCAAAACCTGTTGTCAAATTGCTCCACAGCGTAAAATGTCAGCGCAGCAGGTGTCAGCAACTGTTTGAAACATTTTTACTTATTTTATTTCACAAAAAAATAACAAATGCGGTTTGGGCAATTATCTACATTTAGGAATAGTAATTAATTTTGTAATTGCTGGATTTGATATTTACAGCTACGAGTTTCATTTTGAAACAGAAAAGAAAAAGTTGGTTTACTTTTGGCATTTATTCTGATAATGGATGTGTTATGATTGTGTATTATATGATGAATAGTATGTTAAACTATAATGAGAATTAGAGCTATAAAAAGTTTGACAGTGTAAAGGAAATATCAAACTTTTTCATCCAATATGCACTTTGCTTTTAAATTGCATAGGTAAACAGGAGGTATCTTTTTTCTTATAAGCACTTTATGATTTCCCACAATAAGTTTATTTTGTGTAGTCTGACACTAGAGTTGATACCGAAAGTCTGTGAAAAGGAAATGACTGAAAATTATGAAAAAAACTGAAGTTACAATAAAATTTTAACTGCTTACACAGTGTGCAAAATATTTAAAACAAATGCAACATCTTACACAATCAATCTCGTGGGTAGTTGTCAGTCATAATCACGCCAAATATCAGTGATGATTAGATACTTCAACTATAATTAAAAACTCAATTAATATTAGCATAAAACTAATAAGTTACCGCATCTATCGGGCCCACAAATGGCAACCGGATTCATTGTTAAACCAACTTTTACTTCCTTCGTTACGTGAATGAGTGAAGTTAACGGCATAAATAATGCGTTCAAGGTACTATTTACGCTATCATTGGTTAATTAAGATTTCCACGATAAATTATTGTACACGCATAAGTCAAATACTATACGGTACGCATGGTACATGGTTGTAACTTAACGCTAGGCTCGCGTTTTCTTCTATCGTGTGGGTTGTATCGAAATAAATTCACATCCTACGAATTACGGAAGAATATCTTCTTCGATAACATTATTTACACTTTAGATAACTTATCAAGTGGAAGATTTTTCTTAAATACATACGTACGTATTATATTCTAATAACAGCACTAGCCAATATGTTGTCCCGAATTGGTGGTAGGGCATGCTATATTTGGGACATGTGCGTGTTAATAAAGAATTCAAAGGATATTTTCATACTTACTTAAATTAATTCTTTAGCCCTAATATTGTGAACTGTGAAGTCAATAAATAATACAGACAGTACTACATCAAATTCAACACTGGAGGATCTTATTTACTTAGTTGGGGTATTGAAAACGTATAGTTTGATATGCTTTTTTTTTTAAGGGACGCGCGCTGGTAGCTTGAAGAGCTTTTCCAACTTCACCGGGCAGAGTGGCGAGTACAGAAGGTACTCTAGCCGTTTGGCGATCGTCGGTGCGCGTGCCGACGAGGACGAGTGTGGGCTTCGCGAAGCGTTATATGCTATAAATTGTACATCACACTAACAGCAACATAAGATGCCACAAAGTATATTTTATTTTGGATTACGATACAATCGATCCATTAATAGATACGATGCTAAATCCACGTCACGAAAGTGTCGAGTCATCGATCACGGAGGAAATATTTATTCGCTGTAATTAAACATTAAACTCAATCTACTCTGTTGGTTTAATTGATTATTACGTGGCAATGAAGGGTTTGGTTTTAATTTGCTTTTTATTACTTTTTAATGCAATGTTTTATTGAGGGTAGTGACGTAATGATATAGGGTTTTTAACTGTTTTAAATTGTAGTGAAATCAGTAATGTGGCACGGTTATTTTATAGATGACACTTAATAACCTCAAAAAATACCAATAATTTTGCCCTGTACTTGGTCAAAATATCTGAATACGACCTATCAGAAGCAGTAATGTATGCTTGAATTCGAATCGAGTTCGAGCTTCGTTCTGTAAAGCGGAACTTTAAGTTATAAATATCAAATAGGTATTGTAAATATTTATCTTAATATTTACAAATACCTATTTCGATGGCTCCTACGTATAAGGGCGAAACTGCCGCTTACGCCTTTTTCCAATTATTTAAGCAATGATTTCACTTTGCTCTAATCTATAACATCAGTAAGAAAAAAAAAATTTTTTTCCATTAGATACAAAATAAAATTTTAGGCAAATAGGCGTATGTGCAAAACTACGCCACGTATAAAGCCCAATCATACGATTCGTCAATCTATACGAGTAGTTGCTTACATAAACATATATTTTTTATAATACAAATCTTAAATAAAGCCATGAAAATATTTAGCAATTTGTTTTATTTATAAATTATGACACATTATATAGTTATTTAATTTTTAGCGTTAAGAGTCGCATCTCAAACTAATTTGAAAATTATAAATAACTTGAAAAAATCGAACTGCCTAAGGCATCGTGGGTTCAATTCCCGCCTTAGGCAATTCGATTTTTTCAAGTTATTTATATTTTTTAAAAATATGACACATTATGTTAAAAGACCTAACTAAATCTCGAGCACAGTATATGGGCGTATTTGCGTTAAAACGTAAAACGGTACATTAAACGACTTTTTCTAACTGATTTATTATTGATATAGCACATGATAACAATTAAAATAATTACATGCATAAATAAAGAGAGTAATCGCTTAAAATATTATATTTACGTTGTCATTTAAGTCTCTTTACGTTGAACAATATACATGAAATTATAGAAATATGCCGACGTAAAAGGGCAATGCGTAAAATCTCAAAATATATAAGAAAAATATAAAAATTGATAACAGCAGTAGCAAAAGCATTACATGTTAAGGCTAAATGTGAAATTTCATTAAATTCGTTTTAGTAGGTCAGAAGATATGACCCAAAAATATGGTTCTGGCCACTAAAATGGCTCTCCTGTAAAATTTACTTTTTTCACTTACGCCAGTATACGTAGGAGCCATCGATTTGAGCTTCCATAGACATCCGATGCAAAATGTCGAAAGTGTAGACTTTTATGCTTGAACATGATTGGAAATGCTTTAAAAAATATAATTAGCATCGCTATGTCATATAGTTTTTATTGGCGCACCCAGAATTTTTTTTTTCGAAAATGTATGGGGATGAATCGAAAAAAAATAATATCTCCGCTCTCACAATTGGCCCTAATTCTTTTTGGGACATTTATTTATTCTATGAATTATTTACAATTTTTTGATATACTGCATAACACGGCCAGAGGTGCGAAACATTTTTTTAAAAATCGTCGAAAATTCAAATTTTAAATTATCATAATTTCAGCTTAGTTTTGACTTAGACGTCCATAAAATATGGGAAAAAATTAACATCAACACTATTTAAAATAACTATGCCGAAAAACGAGAAAAAATATTCAATTTAATTACTTAGAAACTTATAAGTACCTACTTAACTAATTATTTTGTTTATGTTATTTAATCACTTTCTTAACTACAACAATAACAAAATCTTTTTTTCATCCACTGCTTAATCTATTTGCAGATTAAAGTACCGCATCATTAGTTTATTACTGACAATAATGAGGGTAGTTAGTTTAAAGTGTATTTATCTAATATAAATATATAAAAGGAGAAACTGGACTGACTGACTGACTGACATTTCAACGCACCGCCTAAACGGCTAAACGTAGGCACTTGAAATTTGGAAGGGACGTAGTTTAGGTACCGTAGAGGTGCACTAAGAAAGGAATTCGCGAAATTCCCACGGGAACGGGAATTAGCGGGAAAATCCTTTTGTATGAAAAATCTAAACCACTTAAGTTAGAAGCTTGAAATTTGGCATGCAGGTACCTTAGCCTTTAACTATGGACGTCGGGTCTCAGAGGCCCACCCCCCTTTCCGATTTCTCGGTTTAAACACCTTCCCACCACGTGCTGCTCTCGACCATCTCAGTAGCTTCAGTTTTAGCTATGTTTGGACCGAGGAGGCATAAAATCGCGTCTTCCGGCACTTATTACGTGATTAATAACCATCCAAAATTTTGTCCGGGCCTGGGAGACCCGATGACTATAATTTCCATACAAACATACTTGTATGGATGTGACTTGTCAACGATTTTTTTTTATATTATATTATTATAATATTAAGTAAATTGCTCTAGTTTAAGAATACTTAATGGCAGAAAGTATCTGAGTACATCAGCTATATTATTAGCCCAACTATCTAAAGAACATTTCAGGAGTAAGGTATTACTTGTAGACGATTCTTCTTTTGAGTTTAGATGTCTTAGAATTCACCATTGCTGCAGATTCCGAATCTGAATGGTGTACATTTTGTCTATCAAAGCTCTCAAGGAAAGATAACACATGCCTGTAGAGATAATTTGTTTTTAGTGTTCTAGGCCACTGTGTATTATTTTAGTTACTTTAACCCTTGTCAAAATGTTTAATTTAGGTCCTTCAGAAATTTTGTTCATGTTTTTATGTTACATGGTTATTAATTAGCAAGGAAAAAAATATTACTTTCATTTATTAATAATCGACTGTAATCAAGGAGCCTATATGTGATGGCAAGTCAATTAACACTGAAAATTGTCTAAGTTTTTTAAATTTGCAAAAAAGTAATTAAATGATGGTTAAAATTTGATTACATTTACCACTAAATCCTTTATTAATAGTTATTAGATATATATCAACTCTTTAATAAATGCAAATTAATTCAGATATGAAAATAAGAAGAATTTTAGATAGGGGTCTGTGAGACCCGACATCCATGGGAGTGTGATTATTTTTTCACGTCCATAGTTAAAGGTTAGTAAACTTAAAGCTTAGTTACAACATGATATTGCAAAATTCCCACGGGAACGGGAGTTAGCGGGAAAAAACATTTGTATGAAAAAATCTAAACCGCGTAAGATAGATGAAGGGGGTAAAACGGGATCCACGCGTACGAAGTCGCGGGCGGCCGCTAGTGCTATTATATTTCCTGCCTTTTTCTTTAGCTATTATCAACATTTATGCTAAATGTAAATAAAAAATATACTTTATGTCAATAATTAAAACTTTATTTTAGGTTTACAATAACAACAACATTATTATACAAATTATTATAAAACAGGTAAAAATATTTTTGTGTTTGTCTCCCTCAATGTCATATACCTATTGCCACTTTGAAAGCTTGAGTGATAATAAGCCAAGAGCTTTTAGGGGCGTAAACTTTTTATTTCTCAATGGCTTTTTCGTTATTTCTAAAAAATAATCTACTGTTTCCGGCTTATTCAACATATTTTATGTATATTCAATAACTGAAGCCATATTTTCCTTTCGATCTTCCTTCAATTTCGATACTGCTGCAAACACTATTTCACTGCACTCACCATCCAAATCACCACTTCTTCTTTTCTTTTGCTTAGTCCCTATTCCCTAAGTCTTCAAAAGGTTTGCGAGGTAATTTTTTGGTCATAGTATCAACACATGATGGCAATTCTTCGTCATGAACACACGATGTCGATGCTCCGTAGCTCTGAATACAGCTTGGCCAATCAATTGTTGTCTCAAGCCAATCTTCGTAGATCTTCCGGAACATGGCGGCATTCCGGCCTGATAAACGCCAACGCTTATCGACGGCTTTTGCAAATTTTCGGCAAAATTCGCGGAAAGTTAAACGGTCTAAATCTGATAAACTGAGATTCATTCGAGACAACACTTGGTCGAACAAATATTGATAGTTGTTTAGTTTGTTTTCACTTTTTAAAATAACAAACAAATCTAAGTTGGTACAGATATTTTCCATTTTAGCGTAAGTAGTTACTATTTTCACTCGGAAGATCAAAAGCACAATGAATTGCAAGAAAGTTTAATAGGAAATATATATGCACGTTAATTGCCTTACTACCCTCATTAAATCATAATTTATTAACTACCCTCATTATTTTTTTTTTTTTTTTTTTTTTTTTTTTATGTGATAGGAGGCAAACGATTATTATTGTCAGTAAACTAATGATGCGGTAATCTGCAAATAGATTAATCAATGAATGAAGAAAGATTTTGTTAATATTATAGATAAGAAAGTCATTAAATACCATAAACAAAATAATTAGTTAAGTAGGTACCTATAAGTTTTTAAGTAAGTAATTAAATTTAATACTTTTTCTCGATTTTCGACATAGTTATTTTAGTTAGTATGGTGTTAATTTTTTCCCATATTTTATAGACGTCTAAGTCAAAACTAAGCTGAAATTATGATAATTTAAAAATTTGAATTTTCGACAATTTTTAAAAATATGTTTTGCACCTCTGGTCGTGTTATGCGGTATATCAAAAAATTGTAAATAATTCAAAGAATAAATGTCCCAAAAAGAATGAGGGCCAATGAGGGTTTTCGCGATTGAAAAATCCGCCAGAATGAATTATTTACAATTTTAAAACGCGCAAACCCTCATTGTGCGAGAGCGGAAATATGTTTTTTTTTTTCGATTCATCCCTATATAAAATTTTCGAGAAAAAATTCTGGGCGCGCCAATAAAAACTATATGACAGAGAATTATAATTTTTTTAAAGCATTTCCAAACATGTTTAAGCATAAAAGTGTACACTTTTGACATTTTGCATCGGATGTCTATGGAAGCCGAAATCCAGCCTACAGTGTGACGTCTGGATAGCGTGGCATTTGGTCCCTTTCTACCCGCAGGTGGCTGCGCAACCGCGCCATCTCGCGCGTAATCGCACCCTTTGACCCCGCTCGCGCAGGGTTGACACTATGTTGAAGATTGCTAGCTATTGTTTTGTGGGATTTAATTGTGGACAGGCAGGAAGAAGGGTGTTAGTTCTTATGGCGTGATAAACCTCTGATTCTCTTTAATTTACTGATGAGTACCAAATAAACGTCATTTTTCTTTGAAATCAATGCGGCTGACGATACATTAAATTGGAGTCCTTAAAGGCCTGGTTAAATTGTCATTAATGATTTTCTTTAAGTAACTAATAATATTATATAATCTCCAGCAACATCCAAAAGAGCTGAAGATCTTTTACGAGTGTTAGGTTAATTATTTATGAGGATAAGAAGAGTGAATGTGAAAGGCCTTTATGAAAAAGTTTTTGCAACTGCAGGATTTTACATAAAATATTTTACTTTAATTGTACCTACTTTACCTTACTTTTAAAAATCAAAGACCATCCACTCTCTCAAAAAAATATATGAGAGAAAGACAACATCTACATTTATCTCTAACTAGCTTTCCGCCCGCGGCTTCGCCCGCGTGGAATTTTGTCTGTCACAGAAAAACTTTATCGCGCGCGTCCCTGTTTCAAAAACCGGGATAAAAACTATCCTATGTTCTTTCCCGGGACTCAAACTATCTCTATGCCAAATTTCATCAAAATCGGTTGCGAGGTTTAAGCGGGAAAGCGTAACAGGCAGACAGACAGACAGACAGACAGAGTTACTTTCGCATTTATAATATTAGTTGGGAAGTTGGGATTATCTGGTAATAAACTACCAGACTTAAAAAATAAAAGACCATCCAACTTATGTGAAAATTTGTGGCAGCCCTACCTAGATCATAGATGAGACCCTATGATTGTTAAATTCCATCTGCACTTTCCTATGATCCGATGAAGTAGATTGCTATTGCGTCCGCTTTGGCGGCATTTGGGATTCTGTAAGCGGAATTGAGAACGCTAATGAAGACATGCGAAATGCTCAATTGCATTTTAATGAACCTAATGACTTCATCATTAGTTTGCGAAACAATATTCTACATGTTCGAAGTTGTGTATGAGGAGATTAAGACGTTCGCCCTACGGCGTCACGATGCGGTTGTATGAACTCGCAATTCTAAGCATAGTTTAATTGTTCGAAGCAATTTCACTTGTGACAAATGATAAATGATGTACCTGTATTTGGAAATAAGGAAGGAGCTATAACGACCTGTACCTTAACTCGTGGAACCCTATAAGTGGTTGCATGAGACCTAGGTAACAACTGATTTCTATTTTGTCTCGAATTTCTGGTAGGTACTGGTTTACTTGAAGGGTTAGGTATTAAGAAAAAAAACAACCCTTACCTGACTGCTGACTACGTAATTCAATCAGCCTGTGAAGACCCTTTTTCTCAGGTTAGACATGCAGTCAAAAATATTTCCCAAACTTGACACACACCATTATCATGATGCTCATGACATTTGACAAGTAGCAAGGTCTCATTCTCATAGCACGCACTAATAAATTTGAAAATGTAAACTCTGTAGTTACATGACGAGTGTCTTGTCGAGTTAGTTGCGGAACTTGACTTTGACCGTGTGTAACTTAACTACGATATTTTTGAAACAATAGTCTACCATTTACTTACTAAGACACATATCGAAGGCGCATATGATCTAATGTTGCATTTCTACCTTTGAACCTTATGTTTATAGTTTATAGGTACTTAAATCAACTGAAGTCAACAACCGATGCAGAATCGACCTCTTCCTATACTAAATACTTCCTGATCATAGCTAATTAGATACTGAATGGATCATTACATAAGTATGATCGTTCAGCTGAATAGAGGGCGCGTCGTGGGAACTCGATACAACCGATGCTCGAGTAACGATTACGAATGAATCGCTTTTTCAATCGGTAATCGATACTGCATAATGTGGCCTGGTTATAAGTTTGAGAACGTGGGTAAATTAGAAAAAAGCTAGAGAAGAATTAGTCGCTTCCACTTAAAAAACAGCGAACAAAATTACTCAATAGTTTTATGTAAATTATACTTCTATTAAAACATAGCCTCAATCCTAAACTCTGGCCGTAATTGTAAATTAAAATTACAATAACTTGAAACTGAAGTTAACTGAACTCATATCAGAACTGTTTCTTTACAGATACAGATTGAATCAGCTAGGAGAAGACTTCTCGAAGAATGAAGATCGTCAACACAATAACCAGCTACAAAAGAAAATGGAAGAATTTGGAACAACAAACCACGCAGTCTGCTCAATGAACGGACGATCTGAAAGCTTTGAATTCAGTGTTATTATGGATTACTTCATATAAAGCAATGTAAGACAATGATAACTAGGTAACAATCAAAATTATGAAATTGGCATAGAAAAGTGTGTAAACCTGTAGATTATCAACATTTAACAGATCAATAAATCACTATAACAAAATATTTCTAAATAGCTTTTGTTCTAACTAAAACCCATATCTTGATAAACAGAACTGTTAGTTAATTTACCAGAAAAGTATTATTTGATATCGATCTTGATAAACTTGTTTCACAGAACGATATAAAAAAAAACAATGAAATCTCAATTATAAGGTCATACGAAAGTAACATTAACTTTGTTATGATGTTTAATACCTAAAAAGTAATGATTACCTATGTCGTCAGAACACTATATTATGAAAGCATATAATAGAGGCTGTTGCTGGCAGTTTGGCCAGCAATCCTCTTTTGATATTATTTATGGCTTTTTTTTTATATTGTTTTTGTTTTTTGAAGTTACCTTTTGTACTCTCTTTAGTGCTGTATAAATTAGTCTTAAGCAAAATACACTGTTCGGCCCTTAATTGGAGTTTTTTTCTCAAATTCGTCAATAGCTTCTTGCATAATTACCACCAGCAGGCCTATCTCATCAATATAATACAGTCCACTCGATTAGCCTTTCAACAGAGGCAACAGAAACCACTATTATAAATATATATGCATTAAAAACATTAAAAGGTATAAAGATTGAGGTATTGAGTATTGAGATATCAATCATACTAATAGAATGCATTTAGCTTATAAGTACTACCACAGGTACTACTAATACCGTTTAGCTTGTCACTTTTTATATTTCTTAGTTAAGAAATCATGTAGATATTGGAACTTTCAAATATTAATAAAGCCATAATCTCAAACCAACATCTGTTTCCTTCAACGCAGGTAATTGCTGTATCGCAACGTACCTTCAACCCATAATTGTGCCCATAACATCGTCCTGACGATAAAATCGCGCGACCAAAAACTTGCGTAAGCGCATATCGGCGGTTGGGCAAGCTACCGGCGATGAGCGCGTCACGTACATGGGGCTTATGGTGTACTAACAATGGCGTGTTGCAACTCAGGTGGCTCATGTATGAATGTATTTGGATTGGGCGTAACGCCTTGAGAACATAATCCGAGTTTGGTGGAAGGTTTGGAACTGTACTTTACAGTTATGAGACGCGAAATGGATATAACATCCAATATCCTTTCAAAATTTTGCTTGCGAGTAATGCCTTCACGAAATCGATCAATTTGTCATACAATTTCGGTAAAGATTTTATTTTTTTATTTATAAAAACTTCTAAAGCTTCCATTTCCAAACGTCAAAACGAGATGAGGGTTTCAATAGAGTTGAGTTTTTACTTTCTTTATTACTCAAATCAAAAGTGTACAAAAGGTAAATAAGCCTTGTTAAAACTGTTTCTTTAGAGATAACAATGCGATATTAAAAAAAGAACTCATAATGATACTGGTTTTATGATGCCCATATAATTGCCATCATAAAGGTAGGTACTTGAACAGAAACAATACCGGACCAAAACCAAAATTGGACCGTAAATAAACCATAATTCGGGTTACGTGATCAGTGCCTAAGCCTGGTCTCCACTTTCTCCTGATCGCGCCGTGATATACAGACCATGTGAACGCGGGTTTACTATTGTTTGAACGCAATTTGCGATGGCCGTTATGAATCATGTGAATTCTAATTTCACTCTTAGATAAGGTAAGTTACATAAAATAAGTTAATGAACCCGAATTGGCCTATAGCTTAGAATATAGCGAGCTCGATCGCGTGCACTTCAGGCTTGATTCAATCAATGGACTAAAGTAAGTTAATGATGATGGTACTTTGAAGTTTTAGAGAAAACATTTTTTTCATTCCGTGATTATATCAACATAATTATTATAAAAACTATTTAAATGTAATTCCCATTAAATACATGCATTAAACTATCAACCCAGGGTGGGCTTCGAACGGGTGGAATGCAAAACCTTCCTCTTGAATCACACTATTGCTGAAAGCTGCATTAAAATCCGATGGGTACTTGAGCGTACAAACAGCGGGAGCGACTTTGTTTTTTACTATATTAAGAAATACATTTAACAAGCAAGAGTAGGCATATAAACGCACAATAGAAAGCCACTTATCGTAAACCATCCATAATAGCCCAGTAGCAGCATTACATAAATAACTAGATTGATAAAAACTCTATTATTTATTTCCCAAGCTAGACGAACCACATCGGCACGTCGATCTGTGCTTCTTTTTTGGGAAAACTCACAACTTTCCATTATAAAACTACTGCTAAGGGCATAGGACCATACGGACGGTATGTTATGTAATTTTATTATTGCGGAGTTACTCAAGGGACTATAATTGGTCCGCAATCGTATGTCGTGCAAATACACATCAAAAGTTATTTCTAAAGAATAAAAACTTGTAGTTGAAGTATGTGGCTTACGTAAAACACACCATACAAAGATTTTTCTAACATGAACAAAGTCTTCAGGGAACCCGAAAACATGTCTTTTTTGCTAGTCAGTCTTAGTAGTAAATCGGAGCTCTATTTACCTGTCAGTCTTTAGGTAAACCGAAATCATACGCAACCGTCTTCTTTTGCCTAAAATAATCTTATAGCTGAGAGAAACCCTGTGAGACAATTCTGACCGGTGTGTGCAGTTAGTTCAATAGTAGATTCATAACCTCCATTGGCATAACGTCTAGTTTGCCTTTTATTCAGCAGATCATTATTCAAAAATCTAATAGGATTATGCATTGAAGACATAAGCCGGCTAATGACTGGACACTCCCTTGACATTAACAGTCTCTTCAGGCTTAAAAAGTTAATTTATCTTGCAAGTTTCGTCACTATAGTCCACTTTCAGAAGCGTGGATATAAGCGTAGCGGGCAGCGGGAAACAGAAGCGGAATAGATTTAATGTTTATCCAATATTGAATTACAACATTTTTTTCCAACTAATTCAGTGTTACAGTTTACAGTGCCCTTACATTACAACACTGCATGTGATGTGTACCTTAAAAAATCCTAGAAAAAATATTTTAAATTGAACGAAAATGAAATAAAAAATGGCCAAGAACTGAAAATAATGTCACGAGAAAGGGAATAATGTCGATGAAGAGGCATAACTTCATGAAAACTCTCCGCAATCGCTACCTCCTATACATGGACATACAACCTTATATTTAAACATAATAAACATTGCGTTGACATTTAGTACGAGTACACTCGTATCTTAACACCATTAGAACATTTCAGGGGCTATTGTTCTATTACCCCATCGATCATAAGCCATACTAAGGAGACTCTTATTCTCTAATGGACTTAGCAGGTATTATATTATGTTGCCCAATATTACAATTACAATAAGACCGCAAATACTGTTGCAGCCATGTATTTAAAAAACGAAGACCAAATGATAACTACGGCAGCATACACAATAAGTAAAAAAACTTTATATCATGACTGAGACAGATTGGTAGGTATATGAATTTTGTTTTACTATTACTGATGAAATCTGTTTGCATTAAATACTACTTGCACTAGAAAATGGACAGGTGTATCTATACGAGTAGATAATAACGGGGATTCATATACAGCAGACGAATAAATGTAATGTATCTTTCCTTTCCTATCTTTTCTATCCTCGTTCCTTGGTATAACTGTGTTCCGTTAAAATATGTTCCCGCTGTTACAATTTTGAAATGTAAATAAGGTATTAATTACTTCACCTGATATTAGATTCTAGTCTTTAGCGTAATTATGAATAGCATTTGCGGACATGCAAGTTCTTACGAAACAAAGGCCCGATTGGGATCAATAGATCGGCTTCGATACAGAGCGGTTACAAAAGAGATGATAGACGATAATGAGTGCTAATAGGAAGATGATATGGACCAGAGAACGACAGAAGCATAGAAGGGAGTTTCTAAGAAGCTAGCGTAAGTATAAAAAAGTATAAAGAAAACGCTATCTATTGGTGAAAATCGTCTGAAAATCCGTCTAGTTAGTAGTTTTTTTTAGTGTATCGCTAACAGAGACAGACGCGGCAGAGGACTTTAGTTTATTCCAATCGGTTACCGTTTTTAGTCCCTTATATTCTTCAAATATACAGATCATTATGTAGTATAATGAGATTAATTAGGTATGTTTCTTTCTTAATTTTACATGCGTCAACAACCCATCAGTGCGCTTACAATATTATTCTATCACAATATTATAAACTAGCTTTCCGCCCGCGGCTTCGCCCGCGTGGAATTTTGTCTGTCACAGAAAAACTTTATCGCGCGCGTCCCTGTTTCAAAAACCGGGATAAAAACTATCCTATGTTCTTTCCCGGGACTCAAACTATCTCTATGCCAAATTTCATCAAAATCGGTTGCGAGGTTTAAGCGGGAAAGCGTAACAGACAGACAGACAGACAGACAGACAGACAGACAGACAGACAGACAGACAGACAGACAGACAGAGTTACTTTCGCATTTATAATATTAGTTGGGATTGGGATGTACGCAAAGCTAACATAAGTAAAGTTTGCACACATGCTTCTGTATTTTCCGTTCACCGTATGAGCGATGATATGCGTTGCGATGAGCTATTGTCATAGCTGGGCTATTGAAACAGTACTTATCAGGTTGAAGAGACCTAATTAAGATGATGGACCGTCAATCTGTGTGGACTGATCTCGTTACAACATTGTCTTGTTAGTGGAACAATATTAGTCATTAGCTAAGTATCGTAAGACATCTAAAGTGGTACAGTCCTCGCCATTTCACATTGTCAATATTGCAAACTACTACAGTAAACAACCATTGACGCTGAATTGAAATAACTCTGAATTACTAAGTTGTAATTTTGAGTCTGACTTTGTGCTCCCTGGAAGGTTAAGGTAAGGTTACTCGTAATTTACACGAACTATATCAGCTGTCTGTGTATTACCGTTCTGATTGACTCTAAGGCAGGGTTTCCCAAACTATGGGTCGCGACCCAGTGGTGGGTCGTGAGGGAACATTGAGTGGGCCCTGTCTGTAGAACGACACACCACCCTACAGATCCAAGTCCTTTATTTAGTCATATTGTTAACGGTTAAATTTCCTATAAGTGGGTCCCGAGTTTGGGAACTTGTATTAGATAATTCGTAGCCCAGACAACTTTGGGTACCACTGCTCTAAAGTAATAACATCGAATCTCAATCATATTTCAATTTGTTATTATTTGCTCTTACGCCATCATTTGAAAGTGGATTCTTATTGACCTTTCTTAATAGCTTTTCTTAATCGTCGTAAGTACACTTTTATCGTTTACCTACCGTTGTTTTGAGGTCGCTAAGGCCCATTACGCGGTGACAGGCAAAGGGCTCAAATGTCAGAAGCGTGCGCGCGCGCAGCGATTTATACGTAACGATTTAGTGCTCATAATAGCTTTATAAACAAGTGAGGTATCCGTGTTAATCATTACGGAGCGGAAACTCGAGAAGCCATTTGAGGGAACGGCTTTATTCTATGTAGGGGAAAGGCTGGCAAATATTAAACCAATTGGAAATTAATCAACAATCGTGAGGTAAAGAATAGACTAATAAAGGTTCAGCCAAACCAATGCGATCAGCCGGCGTGCAGCGATGGCGATCAATGCATTTAAGTCTGATCGCCATCGCTCCACGCCGACTGATCGCGTTGGTTTGGCTGAACCTTAATGTCGAAACTATGCTAAGATAGTCATAAATTTACTGTATAATTTTGACCAACCTGTCCATCCTGTGTCTAAAATCATTTGAAAATACTTGCCGGTCACTGAATTGATTCGTCGAAATATTTTGAAAACATACCTGAAAAAGATGAAACAATAAATAAGTCAACGTCATCAGAAATAAATATTGGTATTGCAGACATAAGAGGTAAATATAAGTAGTGTAAATAGATTTTTTTTTTATTTATTACCTAATTAAATCGTATCCCGATTTGCTGTTAACATCCATCATCTCTAGACTCAAAGCAGATATTATCTTTTGAAATATTACACCGACACAAGACTTATTGCGATCTAAATGCTTTCATATTTTCCTCAATAACTTATCGCAATAAAGTATACAATGCCGCAACTTTCTGACTTTGTTTCAATTCTGCAACCGCAGTGTACATAGGATATCAATATCATGATCAATATGCGGTCTGCCGTTCCCATTTCGTTTCCTACATTTCATTACGTGCAAATAGAAATCTAGGAAATGTAATACAGTAGAGATATTTGTTTGTTTAGTTGATTTAGGTTACGAATTGAGGTAACACAAAATAAATTAGTACTTCGTAATCATCATCATCATCAACAGCCCTTTACAGCTGGACTACGAGCCTCCTCCACTATAGTTATATGGTTTTGCCATCGTCCCCATTTTGCTTGGCAGGCGGGTTGGAGATCGCAGTTTAAAAGATTGATGGCTTTCAGAGAGCGCTGCTGCCCGTTCTGTTTGATATGTAGTCCCTAAGTCGCTTCTTACGACACCCGCGGGAAGAGTTGGAGTTGGTGACAAATGTATTCTATTCTACCGTCACCACACGGCTTGTAATAATAGCACAATATTATGTAGATGCCAGAAGTGAATGCCCTCAGTAAGGAATTCGTAAATCGATACGCGATGACTTTATGAGTGTGTCGGTGGAATACAGATTGCTGCAGATAGCTATAAACTAGTCAAAATGTAAATTCTGCTTCCGTCCGTGGAGTTTATTCAAGAAGGTCGTTTACAACAAGGACTTTAATAAAGTATTAAAACCTGAAACCACTTTTTTAAAGAAAGAAAATGAATAGTCATAGAGTGGTGACAGCTTAGACAGCTTACATGAAAGTCAAGAAGTGTCACAGATCATATTGACGTTACATGTAAAAGTGTGTGTTATTTTATTAATTATTATTTTACGCTATAATAAGGAATAATTACTGCCTATAATAATATCTTAAAATAATTTGTGAAGCGCACTGTGAAACCGAATATTGGAACCATTAGATTAACAGAGTAATAGAAACAAACAAAACGATAATGTCCTCGAAGTCAAAGTGGAAAACATTGTTTTATATGTTGGAGAAGCTTCAGTGCTACAGCTTAGTCTTCTTCCTCACGCCTTGCTACTTCATCTTCCACCTGATCATAGTCCGGCCTCAGATCGTGGAAATGTACGAGTTCGGGACAGCACGACACTGGTTCCACATCATCATGTCGTCATTTTGCTTCATGAACGTCGTTGGGAACATGTTTATGGCCATATTCACTGATACCAGCTTGAAGATGTTTCGAAGACCCATACATGTGGAGAGAGATGAGAAATACTCGTATTGTGAATTGTGCAAGAAACACCAACCACCGAAGAGCTGGCATTGCGACCGCTGTAACATCTGCATTCTTAGAAGAGACCACCACTGCTTCTTCTTCTCCCGCTGCGTTGGACTGTACAACCAAAGATACTATCTTCTGTACCTGATATACATCCTCATATCTGTGGTCTACTCAACCTACTACGACTACTTCTTCATCTCATCCAAATATGAAGACTACGGCTTCATATTGGCAGTAGTTCAGATCTTTAATCCTGTGGTCAGACTTTTGACAGCAGATGCGTTAGGCATCAAGGAACTATACGTATTGTTCTTTATTCTAAACCTGGTACTTGTGTGTTGGATAACTTTACTTGTCTGGTTCCACGTGAAAAATGCAATGGCAGGGATTACAGCGTATGAGTTTAAAAGCCAAACTGTAGACATATCCAAGTGGAAGACCAACATGTTGATGGTGTTTGGAACAAAGTGGTATTTAGCGATTTTCTTTCCGTTTGTTGATAGTCCTTTTCCAGAAGTTTGTAGTGAAGAGGCAAAAGTGTCGTAAGTAATCAGTATCGTTGCTAAATAAATATTGTTGTAACCCTAATGCAATTTTTATTCATATCCTTTTCGTATTTCATAAGCTGCAAAACTTTTCATCAATGTGTATCATTTATCATTAAAATAATGATCCAATTGTATCGATAGTCCAATTTCAAAGACGGCCATTACGCCATTTAATACAGCTTCTTCTGCATCGATAAAAGCGTTTATTCAAATAATTAGTTGCCCAATAGATGGCGCAATCGATACAGGCTGTGTGCCCTGATGACCCCAGCCGAGTTAATTATTCAAACTGGAATTGAAACTTCACACTTTCACCAAAGAAGACTATTTTTAATTGAGTTTAACGCTAGAGTAGTACCTCTATAGTGATTGATTTCAGTGTGTAAAATAAAGTCTATGTATAAATAGAGATACCTATGCCTATAGTTACAAGGCAGCAATTTTTAAAGCCACTGTGTACGTGTGGTCTGGTCACCCACATTGCATGCTTAATCTTATATAGTTCCTATGTCATTAACATCATAACATTGTGACCATGCTGTGACCTAAGAATAAGCAATAAATGCCTCAATTTAAAACTCATTAGCGGGTAAGAGTGTTATAATTACAGCCAACACAACACTGTATACCCTCTATAACTATGCCACACGTAACAGTTGCGTAAACATACGACGAATGCAAATATTGAACGACAGGAAGACACGCGTTCCTAGCCGCTGTTGGAGCTACTCATACATTGAATAATAAATAAATCATTATATTGTTCCAAGCAATTGAATTATACTGTTACTGAAGTAAGCAGAGCCTGTACCTACGTCAGAAAATAAACATTTTGTTGGGAAAATACACCAAGATGCTACTGTGTCTTACGTCTTATCATTTAATGAGCATCTGCTATAGTAAAATATTAGCGAATACCTAAATAAATACATAAAATTGGGTGGTATTTACAATCGACAGCACATCATCCGACTAAATTTTTATTGCAAATCGTCCATATCCCCTCTCACACAACTAAATGCCGTTAATGTTTTTAATGCAGAACAAGGCAGGTATTTGACCGCAATCGCACCTGATGTTAAGTGAGATGCAGTCTAGGATGCCCGGATGGTAACATACCACTCACAGGGCGAGTTCCTATTCACTCTCGTCTTGAAAAGGACCGGATTAAAGTGTTCGGGAAATACATATGAAATTAGATGAGAATGTGCTGGCTGTACTTTCATAAAATGTGTAGCTGAATCAGTTTGTTTGTTCTAAAACCTCTCTTAATACTAGGCGGAAGCAACACACTGTGTAGTGTAGATTTAATTGGCTAAATTAGAGGGCTAATCAAGCACGTTGTCACCTGCCACGTAACGCTTACGCAAGCGCAGCGGACACGCGCATGCAAATGTGTTGCAATTGAACACATCACTAGTGAAGTCACCCTCCGGATGTGACCCCATCTCTAGCCCTCTCTCCGCCATACTTTTTCCTACTGCGAGCATACTCTTTTGTAAATCCATTGAGAACAATTATTATACATACTTATTTAAACTTTCAGTCTTTTAATTATTACTTCAGGTTATGGGCCCAGCCCCTGAAAGTAAAATTTTTTGTAAAAAGTTTAATTCCGAAAAGTACCGCGTATTAAAAATAGTTGAGGTTAGGTTGCCGCAGATAGTTTTCTTTCAGCTTATTTCAGCTAAAAGTACAATTCAGTTTCCGAGGCAATGTCGACAAATACAGTTCACATTGACAAACTGACCGGGAGAGAAAACTACAACACATGGAAATTCGCCGTAAAGTCATACCTCGAGCTAGAGGAGTTGTGGGAATGTATCGAAAATGAGGACGGCGTGGTAAATCCGAAGCTAGACCTGAAAGCTAAGTCAAAAATAATTCTGCTCGTGGATCCGATCAACTACATACATATCCAAGATGCAAAGACTTCAAGACAGGTATGGCTAAATTTACAAAACGCATTTGAGGACTCTGGTTTGACCCGAAGAGTAGGTTTACTCCGAGATTTAGTAAACACGACCTTAGATGGATGTTCAAACGTAGAAGAGTACGTAAATAAAATAATTACCACAGCTCACAAACTGAAAAATGTAGATTTTAAAGTCGACGATGAGTGGTTAGGAACTTTAATGTTAGCGGGTTTACCAGACCAGTATAAACCAATGATTATGGGTCTTGAAAGCTCCGGTGTCAAAATTAGTGCAGATTCAATTAAAACTAAATTGTTGCAAGAGGTCAAAACGGAATCTGATACTACAGTATTGTACACAAAGCCAAGAAACCCCCCAAAGAAATATAGTAACCCCACTAATAATCAGAATAAATCCCGAGGACCCCGTTGCTACAGTTGTAACCGATATGGACATTTGAGCAAAAATTGTTTCTCTAATAAGAAAGATTCTTCAAATGCTAATAAGAATTTTACTGCAGTTTTTTCAGCCAACACACAGAATGACAATGATTGGTATGTGGACTCTGGCGCATCCATGCATATGACGAGAAGATCTGATTGGTTGTATGCGGTAAAGACACCTCCGATACAAAGTATAAAGGTGGCCAATAACTCTTCAGTCACTGTACAGAAGATGGGAAATGTGGATCTCAATCTCTGCTGTAATAATGGTAAAAGAAACACTGTCCAGGTGAGAGACGTTTTATTTATTCCTGAGCTCAGTGCTAACTTGCTGTCGGTTAGTCAGCTAGTGAAGAATGGATGTCATGTCAACTTTCATAAAACTGGCTGTAATATTTACAATAAAGAGAAACAATTAGTAGCAACGGCGAGACTAACCAACAACATGTATAAATTGATTATTGCTGAAGGGAATGCATATGTTACTACCACTGATAGTTCTGAAACATTAGATGTTTGGCACCGTAGAATGGCCCACCTGAATTACAATGATGTGAAAAAGCTAGTAAATTGTACTGAAGGAGTGAAAATTACAAAAATTGATAGTAAAGCATGCATACCCTGTATAGAAGGAAAGCAAACTAGATTTTCTTTCAAAAATGAAGGCTCAAGAGCAACTTCACAACTTGAGGTCATACACTCAGATCTCTGTGGCCCCATGGAGTGTGCTTCAATGGGAGGAGCCAAATATTTCATTACCTTCATCGATGATTTCTCCAGAAAAGTCTTCGTGTACTTCCTGAAAAATAAATTAGATGTCAAAACTGTATTTCATGAATTTAAATGTGAAGTAGAGAATGAGTTGGGGAGAAAGATAAAGATTCTTCGCACAGATAACGGCACTGAATACTGTAATAAAGATTTCTCAAAATATCTTACAGATTCTGGCATCAAGCACCAAACGACGACGCCGTACACACCTGAGCAGAACGGCCTAAGCGAGAGGAAGAACCGTACGCTAGTGGAACGCTCCAAGTGCATGCTCAGTGATGCCAATCTGCCGAAGATGTATTGGGCTGAAGCCGTTAACACCGCTGCATACATTACAAACAGATCCCCATCTCGAGTACTGAATGACATAACACCGGAGGAGAAATGGTCTGGGAGAAAACCTAACATTAGCCACATGCGAGTATTTGGTTGCAAAGCGATGGTTCATATACCTAAGCAACAGAGACAGAAATGGGATGCCAAATCTACAGAAATGGTATTTGTTGGCTACTGTCAAAATACTAAAGGCTACCGATTACTAGACACGAAGAAGAAAGCAATTTTGAAAAGCAGAGATGTTATTTTCATAGAAAATTCGAATTTGACTCAACTTACCAAAGAGCAAGTCACCGAAACAGCTTCATCAAAGTTTGATATAAGTACTCCGAATGTAGTGACTGAAATATCGACTCTGGATGAATCTAGCTTGACAAATGATGCTCATGACAGTGACAGATCTATGTCTGAAGATGTTACTTACACAGATGCCAATGACAGGACATATACACCAAGTAGTGGCGAGATATCTGATGAGCATCAACATGTAGTTGAACAGAGCTCGAATATCACATTGAGACCAAGACCAAGGAGGAGACCTGTACGCTATGATGACTCCGATGACAATCTTCATGCATGCCTGGCTATGTGCGATGATCCGACAAGCTTGGAAGAAGCTTTATCATGCAAAAATTCAGAGAAATGGATACAAGCCATGGATGAAGAATACAAGTCACTGATAGACAACCAAACCTGGATCTTGACGAAACTGCCACCTGAAAAGAAAACAATACCATGTAAGTGGGTGTACAAAACAAAACAAGATGAGAATGGAAATATAACTAAATACAAAGCTAGATTGGTTATAAAAGGCTGTGCACAGAAGAAAGGAATAGATTATGACGAAATTTACTCACCTGTTATAAGGTACACTTCACTTCGATACTTACTTGCGCTTGCTACGAAGTATAACCTGGATATTGACCAGATGGACGCCGTTTCCGCATTTCTTCAGGGCGATATTGAAGAAGAGATATTTATGCTGCAGCCACCGATGTATGAAAATGGAAACAGCACCGATGTATGCTTACTGAAGAAATCTCTGTACGGCCTGAAACAGGCAAGTCGTAACTGGAACAGAAAATTGGATGGTACACTTAAAGAAATAGGACTTTCTCAATCCTCGATTGATCCATGCATCTACTACAAGATTGTTGGAGAAAATGATATAACATTTGTAGCTGTTTACGTAGACGATCTTATTTTATTCACCAACTGCAAATCTACAAAGGACAACCTGAAAAAGAAATTATGTGAAGCATTTAGCATGAAAGATATTGGTGAATTGAAATACTGCATTGGATTACATGTTACAAGAGACAGAAAGAAAGGTATTATGTATATTGACCAGAAGAAATACATACAGGAAATATTACAAAGATATGGTATGTCAGACTGTAAACATGTCAAGACACCGATAGATCCTCAGACAAAACTACCTTCAACTGGCCAAGAAGAGGCAATTATGAAAAATATTCCTTACCAAGAAATCATTGGATGTCTGCTTTATTTGTCTCAAGGCACAAAACCAGACATTAACTATGTTGTAAGTTACCTAAGTAGATACAATAACAAACCGGAAATGAAGCATTGGGTAACTCTGAAGCGTGTATTGAGATACTTGAAAGGCACTGAGAACTACTGTTTGTCTTATAACCAAAATAGACATGAAGAAATAGTTCATGCTTACTGTGACGCAGATTGGGCTAACTCTGAAGAAGACAGACGCTCCTGTACCGGCTACACCTTCATCTTTCAGGGAGGATCTATATGCTGGAACTCGAGGCGTCAGCCTACCGTTGCGCTATCAACGACAGAGGCAGAGTACATGTCACTGTCGGCATGTACTCAAGAGGCTGTGTGGCTCCAACAGCTCCAACAAGAATTCTGGCCACACCTGGCGTGTCGCCCTATTGTCATTTATTGCGATAACCAAAGTTGTATTAAGCTTTCAGGTACCGTTGGTTACAATAGTCGGACGAAGCACATAGACGTCCGACACCATTTTGTCAGGGACAAAATCAATGAGAGGAAGATAGAGGTTCAGTATGTCAGTACTGAAGAGATGGCTGCCGACGTGCTGATCAAAGCGACTCCACAAGCCAAGCTGCGCTACCTCTCCTGCAAGATGGGCCTGTGTTCAAGGGAGGATGTTGCAATTGAACACATCACTAGTGAAGTCACCCTCCGGATGTGACCCCATCTCTAGCCCTCTCTCCGCCATACTTTTTCCTACTGCGAGCATACTCTTTTGTAAATCCATTGAGAACAATTATTGTACATACTTATTTAAACTTTCAGTCTTTTAATTATTACTTCAAAATGTCGCGCGCCAGGAAGACACGCGTTCCTACTTATTCGTCTATGTACTGGACTGGGTATAGGTTACTCAATACATACAGGTGCGTAGTAGGTACTATTGGTAGAGAGAGACCCATTTGCTTAAAATGTGTGTGCCATGTCATTCACAGTTAGGAGTTACTATTATTATCTAACTAGCGGCCGCCCGCGACTTCGTACGCGTGGATCCCGTTTTACCCCCTTCCCGCTTTTCTGTTGAAATTTTTCCTGAATTTTTTTGCTATAAACATCACGGAGCCCGAGACCTTTCCAACGAATGCAAAACCGTGGAAATCGGTTCGTGCGTTCTGGAGTTATAGCGTCATGGAGGAAAACCCGACTTATTTTTATATAGTAGATAGTAACGCACACATTTTAAGCGTAAATTTTCAATTACAACGACATTTTTATAGCTCTATTATCAAAATAACAATGAATTCGCAGCTCTCCAGAAAATGAATGACCGAATGAAGTTAGTAAAAGATGATTCTCCTATAAGGATTGAACTGAATATTGATCAGATTTATTAACTAAAATCCTTAATTTGTGTAAACATGCTTTTTGAAAGCCTACTCGTAATTACAAAAAATGATATTTACTTTTGTGACTTATGAAAACGTCACTGTAATTGTCAGAACGATTCATAGTTCTGGCATGCGCGGACGCACGCGTCAACTGCACCGTTACGTCGTCTATGGCCCTTCCATTGTTTGATCGGCGTCTTTGATCAATATACCTCGATGGCGCTTCGATTTGATTGGTTTGATGCCGTAACATTTTATTGTAGCCATGAAAAATTTTTGCGATTTAGTTTAAAGTAAACACCTACAGTTTTATTTCAGTTTTTTATTACATACTAGCGGCCGCCCGCGACTTTGTACGCGTGGACCCAGTTTTACCCCCTTAAGGGTGGAGCTCGGAAATTATTCGATTTTTTCTTAAAGTAAAAACCATCCTTGGACTTCAACGAACATTTCCAAAATATTTAACGTCCTATTTTTTTGTGTAAAATATTCCATTTGTCGAAGAAGGCTACAGGCTACATAGGTACCATGATGCTACTAATAGGAGCATAGTATCATAGAGAAATTACGGCGTTACAAAGTCGCGGGCACATACGTCACAAACTATACTCATAATTTCATCTGATTTAGGAAATGTAGTAAGAACACTCATCCAAAATTAGTCATGTCTCCAAACTTCATGGCTCTCTCTTATGCATAATTAGCCATCAATAATAAATGTAAAGCAATTTCCTCAAAAACTTGTCCTAATTCGATGGTTACATAAAACCAATTTGGTCCAGTCAAAAATTGTTTTAGTTATCGACCGGTCGTGTAGGAAATCGATTTGAACAATTCGTTATACTTAACTTTCGTTCGATTCCGGTTTCGGTCATAAGCTGAATATTAATGGGCCCAGATAGCTCGTGTTTGTGATTATTTGAGAGAAATCTGCAATTCTGATGGATGAAACCCGGAAATATATTATCGCATACATTGACCTAAAGATTAACAGTAGATAACCTTGGTATAGTATTTTTGCGGTAGCTTGATGTTTGTGGAATGATTTCACTACATAAGAGTTATAACAGAGTAAGAAATTAATATTATTATAACACTTCATAGCGGAAATACTGCTTAAATTTCATCATAACACCTTATTCTTTCTATTGATAACTAGCGGCAGCCCGCGACTTCGTGCGCGTGGATCCCGTTTCACCCCCTTAGGGATATAATTTTGCAAAATCTCGTCTTAGTGAGCACCTACGTTCTAAAAAAACCCCAATGCAGAGACTTCTACCACAGGTAGTTTTTTAGGTTTCGCGATGAGTGAATGAGTCAGTGACCTTTCGCTTTTATAGATATGGATAGATTTATCAGTAATGTATGGTGTCCGATCAATAACTGTTAGAAACAGGCGTCCGAAGTGGAACGCCACATTTTGGGGTAGGTAATAAAATTGTAAGAATCAAATCAAGTGCTTCGACTTCGCCCTTCTGTCAGATGAGGCTTCAAGCGTGCCCTTTCGCGTTGCACAACATTGCATCGTTGTTCCGCCGCTGCTCGACATTCGTGCGCGGCCACAATTAATCATTTTCGCGGATAACATCCTCGCGACCCGCGTGACATTTGCGGAGGCACGGTTTACATTTAAAGCTGTACTTACTTTTCAATACAGCGGTGAAAATAAACGAGCAAAGTAAACATGAAAGTTGTACCTTAAATACACACTAGCTTCTTATAAGTGACTAGCGGCCGCCCGCGACTTCGTACGCGTGGATCCCGTTTTACCCCCTTCATCTATCTTACGCGGTTTAGATTTTTACATACAAATGTTTTTTCCCGCTAACTCCCATTCCCGTTGGAATTTCGCAATATCCTGTTGTAACTAAGCTTTAAGTTTACTAAGGGACCTGCATGCCAAATTTTTAAGCGTCTAACTTACGCGGTTTAGATTTTTTCATACAAATGTTTTTTCCCGCTAACTCCCGTTCCCGCGCCGTGAGAATTTTGCAATATTCTGTTGTAACTAAGCTTTAAATTTACTAAGGTACCTGCATGCCAAATTTCAAGCGTCTATCTTACGTGGCTTAGATTTTTTCATACAAATGTTTTTTCTCGCTAATTCCCGTTCCCGTAGGAATTTTGCAATATCCTGTTATAAATAAGCTTTAAGTTTACTAAGGTACCTGCTTGCCAAATTTCAAGCGTCTAACTTAAGCGGTTTAGATTTTTCATACAAAAGGATTTTCCCGCTAATGTCCGTTCCCGTGGGAATTCTTAAGTATCCTATAACCTGCCCAGGAGCATGAAGAATAATTGTACCAAGTTTCGTTAAAATCCGTCGAGTAGTTTTTGTTTCTATAAGGAACATACAGACAGACAGACAGACAGACAGACAGACAAAAATTTTACTGATTGCATTTTTGGCATCAGTATCGATCACTAATCACCCCCTGATAGTTATTTTGAAAATATATTTCATGTACAGAATTGACCTCTCTACAGATTTATTATAAGTATAGATTTCACTCTCTTCAGTATGTCACAAAAAAAAACGATTAGCGCGCGCTCTAACGTTTTTTTGCAAAAGCCTTATTTTTTTTAATTTCCTATACATAAACTTTCATTCACTTTCTACTACCCTCTTGCAGATTTATTTTGAATAAGGCTTTTTGTTATTGACGTGAATAAACTTAAGTAAATTGCATTTAACTCTATGTCAAAGTTATCTATAGTTCGTAGTTCGTGTTATAAGAGTACACTAAAGCATTTCGGTCCTCGCACGTTCGTGAACCAAAGCAATCCATTACGAGCAGTAATTATGAACGTTTAGACTCTAAGAACATTAACCATTTAAGCAGTTCTCATTACAGGATAGAAATCGCCAGGAAATCCTAGGCAATTTGCTTTACATTCGATATTTATGCTGCAAACACTTGTATAATGATACAGACATTTGTGTCCTACGGCAATAGGAAATAGCTTGAATATTTCGTTCGTTCGTTCGTTCGTTTTAGCCAAATGACGTCCACTACTGGACAAAGGCCTCCTCCAAGGTTTTCCACAATGAACGGTCCTGCGCTGCCTGCATCCAGGCTCTTCCCGCGACCTTTACCATATCGTCGGTCCACCTAGTAGGAGACTGGAGAAGTCTTTGACCTGTGTGTGTTGCCAGTGATGGTATACGGATCTGAGACGTGGTCGCTTACTATGGGCCTCATAAGAACGCTCAAGGTCACCCAAAGGGCGATGGAGCGGGCTTGAATATTTACATAGGATTTTTGGTAGTTTTCTAAAATGGTCTCCTTTTTCTTTCCAAAGGTATATTAAAAAGTTACAGCTTTTCGAGGGACAGCTTACGTCTAAATAACGGGACTATTCCAATTTCTCGTTCCTACCGCTGGACTCTCCAACTCCTGTGTAGCTAGGACCTACAGCTTGACCGCCAATAAAAACCCAACCAGTGAAGATCAAGTTTGTCCCGTGGGATAGTGAAACTGGCATTGGACCCGCAACGAAATTTATCATAGGAGGAGTTCGAAGTTAAGGTTCGACGTCCCTCCAAAGCAAAGCAAAGCGGATGACAGGGGACAAAACAAAGGTTTATTAGTTTGAATGTGATTATAATTGCACAAGACATATCAAGCTAGATCCCTAATATTCATTATCTATACTATCTATACTAATATTATAAATGCGAAAGTTACTCTGTCTGTCTGTTTGTCTGTCACGCTTTCACGCCTAAACCACTGAGGCGATGTTGATGAAATTTGGCATAGAGATAGTTTGAGTCCGGGGTTTTTGAAACAGGGACGCGCGTAATAAGGTTTTTCTGTGACAGACAAAATTCCACGCGGGCGAAGACGCGGGCGGAAAGCTAGTCTCAAATATATTAACAATCAACTTGTGTCCGACACCTTCCACCGGTATCCACAAGTACACGTTGCGTTGAAGTATTGTGCTTACATAACTTTCCCAAGTATCTACTAGTACACATAACATACTAGTATGTTATAGACCATAAATCACAGGCTTGTGAGCTATTGGGGACTATTACAGCTGAGTTAGCGGTGGAGTGGAAAGTCGAGAAATAGGTAATACGTTACGTGGTTAACTTTACTACGGGTTGTAAACGTAATTTGCATAATAATTTAAAGATAATATTGCTATATAATATAGTTGCTCGACGGGTAACTGGCAATCCTGCTGTTCGTTCGTTTCAGAAAAATGACGTTCACTGCTGGACAAAGGCCTCCCCCAAGGTTTTCCACAATGAACGGTCCTGCGCTGCCCGCATCCAGGCTCCAGCATCCAGCTGTACCGCATACAAAAGTAACTAAAAGGATATCTCAATAAAAAATGGTGCTGTCTTTCCTGAACATTACAATCCGGGCCTTTTCAAGGCGAGAGTGAATATGCACTTACAAGGCAGATATGTACCATCCTAGACTGCATCTCACTTAACACCAGGTGCGATTACGGTCAAATACCTGCCTTGTTATGCATAAAAAAATCAAGCACCTTAATTGCATGGTAAATATTCATCTCATACTTTCTACCACGCTTCAAAAATATCCAAAAAATATTTACAGTAATATTTTCTTCCTGACAATAACAAAAAAAAACTGTTTTCCCACACTAAACCGTTCGCAGCATGTTTGCAGCGTCACCATCGCCTCGTCCAAGCCTGTTTCATTTTAAGAAAGCATTTTAATTACATAAAATTTAACACCGTGTAATCTCCAAGGCCGCCTAATCGATTTTTGAATCGATTAAATCTATACAAGCGTGTTAATATTGCATTGTTTACGACATTAATGGATCCGAGATCAATTTTCACCGGCCATTGTAATAGTATCGTATATTTCGACAACGATTACGTTTCGATCGATCTTCTTCATCGATCGTTTCGACAAATAGATCCCGTGATTACATCATGAGCGAGATGAGAATTTGATTCAGTACAAATGGAGTGGTAAAGTGGCAATGAGTATGTTAAGTCATCTCAGTAATAACAATAAGAACGGTATTTCACGCTTAGTGCACACGGAAATTATAAATGATCCCAAGTTCTACTTATTCAATAGTCTGGACATGGAAATAGGCAATCAAACCACGAGAGATTTATGATTTATTATTTTCAGTTATTTAAAACTCTAGCTAAAACTTTATGGTGGTAGAAAAAAATAGTATTATTTGATTCAGGACCAGTAAGTAGCGCAGAAAATTGGTATTGTTAAGAATTTTGTATCGTAGATTTAGTTTCAGTAATGAAAATAGATCCTATGTAATGTAGCCTGACTCTTTTTGGGCATATTCCCATATAAGTTAGAGATTTTTGTAGGCTAACTGTAAAAGGACAACAAGTAAATCACTATAGTATTATGACATTTATTTCACAATACTAGGTCGAAACTAGTGGCTGTTCAAACCTTCAACTTCAAAAACTCATAACAAATGAACCATCACCGTTAAACTTTACTCCTCTATTCACCTTTCATCAGTAGGTTTTTGTAAGCTCAATTGGCTAATAATTAAGTAAGCTAGCATTGTCTTAAAATCTAACGGTCATGTAAAGCGATTAGCAGTTGCAAGCGGCCATCTTAACGCAATGCTATGACAACACCGACTGTTCAACATCTGAATCGTGTGCTTCTGATGCTAAACAAGTTTATAGTAATTACCAAACTGGTGTCTTAAAACAATATGGCTCTAGACTCTAGAGCCATATTGTTTTAAGACACCAGTTTGGTAGCCAGTTCTCTAGAGTCTACAGAATCGTAATAACGAAATTGCTGAAATTTACTTAAATATTCATGATTGTAAAATAGTCTAGTGCTATTTCAAATTTTCGTTTTAAAGATTTACATCTAGTACATAAGTTTGTACGTATAAAATCGAAGGTTTATTCTTTATTTTTAGTTTACAAACATAGTAAATTTATAGACACAAAATTTTACTAAATTGATGAAATTGTTGTTTGACAAAATTGTTTTACTGTTATTTTCTTGCTAAAAGTTATCTTTTTTAAGCGATACAGGTTTCCAACAGACGAACTATACTCCCAAAGCGGCCTCTTATCTGTAAGAAAGCTTTACGTCTTACAAGCTATTTTAAAACTTCACAGAAACTTACCTTTTAACCCAAATACTCAAAATAAAAGAAGAATCCTGAGTGTAGCACCTATGGCTCATGTAAAAACGGCTTATGCAAAAAGACAGTTTACTGCGAAATCCGCTGAAATTTACAATAAGATTAACAAAACCCTAAATATACATGTCGAGACACAATATAAATGTAAGAACATACTACAAAACTGGCTTCTAACAAAAACTTATGATGAAATTGAGAAATTAATTAAAAACAGTGATCATTGAATCTTACTAATGTTATAAATGCGAAGGTTTGTATGGATGTCTGGATGTTAACATGTTTGTTACTCGAAGGCTGCTGAACGGTTTTTGATGAAACTTTCCTTTACTGTTGTTCGTGACCTAGAGTGGCATATGGGCTGTAATTTGCGACGATCTGTGACAGACTAAATTTCATTCTGATCCCAAGAACCACATGCATTTGTCCGTGTTTGGAGTAGTGGTCTTAATTGCACCGATCCCAAGATTTTACTCGTAGGGTTACCCATCACGCACACATATATACCCACACACACACACACACAGTGTCACATAGCCTTACTTTTGAAAAATACCTTATTATGAAATAAGTAGCTGTTTGTTTATAAAACTAGTGAATGTAACCAAAACTATTGAATGTAACCAAAACTATAATGATATTATCTAGCGTTGTTCTAGTACTAGTAATACGTACTTGTGAGTTTTTGTGGCTTGTTTATTATGTATCTTTGTAACTTTAAGAAAGAGCGGGGCCTCCTAACACAGGTATTATACTTAAAAGGAGTCCCCAGCCACTTGCAACAATTATGTTAATTTAAAAGATACTGAATAAATGTTTTTTCATTTTTTTTCATTTTTTTTGTTATTTTGAAATTGTTACTGTTGTTGACATGAGTTCTCCCAATAGCAATTTCATAATTAAAGACTTATTGCTATTACTGAGGTGCTCTACACATACTAATAATACTTTACACATACCTATAACACGAATTTCTTCCTTTTTGATCTCTTGATTAATAATTTACATTAAATAGTGCAACAAGGTACTAAACCAACCTGGCCTTTGATAAGTATTTCAGCCGCATTGCTGCCGATAAGCAAATACCAGCCCAGGCGAACGCTGCGAGTTGCACTTGTTAACGCAAGTGCTTCGGCCTTCGCAATTATATGTAATACGCACCTCAATAAATAAATAAACAATGTGGTGTTCATATTTCTTGAAGTTTAGTAAACTTTCCTTAACTTAAAAAAAAACAATTAGTAATTCAATTGGAAAAAAACTCAGGTTTTTAAGGGAGTGAGTGAGAGAGTCAATAAAAGTTAAACCAGTAGGTATAGTTGAAGTTTGCTTTAGAGGAAATAAACTGCCGTAAAACCGGCAAATAATTATTCAGAGGATACACGAATTCAAAGTTAAAGACTAACTTTCCCTTTTCCAGTGACATTAGGAATTCCAGTTTTTGATTTGTAAAGTTACCTTTACTTTAGAACCTCTGGATTACCAGAATTGAACTATCTGGCTATTAGCCTATTAGACCGACGTCCGAGCATAAAAGCTGGAACTAAAGCTTAAAATGCAGATGATATAATTTGTCATCAAAGATGGCTGCTAACCGAAGACACTTCACGCTCTCGCCGTGTCGCCACCATCATGGCACACAGCAGTGCGGATACGGTGACCTCAATGAGTCGCGAAATGACGACTTGGGACAGAATGACCACGCCAACTACAAAACTACCCATAAAATTACCTACTAACTTTTTTCTTTACATTTAATTCTATAAGCTGTACTTTTTTTTATACACAAAGAGGAAACTCTTGGCCAGCATCTCACCTGATGTGAAAGTGATGATCAGGCCGAAGGAATCCTCAACTACAGTAAATTGGCTATCTTACTTCCAACTATAGTGCATTCAATAGAAGAGAATAAAGTATTGTGACTGTCGACAGATTAATTGAAAATTCAAAATTAATTAATAATTACCTAAATTTTACGTTAATTAATCGTTTTCAGTTTAAATTCAATGTCAAGACATTTCGGTTTCAATAGGAATTCACGTTATAAAATATTTTGCTCTTACAGGTGAGTCATTTATTGTCCTTTTGGTCAGGTCGAGGTAAAAGTGAAACCGCAAATTATTGTTTATAAAACGTTTAGCGCCAATTTGGGAAGGTTTCCAATACTTTTGTCTTCTCATACCTAAAATAATTTAAACACAAAAAGGAATAATTGACAAAGAAATGTACATTTCGCACCCTTCCTGGAATAAGTACGCAAGTGAAAAATGCCAACTTTTCAGGAGCGTAAAAAAACTGTCCTAAAAATTTATTACCATTATTAAAAATATGTGTTATACATCAAAAGATAGCTAAAAATGTCTGTGAGGGGCCTATGTATTTATATTTAAAATACACTTAATAGGTTTTGAGAAAAACTTAAAAAAGAGCGTTGCGTACTTATTCCGCGAAACATATTTTAACACTTGTTGTTGTAATTATGAATATTGCATTGTTGACATGTAAAGGAATACATGCTGTTTGGTATTATTGCAGATAACCACTTATTGGCGTTCAGATTTAGTCGTGCATTCAACGTGTAAGTGTAGTTTACGTAGTTTTTCCTCGAACTATTTGTATTGAAATAAATTCGTAAAAAGGATAACGTACTTTTACCTTGTGAAAAATAACATTACTTATGGTAGTATTTAAAATTATAGCTTTATTCAAAATCAAAAAGTTACAATATTTTTGCATTACTATATTATAATTTTCGGAAATTGCATTTTTAGGGAGAGACGAGCTATCAAAAGGACTAATGCCCGTTTTCACCATCAATCCCTAATTTGTAAGTGACCTCTATGGTGATACATAACAGGAATTTTGTTTTTATAGGGGTCACTTAAAAATTTGGGATTAATGGTGAAAACGGGCATAAAACTCATTTATTTTTGCAAGTAGGCTTTTATAAAGCACTTTTATAGTTTTACACACTCCCCAGTATTAACCCAACCACTGCTTCAGGACATTTTTTTTTACGGAAGCGGTAGATAGATATTTTGTAAAGTTACCATTTAAAACAGAAAATCCACAATCACCATTTGCAGACACCAAACCGAGGAATGAACTGCCGTTTGCAGTATTTGCGGACCAATACGATCTACAATCTTTCAAGAGGAGACTCTAACACCTTAAAGACAATCAACGCACCTGTAACTCACCGAGGAGCGGGTGTCTATGGGCGGCGGGTAATCACTTACTATCAGGTGATTCGTCTGCTCGTTTGCCTCCTTTCCCTTAAAAAACCCAAAAACATAACCACACAGAGGTCCGTTCAGTTAGAAAGAAAGTTGCAGAAATCACCCGACCTGAAAAAGATTAACGAACACACAGAATTTTTTTTTATAAAACAAGGTACCTACTTGAAAAAGAAAAAGAAACAAGAATGACAGTAATACTTACCTCATCATGCGGTTGTCTGGAATAATACGGAGACAACTCGCGCACGATTGTATTTGATGCTTCGTGTTAAGATTCGATTTATATTTCACTGAATAACGAACTGCTTGTGAACCAACCCACAAGCAGTTCTCAGCTGCAAGAAGACCCTAGAAATATTATAATGAGATGAAACGTGTTTGCTTCATAGATGACATTATGAAGATGATCTTCAGATTTATGTGACAAAAAAATGATTCGGATTACCAGTGCATTATTTGGAGACCGAATTACCGAAGAGTACCGATTTCTATAAAATAATAAAACAACATTTTTATATCAACGACCTTTTATCAGGAGCGGACTGGTCAATTGAAGCTATAATGCTATAATTTAATGAGAACTTACAGAGCAGATAATAATACATCTGATATGACCATCCACCAGGTTACACTTCAATACTATAATGCGAACAGGTCGCTGCCTGCTGCTCTCTTCTGAACACTATAATCCAGACCTTATAGGCACTTACAGGTAGATCTTATACTGCATCTCACTTAACATCACATGCAACTGCGGTCAAATATGTACCTTTTGCTACCTAGTTCTGCGTTGAGTTTATGAAGTCAACAAAAGATCAGCTAGTGCTAAAGTAGTTTCATGAACCTTGATGGAACAGTCCAAGCATTGGGTATTGAATGGAATTTGAGGACAGATTTAAATACAATGTGAATATACCACAAATTGCAAAACCAATCATGAAACGTAATATTTTATCTGATACATCTGATCAAACTTTTTGATCCCCTTGGCTGGAGCTTAGCTCCAAGTACAGTCATGGCTAAGATTCTAATGGAAATAGAATAGAAAGTATTTATTTGTTTCAAAACAAAAACTTTGGCTGATAAAAAATAATAAGGATAGAAAGATAAGTAACTCATTAAAAAAAGATTGGATTAAGATACGGCAGGATTTGATTCATATTGACAAAATACAGATATAGATTGGTATAGGTAGAAAGAAAAAATACGTCAGCATCATCATTTCAGCTACAGGACGTCCACTGCTGAACATAGGCCTCCCCCAATGACTTCCACATCGCACGGTTGGAAGCACATAGTATGCAGAACTGACGGCCGATGGGCCAGCAAGGTTATGAAGCGGAGGCCAGGTACTGTAAAACGCAGCGTTGGGACATCCACCGACAAGGTGGTCCGACGACCTAATAAAGGTAGCTGGAAGACCAGATGCAGTCCGAGTAAAAATACATTAATTATAATAAATTTAGCGATGCCTCTGTGAGTGCATTATACTGCAGCCGTTCACATAAGATCAACTAGATCAAGGCTGCTCAACTACAGGCCCGCGGGACACAGTGTGGCCCCCAAAAGAATTTTAAGTGGCCCGCGCATGTACAGTTTGAAAAAAAAAAGCACCAAATAAAAAATCCCGCCGAGCACAGTACAAACTTTAAGATCTCTCTGAAGTTAGCTGCCAAAAATGTAGGTGACCCGTCGTTAACGACTGAATCCACTGTTTGGCCCGACTCTTCAAAAGGTTGAGCAGCCTTGAACTAGATGAAGGGTTTGAAACGAAATTAATTGCTAAAAAACTCAAGTGCTCTCTGAAACCTGTTTTTCTTTTACTTCGTCTTGAGCTATGTGCTGCTTTAAGTAAACTGGATGAAGCAAATGACAAGGAATAATGTGAAGAATACCAACCTCACAGATGTTCGCACACTATGAACAGATTTTTCTATTGTGATCGCCTTGCTGTCTGGAGAGACGTATAGGTGGAAATCTCGTATTGTTGCAAACCGCGTCGTGGAGATTGTCGAAAACGTTTATATTAATACTGACATCATGTTAATTCACAAGAAAGCTGACTCAGCTCCACATTTTGGATTATCAAGGCGAAACCATTGGCGAGAAAATAAGTACACAGATATTTCAATTGTGCTAAATTGAATGCTACTGCTAAAGTAAGTACCTAATGGGAGATTTACCAGAACAGCAAGTTACTCAATCTAGACAATTCATGAACAAGGGAGACGATTTTGAAGGACCCTTTCAAATTTTGATGTCCAAGGGAACAAAACTATAGAAGCCTATAATATAGTGACATTTATTGTCTGCATGACTACAAAAGTTACCCACATTGAACTCGTTGGTGACATCACTTCCGAATCCTGTAAGGTTCACTTCACACTCGATCAGCCGGCGTGCAGCGATGGCGATCGATGCATTTTGTCTGATCGCCATCATTGCACGCCGGCTGATCGCGTGTGATTGCGTTGGTTTGGCTGAACCTTTAAAGAAAGAAAGAACTATTTTTATTTGGTCCAAAACTTATAGGTGCTTTTATACGCTTTGTTGAAGAGTGACCGGACCTGTGAAGCAACCAGGATAGAAACTTTGTCTGAGCCAGGAGTTTCATAAGGCCTGGAATAATAATGCAATTTACTGGACAAATAGGGTCAACACTAGGATATAGAAGGCACTTAATGGCACTACATTCCAGTGGCAAGTCCAATCTGTGGAGGTCTGCGGAAAGCTGGCATCCGGTCGATCAAGTACCACCTGAAAAGAATACTGACTGCTCATCATACATACGAAAAGATGGCAATAGTTTATCAAGTTGTTGCATTTTTAAACGTCTGACCATTATGTCCTTTTGATGACAATATTCCTTAAAATACAAACTTGTGTCATTTTATAATTAGGGACGCACCGATTGTTGCTTACTGCTTTGAAAGACGTAAAGATACATACCTTGTCACACTGGCAATACACGCAGAAGCTGATAAATGAACTCATGCGGCTCTGGAAAGATGAATATTTATCACGATTACTACGATAACGGTTCACTGAAGAGAGAGACAGAATTTTAAATGGATCTTGTACTCATAAAGACCGATTATTTTACCACCATCATTGGTATGTTTTTTTGATAAACACACAGGATCTGATAGTCTTACAAGGGTATTTAGTGCAAGAAGTAGTGGTTCGGATACTTAAATGACTGAAACTAAGTTAATTTGTGCTTTGTTAATGACTAAATTACATCTAAATAAATGTATCAATATCGGTATAAAACACAACATCGCCAAAAGTTTCGCGTAATAATTAGGCAACTAGACTTGCACAAAGATAATGTACGTAGAAAATAACGTATCAATTGTTATGTATTATTATTCGAATAAAAGTTTCGTGGAAGAATTAGGCATCTAGACTTGCACAAAATTACCAGCATAATGTGCACAAAAGTTTCGTGGAAAAACTAAGCAACTAAACTTGCACCACGATACCCACCAAATAATATCCTAAAATAAGTATGCAACAATAGATACGCGAAAATATTTTTTAAAGTCTTCGTGGAAGATGTACGTAACTATTAATATTCTATTATTCATACGGAACTTTATTAAACAATTAAGTGCAAATGTATTTACTTCGTTTTTGCTATGGAAATTTAGATATTTTAATGTTGCAATATTTTACATATTTGTACATAATTTCTTCATTTTTAAGAGAAAAATTATGAAAAAAATTGACAATATGTATTACCTCCTTCTTGATTTTTTAGTGCAATAAAAAAAAAATCGCACAAGTGGACTTGCATACTTATTCCAGGGGGGGTGCGATTTAAGGATTTTTGCCCAAAATGTTTGGCGTTATCTTTGAAGGACGAAACACAAAAGAAATCAAAATTTGTTTTTACATAATATGAATCCTTTTTGAAACATATTGTTATTACGAGTATAATATAATAATAATTTTTGTAAACCCATAAACCATTTATGATGGCATTTTTGGAACAGTTAAGAAATATTTCTTATTTGGCTACCTTCAATTATGTTTTTACTATCTTTAAATGTTTGAAACGAAATGAAAAAGTCCTTGAAACCACAGAAACAGATGCTGCATTGATGCAACTTTTGCTAAGAACTAAGTTAATCTGTATGAAAGACCGAAATTAGTTTACTCGCCTCTCAGCTCGGCATCGGTTCATCAAGTCAAGCACAATGACACCTTATTATACGTACTGTAGAGTCTGATACCTACATATTATTATCTAAAAATCAATTTCTTCTTCATCACAATGATTCACTGGATATTACACATTTCAATTATGATGTTTTTCTGAAAATAAATATGACTCCGCGCTGTAAAGGGCATGTTGAGCTATCGATCAGACCCCAGTCTGACTGTCAGACCCCCATGTTGCACATAAATACTTATGGTTTGTGTGACCTCAATAGTTACATTGATATTGCACGATGGAAGATTTTTTTCGTATTTTATCGTCGTTTAGATGTTTCAAGGTCTGCTCTACATACAAAAGTACATTTCAATTAAGTTACACTTAGGTAAATTGTGAGTCATCATCATCATCATTTCAGCCACAGGACGTCCACTGCTGAACATAGGCCTCCCCCAATGACTTCCACATCGCACGGTTGGTAGCGGCCTGCATCCAGTGCCTTCCCGCTACCTTTATCAGGTCATCGGTCCACCTTGTGGGTGGACGTCCCACGCTGCGTTTTCCGGTACGTGGCCTCCATTCCAGAACCTTGCTGCCCCACGTGGACGTGGACTATGAGAAGGCCTTTGATTCGATTGAGACGTGGGCAGTGCTGCAGTCTCTCCAGCGGTGCCGTATCGACTATCGGTACATCGAGGTACTAAAGTGCTTGTACAAAAACGCCACCATGTCGGTCCGAGTACAGGAGCAAAGCACGAGGGCGATTCCTCTACAGCGAGGCGTAAGACAGGGAGATGTTATATCTCCGAAACTCTTCACCGCGGCATTGGAAGACGCTTTCAAACTCCTGGAATGGAAAGGATACGGCATAAACGTTAACGGCGAGTACATCACTCACCTTCGGTTTGCCGACGATATCGTGGTCATGGCAGAATCGCTGGAGGACCTCGGCACCATGCTCGAAGACCTTAATCGAGTTTCCCAACAGGTAGGCCTTCGGATGAACATGGACAAAACGAAGCTTATGTCGAACGTCCATGTTGCGCCCTACCCGGTGTCGGTTGGGAGCTCGATTCTTGAGATTGTTGACAAGTATGTCTACCTCGGACAAACGATCCAGCTAGGTAGGTCCAATTTCGAGAAGGAGGTCAATCGTCGAATCCAACTCGGCTGGGCAGCGTTCGGGAAACTACGCAACATCTTTTCGTCCAAAATACCCCAGTGCCTGAAGACGAAAGTCTACAACCAATGTGTGTTACCTGTGATGACTTATGGCTCGGAAACGTGGCCCCTCACTATAGGCCTTATACAGAAGCTCAAAGTTGCACAGCGTGCTATGGAGAGGGCTATGCTCGGTGTTTCTTTACGAGATCGAATCAGAAATGAGGAGATCCGTAAACGAACTAAAGTCGCTGACATAGCCCGACGGATCAGCAAGCTGAAGTGGCAGTGGGCTGGGCACATAGTACGCAGAAATTGTGAGTAAAATGGCTTAATTTTAAAGTCTATGTGGTTATTCAGTAGCCCCTCTATTACTGTCACCTGCGGGTCAGGCGCTGGCCGTACCTTAGTATGATTTTAAAACCACGACTAAGTTTACCAAAGTGGCTATCACGACTTTTGTGAAACTATTTCGATATTGACTTACAATAGTTGGAAAAGCGTTTATTAAAATAAAAAGGCGACTGTTTAAAAATGAGGTAAGAGAAACCAATAAAGTCGGTTTGAATCTATTTTTCTATTCTGATACATTTTTGATATTTTAACAAAATCGTCCTAAATAAGCTGAACGCACACTGAGAGAGATATGGTATTTCTTGCTTTCACGTAAAAGTAGAGGTTGCAATCGAATATTCGAATATTCGAATATTCGAATTTAGATTCCAAATTTAATATTCGAATAGTAAATTAACACGTATTCGAATATTCGAATATTACAAAAATTAACAGAAAAGATAGAACGAAGACAACTTAGTGTTTGCAAATGTGGTTGGAGGCATCAAATACATATCACCAACTAAAAGAACTAGTCATTGATGCTTCCGACTTCATTGGTGAACAATAAGTTGTCTTGCGAAACCAAGATTCCAAATTACCTGAAAGAGACAACTTTATTGAGCAAAGTCAGCTAACGATGCTGAAGACGGCGGACGGTAATGTCAACAAAAGCCGAGGTTCTGGGTGAGATCGAAAAGATTTATGGACAGCTAAATACCTCCAAACCTGTTAATAACTCAGCAACAGATGCAAGTGCTAGGTTAACGCGACACTATACCAAAGACATCCCGTATATCAGCCTATACGAGAATAGGAAGGCTCTCAAACAGCTAAAGAACAACAAGGCACCGGGTGATGACGGAATAACCTGGGAGCTTCTGAACGCTGGTGGAACACCGAAACTCGTCCCGTCTTACTCTAAAGAACAACGCCAGAGGTATGGGATAGAAGCGTGGTGATGCTTTTCTTGGACTATGAGAAGGCCTTTGATTCGATCGATACTTATGCAGTGCTGCAGTCTCTTCAGCGGTGCCGTATTGACTATCGGTATATCGAGATGCTGAAATGCCTGTACATAAAACGCTACCATGTCGAGCCGAGTACAGGAGCAGAGCACGAGAGCGATTCCTCTGCAGCGAGGCGTGAGGCAGAGAGATGTTATATCTCCGAAACCGTTGACCACTGCTTTGGCAGACGCTTTCAAGCTCCTTGAATGGAAAGGATTAGGCATAATTACCTTTCAATCACTCAGCTTCGGTTTGCTGACGATATTGTGATCATGGCAGAATCGCTTGAAGACCTTGGCACAATGCTCGAAGACCTTAATCGAGTCTCTCAACAGGCAGGTCTTCGGATGTACGTGAACAAAACGAAGCTTAGGTCCAACGTCCATGTTTCGGTTAGAGCTCGATTCTCGAGACTGTTGACAAGTATGTCTTCCTCTGACAAACGATTCGGCTAGGTAGATTAAATTTCGAGAAAAGGGTACATCGTCGAATCCAACTCGGCTGGGCAGCGTTCGGGAAACTATACAGCATCTTTTCGTCCAAAATACCTCAGTGCCTAAAGACGAAATTCTTCAATCAGTGTGTGTTACCTCTACCAGTGGCACACGGCTCGGAAACGTGGCCTCTTACAATAGGTCTTATAAATAAATTCAAAATTGCACAGCGTGCTATGCTCAGGGTTTCTTTACGAGACAGAATCAGAAATGAGGAGATCCGTAAACGAACTAAAGTCGCTGACATAGCCCGACGGATTAGCAAGCTGAAATGGCAATGGGCAGATCACATAGTACGCTGAAATGATGGCCGATGGGGCAGCAAGGTTCTGGAGTGGAGGCCACGTACCAAAAAGCGCAGCGTGAGACGTCCACCCACAAAGGTGGACCGAATACCTCATATAGGTAGCGGGAAGGCGCTGGATACAGGCCGCTGCCAAGCAGTCATTGTGGAAGTCATTGGGAGAGGCCTATGTTCAGCAGTGGACGTTCTATGGCTGAAATTATGATGATGATAAGAATTTTATAACTGTTTTAAAAACTACACTCGACGTCAAATAAATCGCACCTCCCGCGACAAGCATTTTCAAACGTACGCATTCCCACTTCCCACCAATATTGGTACCATTTAAAAGCCTAGTTCTAACCTTCATTTCATTAAAGGAAAGGTTTTTACCCCAAAAATGTGTCTTTAGAAGGATCCAGAGCCACTTCTTCAAAAAATAGGTAGTTACGCTGGAGCCAACTTTTATGGCTATAAAACTGTTAAGTTGGGTTTAATTGCTATCCATCTGTTAAAGAGGACACGTGAAATCATTATTTGGTTTTATAACCATAAAAATTGGTCTAATTGATCCCATAGGTGGGCCCAAAGTGAGGTATTTTTTCTAGTCACATTTATGGTATATGTTATTCATTTATTAAGAAATTAAATATGTTTTTCTTTAAGGATATTTATTGGGCTTTCAAATAACACCAATATTGTTGGGGCACCATGATTGTGTCAGAAGAAAATCGTTAAAGTTTGCGTCGCGGAAGGTGCGGTTTATTTGATGTTGAGTATATATTGTTAAATAGTTAAAATATAGTTCCTAAAGCAATAAAACCAGCAATAAAACATTGATAATTTAAGTACTTTTTATTTTTTTTGAAAGTATTCGAATATTCGAATAATATTCGAATATCACTGAAAAAATATTCGAATATTCGAAATAGAAATCTATCGAATATTTGCAATCCCTACGTAAAAGCGAGAAATAAACTACATCTTTGTTTGAAGATTTTCCCAGACTGAAGATTTTAAATCATTCAATCAATCGTTCGCATACCTCAATCAAATCGATACGTGTATAAACACTGCGATTTAGGCGACACACTGTGCCTCTACATCTGTAGGCCAGTAGGCACCAAAATATTATAGTACATAAGACGACACCTATAAATTAATGTAAATAATCGAAAACATTTAGTTTATTTCAATTGACTAACAATGTAATATCAAATAAAAATCTTAGTTGGTTAGATCACCTCTTGGAAGTTAAACGAATAGTTAAAATTATAGGTTCAATTACGTCGAAAGCGATAAATAGTGCTCTATAAATCAATGCTGACATAGAGTTATTACCGCGGCTAATCATAGTGTACAATATACATAGTGTATAATAAGTTATGCTTACTATACATGCAAGTACTAAAAAATAATGACTTCATTGTGTACGTAATCAACCTGATTTATTTTATCCAATAAATATATTACATCTATTTACATAATGTACTAAACACAGATCCAAAATGTTAGTAAAATAAAAACGTAAGGTAATATAGCCGTCTATCAGAGGAAGGCCTATTTTGGCAGGTCTTAAGATTTGTCTGCCATCACTAACGTGATCTTGGTTAAAAGGACTTTTACAATTTCAAAAAATGCAAGTTTTTACGACTTAGAGGAAGGTTAATAATAACGCATATTATTTAGCAGAAAGGATGCAGGCTGCTTGCTACCAACCGGTCATTATGGAAATCATTGGTCTGGCCTATGTCAGCAGCGGACGTCCTATGGCTGAAATGAAAATGAATTAAGTCCTGCGTATTGTCAGGTCTTGGCCATACAAAATATTTGCACGAGTAAAACATCCAGTTTAAAACAAGTGAAAGTTGGGAACAGTTATGTCACGGCAATTAGTACCTGACAAAGACTCGTATGGACGCAGTGATATTCTTAGACAAAAATGCTTTCTTTTGTCCCACACACAACCGTTCGAATCGGTACGTTGCTATGCTATACATAGTAGACGTAGATGCAGTGGTCACTCTTTCTACGAAGTGTATTTTTTTTTTGTGACAGGAGGCAAACGACACGTGCAGACGGATGAATGAATTATTCCTTCTCAAGAGCTTTACATAATTTTGTAACGTCCTCTGTAGAAGTACCTCTTAGGCTGTGTTATCTTACTTTAACTTTAACAAACGTCAAAAGTCTGTCAAACTCCATACCAAAAACACTGGTTATAGTCACGGTTAAAACAAGATGGTACTACTCAGCCTTAGTTTCCTGTTTCAAGTTACCCATCGTTCGTTCGTTCGTTTCAGCCGAAAGACATCCACTGCTGGACCTAAAGATTTCCACAAAGACCGGTCCAGCGCCGCTCGCATCCAGGCGAGTTCCCGCGACCCTCACCAGATCGTCGGTTCACCTAGTGGGAGGCCTGCCCACGCTACGTTTTCCGGCTCGTGGTCGCCACTCAAGAACTTTCCTGCCCCAAGTTACCCATAATTGCCACCAAAAAAGGTTTTAATTTTAAAATCTTTGCATCGCAAGTACCTGTTCTATCAAGTATAGTCAATTTTGCTGTCACCATCAATAAAAAATATTGCCAACGATAAGTCAAAGAAAATCTATGTCTCATCTCGATCGATCGGGCCAAGCAAATGAAAGATACACCTAATTATGGTATTCATTTTCGTTTATGCTTTTAAAAAAAGCTTTTTCACGAACACTTGTACCTACAAGATCCAATGTTCTTACTGTTCACCACTTATATCATGAGCATGGTCTGTTAGACCGTTATGCAATAGTCTCGGTCGAAATATTATTCTCATTCGGTCTGCACGTGTCACGGAGCAATATGTCAACATTATATTAATAACGTATGACATAATTGTGACGAATCATCAAATTGTTTGGCTGTAATTAATGTGGAGTGAAGAACATATTCACTCACTAGACGTTTATTAATGGTCGCATTTCACGCACAAAACAAATGTTTACTCTTAAGAAATTGTTATAAATGGTCACTTGGATAGATATTCTTTATTGTATGCTACACAAAAAAGGTTCTAACATGAAGAGTGGGAAAGATTCAATATTTAAGTTGTTATGTATATGACCATATTATTTTCATGTTTGTCTTTCTTTAAGTATTTTGTCCCGCTCTTCAGTGTCATCAAGAAATGAAATTCTTTATTTTACGCTACACAAAAATGGTTCGAACATGATGAGTGGGAAAGATTCAATATTCAGGGTGTTACGTAAATGGGTATATGAGCCAACACTAGCCACCACAAATCGGATTTTATATAATTTATTTTGTATGAAAATTAAAAAAAAAATGATGATATCAAATTTCTGACTTAACCATACCATTTATATGCCCATGTTAACATGGGCTAGTGTCGACTCATATACCCATTTACCTAACACCCTGTTTAAGTTGTTATGTATTTATACAGCCATATTGTTTTCATGTTTGTCTTTCTTTAAGTATTTTGTCCCGGTCTTCAGTGTCATCAGGAGAAGAAACCAAAGAGATTTTAAAGATTTATAGATATTTTCTGAACAAACTTACTCCGTTTTAGTTTTCCCCAAGCATTCAGGTGAGATTGAGCTCATTCGGGGATTCTTTCAAACCATTGGTTAAATTACTTTTTTTTTTCATTAACGGAGCTCCAAAACAAGAAACTATCGAACTTTTACATTTTCTGATAGAAACTCGCTACTTCAAGTGTGCAAATTTATAAACACAGGTGGCGTAATAATTTCTACTTATTAACAACTTTTCACTTTACGATTGTAAGTAACAGTTTTCCTGCATAAACATTAACATATGACGTGTTTATTGACCGTACTTACACTTACGCATTGTTAAAATTGAGGTAATTACGTTTACTACTTGTCTTACGTAACGTTTCGGTAATTACCACTTGAACATTTGATTTGCAAATGCAAGTGTCAATTTGGTGCTGAAGTTATGAAACGTTGATGTTTGTCACGGATATAAAACACAATGCTAAGGGCCACGAAGGGCATCGCTGGGTTTCAAATAATGGATAATGATCGGTCATTGAATAACTGTGCAGAGAATAAGCCTGTAGGCACTATAGCTTTTTCCAGCAAAAAAGGGGCAGTTTCGTTCTGTATACCTATAATTTACAAATTATCTTTATTTCTTCACCAGGAAACCGAAGAAAGACCCAGCTAGGGCGCCTCTGTCATTGCAAGGTAGTGGTCGAGGTCAATAAACCCAGTCCGTTATCACAAAAGAAGAAAAAACCTTTTATGCTACTTTCACGTAAGCTAAAGGTAAAATGTATTATACAATTAACCAGAATCGCCTAAAAACCTCAATATAAATGTTTTTTTAAAGCGTGTTCTCTTTTTATACCGACTGAGCTATCTTTTACCAATTGTGTCAACAAAACCAAACGGCCGCTTAAAGTTTTGCAACAGTCTGGTTTCCTGCCGCGCATGTCTATCCCCGCGTCAAAAGAACGACAGCTGTGATGTTCGTGTATCGATCAATTCTATCGATAACATTTCACTTAACACTACTTTCTATCTTATTTAACACCAAAGCACTCGATAGCTTGATTTTATAACACCTGAACAGATGCACTCAATAGTTGCAATTTGACAATTTTGTTTTATTAAGATGTTTATTTCCTCTTAAAGTGCTGTAATAAGTAAACATAAAGACAGGACTGATATTTTATAGATTTCGTATGGAAATTTCCAAAAACACAAAGTGTGACTTACTAAATGCCTGCCACATTATAGGTATAGTCAGAGTATAACTATAAAAAAATAAATCCGGGTATAATAATCGTGTCATCATTAACATATGTCCTCGATGGGACTCTAACCGGCAACCATAGCAGCCGTTCTAGTTCGCTACGCAAAGTAGACCTGTGTCAATCTCGATAAAAATTCTTTCGAAGCGCAGCACTATGGTAGTAAGTGGGTCGCCACAGTCCAGTGGGCGGTAACTAACCGTGGCGAATGATATCGATAGATTGGTCATGGTACTGATAAGGCTTATTGGGTCTGAAAAAATGTGTGAATGAACCCTTAGTGTAGGACCCAACTGTCGGCCGCGTAACTTGTCCTACGATGTGTTTCGCTATGAAAAAATCATTGAACGTGATCGTGAAAACAATTCCAAGTCGAAAGGTTCAGCATAACGTCAAAAACCACGTGATTTCAGCTGAAGTGACATCACAAACTTAAAAATACTGTAAGCATATTAGCTGAACTTTTGTCGCCATACTGACCGCAGATGTGTGTGTCTCTAAGCTAAGTATAGTAGGCCTACCGGACTTTCAGTCGCTTAGCAAAATGTGTTGCTTGCTAAGCAAAGTACCTAACAGATGCTACATGGTCTGCATGCATGTAAGGTCAGAATTACGCTGAACGCCACATAACTTCAGCTAATGTGTTACATATACGTGATCACAATAGATCCCTGACTATTTTTTAGCTTAGGATAAAATTACTATGAAGATAGTTCACTTTGTGATACCGGCACCAAATTTTAGTATGTTATTACTATGCCTACAATATTGACTGATAAAAAAACAACAAAGCATCAACAAAAAATCACCCAGAAAAACCGCCTCTTTGCTTCAACAATTAAGAACAATTTATCATAGCAATGCGTTTGACAGTAAACCACGCGGAAGCGACGTCCGCGCGTGACTCGTACCGACACAATTGACTCACATTAAACGTTGACGATATCACATCTTTTGGACAAAATGATCGTACAATTATGCGATTTTAATCTTAATCTTATAAGTGACATTGAAACACTCAACGGATAAACTGGACCTTCAACTACTATGAGTTACTTCTTGAAATACAGCACTCCCACTTGGAAAACAGTTGCTATAACTGGGTAACTACTCGTAACGAGTTCTTTAAATGAGTTTGTTATACTCGTAGAGACGTACTTTACACAGAGCTAAAGAAGGCGCCAAGTTAAACTCGCTCCTACATACCTGCACCTACTCGTATAGTTAGACAATAACCAGCCCATACAATAGAATAAAAAAGCAGATTAGTGTTTCACAAGTCGCAAACCGAACCCCGAAAGGAACTGCAGTTATTGTTAGTTTATTCAAATTGACACCGCGGCCGTTTCTTAAGATCCGCCTATCAAAATATTACATTGTTTCCTTAATAAAGGTCACGAGCCAAACCTCCACAGGTCAGAGATCGATAATCACAACAAACTTTCCCTTTATGCTTTCGTTGCACCAAATAATTACACCTGAAGATTCAACCTAAACTAATTTCGAAATAACATGCACGAAAATTTCAAGAATGACCTTTAAATATTTAAATAGGTATGTGTGCAATTATTGAAATTACAATGTTAATGCAGTGGCTAGCAGATCTACTTTTTGGTGAATAGGACCAATTTCACTTGTGAACAGTGCGTGCTACCGATCTTAAGCAATTGTTTACAGTGCGCTGCTAGTATCTTGCTCTTATATTATAACCTGAACATATTCATTAGAATTTTGAAAACAGGTTAGTAGTACCACAAGGTCAAGTTTTAAAAGAATTTTAAGCGTGCGAGTACGCAATCGCAGATTTAAAAATAAGCTATTCTGAACCAGTTAAGTGAATTCTACGAGTATTTAAAGTGAGGAGTTTCACGTGAAACATTTCATAATTCTGCTTCGTCGTGCGGCAACTCATGCGCGAACGTAACGAGGTTGGTGCGCCCGCGCATGTAATTACGATGATACTGCTCCGAATGTCACGCTTTTTGTCATCTCACGGATCACGTGACGGGACACGTTCCCATCACTATTTCTGACAAAAATGTGTGTTAAATTGAAGATGTTATTGTCAAAATATTTGTTACCCTTCAATGAACAGACAACGGCTCATCAAGCTTTACAATGTGACATTTTATATGTAATAACTACCTACAATTGTATTATGTACGATTTTCTTGCAACAAAAATTCAATAACCAACCAGTACAAAACGACAAAAATAAAGTTCGGAAAGTATAACTTTGACTTGTGGAACATAATCCCGCAAAAGTTACAGCTAGGTGGTAAAAAAATATATTCAACAATTAATAAAATCAGATACGGAATTCGAAATAATTTTACTAATCATGAAAAGTATTTCCAAACCACCTGGATCTCCAACCAACAACATAATATCGCATTGCATCCAACTTTGATCATAAGCCCACGCCTCATAAAAGCATAGAATCTCGCCTTGATAATTCGACAATCTACGTGCTATATGTCAATCAATAAACTTTATTTACATCGTTAAACATAATAGAGGTCTCTAATTAACATGACGGAACAGTAACAAGGTTGGAAATCTCTAAACCTGTATTACACAATTCAATGACTATCAATTGATGTTGCTTGAGGCCTAATATCTTAATATTCGGTTGAACGTTTAAACTGTACAATCGGTTTGGCATGTGGGTGTTTATTATTTGATTTTTATTGTTAATTACTTTGCCAATGGCTATAATAAATAACATTTTGTATGTTATTAATTAAAGTAAATATAGTACATAAGTGAATGGGCACTTACTACAGACAGATAATATGTAACCGCCCCATACTTCTTTTATTGGTTTATTAAAATAAATACAATTTGATAAAAGATTATGAGACATTAAACGTTATTCAAGTATGAATTAGAATTATACAGGGTGATTTTGTAATCACTATCAAATGTTTTTAATAAGTTCTATAGAACAATTTAACAATACAACTTTATCTTTATTTTTAAACGTAGCATTTTCGCGAAAAAAAATATTGTTAATCTAATTCGCATTATCCTTAATTTTTAAAGGTTAAGGCCTTATTTCGCGTACCATTTTGTCTATTAGGATTATATGTTGTTTTCTTTACGTAAATCGATTAAGTTACTGATTCTGAGTCGCTCCTAAAAATTTGGATACTGATTGCAAAGTCACCCTGTATCTGAACTCAGCCCTAAGAAAAGATTTCAACGCGTTAGAAGTTGAAGACACAGTGCCAAATAAATAACAATATTTTAACTCAATGACATAAAAGGATAAAATGTGTGAATACCCAAAGATGTATTCGAATGACGTCACAATATTATGAAAAGAAATAAGCTATTCATCGAACAAAACGCAATAAAAACAACACGACAGTTTCGTGGAATGATCCTCCCACTAATTTAGAGTTTTTATCAAAGTCGTGCCCAAGGTGAGTGGCCTAGGTTTTTGCAAAACTATTGTAACGATTCAAAACTTTTTTTATGGTTAACAATTAGTGTTATTGTTGATAGATTTCAATGACATTCCTAACGTAGGTTAATAAAACTAGCTACGTAGTTCTCGTAAAAGTTGTAAGTACTTGCATTTGAGTAAGAGTTACGGTTACGAAATCACTTTCAAGCCGACTTACTCGTAGGTTTAATTTTCAACAACATTTTATCAAGAAAATAACTTATTCACTGTCAAATTACTTAAAAAGAAAATGATAAATGGTCACCAGGGCTTCCTAAACTGTGCGTTGCAACACTCTAGGACAGAAAGGGAATCACAATAAAAAAGGTTTACTGACCTAGACCTAGTGTTTCAGACTTAGTTCGTTTAAAATTTTTCCTCAAGAAAAATGCTTTCGTATTTTATAGTCAGTATGAAACATCAGATTCTCTAGTGAACTTCTCTATGTGTAAATAATGAACCATTTTTCACATCTCTTAAATGGGGTCAAATTATCGAAGCAAAATCTATGACAGATGACATACATTATCTAAATGCACATGACAGACAAGTTAAATGATTCGTAACAGTAATACTTAAAAAAAGATATTTCCCACACATTAAAAAACAAGTTTTACCGCAGTCATTGAAGACGGATGTTTATTTATACAAATGAGCGACAAACATTTGCCGTCCATTGCATGATTGGAGGCATAACGCTGACGTCACGAGCGAAAGTGACACTCTTCGGCTCGAAACATATAACTCGACATATTTATTGGGGGTCGGATTTGCATAAAGTCGCGGGCGAAGACCCCAATACTAGGGCTGTCAACAATTTAATCAAATTTTCAATTAATAAAACTTACAAATACCAGAAACTTAATATTTAAGGCTTGTCATTTTTGGTTATTTGCAATTTGGACAGGCGCTATCTAAACTAACTTTTTACCACTACAAGTTGTTTTTTTATATTGGCAACCCTATGTAAACGCATATCAACACGCATTTTTCCGCGCATTTGAATGAAAATCCAAGGTTATCTACGTTTCGCTGAGAAAAGGTAAAGTTATTGTTCTCAGAGTAGGTACATAGTTGCAGTTAATGGCATGTATAAATCACTGTAGTACCTAACTGGCACTTCTTAAAACGGCAACGTTTGTAAATCCTTGTAAATGATACCTAGTTTGTACAAAAACACAACAATAGTTAACATAATAATTAGGTTCCGCATCCGAAATATGAATAACATGTGTAAACAATAGAATAGATGTTTTTATATTAATAACAGCATACACTGGACGAACATAAGTACCTATATTTATTTACTTGCCAGTTAAAATAACTGTACAAGTAGTCACACGTTTTATTTGTAGGTATACTACTTTATACACGAGACCAAGAAGCGCAGACCACCGACTTTTAATTAGCCGATAGTTGGACCGGGCTGTTGATCAGTATGGAGATTTATGAAAGTGCGCACATTACACTGATTTGGTATCGGCCGATTCTTCATACAAATTTGAATCGGGCCCAACTATCGGTCAACTAAAAATCGATGATCTGCGCCCTTGCTCCTAGGCAAACGCCCGGTTTCTTAATTAAGACAGTTTGAGTATCAGCTAATCATGTAAAGTGCAGGTTTGACCCCTATCTTAATAAATCTTTAAGTTCCACTGTTTTACCCAGTAAATACATATTAATTTGATATTCAAAGATACCCAAGTTAAGGAGTGTGGGAAGACAGACTCTGAAAAAGAATTCCGCTTTTTTGCATTTCGCATGATAACTTATTCTTATCTTATCAAATCTCGCACACGCGTTGCCGCAACCTACTATTTTCCTCTACTAGAGACTCACCCTCAGAATTTATTTATTTTTAAACTTCTTCTTCTTATCGAGTCGACAACAAACCTACACAGTGTCAGCCCAAAACTCCGCCACAAGAATGGCGTTGTCAGCAGAATCCTCCTGAGTGCAGTTGCTCGGGCACTCAGGGCACGACATCAGGTGCTTCATCGACTGGGGAACAAAACCGCACCTGCACTCCATATTTGAGCCATCCAAGAATCCCCACCTGACCAGATATTTTTAAACTGTACTTAAGGTAGGTAGGTAGGTAGGTAAGTCTGTAACTGACTTAATGCATTAATTTCAAAATGCGTTTCAGTACTTACTAATTTTTTCAGGTTGAAATACTTATACTCTTCTCAGGTCATGTCGTCATCACATGCAAATTTTGCTTACCTGAAAAGAAAAAACAAATTTAGAAACATTCGTCATAAAAAGTAAAAGCTTATTAACCAAGAGCAGTGGACGTCTTTTGGCTGAAACGAACGAACGAACGAACCAAGAGCTAATGTAATGTCACTGACTCTACATTTTCACTCTTTAAAGTAAAATTTTCCTCGTCATGTTTGTTACAACCTTTTTAGGAGGATAATGTTAAGCTGTTAAACTTACTGACCCCCATTAGTAAAGTAGTAAGCTAAGAGACTATTCACAGGTTTCACACGTACTGTTAGTTCAAATTAAAACACGGTTAAAACTATTTAACAAAAGGTTATTGATGCGACATTGCCGCGGCCTCGTTTTGTCTAATACTAAAGGTTGGTATGTATAGTCCACGACAATATACTCTAGCAAAATATAGACGACTAACATTGACGCTAAATTATTTATTTCCCTAGAGATTTGCTCAAATTAATTTGTGGCTGCAATGTAAAATAATATGCAGATCATTGTGACAGTTCAATGTTTTATTACAGAACATTTATACCACATTATTTTAAAGAATGCCAAAATTTATCAAGCCGATTGTACATGTACACGTACAAAAACGTGGGAAGGCTCCGCATGCAAATTGAGGATTTGATCTGTCATGTCCGCTAGAGGTCGCCCGTGACAATAGATCGATGTGTGGGCTCACTTGTCTTCGTTATTTGATAATCCATCTACGTTGGGAACTTGAGACCACCACGTGGTCTAATGTGGGCACCAATGATATCATATTGTAAACATACGTATTAGTACTAATTTTGTCTATGACACTAGCCTAACATGCAATATTGACTTCGCTATTGCAATACAATATTTACAATTACCGAGTATTACATTACCAAGTATATCTTGCTTCAATATGTTTATTCAACAGCATATCAGACTGTATATTTTTGTTGCAATCTCACTCTTATTTCAACTTCATAAGATTCACATATCAGCTTGATTTGCATTCGTCCTGACATTAGCGCATCAATACACAGCATACTAAATAAAGTATTTCCCAGTAATTTTCCGAAACGGAAAACGAACAGCCAAAATGCAATGTTAAATAATAAATAAATAGATTCAGGTCTATAAGGAAACATTATAATAGAATTCTCATTGCAAATGCGTTTCACAAAGCCTTGTAGTATGCAAATGTTTGTCTAAACGCAAAATACTTGAAGCCTGTGCTAAACGATGCCTATTTAGCACAGTAGATTGGAACAACCGCAAGCTTCCTTGTGCTAAGTTATGCAAGTGATATTGTAAGCTTTATTTTTCTATTAACTTTCTAAATTATGCGCTAAAAGCTGTGTAATTATGTCATATTGTGACGAGTTAACCATTTCAAATCAACTTTATTATCGTTATTTGTTATATCATTTTTTTCTAATTTCTTCAGATATCCTAACTACTATACGAGAACCTTTATTCTTCTGTGATATTTTAATTTGACGTTTATAGACGTTACAAATGATGTCACAGAGGAAAATAAGGGTTCTTTACATTTTCGGCCTGGACAACTTTTCGACATCGCGTTGTAAAAGCTGGAAAATATTTTTGTTTGTATCCTCGCCTAGATGTCACATTTCACATGCCAAACAATGAAGTAGGTAGGAACTTAGTTATAACTGGTTGCCGTGCTGCATTTGATTAGACCAATTACCAAAAATAATTTATGCTAATCAATTAGTCGAATATTTTTTATCATTAAGCTTTAATAGTCACTCCAGCAACTAGTTTGGAGATTAAAAAAGACAATTTACTTCGTGGTTGATCCATTACCAAACTGACGAATGCAAAACCTTGGTTGTGAAGCTGCGATGATAAAAACGTAATGAAACGTTATGTAACTGACATAGTTAACTCAGATAGACGAACACGCGAGGTGGCTAAGGCCCATGCCATAATAGCTTGGGTTCTAGGGACACAAAGAAATTATGTGACATTTTCTCTATAAAAAAATACAAACTTTAATCTAAAACTAGTCTATAGTCTTTCCGTGTAGCCAGCGTTGGGAGTCGTATAGGCAGAGTCCTCAATATTTTGCTTCTTCGTGCTCTTCCAATGAAGACCGAATAAATGACGGCGATGAAAAACGTTTCCTTATTTCTTCCTCATTTATGTTACGATTGTAAATAATATAAGATCGACTCGAATAAATAAATACCTAATACAAATCTTGTTCTAAACTATGCAACGGCTAGGTGACACGCTCTAGACAACACACAATAACTAATACAAGAATTTTGATAAAACTTTACAAAATAGCATTAGCCGAAATACATGCAGGCGAAGCTAACAAATATGTTATTTTGTTTAGAAAACCAACAGCGTAAATATTTCAAATAAATAAATCAAATTTTTATACTTAACTAAGTAACTACCAACCTACCAAGAGTAAAGCGAAGTCTAGTAGGTACTTACATGTGACCTAAGCCTTAGGAGTGAATTCATCTGAAACTAGCACTCATGAAATTAACTATGTCATGCGATCTCAGGGTATCTGAGAAGCATTTGGTATTGCGTATGCTGTCATTTTAGCATGCAATTTTTGATACGTTTTTTAATTTTGTTTTAGGCTCTATTTCAATGAATTTAACTTTAGTTAATAATGATGAAAGGGGAAGCTAAATAATATTTAACTACATACACAATTTCAATCCTAATGAACATACCCACAGTGGAAACCTTAGCAACATGTACAAAACGATCATTATGCTACGTAGTTCTACAATATCCGCTTGAAGTGTAATTCTGACATCAAAACATGTCTATTTAGACTAAAAAATCATATTTACAAAAAAGACACAAGAGCAGGATCCTCTTGGAATAGAAGAGCAAAAAGCGGCTGAAGAAGATAATCGCGCCTTCACGACACCATAATTAGCCGCAATAAAAACAGATTTAAGCCGAAATCTGCTTTAAGCACGAACACCACAAGGCCGCTTGCAATTACAAAGCACACGGCCGAAGTTAAATGAATGAATAAATTAAACTTTGAAGAGTTTACACAATCTATGCATTTTTACCAATCATTTTATTTTCCTCGCTCCAACACTAAACTAACAATATTTAAGGTAATGTGTGAAATCTTCCAATAAAATGTACTCACATTTTGAGCAATCTACCTAAGGCCATATATTCGTTTTCGATGGAATAACATTTACCTAATATCTAGAGAAATTACCTCTTAATATATTTACATATTTAAGTAAAGATTTCAGGGTCTTAACTACTAAGAAAATAAACACAATAGAAAATCAATATACTTACCTACTACACTCAGCGGCACGGAATTTGGCCCAAGCCTAAATAATCAGATATGAGGCCAAATAGGTGTTGTATGCCTAAGTTTCGTGTGACTTGTGAACAAAACATTTGTTTTTGTTAATTTAAGAGGCTAGATTCATAAAAAAAATCTTCTGTTTAACTTTTGTGACTCTAGAACCGCATTTCGTTGTTGTAGCGCAAAGAGTACGGGTAAAGTTTAAATTCGATATTAAATGTTGTAATGGTTGGGCGTTTTGTTTCTTGTTTTTAAATTAATCGTAGGGTTATTCTCGTATCCATTATTTAAGAATAATGCCCATTACTCCAGCTCAAGTTGCTTAAATAGTGTTGCTTAGAAGTCGAGGGCGTATGCAGCGGGAGATGGCAGAAACTTTAAATTTATCGCGTAAAAACTTAAAATATGCGTTAAAAAGGCATGGCCAGATCGCCCTTTATACAATAAGACCAAGAAGTGGGGAATTAAGGTGTATGTCAGCGCGCGATGACCGGGTTATCGTACTTGCAATATCAAGAAATCGGGTTCTCAGTACGTTTGAGATACGCCAGCGTTTACCATCAGCAGGCCCAATGAATGTCAGTGAGCACACAATAAGAAGAAGGGTGGAGCAACTTAACTTGCATACTTAAAGACCAGCTCAAGGACCAGAACTTCTCCGATACCTTCGCGAAGTGTGACTTAGGTTTCGTAGAGAACAAGCAAATTGGACACAAGGCCAATGGATTAAACTCTTTATGAAAACTGTCTGTTTGCGTAGTAACTCTTCTCCGCACCTTCTCCATACACTTCCACGGCCGTCTGGAGCTCTTAAGGTGACTCTGCAATCATCGATCCATACAACTTTACTCCATTAGTCTAACGTCCAATTTGCATGTTCTCTAGAAAATGTAAGTCGCACTTCGCAAAGGTATCGGAGAAGTTCTGGCCCTCGAGCTGGTCTTCGAATCTGCAGGTTACGTTGCTCCAACCTTCTTCTTATTATGTGCTCACTGACATTCCCTGGGCTTGCTGTTTGTAAACGCTGGCGTATCTCAAACGTACTGAGAACCCGATTTCTTGATATCGCAAGTACGATAATCCGGTCATCGCGTGCTGACATACACCTTAATTCCCCACTTCTTGGTCTTCTTGTGTAAAGGACGATCTGACCAAGCCTTTTTAATGCATATTTAAAGTTTTTACGCGATAAATTTAATGTTTCTGCCATCTCCCGCTGCGTACACCCTCGACTTTAAATAACACTATTTGAGCAAATTGAGCTGGAGTAATGGGCATTATTCTCAAATTATGAAAACGAGAATAACCCTAAGATTAATTTGAAAACAGAAAACAAAACGCCAAAGCCTTACAACATTTAATATCGAATTTAAACTTTCCCGTACTCTTTGCGCTCCAACAACGAAATGCGGTTCTAGAGTCACAAAAGTTAAACAGAAGATTTTTTTTATGAATCTAGCCTCTTAAATTAACAAAAACAAATGTTTTTATAACATGTCACACGAAACTTAGGCATACAACACCTATTTGGCCTCATATCTGGTTTTTTAGGCTTGGGCCAAATTCCGTGCCGCTGAGTGTATTTAGGGTTCCGTAGCCAAATGGCAAAAAACGGAACCCACGTGGTTTCACCCATGAATCAACGCGTCCACTACACAACTCCCTATTCATTATTTCTACACTTCTAGCTCATAGCTAATACGGGTATTGAAAGGGAAACTTGATGGTAAAGTCACTCGACCATAAAAAATTCAATTAACAGCACAAAAAACCTTACAACACTTTGGACCCTTTCGACAACGATGGTGAACGAGAGTGTGACTTGGGAACCATATTGCAATGTATAAATAAATAAAACGTTAAGGTTGTCAACTTGAGATATGGATCGGAGTTTAAAATTCAAGACTGCATTACTTCACATTATTTAATGCTTGATAAAGTGCCATCTACATGACACATACATGACTTTTGAAAAATATTTTTGTAGTTTCTTCAAATTTCTTAGAAGTTTAGTAGCTCTACTTTTTTTGCGAGAAGCAATTTGTGATTCTGTGATTTACTCTAAAACATGCGATGTCAAGAAGACACTTATTGAGATGGAAGTTAGAAACTATTTTTTAAAGATTCTCCAAAAAAGTGTTTTCGATTACGAAAATAATTTTAAAAATAGAGTTCAAGTAGGTAAAAAGTTGTAAAATTATTGCAACTAATCAGTAAACAGTATAAAATAAACACAAATCAGGCATATAAATCTTGCGTAACTACGAATGAGCATAATAAAAGCAATTGCCACTGATTACCGGATAACACATGCTATTTAGGAACTCCTAAGTAAGTACTCTCACTTAACACCAGGTGCGATTGCGGTCAAATACCTGCCTTGTCTAGCATAAAAAAAAAAAAAAAAAAAAAAAAAAAAACTTCCTATTGTTTGACCCCGGAATAAGATGTGCTTAACATAGATGATAATAATAGAGCGTTAAATTTTTGTTTACTAATTTCACGCTTAAATTGCCGGCAAATAAACAAATGAAGGTCGCTTCTTTACATTGAAGGGTTAATTCATGGGCATGCACGATAAATTAAATGCCCCATCAACACTGTTATTAAAATTAAAATGAAAAGGGAAAATTCTGAGTCATTTCGATATTTGAATTTCAAACTAAATAAAAACAAGACACGATCGGTAAAAGTGAGAGTTAATGGTGAAGTAACTGGCTGTAAATGCTGTGATTTGATGACGCTAAAAGAAAAAGTAAAGTCTGCATACATAAGTGGCAACAACCCTAAAGTTTTTTTGAGACGAAGTAATCCGTAGCGGAGTTTCGGAACGTCTCGCTTCGCAATGTTTGGCGAAACATCACAGAATATAGTCGCTGTGAAGGCCGTCTCTTCTAATCTTTCATGTTTTCACTTATCAACTAATTAAAATAATCTAAAACCACGAAAAGAAAAAAGATAAGCAGAAACACTTGTACAGTGTTTACATAATTATCTAAGAAAAGTTCATATTTATCTTTATAGTTGTAAATAACTGATTTATTTTCTGTAAATAGTTACAGCTTTTAGAAAGCACCTAGAATGCATGTCTTTCCCCAAGATGGATCATCACTCAATGCAAAGAACATTGCCTTACAGCTGGCAATACATATAATTGTATACCCTTCCATGACGATTAGTTTTTACAATAAAAGTTAACTTGTAAGTATCATATCATTCATGGGACATAACCTGCTCACACTCCCTAAGCATTGTAATTTATGTTCCATTGTATTAAGTATCTTAATAATGAACCATTAATTAACTTCAATGTATTAAACAATAATTAAAGGGCATCTAACGAATGGGACATAAATAATCCACAATTAGCCAATGACTAGCTAATGCTTTGCCATTTAGCGTAAAATTGCACCGAAATGAGTCCTAGTTACTTTTGATTAAATATGCTCAGCTGAACGAATTTGCATGAAGCTGTGATGAAATTAAGGCTGTGGGCACACGATAACACCTAACTGTCCATGATAGAAGAATACGAGATATAATAAAGTATCTATAGCTTTACTACCACGCATAGATTCAAATTGTGTTGATAATGTTAGCTTCCTAAACCCTCTAGAACAGTGGTTCTTAACCGGTGGTCCGCGGACCACTGGTGGTCCCTGGAGACATTCCAAGTGGTCCACGAAGACATCGTTTTAAACAAGTGACGTGACGTGATGAGTCGAGTCACCACAATGCAAACGGCGCACAGTGGGCGAGAAATCGACCTCCCCTTTCATAGGATTTTGAAAAAAAAATAAGTGGTCCCTGTCAAGACAGAAATTTGGTAAAACGGTCCCTCGTGACTTAAAGGTTAAGAACCACTGCTCTAGAACATAGCCGGGTAAAGCGAGTCATGTTCCCATTCATTAGGTAGTCATCTCATGCATGCTGTCTGATAGATAGGTATAGTTACCATCTGAACAATAAATTAGGGTACCTTACCTGCTAATTAGTGACAATTAATATCTATAATCCAGCAGTGCGCATTAGTGTAGACGCAGCCTAAACAAGAGCAGAAGACTAACGAAATAGAAACTTATCCCAGCCTATTATTTGCTCGTTATTTTGACTCGGTATTTGCTCACAAAATTACCGATTGCTAACAGGTTGTAATAAAGCATTCACGGTAAGTTATATTCAAACGCTTTGAACAATTTCGCCATTTTGATGTCGCCAAATGGAGCCAGTTAAATGTGCGTTAAAACAACGCAATTTAGACTAATATTTTAACGTGACTATGATCTTGAACTATTTTTTTCTTTCTATGCTTTCATATTATGATGACTGTCATATTAATTTATTGAAACAGATGTTACACATTATGGTAATTACGAAATAACTTAATATGTGCTAGATACCATATTAGTTATAATAGCACAGTCGTCAGAATATAAGTCTATGAATTTTTATTGCATTAAACTTATATAAACCCCTCTCTTTTTGCGTCGGGGGTTAAAAAAATAGCACCTATTACAGATGTCACAGAGATTACCTCGATGCGCTGTCATCTCTCATACGTCACATCAAGCTAACCATTCTGGTCTCTTATGTACTTGTAACATGGACGATTTTGCAAAAAAATGTAGTCTGATGTGCTGTCAACTGTACATAAATTGTAGGCCCACACAGGAAGGCATATTATTTTGTCGAACCCACAACTCAAACAAGTTTCGTATTTATTTTAAGATTCCAACTTTAAAACAATCTGATAAAGTTTACACGCCGTAATTATTACTCTTGACTTGAGAATTTTATAAAAAACACATTAATACATAAGATCGTAAAACTCGATATCATCTAATGGATCGTGTTCACAAGACATTAAAATAATAAGCCAAGTAAATAATGTTTTTAGACTTATGATTACATTTTATTATGTGTAGGTATTAGGCAAGTGGTATCAGTAATGTCAATGTAAGAATTTTTTTAATATTTATCAAGTCACGTTTAATTCTCAGGGACATTAAAACTGATTGTTTATGGTTTTTAAATTGGAAAGAATGGAAATTGAGAGAAAAAAACAGACCGATCTCGAACGGGCATTAAAGGACGACAGTACCTACTCTTGGCACCATTGAAATTGACAGCTTATTAGCCACTATCATTAATGAATCGCATGTTACTTTATTAAGCCATATATTAATTCATTAGGCAACATTTGTTGATAAACTATTTATGACTAGTGTGAAACAAGTTTACCATAAACACAGGTTTCTGAAACTTGGCCGTCCACACTTGCTCTCATCTCATAGCGGGGAGCACGGTATCATGTATCATAAACAATGCTTCATCACCTATGTTTATGGACTGTTTATAAACTGTTTACAGAGATGATGAAACATTATGAAACATTGTTTATGAACAGTTTATAAACAGTGTTTATTAACAAATGTGCCTAATTAATTAATATATGGCTTAATAAAGTAACATGCGATTTATTAATGATAGTGGCTAATAAGCAGTCAATTTCAATGGTGCCAAGAGTAGGTACTGTCATCCTTTAATACCCGTTTCGAGATCGGTCTGTTTTTTTCTCTCAATTTCCATTCTTTCCAATTTAAAAACCATAAATCATTTTGAATTAGACATACTTACTCGTATTAAAACAAACATTGCAGCTGTTTTGATGTTAACGCACTTAAAAAGTAAACATTTTACTACACGTTTTTACATTTTTCAACCATCGCATCTTCTTTGTTGCGCAAAACTTGAAGGCACAAGGTTCGTGACCCGTCAGAAGTAATTAAATGAAGCTACCTGATCCAAACAAAGATTTTTTCCAGCGTTTCGTGATCTAACATTATCTTTGATTTTTGTAATTAAAATATCGGCATAATTGACGGCAAGGTTAGTTTGGGTTGGAATAATGATTAGTATTATGGAAATAAGCACGTGCAATACGGTCATTGAAAACGGTCTGGACTTAAGATACCTTCAGATTCTTCTAAGCCCTTTACCTTGCTTTGAAAAACCATTTATGAACTCTTCTTTTTATTCCAAACTGCACTGGGTTTACTTCGCTTTAGAAAGCCAATGGCCAAAACCTTTACAAATAAATATTATCCATTTTATTGGGAATGAAATTATACCCTTGCCATCATCCATGTTGTTGTCTCAACCAAAATCGTTACCTGGCCGCTACTTAACCATCTGACCACTATGTATACTCAAAAGGCCAAAACCATTGTTTCGAAAATAAAACCTGTCCCACGATGTTATCGTTGAACGTTTTTGAACTAGCCTATCCGCACACCCATAAAGGCGTATTACAACAAATAGTTCTGTGAAGTGGGGATTATCTAAAACGATGTTCGTATAAGTTTTAGTATGTATATGTTTACAAAATTGCCCATGCACGACTGTTTGTACGGCGGTGACCCACTTGCAGGCGCGACCTTCTCATCGCTTGAACTCTCAACTTAGAAGGGTGTGGGCCAAGTAGCTATGATTACGCGGATACTGAAATTCCATCTTTCATGAAATAAGCCTCATACTGAAATGAAATAGTTTATTCAGTACATAGGTCCTTTCCAAGGCACTTATACACGTCCCAAATATACCTTGCCCTACCATCACTTCGGGACAACACATGGGCTGGTGCTGAGAAGAAGTGGCGGAAGAAACTCAGTCACCTTTGTCTGCCTCTTTTTCAATCTAATAATGTAAGTACCTCTCTTATAGTCTTGAGAGCATGCCTCTACATAATCCCTCATGGAAAAGTGAACTAAGATCTGATTGGAGCCATTGCAACGGATCCAAGAAGACTGAACACACACAATATAGCTGGAGAAGCTGACAGGCTGACTCCCAGATAGTGTTTAATAATAGGTAGGTAAACTCAGCTATTAATATCAGACAACGCAACCAAGTCTAGTCTAGGGTATCCACCAATCGTCGACTATACTGTCTTCCGCAACCAGTATTTCTTTCATCTTTTGATCGACTCTCTCTTCTTTTACCCGAACGATATCTTTGAATACACTGTTCTATTTTAGGAACTTGGTATTGACACAAGCAGAAACGTTTCCTTACCACTTGGACCACCCACCACAGCTACCATGAATCGTGGGTTGTGCATTTACGCCATTTTAAAGGACGCGCTAAGGCATTACCTTCTTATTCTTGGCCTGTACTAAAGTACTTGGAATCCAATAAATCGTAATAATCGATAATAGCTTATTACGAACTGTATAGAAGCACAATGATTAGGTACTGGTTTTATTAGAACTCCAATTTAGACGTAAGTGAACGTAAAATTATATCAGAAATGTGTTGCATTAGTGTTGAACTTGTATAATGATGAACGGAAATGATGAAACAAAATTCTGGAATAAAGTTCTATGACCAGTTATCAAAAACCAAAATTGTACTATAATTGTATAAAATTTTTATGTACTTATGTAGGTACCTAATTATTATTTGAAAAGACGACATAACATCGCACTAGCATTTTGTTGATAGACTGCAGTTATTAACTAAGGGGTAATACAAAAGCAATTCCCAAAGCCATCCAGCAATTTTATGGCACATTGTAATCAACATCACACATAAACACAGCAGTAATAACTTGACACGTCATTTTCATAATAATACCACAGAATAATAATAAATAATACGACATGCACTAACCGCATCCATATTAGCGTATGAATAAATACTTTAGATATTTCAATATCCAACAATAACAACTTCAGTAAGCGTGTGTGACAAGCAAATTGCCCGTATGATGCGCGAGGGTCAAGGTTCGCTCCCAGGTCGCGCACGATTAGGCACAAATAGATAATTATAATTAACAGCTAAATGATGGGTACTAACGCTTCCTTATAACATGCATGTGGGTTTTTATGTGGTCCATAAGTTTGGTTATTAAGGTTGTTTTTATATTTTTGTATGTAAGTTCCGTGTCAATTAATTTAAAAAATAAGTCGTGTCTCCAACTTTTTTAGATTTTTTTGGATTACACGGTCCAATTAGGAAAATGTATGTATTTAAGCAGCAGAATCAACACTTTTAGTTCGTGCGCTTTAGCCAGAATCATAAATGTTTTTATTTAAATTAGTTAATAAAATACAATCTTTAAATCAATAATTAAAAAGCAAGCGGAAGGTCGTGGGTTCAATTCCCGCCTTAGGCAGTTCGATTTTTTCAAGTTATTTATAATTTTCAAAAAAAAAATACAATCTTCCTCTATTTATCCGACTATGCCAGAAGGTTATTTAATTTATGTAATAAATAGCTTCTGGCATGGTTATTGATTTAAATCTAAGAGTTTAGAAATACCTTTCATGGGTGTAACATACTCAAACATGTCATTGTCAAGATGTTTTATCTACCAACTAAAATTAATTTCTCCAGCACCAATAGCCGATAACCTTTAATTCTTAAGTATGTACTTATGACGTGAATGATCATTACATAACCAATACGATTTCCATTCCATATAGCACGGATTTTTAAACCGGTTATATGTATAACTAGCTGTGCATGCGACTTCGTACACGTGAAAATAGTTTGAATAATATTTCCCGTATTTGCAACAATTTTCTTTACTGCTCCGCCAGTCCGCCCCTATTAGCTGTAATAGGGTTATATTATACTAGCAGTGCCCGCGACTTCGTACGCGTGAAAATCATTTTTGCTCTGCACCTATTATTACTCGTAGCGTGATGGTATATTATAGCCTATAGCCTTCCTCGATAAATGGGCTATCTAACACTGAAAGAATTTTTCAAATCGAACCGGTAGTTCCTGAGATTAGCGCGTTCAAGTAAACAAACAAACAAACAAACTCTTCAGCTTTATAATATTAGTATAGATAACTTAAAATCGTCCTCGATAAATGGGCTATCCAACACAAAAATATTTTTTTCAAATCGGACCAATAGTTCCTGAGATTAGCGCGTTCAAGCAAACATACAAACTCTTCAGCTTTATAATATTAGTATAGTATAGATGATATTGTGTGTTAAAAATTAAACTGCGTAAGGAAGCCAATGAAGAATCGTGACTGAGGATTCTGATTCGACAATTAGGTAGTTTAAAAATAACTTGTTAAAGTAATTAAGCGAAGAAGATCTTGGCTAACTGAGCCTTGTTATTTACAAAGCTTCCAAATCCGTGTTGTGCGCGTCATAATTTTAAGTTTAATTGTTTCATTGATCGAAGTAAATAAGCTTAAATGGCAATGAGGTGTTCTACTCCGTAAAGCGTGATGGTCATTGGAATCAAGAAGTACCAAAGTCGAGACTGCATCTTGATAATCACAGCATATGAAACCCTTGAACAGCTTGAAGCTAGAATTATGTGGGTTTTTAAGAAAAGTTATGTCTTGATATTATTAATTTTAAAATGTCAACCACCGTTGATAAAAGTTGGAAAAATAACCCTGAATCTGGCGTAGCGTGCATTTGAAGAGATCTATTTTTAGTATCATACACGAAACTTGGCTATTTGTGACGATGAATCTATAAAGTGGCCGTCAAAAAAAGGAAAACCGTTTTCCTATAAAACCAGATATTCAAATGACGCACACACCCACAGAGTTTTCCGAAAACAACGTAGGTGTTGACACTCAGCGCCTTTGTTCCGTACAATATTGCAAAGCAAACATCGTAAATCCATTCTGAGAACGTCAATAAACCAATAAGCAAGGGTCTACTCCGAAAAACAGTCAACATTTATATGTACATCTCATTTCATTTTCAATAGATATGAAAGAGACGGCTATATCGAAATCGAATTTCAGAGTAGGACCTTCGATTGGTTCGAGCTAAAGCTCACATTATGGGCAAACAAGTAAACGTTGAGATGGTCATGTCACCTTTAAAGGACAGATCAAGAGTGAGATTCTTTGCTGATGGGTAATATTTATAGTTGTTTGCTGTACTAATATTATGAACATGATATTGTTAATTTTAAAAGAGTATAATTATTAATTACTAGAGTTACTGTTGGTTGTGAATTGTCATCTACTAATATTAAAACTACAAACTACATATATAGGGCTGTTACGACCCATCTGGATATATCGAATCCATCAGTCGAGTCGCCAATCTTGTGGCGGAGTTTTGGGCTGACACTGTGTAGGTTTGTTATCGACACGAAAAGAAGAAGATCAGTCGAGTGTCCAGCTCTCTTAACTACTGAACTAAATAAGGCGACAATATTAGTTGTATTATCTGAGATGCAGTCTCAGAATCTCAGATTTACAGTAGATATAGGCTTCTTCAAGGCAGAGTAAATAGTCACTTGCAGGGCATGTATCATCCTAGACTGAATCTCACTTAACATCAGGCGTGATTGCAGTCAAATACCTGCTTTGTACATACATAAGTGCCACTTGTGGTCTAAACTGAATAAATATTTTTGATTTTGATTTGATTTTGTTCTGCATAAAAAACATCAGACTACATTTTTGTTGCAAAATAACTCTATTTTATTGCCACTACATAAGATGCGGAAGACGTAACGTGGGCAGGTGGTCGCTAGAAGAACCTGGACGCGGGCAACGCAGGACCGATTGTTATGGAAATCCTTGGGAAGCCTTTGTCCTGCAGTGGACGTCAGTGCTTAGTTTAACATAGTCTCGTTTGTACATAACATTCAATTATTTTATTTTCATATTCTAGTCGCCTTGTCCCCGACGACCTAGCCACAGTTTGTATGACCTGCGCACGCGTCGGTGCCATCCTCGAGCTCTATCGACCTGAATCTGAGATGTCAATCATTGTTCCAGCGAATGATTGGTGGCTTGCTAATTGCTGTTTAACAATGGCCGGTAATTATTTACTTTTCATGACCTACTTGAAACAATGTTCATGCAACTCAAGGGTTTGTATCGCTAGTGATTATGGCACATATTTTATGATTGACTTTAGTCAAGAAAAATTGTCCTACAATTTGTTAACTCACTGTCGAAAAGAGTGGTTAAAATACCTACCATGCCATCCAAGTTTTGTTCCATTATCTACGTTTATAAATGTTCACTTTTCTGAATATATTCAGCATACTAATAAAATGGGTGGGCCATATACAATTGTCAACTTATTCACACATTAATAAACTCCAATGCGTTTTTTAAGGAAATTCGCATTAACCTCGTAATAATGTCTGGTCCTCCCTTTGTTCTCGGCCGCCATATTTTATTTAAATGTGCTTGCGTTTTCACAAAGAAAAACATACGGCGCAGGCGCAAGCAAGCATTCCGAGAAGTAATTGGATTAATGTGGGGTAGAGCCGGCCTGGCATGACAATGCGGCCTATCACTAATGCACAGCACAACCGAAGCAGCCAGTGCATTAGTAAAACAGTTGGTCAAGCTACAAAAAGTTATCCTAGTTATGATCATCGAAGGAAGACCTGACTGAAATCTCACTACATTGATTTTATTTCTCTTAGAATCATTATATTGAATACCATTTCATCATTTTAAACTTCGACTAAAACGAACATTTGCGAGTGGCAGTCTAGCATACCAGCTGACTTTACGTAAAACCTGAGTAAATAATATGTATTACTATCTGAAGGACGATAAAACCGTTTGTGACCCCTTTAAAAAAATGATAAAATATTTTTGTCTAATGCAAGAACAAATCGTGTTAGTAGAGTACGAATTTTAAAAAATAAATTGAGTACGTACTGTAAAAACAATACTGGAAATATCCCCATAACAAAAGTCTATTTTCCCTATTTATTTTTCATTGGAACAGCAATAAATCACATACGTGCGGTTGAAATGGTTTTCAAGGTTTCAAGATGTTTATCGGTTTTCCTTGCACTGTGACTAATGTTAGGTATTCCACACACTTGCACATCTAGACTGCCGATAAATTGATGCTTCTTACCTACTGATTACTCCATTTTAGTAGGAATCGATGTCACTGGTTTACTAGAAAAAGGCAATGTTAGAAAACGAATCTAATTGTTTGAACTAGGACGGCGAATGTTCCAAATATGTAATTTGTTGCGTTGAGAAATTGTAGGTTTAACAACTAGCATTACCGCAATTGTTCAATTATTTGGCCCAAATGTCAGACATGAAGGCTTCTGCGAGAAACTTATTACTTTATCCACAATAGCCACTTTTTCTATTATTTCTGTTCCCCAATCAGCTTTTTACTAATATAGAGGACTGATGCCCGTTTTCACCATGAATCCCTTTTAAGTGACCCTTTTGGTAACGTATAACATGGATTTTGTTTCCATAGGGATCACATAAAAATTAGGGATTGATGGTGAGAACGGGCATGACTCTACCATATAACTGTGATACAGTCAGTGTGATATCCAAAGTAGCCAAAAAGTTCGCAACATATCTTTGTTAGAATTAGAATAAGGTGTGGTGGTCACGAACTTTTAACGCTGTCTGTACATACTGGTATATTGTATGTAATTAATATTGGTATGTGTATGATATGCAATTGAAAGTTACGTCCCCTCGTGAATGCGTTACTGCTAAACGGTCACGAAGGCGCATTAAACTATTAACCGAGTTCATTAAACAATCAGGTCAATTAATATGAGCTTCAGATTAACAGATGTACGCAATACAATTAATTTCGATGCTTTTACTTAATTAATCACTTATCCATTACATGATTTGACCTTAAGTACTGGCAGTGATACCAAACATTTTTTTTAGTTAGAAAAAGCCCGCGAGCTGGTAGTGATTCAAATTCAAATTCAAAACGTTTATTTGCCAAAAACACAGTAATACAGGGTGACAATATTAATTTGGAAAGATTAGATTGGAAATTAAATTAGGTCGGATAAGGTACTTTTGGAAAGCATTGGGGGAGGCCTATGTTCAGCAGTGGACGTCCTATGGTTGAAATGATGATCTTCTTCTTTTCGTGTCGACAACAAACCTACACAGTGTCAGCCCAAAACTCCGCCACAAGAGTGGCGTTGTCAGTTGCACTCATCAAATCCTCCTGAGTGCAGTTGCTTGGGCACTCAGGGCATGATGATGTATGAAATGATGATGATGATGTACTTTTAATACGAGTATGAAATGTATGAATTGCTATTTATTTATTAATTTTAATTAATGATCATCAATCGTGGAAATAAATAACAAAAACCAAAAAAAGTGTACATCATATACGCCTACATTACACAACCCAATATATGTAGGTATTACCAGTATTACTATGAAATCAGTAACGTAAGTTTATATAAAAAGAAAAACTTGCGAACAGAAATATAGTTAATTATTAAATATTAATAAGGTTAATTTAAAAAAGCAATTATTAGAAGCTCTTACTTTTATACTCCTATTGTGTTTGAGAAATCGAGAACTTTCTTAGGAAAAGTTTAAGTGGCATTAAAGCATCGTGACGACAGCTTTTGCTAAGTGAATCTTTTATGTATTGTATAATTTTCACTATTCATCTTCTAATCATGTTTTTGTGTTGCAAACCATTTAAATCTTAATATCTCGTTAAGAACCATGATAAGCTTAAATTGGGTAAGTTAAGGAAAATAATTTTCTATCAGCGAGAAATCGACTTAACTATAGATATGAAATGTACTTTTACTTATCTTATATTTTTGCCTGCCATCCGAAGCACGGAATTAAATTCAAATTTTCAAATTACTTGTAAACTTTTTGAATAAGTTAATTTAATCAGGTAATATTTTAATCAAACAAGAACACTGACTATAGTGCCTTTACACTACGTGTGACCTATTTAAGTATCATGTTTTAAACCTAGAGTTCATAGAGCAATCTCAAACTCTGTAAGTAAACCATTATTGAAGGCGTTAACTCAGCACGCTTTCAAGACACCACAATGGATAAGATCCTTGCCCAAAAAGAAGATTTTATGGTGACAATATCAATGTCAATACTTCTCAACATTACAACAGTGATGCTGTTTATAAAAACGAATCAGCGCAAGAAATGTTGGTGCCCTCAGTTTTGATCGGGTCCATATTCGGTTGCATAAAAAATATTGTCATAATTTAAGAGTGCATAAAGTTTTTTGGCATACTCATCATTTCGCATAACGTTCATACAGAATAAATCATAAAGGCATATTTTTTTTGCCATAACCACTTTTAATATAATAATATTTTAGTATATATTTTTTCTGTATTCTTGTTTTTTTAATAACGATTTCTAGGCATAACATTTATTGGCATCTAAACCAATGCCATAAATATTACCATTCATAATATACAAAATACCATAATGTTAACAAATATGAAATATAAAAATGTTATACATATAAAATATAAGTTAGCAAGCATGCAAACAAGCATGCAAGCAAACAGCAAGCATGCAATCAAATAGCAAGCACGCAAGCATACAAGCAAGCTGCAAGGAAGCAAAGCATGTATGCAAGCAAGGATGCAAACAAGCAAGCAGCAAGCAAGCATGCAAGCAAGCAGCAAGCAAGCATGCAAGCAAACAGCAAGCATGGAATCAAGCAGCAAGCACGCAAGCATGCAAGCAAGCAGAAAGCAAGCAGCAAGGAAGCATGCATGCAAGCAAGGATGCAAGCAAGGATGCAAGCAAGCAAGCATGCAAGCAAGCATTAGGATTGCCTTATCTCCGGCGCTGCGGGAAGTGCGGTCCTTCCGCTCTGGCGTAACATATACCCGGCATGCCATGCTCGCTTCCGCAGCTTCGGCTTGCTGGTCGCCTTCGGCGACCAGCCTCAGCCGCTCCAGCTCGCACGGCTGCCGGATATATGTTACAGCGAGCGAGAACCGCACTCCCTCCGCGCCTCCGGCTTTTAAATTACACTCTAGTATAGGGCAGACTAGTACCACGTGGAAGAGACCACGGCCAGTCGGGATCTACATAATTCCAGACCAGGCAAGCTTAATGTTGTAAAAGAAATGTGGACTGTGTAATATGTGCGTTATAATAGATAAGAGGGATTCGAGATCAAACAGAATGTATTTTCACGAGCTTATGTTTTCTAAGAGACAGGTCAAAAATTAAGAACAAAAATGACAATGACTCAGAAAATTAAGTTTTTACAAATCTATAGGCCGAAAGAGTATAAGGGTGGAAGGAGGATCGTTCGCAACATCACAAATATATAATTATTTACTCTTCAATGTTGGTTGCTCTTATAGACAATGTTTATGACTTTAAATGTTATAAAGAATCAAATTATATTTATAGTATTTTATTAAAAACAAACTTTATGTATATAAAAATTATGTTCTTTACATTTATGATTATTTAAATTATGGTATTGAAAATTAGAGAAAGTTATTATTATGCCTAAGAAACCATTATGCATTTAGAAAACTATGCATATCAAAGTTTATGCGAAAAAACTTTATGCAAATACTGTTATGCCAAACTAAATTATGATGAAAAATGTTATGCGTCTGAGAGGGCACCCGTTTTGATCAACACCATTGTTTGAGCCAACACTGTAATCTTGGACGTGTTTGACGCGCCAGTGGCCAACATTAACGAAACAGCGCAAAAAAGTAACTTTAAGTATTGTAACCAAATGAGTTTAAGCAAAAACTCACATAAAAATACAAAAATATTGGCCCAGTTTTGTAAGAACACAGAAATACTAATTAACAGTAATTGCCCGAGATTCTTTATGATCATCTTATTCAAGGATGCCAATTACCCTATGACAAGACATGCCCAGAACTCATGCTTTCACTTGAAAGTGAAAGAAACATAAACAGGTAATTACACTAACAGTGTTTATGACTGGACCCTTTATTAATTGAAAAAAATAATAGCTATGGCACAGATTTAGCAGTTGAATACTACGTCACTTTGAACGGAAACAAAAATAGTAAAAAAATACTGTTGATAGTTTTTATGAATAAGGTTGAATTATGAGATTTTTATCACTTTTATAAGAAAAAACATGAGTAATAATGACTAATTTTGCGTAAGCTTAATAATAACCTTCAAAGGCTCGCACACGCCCACAACCAGCATTGTCTCAATTCATAATAATCAATTCGCCAATTTAAATTCGTTTTTACGCCATTCCAAAATTTATAACACCTATACAGTTTCCACAAACTATTAACTATAAGTGTAATTACTAAGTATTACCGATTAAGCACGCCTGCTTAGGGCAAGGAATGCAGATTTTGCGAGAGTTTAAATACCTCGGGTTGAACAAACCATGTATACGTAGGTGCCAAACCCTGAATGCTTAATATTGGGCGTTGCACAAGTATAAGTATAGTAAGTATACTTAAGTATAATAATTTGGATTAAGGCGACACAATGATGTGACCTGAGGAGTTTATGACGCTGTGCATTTATGGTGATATCAAATGTAAGCTTAAGCAAACATAAATCAATGCTAAATAAAGCAAGATTAAATTTACATTACTTTTATAAGCAGCAGAAGCTGATTGGAATAATCTAAAAAACTCTTGCATTGTTACTTACTCTTGGTGTAAATGAGACAGAGTATCAGGTACAGTACAGCATACTCTTATTATTTTTATTATTATTGGTTTTTGGGCCTTCATTTGCGCCAGCTCGACCAGGTTTGATCAATTGTGGCAGCGCTTGTGTTTAGAGTTCACTGCTTAGTCCCATCCCAACTAATCCCAACTAATATTATAAATGCGAAAGTAACTCTGTCTGTCTGTCTGTCTGTCTGTCTGTCTGTTACGCTTTCCCGCTTAAACCTCGCAACCGATTTTGATGAAATTTGGCATAGAGATAGTTTGAGTCCCGGGAAAGAACATAGGATAGTTTTTATCCCGGTTTTTGAAACAGGGACGCGCGCGATAAAGTTTTTCTGTGACAGACAAAATTCCACGCGGGCGAAGCCGTGGGCGGAAAGCTAGTCTATAAATTTCCAGATTCTTTGGAGCGTGATATCTGCTATCTCATCCGGGTGCATGATGTGTCGCCCGAGATGGATACTTCTTTTGCTCATAAGCGGGCCGCAAAGAACATGCATGGCCGTTTCTTCTTCTGTATGGCAGAATCTGCACAGAGCATACTCTTAACCAAAATTCAAACTTGCATCACTGTTGCCAAAAATTATAAACAAGCTACTTGATATGATTTCAAGCAATTTCATTGATGATTCGATAACTAACACAGACGAGTACAAAATGTACGCATCTTATGTAGTCCTAGTAGGTACTCTTTTGCAACGAAAATTAGGTAGATTGATGTGTGTGCTATATAGTTTAAACATAGTAATTTCCTCAATCAAAATGCAGGCACTTTAAAATAATTGAAATATCATAATTTCATTACCCATAACCATACAGCATCATCCTTACATAACGCATCATAACGAACGTAACTGCTTCCAATGTAATTTGAACTCGGAAATAACATGTTAATACCGATAAGGCATTATGTTTGTTGTGGTTTACAGAACAGTGATGGTGGGCCACTTAATTTGTAAGTATAAAAAGTCACTTTCAGCCGATTTAGGGCTGGAGCTTAGCTATAGAACAGGTTTAGGAGATAATAATATACTCGTATAGAGAATGTAATAATAAATAGTATAGTATAGTCCATACGAGTAAATGATAGTTGAGGTAAGCTTACAGCTATTTACACCACAAAAGATCTGTGAGCCAATGAAAAGAATAACTTTCACACTATAATTAAATCGAGTAATTACGGTTAGTTGGAACTCTACAAGTCGACTTTGATAATTAAAAATAATGTCAAGTATTCTAGTGTAGTCATAATATTTTAAATAGAGCCGAAAAACTCGCTCATAAACCGAGATAAAAAAGTAGCATAGAAGAATAATTAAAGCAATTCCACTCATAAACCGAGATAAAAAAGTGACATAGAAGAAGAATTGTCATAATTTGTACGATTATTAGCAGAGTATCAACCCTAAATCCTCACTAATAAGCTAATAACGGCTTACGGCGCGCGCGCAGCTACTTTCACTGAAAGTAAAAGTGGACAAGTCGGTTCTGTTTACCTTTCTTCGGAACAGTGTTGTACCTTTTTTATTAACTGGATCTGTTGCGTGGCGGGTTGCGTCATTGGATGGAGGCAGAGGTTTAAAGTGATTGAGGTTTTGATAAACAATAGGGTCCATCTTGTTGGTTAAGTTATATAAAAATATTGTTTGTCTAGCCTATTTTAAGGGAAGACAAAGATAGTGTTTAGAACCTAGTTCTTAAATAAATAATGAAAGACATTATCTACTTCTATGGCTACTTACAAGCAGGTACGACGAGTAGTACATAATCTCTTACCTGTAACAAAATTTACGATTGAAAAATATATAACTTACAAATATAAACGTATAATTGGCACACGGTTTACGTCATAAATAATAAACTAAATAAGTACTAGCCTTCGCAGCTGTAATTGATTACGATTAATGATTCGTCTATCAAACATTACGACTGAGAGGTTACTCAATCTGACAATACCAGGCAATTATAAAGAGTGAGTCCCTTTAATTAACTATAATATAAATTAAAAACCCACGAAGAAAATAAGCAGAACATTTAGATATTGTGACGATTGTACGTGTACATGAATATACTAAGCATATAAAATAAGTAACCGTACATAACTCTAGGTAAATAAAGGCTGATCATGCGAAACACCAGGTCCATTTTTGGTTTTTGTGATGTGAAACTTTCATTGTCGATGCACGTACATTGAGTAACCCCACACTGTCATACTCATATGAAAGAATATGCTAAAAATATGCAAAAACAAAACAAAAACATGTGACCTATATGTTCGTTGTCGAACAACAGTAATCCGCAGACAATCCGTCCGCACAAAGGACAGTGAATGGAGCGATTTCACTGCAGCAGGCGCAGCGAGCAGTGACGAGTTCGGCCGATGGAATGCCGTCAATGCGAACTGGTCGTGGAAACTGCACGATGCAGATATGCAGCGATGGGGCTTTCGAGGAAGTAAGCTGTGAAGAGCTTTTTTGAATGTTTTTACAACTTACATAAAGCACAGTAAAAACAGTAAAAAAATTAAACGTCAATGTAATGGCACAACATTTTCTCACACATAATTTGTGAATAAATATGACTGTAACTTGTTTTGTGAGCCATATGCCCGCTTTCACCATCAATCCCTAACTATTAAGTGACCCCTATTATACCATATAACAGGCATTTTGTATTCATAGGGATCACTTAAAAATTAGGGATTGATGGTGAAAACGGGCAATAAACAAATAAATCGACCGACACACCGTTATTAGTCATTCAATAACGAAAATATTTTCCTTGTCAGATGCTCATGCTAAGGTTTAGAATTTATACCTAATACGTCACAACCGGTCACAAAAAGATGTTGGAATTATTTGAAATTTGGTGATATGATGTGATTTTTCTTATGAATTATTTATTTGCAACGAGATTCTTATTTTCATTTTTAGAGTAGGCAGAAACTAGGCAGAAACTGTCACATTATTTACCACCCCGAAGCCAATCTATAAAACAAATTATCTTGTTTCGATAATTGGAGACGACTCATATAAGGCAGGCATCATTTCCATATCGATAGCAATCAATTACAGTAAAATTACACAGGTTTTAAATTAATAGTTATTTGCCGAACAAGGCATTGAAACTAAATATTTGTATTAAAATATTAGTTAACACACCGTTGTTTAGGTAGAAACTGTGATGTTTGTAAAATTTTAAGTCAATAAGCTTGACTTATTCATTCGCAAGCCATCACAGGTCGCGGAATGCCCATAAATTAAGCACCAACAAAAACTCCACAAACCAATGATGAACAAAATTGATTACCATTCAAAGCGTATTCGAAAGAAATAATTTACAATTTAATACGGATGAAGCAACAAAATTACCATCTGAACATCCTAGTTGAACAAAAACACTCACAAAAAGTTGAGAAAATATCATTATTATAATAATTGTAACCATACTAATTTTATATTAGATGATTTATGGTTGACGTAGAACCAATTACAGTGTATGGAGATGAAATTACATGAACAATTTGATTAAACATCGCTCAGTTGAAACCTGCAATTTGAAAAGATAGAGCAGGACAGAGTCATACGTGTGAACGGTATAGTTATATGTATCGCATTGCGTCGTCCGTCACGCGTTGCGCCCGCGCACTCGAGAAAGCAGCTGGGAAAAGCGCAACACTCGATGCACGCGTCTGGGCTTGATTTATTGGTAACATAACTTGAACTTTATTACGTTCAAAGAAAGTACAATTTGGATTAACCGAAGTATACTATATCATGTAATTCTAACCGCTAGAGACGATGAATACAGTTCCTACATGAGTACCAACTTGCTTAGTTACTTTCGTTCTTACAGTGAAGTAAAAATGCCTGTCAATATAAAGCAGTCAGTTCTATTAGATATGTATTTCATTTCAAATAATCAAATACAGTTTCCACGTACTTTCTCACCAAGTAACGTAACGTAAGTAGGTATTTTCCACAAAAACCATTTTCTCACATTCTGAGAAACAATGAGTATATAAGTAGTAATAATTGTTTGTTAATAATATAAATTATTTTAATGATTATAATTAATGTACGCTCTGTATGAAGTGGAACGTGAAATTATATTATTTTGTAAGTACTAACGCGTTGAAGTCTTTTGTATTGTGTTAAAAGTATTGATATCAGGAGTTAGTGAACTCAATATTAAAGTGTTTAGTTGAATAAATGGATACTTTACTTGTATTTTTGGTATATTTAACTAAATTTTCATAAAATTATAATCTAAAATTTGTTACACGATTATCTCGTTTCAATGTACCCAAATTACCATCGGATGTAGTGTCAAAAAAATATTAATTTAATATGCATAAGGCTAGAAACTATAGGACGTCATATTCGTGAGACCGCATTCCAACATGCAATTATAAAATACATTGAAACTTTCTCGGTGCCTCCAGAACTTTCGTATAAAGTTCGAGACCGAAGAAGGCCGCGCCGGATCAATGTCAAGTCGTTGTTTACTACCAAAAACACAAGTCGGTAATAAATACTCGTACAGACATCAGTACATCAAGGTAAAACTGTGACTCTTATGTAGTTGTAATACGTGCGGTTTTACAACGAAAGTTGTACAATGGGAAATAAATTAAAACTTACAATGATATTACAGCTATTTTTAGTCAATCGTCTGATATGGTAGCAGCTGAAGATGCCTTAAGTAGGCTGACAGTCAGACTAACTTTTGCCTTCGGATTCGCCTGATTTCGCTCTGACTAAACTGAAATGTTCTTCCAATAGGTGCGATAGTTTTCAATACTAATTTTAGGTGTGAAAACATTTCAAACGGGCGGATTTACTTTTGACATCAAGTAAAGATCAAAACAAAAAATTTCAAAAACGTTTTATTCCAAAACCTCATTCTAAACATAATGCCAAAAACAACCTTTACAATTCCACAATCTAACCACCGTTTACACGTAAACGCAGCTTATAATGATAAACAAACCAGTGAAAACTGCACCTTGTGCCGTTGCGATAGCGACTACTGCTTAAATAATTGGCGGTGGCTACAATCAGATGTTATCAACAAGGCTGGGAAGAGGTAGCCGGTACTCTGAGCCTACATTGTTAGTTTTTGCTTTGATTACCTTCAGTACTAAGATAGACCGTATCTCACGATGTTGTTATATAAATTTGTCATACATCCATTATAATATGCAAGATGGGGTAACGCTGCGTAACAACATTTCGTAAATGCATTTAACGCGAAATATACGGAAATAATGCTACCTATTTCGTTAGCATTAATCATGATTACCAGTAACTTACAGTGCTACTACTACTCGTAATTGGAATTCTACATTATAACTGCATAAAACAATATCACAATAACAACAGTATTTTTAATTAAATATAACTAAATTTTCAAATACAACTTCAAGGAAACAAATTAATATTATTATCAACTCTAACTTTATAAAAGCATGCCAATATTCGATTTATTCCTCAAAAATCTTTATAAATGAGTTTAATGATAAATGTGTAATTTACCACAAAAATCAATTATCCGCAGCTCATTAAAATCAAAAAGATACACAAAGCTTGATTGCATCAACGACTTTATATAAAAACTTCTTGACGTCTAAATCTGCGGTTTGGAACAAAACTAGAACCTTGGAGTGACCTATTGAAGCCAGCTATTATCACCGGTAGAACCAGTACTGGCTAATGTATGCATTTGAAAGTGAAAACTAGATCTAGATGTAGTTTGGAAATATGCGATTGAAGAGATTGTCGATCCTTGATCGGATGACTTTGTCTCTTATGTAGGTTAAATATTTGTAGAGAAAAGATTTCACGAAGAAACGAACTGTGTATTATAGCTTACTTTAGGTGCTTATAGTTTCACCTAATTTCAAATCACGACTGCCCTATTTAAAAAAAATAAAATAAATAGTAATAATAATAAAAAAACCTCATTTAGATTTTAAAATTGTAAAGTAACAGTGACCCATACCTACCAATCCTACTATTGAAAATGAAACGTAATAAGAAATATAAAACGTTCAAACAAATGTTTACACGATTTTAAACACGAACCAAATGACTGGTGAAACGTATTTTTTATGTTCGTATAATTTTACTACACACTCGTATGTGTAATTACTCACGAGCAGTTACTCGAAAGGCCTCGCCGGAGCCTTGTTGGCGCGCTCGAGACGACCAATTACTACCAATTAACTACGCGTTTTCCAATGCAACTGTTTCGCGACTCGAAGTCATGTTGAAAAATTAGGGAATAATGTTCACGATTGAGTTGCGATATTTTAGTTAGTATAATTTACTTTAAGCAATTAAACCTACAATCAATCAGGTAGGTATGAATTGTTTTTAATTTTTATAAAAGTGAACTTCATTTATATTGGACCGGAAAGAGCAACCCACGATTATAGTACTTAGTAGTACCTTCATGGAAAAAGATGTTTTATGATAAAAATCAATAATTTGTTATATTAGTTTCCCTCTGCGTGCTTTGAAATAAAACTAATGAACGGCACTGCTTTTTGCTTATCCATAAAACGCATCATATGGTTTTTCTCGGAAATCATTAACGTACTACAAAACAACATCGAGTTTGAATCTTCAGCATCATCGCTCTATACAGAACCAAAATCATTAAACCTAAAAGATTGTTGACCTTATCCATGGGTCAAATAAAGATCAAGAGCCAAAAATAAGACCCTTGTCCGCAATTTCTGATTAATCTCACCCTAAATGGCAGATTAAATGCCTGTCCAAGTCTGTCCGAACTTCTCAAGACCGAAAACGAAAATAAAAGCAAAACATTAAAAAAGCCAGTTGAAAACATTCAGTATCAAAACAAGATTGACGTCTGTACACGAATTAGTTCCACGATAAGATGGTGATTCATTGAAAAACAATGTTTTATGTTATGACATAAAAACGGAGCTGTTTTATAGTTCACGCTAAATTCATGTTATCGTTTAGTTCTTATCAACTTTGTCATTGAAGGTACGATTTACCTACCTCAAGCAAGGACGGAAGGACATTAATATTCTAGATACCTAATACATATCTTTACATTGTAAGAATGATTCCTAAAGTATTTCGACTCATTACGACATATTATTACGTTACTTTAAAATTAAGACATCTAGTTGGTTGTATGTAGGTATTTATTTGATATCGTAACAGATATTTTTATTTCGGCTACTGTGGTTACAATCGAATACCAAACTGAGTAAATATGTAACATGAGCCAGCTCTGCAACTAAAACTCAAACATTGATGTAGTTAGTAAAGATTTTCTGATATTATGTGTTACCAATTCTTATATCGAATGCCAACCGTTAGCCTAGGCGCAGACCACCGACTTTTAGTTGGCCGATAGTTGGGGCCGATTTTAATTTGTATGAAGAATCGGCCGACAGCAAATCGGTGTAATGTGCGCACTTTCATACATCTCCATACTGATTATCAGCCCGACTCGACTATCGGCCCACTAAAAATCGGTGCTCTGCGCCTAGGTTTATTATTAATTTATCGACTTGACCATGAACTTCATTGTATGTTGTAAACATAAACCAACAGATAAATAACAAAAACACATTCCTCAAAAAAGACGTCTGGAATCACTCTAAAAGCGTGTTGCATATGTTACGCAAATATTTTTGATGATAAACATGATTTGAATATACGCAAATGTAAATCAATTTAATAAATCTGAATGACTTTGGACCTAATGCCGATATAACAAGGAAGATTCACACTTTTGACCAAAACAACATTGTTTACATAGAATAACTGCGCCATAGAATGGTCATTAACATATGGTCCAATAGCTATTAGGATATTTAAAAGTCGTCGAAGTTTATTTATTCAATTATCTATGCTGTATTAACTGAGGTCGCATCTTTAATATCAAACTCGATGAGCCTCCAGAAGTGTATAGCATGGCTCAATCAATTAAGGTAACGTAAAAGACTCAGAAAAGTGTAAACAAGGAATAATTTTACAGAAAATGGTTTTGGATTTATTTTCGTCATTGTCATTTGCTTAGATTAGGTAAATAATAGAATAATAGAGTCTTTTTAGAGTTTCGTTTCATTTCGAGAGTTACATAGTCTAACAAATTAACTAAACTACTATGAAAACTACTGGTACTACGAGTATATTTTGCATAAGAATCTTCGTATTTATAAATTTATGTACATACTCATATTATACATTATAATATTTTTAATTTGTAAAACTGAACGTGGTTTCTATTTCACATCCGACGGAGCGCAGCCTTCATATTAACTAGCTGATTAACATATTAACAGTGGGTCATAAAAGTCACTTATTTTAGTTTTAACAGCCGAAAGACGAACTCTACAATCGAGTGCGAGTTAACCTTTAAAGTACTGTCTCTCTCTATTCAAAGTCCTAATACAGAGCCTCTTAAAATCATAAATAAAGGTCTGCAAAAGTTCGGGCTAATTTAATTAAACTTTGAGGTTTATCATTCGTTACATACCAAATTCATCACTTAACGTATACATATTTATAATACACTTAAAATGCACGAATACACACACCTGGTTATATTGAAGTAGTTAATTATAATTCAAGTATGAGCATATGATGTGCTCAGTACATCACCAATCGCCCACCATTCAAGAAACAATACTAAAATCTGGCAACGGACGAATCGAGACTCTACATTGAGTACTCCGTACAATTTTGTCGTTATATTGTCATTTGTTTTAATTTATTATAAATCAAATAAAGTTACAAAGAGAAACTGAAATGTAATGATAACAGTATAATCGTATGTGGCTTTATTATATCGAAGCTTGTAAAAGGGAAACTAACAAAAATATTGCTATTAATTAAGTTGCAAATGTGGAACTACAAACTACATGAATCAATACAAATACAGACTAATCAAATCAAATCATTTATTTGCATTACATGTGTGGTTTGACAGTTGGTAAATGGTAGGGTAGTACATCACATGCACCCTGTAAGGGTAGGGTAGGACTATACAATATACCCAGGAGACCGGCTACAGTGTTTACGCTACAGTACTATCCCAATTTTTTTAAAGCTTTTTTTCTTTGGTGCTAGCCAGTTTTAAATTCTCATAATGTTTGCTACCGAACCCTAAAATGAAACAGAGCCGAGGCTGCGTATTCATATGCGTAGGCGCGCGTTTTAGACTGTTAGCCTGCGTACACATTAGCCAACCGCTTTATATGCGAGAATGCGCAGACCGTAGCGCCAAATGTATCGACTTCGCAGCAGGTTTAGCACATTCATTCAAGTTTGGGACTGTAAATCATAGAATATTGCGGTGATAACGGCCGATTAGATAACAAACAACAGCAGGTGGTGGCTACTTAATTGTTGTGCTAAACGAAAAAGGGAGTAACTAAAAAAAGTCCTAGTTATTAAACAATTATTAACCTACATTTGCGTGACTTTGTTACCTAGTATTCAATACAAAATAATGTGTGAAATACTCCAATAACGGTTTTAGGAACTGTTTGCAATTTGGGGATTTAAACCGCTTATTACGCCGACCAACTGTTTTATACGGAAGTAGTGTCTGGCCAAAGGTATATTTTGGGTCGCTACTAGTGCATGGATGAATTCCTACTTAAAATGACAGTATTTAATGCGTTATTAGACTAGCAACTTCCTACTTTTTGCCAACGGTTGCGGTTTCGATTCCCACAACGGACAAATGTTTGCGTGATAACAATCACAACAGTCCTTCCTGTAAAATGCTTTTTAACCGACTTGAAAAACATGAGGAGGTTGATAAATCAGTGAAACTTAGCAAATCATTTAAAATCCACAGGAAGGTCTATTATCAGAATCAAACTAGACGATTGGGTGTGGCGCGAACTTAAGTCTATCATTCTTACTTGCCTTGAGGCAATCTCTTATAATAATCTGAGTATGTTTTCCAATGCAACCTTATTGTTTGAATATGACTCCGCCTCGCTACACGTATGCAGCATGAACTGATGGGCGGATCGGAATGCCTTTGATGGCGATTTGGCGGTGCATTCGTTATTCGTCGTTTGCATTAGAACAATATATGACTAAGATGTCTGATAGCTTTGTACTTGCGCGCAATGTGAATAAGGTAAGTTACTGAGACGTTTGTAATTCTGATTCGGTGGAAATCTCTGGAACTATTCAAAAACAAGACTACTAATTCCTGAATTTAATTAAAAAAAAAGGTATTTCTGTCCCCAACTTCGTCCGTGACCGTGAACATTTCGATCTGTTACAAAAACTTCATCTTCTTTATACCTACCTACATAAATTTATAAACATTGGTTCTAATTCTACGTTTACGGTTTAGTCAAAAGGTAACAAAGAAAGGATCAGATTTCATTAATGTAAAGTTTTTCTAGAAATATAGGACTTAGTGAGGAAAGCTTATGAATGGTCCTTCTTTGACGACCCAAATCAACACCAGCGTAACGTGAGTGAAACAAGTAAAAAACGACACCTGCCATAACTGATCTAGTTCTCCATGACCAAGAGCAAACGTTTCCAAATCTTTTCCAGCGCTAACGCCCTTCCACAACTCACAGAGGAAATTACCAAATCGCCATTCTGATTGTAACTAAAACCGTTCAAGTTAACCTGGCTAATTGCGCGAGCGCACATGTAACCTAACCGTAACAAGCACGCGATTACAAGCCTTGTCGCCATCATAATAAGACGCACAGTCATGAATATGTAACGTATGTTTAGTAAACTTTACGCAATGTCGTGTTAAAAACAGTGCGCGGGAGCCGTAACGCCTCAAGTGACTTATGTTTTTAAACTATCATAAAAAATTTTACTAGTCTTATTTCATTCGCAATAAAGTTGATAATGGAATAGATGAAAGTATAAACAATGAAATGGGATAGCACAAATCAGGTTGTCAATTAGTGAAACGTAACATCAATGATACATAAATGCTCGTATACATAAATCACATTAACAACTTGTTCGAAAAGTGTACGTTGAGTGACCTAAAGTAACGCAAAACCGGAATAAACGACTACAAAGATCCTTGATTAGAAATAAATTAATTGATTGACGCTAATCAATAATATCACTTTAAAAACAATTAACTTAACCGAAATATGAAATTAACTAGTGTTTAAATATTTAAACAGACGGAAATGTGGTCAAAATTGCAAAAGAAATCATCTTTGTCCAATGCATTGATTTAACCCAATTAAAATACCTTCTCATAGAAGAAAACATCACCCGAATAATCGAAATAACGAAACCAATCAAAAAAGCAATCGAATTAAATCATGATACAACTAAAAAACCTCAATTGCCGATGTAATAGCAGCCATTACCAACGGCCTAAGCGCTTGCGTCGAAAACCCGACAAAGGCCAATGAAAACGCTCCCATGCGCAGGCGCAGCGCATTGTTCTGAGGAGGAAATGGCGTCCCATTGTGCGACTGAATGAACAGGAATAGTTTTTAGATTCTATAGGTTTAGGATTTGTTCAGTTTACATTTTTCTTTATCACCCACCTGTACCAATTTTCCACGCTAAGTTTTATGCAGTAATTTTATAACATCCTGCAATTAGGAAGGCCTACAAACATGATATTACTAACTTTGTTTGCTATAACATACAACAACAAAATCATGTGTGTTAATGTAGTGAAAATGCATAGCGAAAATTTCAAATATTATAAACAGCAAATGCATTCACAAGACTTGATAAAATGGGGTATAATGATAAGCCTTGAGGTACCCTTCGCAAAGTTGATGCATGTATACTTCAATGCAAAACACATTTCACAATTATTTGTGTTTTTTAAAGAATACATTATTATATCAACATACAAATCAATACTTTTGCTGTCAATCCCATTCTCAGCAAAAAAAATACACGATATGGTCAAGGGTAGATATCGAACGCATATAAAAAGTCATAAAGTTTTGCAACTTTTAGAAAATGCGTGAGTGTATCAAATGGATGTACAATAATGTTCATTATAACAGTTATTTTTTGGAGTTTTGCAGCCAATTATTATAACGTAGAATAAACCTTACTGAATAACCCGATATTTCGTCATATAATTTTCATACTTATTCATACAGTCCGAAAACAATCGAGGCAATAAAAACCAAAATACTCTTTATGCAACCGATACTGCCTTGTGTATTCAACAAGCCCTTGGCCAGCTTATTGACATGATGCGTATCCAACTTATCAACAATGCCTGATGGATTAAGCGAAAATGATTTCGACACCTATTGTATTCGTATTGTATCTCCATGTATTATACGAAAGAAATTGTTTAGCAGCTCAAGGCTTCGACCTTGTTGATATTCGTAGACATATAAGTAAATGAAGCTCAACCATAGCAAATAGAATCGAAGTAATTACTAAATCTTGAATGAATGTAGACTGTGAGTTATGCGATGACCGCAGACCGCGAACCGCGGCGAATGTGGATGTTATGAAATATGGAAATGAAATTTTACGGGCACAATACAACAATGAGATTGCTGGCGTTTTTCGCAAACTGTCGATTGCTATTTGTTTGGTTGGTCCCAAGAAAGTATGGATGGACGCCATATCAAAGTTTAAGTCAGCAATTCAACACAGTAAAAATCTAAATGCGTATGCAAAAAATATGCTTATCGTTGTCTTATAAACGTACTCTGAACTTATTAATCAAAGGTTGAAGTTAATAACCGACAAGAACTTTAACATATTTCTCTATAAATCAAACAAACATCAATTAAATATTTTGTATGACATTTGTCAATTTATCAAAAAGCCATCCTGATAAAATCTACACTATCAATGTGTCTGAATTTACAATCTGTACCGGTTTATAAAAAGTATATTTATTATATGGTGGTTTTCTCACAGGAGGATTTTCAATTTGTTAATGTTCTCAAACGAAATCACTTGGTTTGAGGATATTAGCAAAAGAAATCCACATGTATGCAGTCCTCATGTTATAGTTTCCAAGAAAACTATGGCATAACAAATGCCTAGGACAATCCATGGAATGCAGCATGTATAGAAAGCCAAGACAATGAACATACATGAATTAGTATGAATATGTATTACACATGGCAACGCACAGCGCATGCGTTGCGGCCGCTGCGCGCGCGCCGCTTTTGTCGAGCGTTGCGGAACGACCATTGTTGGCGTGGAAACGAAATGCTCGGAAAAAGTATTTGGTTGCGTAAGGAAAAGGGTAAAATCTGTTCCAATTTTATTTGTCTTTGGATTTATTTGTGGGACAGTATCGCTTGTTTTGCAAGATCATTTAGCTTAGGGATAAAGATTCAAGTAGTTACTTTATAACACATGACGCCTTTAAAGGTATGCAGTTAAGTTTATTTGATATATAGGTGCGTTTCCAATAGGTGTTTAAACAGGTCCGTATGCTTCAAAGTAAAAATATTGTTACAAAATAATAAGTAGGTATAAACAAACGCAAAGACAGAATTAAAATTCACAATGTTTACCGAAATGTTGGCATTTTCACGATCTTGGCTCAAAAATACTAAAGTATCAACAAATATAAACCTGTTTCAAATTCGTCATTTGAAAAGGAGAGAAAAATGTTTGTAACAAAACACAGAGACATAACAACAAACGAAACAACGAATTGAATTAATGTATTTAGTTGCATAAAGTCTAAAAACCAAAGAGCTAAAACTTCTTTATGCACTGATGCCATCATTGTATAATTGCTGTTATGTAAAATTGCATTAGTTTCACATTTTGATCATATCAGTAACATATGCATGCATGCATTACATTGAAATACTGTCTGATGGCCTAATTTCGATGAAGCAATATGTAAATTCATGATAGAGCCAGAAAAACGTAATAAGTTTTATCCATGGGGGTCTGGGGTTCCAAAAGTGGATCTATCTTCGAATCTTAAGGCTTTAGATGGATACTTTGAGGGCAGTAAACGTGAAAAAAAAACTAGAAGAAGTAGATGCCCACCCTGACAGACAAATGAACAATGAAACCTCACCACTGGACGATGATGATGATGATCACTTATTAGCATTGGGAATATCTACCTACCTACAGATCACCGCACGAGCATCATGTTCATGACCAACACCTAAAGATGTGTTGTTGGTTGTTGGTAGATCGTTGTCAATAATATAAACAAAAATTGCCAATTCAGGAATTTAGTCCTCAAAATTTCATGCGCTGACAATAATTTCATAAGTAGTAGCAGTAGTAGTATCAGTAGTCGCTTTTTCATATTATTATGCTCAAATTCTATTTAATATTGATTTATTATGACACTAGCGGCCGCCCGCGACTTCGTACGCGTGGATCTCGTTTTGCAATATCCTGTTGTAACTAAGCTTTAAGTTTACTAAGGTACCTGCATGCCAAATTTCAAGCGTCTAACTTAAGCGGTTTAGATTTTTCATACAAAAGGATTTTCCCGCTAATTCCCGTTCCCGTGGGAATTCCTAAGTATCCTATAACCTGCCCAGGAGTATGAAGAATAATTGTACCAAGTTTCGTTAAAATCCGTCGAGTAGTTTTTGTTTCTATAAGGAACATACAGACAGACAGACAGACAGACAGACAGACAGACAAAAATTTTACTGATTGCATTTTTGGCATCAGTATCGATCACTAATCACCCCCTGACGGTTATTTTGAAAATATATTTCATGTACAGAATTGACCTCTCTACAGATTTATTATAAGTATAGATGTATCAGCAAACGTCGACAATAAATTCCTTATAAGATGATAAATGACTTGATACAAAACTTTAAAATGTGCTTTAAGCCACTGTTAATACCTATACAAATACTTCTTCATCATTAACATTTTGAATGAATAACGATGCGCGTCATTTTGCTGACGTAGAATATCACTTAGTTATGTACCTACTTGCTATAAAGAGGGTAGTAGATAAAAGTATAGCATACGCAGTCAAATGTCAAGTGACTAAAAGTTATTAAGAAATCGGTCTTAGTTGTGTGCCTTGGAAGAATTTCATCATGAGTAGTTTCTTGTTTGTTTAACTCGTCGTGGCAATTGAAATTCAATTCTACGTTTATTTCAGACAATTTTTCATCAGAAAACAAGGCGAAGATATGGTCTGCCTGAGTCCATCCCTTCACAGTTCCATTGATATTTATAAACTAGCGGCCGCCCGCGACTTCGTACGCGTGGATCCCGTTTTTACACCCTTCATCTATCTTACGCGGTTTAGATTTTTTCATAGGTACAAATGTTTTTTCCCGCTAACTCCCGTTCCCGTGGGAATTTTGCAATATCCTGATGTAACTAAGCTTTAAGTTTACTAAGGTACCTGCATGCCAAATTTTAAGCGTCTAACTTAAGCGGTTTAGATTTTTAAATACAAAAGGATTTTTCCCCTAATTCCCGTTCCCGTGGGAATTTCGGAAATTCCTTTCTTAGTGCACCTCTACGGTACCTAAGCTACGTTCCTTCCAAATTTCAAGTGCCTACGTTTAGCCGTTTAGGCTGTGCGTTGATATGTCACTAAGTTAGTCAGTTTCTCCTTTTATATTATTTAGATAAAGCAATTTGGTTCTAGAAATTCTACGTTCACGTATGTTTTCATGAAATTGAAAAAGGATGCAAACTATCACCAATGCAGCAATGTAGATATTTCCATAAAAGTAGGAATTTATTTTTAAGTTGTTGAAATTAATGTCATAGGTAGGTACTGCGAATGTCTAATGTATTTGGCCGTTGGCGTAAATACCTAATATGGGAATCAGAGGGTAATTATTAAGAAGCTTTATGGATGACGACACATCAAGTTATACAGTAACCCCCTTACTAATTAAAGTTACACGCGCGTTGAACACTTATTTAAAGTAAGGATTAGAAATGGCACTTTAAACTACTTTTCAACGTGTGTGTAACTTTTTATTAGTAAGGGATTATGCCTTTTATATTAGTTGTTTTAGAAACTGTATTGCAACCAAAACAGTCTGATGGTCTCGACTGAATAGTTTAGTACCTTCATACAAGCCTTGCAGAAAATAAAGGAATATTTCTCACATGCCCTCAATAAAAATTAATAAACGCGACAAAATGCGATATAGACCACATTCCTGCGTTTCTGCACGCGGTAATGTACAAAATAAAATCTGAATTTAAAGCACGTATTTTTCTCAACGCTATGCAAATTGAAAATATTTTAGACTTTAAATTGTTGTGTATCTCGTATAACTCAGGTAAAGATCATAATTTATGAGGGTCCTGTAATCAGTATACACGGCATACCTAAAGGTAAGGTTTAGAATTTGATAATATTTCTTGTTTTAAAAGAAAATGCTATACCTAATGTAGGTACGGACGACAGCACATCAAGCTAACACAGCACAGTGGCATCATATTTCGTTGTAATAGTCTGTTTTGCAACATGAACGTACTGTGTGCCGAGTGTGAGTTCACATCAAACGGGCTCAATAATAGTGAGCGCGTTTAAAAAAAAATGAAAATTTTAGTTTTTGAACTTTCCCGCTAGGGGCGCTGTACAATCCGTCATACATTTAATGTCATTTTTTGACGCGCTCACTAGTGAACGCGTAAGTACCTCCTACCCTAGGCCTAGGGTCGCCACACACTTTTCCGGGAAAATCATTTCTTGTTGTTGTAAGGGCGTCATTGAATAACATCTGTATCAATATTAAATTTCTTAGAACTGAGCACACTTATTGCAATCTAAGGTTGGTAGGTATCTCATGTTGTTGCAAAAAAGCACGTATTGCAATTGCTTTGTTGCTGCAATTGTCAATGTTGAATTAGATATGCTAGTAGGTACATAACGATACATATCAAGTTTTTGCAATTGGTTTGTTTTAAAATCAGCGATTTTTTCGGGAAAATTGAAAATTTTCAGAATATTTTTTTATGATATTTAGTTAGGTACCTATTGAAGATTTCGATGGATGCAAAATTATAGGAATCACATCACTCGAAAACATTTTCATCATCATCATCATCATTTCAGCCACCGACGTCCACTGCTTGCTGCTTGAAAACATTTTACAAACAAAAAAAAACAATATAACTGAAATCATAATGTAGATATGATATGATATACACAGCAGTTGATCCAATGCAAGCAAAAAAATGCCAGTGCATACCATTGTCTTACGACTGTACAATGTACCCACATAGCTAACTTAAACATGTGTTAATACTCGTATTGTACAAACAAAGGTTTGTTTACATTAACAATGCTACCTTGTACAAATTAAAAAGTACAATCCCGCGTTTCCGCGGATCCCGGAAACGTTTGAAGTGGCAACCCTGGCAGCCTGGCACATTTTCACCCGCGCTTGCGCAACCCACCTGGCAGAAAACCTTTGCCGTCCTTCCTGTCTCCTTGCTCCTCACCCCTCGCCACCTCCTCCGACACCTCGGCGTCCGTGTCCTCACAGCTCCCATCCCGAACCAACAGAACCGCGCATAAACACACTAGCGTAATCCTTAATAACTCCCGCATTTTAATATGCATATCTACACTAAAATTCCCATTTTCGATATCACACCAACCTAACAGTCACATTTTAACGCTCCAATGGCAGAATCGACACGCACATTCGGTAAACACATTCACTGAACACAAAACAGCATTTATCGTGAGTGAAATCGTATTGTTTTTCGAATTTGAAAATGGAATGCTGCAGTAACGGTATGCGCGCGCGCCGCTCGATGGTGGCGGAGGTACTGGCGCGTTCGCTCCCCACCGCGCGCGCCGGCGGTTTCTAATGCCAAAGATAAGCTATCAGAGAAAACTGCGGTGGTTTGCTGCACTGTTTTTCAAACATACCCACCTTTGCTATTAAAAAAAAGGTACCGTATAAAACGGTAGTTTGGGTTGAAAAACTATGCCTTTGAAACTTTGAACTCATTTGATATACTTTTTTATTTTTAGACTATAAGACGCGACTTCGTTCGTGTTCTAAAAATTTTAAAACTATTGTTTTATTATAATCCGTTCAGTGGATTTTAGGTAGGTAATTGCCAGTTAGATTTATAGATCAATTTTTATCATGTTTTTCTGAATAAGTAGGAATGAAGACTTTTAGGAGTAGGGAAAATGTAATAAGCCTCCTCTTTTGTCTTTTTACCGGACAAAATTAATGTTATTGCATTTATTGCTTTGCATCTCTGTACCTAACCATTGATAGTCTATAAACGATAACAAAACTGTAATTTTTAACAGATACAGATTTTTTTTGACAAATACTGCGGATAAACAATATCTGTTAACAAAAAGGACGTTTACTTGTTGAAGGAAGAAACACTCACCGATATATTGTACATGGGTACAGCTTCACAAGACAACCTCCGCAGGCCGCTCTCCGTCAGGTAAAAGTCACTAGCATCAAAGTGCTCGGAGCAGACCGCACTAGACTCTGTGGAGTTCCAATCTTGCTCACGGTTAACAGCCACTTCCCATTTCTTCCGCCTAGCTTTGTCTCGGTTTGCTGCACTGTTTTTCAAACATACCCACCTTTGCTATTAAAAAAAGGTACCGTATAAAACGGTAGTTTGGGTTGAAAAACTATGCCTTTGAAACTTTGAACTCATTTGATATACTTTTTTATTTTTAGACTATAAGACGCGACTTCGTTCGTGTTCTAAAAATTTTAAAACTATTGTTTTATTATAATCCGTTCAGTGGATTTTAGGTAGGTAATTGCCAGTTAGATTTATAGATCAATTTTTATCATGTTTTTCTGAATAAGTAGGAATGAAGACTTTTAGGAGTAGGGAAAATGTAATGTAAACAATCTTGTAGATTTCAAAATAAATATTATTTAGTTGCTGATACCACATAATTAACACAATAGTATATTGTATAAAATTTATATAGTTCACAAGTAAAATCCAGTTCTCAACATCAAGAATAATAATTATTAATAATTCTTGATCCAGGGACAGCGAATGATGACTAGATAGTGAGAAATGAGATAACTAAAGCTTCTTTCTATTTTTGAGTCATTTAAACTGATAATATTAATTGCTTTATAACTTACAGCTACCATAACACTTAACTAAAACACAAATTATCTTTTAAGAGTGAAATTTTATATCAAACTAGCTTTCCGTCCGCGGCTTCGCGCGCGTGGACTACATTATCTACATATTTTACGGAACCCTATTTTTATCCAAAATAAAATTTAGCCTATGTTACTCGTGGATAATGTATTTTAGCTTTCAAATGGTGAAAGAATTTTTAAAAACGGTCCAGTAGTTTTTAGCCTATTCATTATAACCAAACAAACAAACAAAGTTTTCCTCTTTATAATATTAGAGTAGAAGTGTAGATAAAAGCAATGAGTAAAATTAAAATCAGTCAAAATGTCAATTATTTTACCAAAATTATTATTATCAGTATCACTTATGATCCTAAATCGACATCAACACTTTTAGTTCCATTTTCTTTACGGTTGTGTTTGATCAAATGTTTGACGTAGGTCCTCATTTGTTCCAACTTCTTCCGTAGCCTTTTCTTCCGTTGCCACATGAGGTTCAGTCTCCGTTTTCTGCTCTCTGCAATGGCTTCCAGTCTACGCACTTTGTATTTTAACTTTATGACCTCTTCTGAATCTGTAGGTTTTATGTCGACTGGTTCTACTTCAGAAATTGTGGCTTTTAGAGGCTGGCATGGCTAAAAAAGAGTTGATAATTTCACAAATTAATATTAAATTTTATACTAGTCTAGTGCAACAGAATAATATAATATTATGCTTAATACTGATAAGGTACTTATATTATTGAATTTAAAATCTTCTTCAGTATTTTTCTCTTTCACTTAGAAATTATAAACAACACCAGCTGTGCCCTGCAGCGTACCCGCAGTAAAATATAACCTATGAGTTATACCATTTAAACGTGAAGAAGTAACAAACATACACACTCACAAACTTTCACCTTTATAATAATAATTTAAAAAAAATAAAGCTTTTATTTCCACAAGCATTTTGGTTACAACAGTGGCGGCGTAGCATAGGTTGGCACCCCCCCCCCCCCCCCGTCATAATATAAATTATAGCCTAAGGCACCCCAGAATGGCACCCCCCTGTCATGACATCACGACCGTCCTTGCTATGCAGATGCGTCAGTGAGTACTAATCTGCGCGACTTGTGTCACCCCCTGATGCTTGGCACCCGGGGCGGACCGCCCCCACCGCCCCCCCCTTACGCCGCTACTGGGTTACAATAAATTAAATTGATTAGAAATATATTTTTTTTAATTTTTGTGGTACCCTGTATGGGCAAAAGCCTCCTCTTTTGTCTTTTTACCGGACAAAATTAATGTTATTGCATTTATTGCTTTGCATCTCTGTACCTAACCATTGATAGTCTATAAACGATAACAAAACTGTAATTTTTAACAGATACAGATTTTTTTTGACAAATACTGCGGATAAACAATATCTGTTAACAAAAAGGACGTTTACTTGTTGAAGGAAGAAACACTCACCGATATATTGTACATGGGTAGAGCTTCACAAGACAACCTCCGCAGGCCGCTCTCCGTCAGGTAAAAGTCACTAGCATCAAAGTGCTCGGAGCAGACCGCACTAGACTCTGTGGAGTTCCAATCTTGCTCACGGTTAACAGCCACTTCCCATTTCTTCCGCCTAGCTTTGTCTCGAGGAAATCTGTAAACATAGATTAATGATAAGGTTATCTTTATTGTTATGAGGTCATGATAGCAGTTTCATTCAGTCAGTTCTAATTCAAAGAAGTAAGTTTGGGTCAGAGGGTAGAGGGTCTGACTTACTAAATTCAATGATCATGAACAATTCACATAGCTGTTTAAAAATAATGTTATAGTAAATTTTAAGCACAGAGAAAAGGCATGTTTGAGGAAATTTACAAGCTAGCAAGTTAACTTATCATTTCATAATATGTTAAAAAATACAATGTTAATCATGTTACCAGATAATTATTACCTGTGAAATGTAATGCCGTCTTTATTTTTTGAGAATTTTCCCGAAGTATTCTTACAATTAGCTACAGCACATGTGACCATTATTATTATTGTTTGAAAATTTCACAGAAAAGAGCTATCCATGAAATAAATTCATCAGAATTCAGAAAATAAACAAACAAAAAACATAACCCTCCTTCTGCTTCTGGCGCAGTTGGGTAAAAACAACTGTCAACTGTCACTGTTACGAAAGTGTCAAAGTCAAAATTGTTTTTTTTTATCTCATCACAGACTAGGCATGGAACATTTCATGAATAGCAGGTGAAAAATCATATGAAATGAATTTCATTAATCACACCTGCTATTTTACTTCACATAGACTGCTATAATTTCACAGTCAACGAAATCACGAATCACATGAATTTCATTCATTCATTCGAGCGAAGTTCGTGAGCGCAGCTCTGCGAAGCGACCGAGCGAGTAAGAAGGAATGATTTGATCATGTGCGTGTTAGAAAAGGACAAGAGATGTGATGACGGACGAAACTGGTCATTTTAAATATGAACTTTAAACTCAAAGGTGTAAGGTTTAGATTTCCTTGTCATGATTCGTGTGATTTCATTAGATAGCAGGCAGATGAAATGAATGATTTTCATTAGTCGCGCGGTTATTAATGTGCTGTGAAACTGTTTGTTTTTTGTTGTGCGACATAAATGAAACAGATATTGTTACATTTCATATTTTAGCTAATTAGCAATCCTTCATCATAATTCACATTATATAAAAGAGTTACATTAAAACACTGCTAATAAAAATCATTGCCTGTGAAATTTCGCATGTGAAATCATATGAAAAAGAATCATCATTTCATAGCATGAAAATGAATGAAAAATAGCAATCATTTCCATGCCTATCACAGACAAAAAATACTTTCTATAATATTGAGATTATATTTATTATAATTAATTTATCAGAATAATATATTCGTGATATAATATACCTACTAACCATATTGAATAAAATCTACATGTACCAAAATAGGTAATACAGGCACAGTTTTAAACAAAACATTTTATGTGCGCTAGAGCGGTACCTACTAATGCTTTGAAACCGGTATAAAATAGCTTGCAATCGGTTTTGTAATTTTACTCGACGTGTAGAGGTTGAAAATGTTTCCAAACGATAATTATACTTTCCGTATTTAAGCACAAACAAACAAAAAGGAATTTAATTCGCGTCGGCTTCGAAGACTTTTCGTATGTTGCATTTTACATGGTGTGATGCTGTTAACGAAAGTAAGGGTTCAAGGTTCAACGTTTTTCAAAATGCGGTTTCTACGTAAAACTTAAGGTAGGTAGGAAATATTTATCTACTTACCTCTATCTTGTTTTTCTCCTAGACTTAAAAAAATATGTAAAAATGGTTTATGATGTTCCAACTACCCTTCAATAAGTAGGAACTTTTAGGATTTTTCAATGATTCCAGCCTAGTGTTCCCGAGGCCTATAGGCTTTTAGGCTTTTTTTTAAGGCTAGCCTATGAATTAGGGGCTACAGCGGGAAAAAAGCCTAAAAAGTCTTTTAGGCCTTTAGGCTAGGCCTTTTTCATAGCCTTTTTTGTCCACCCGATTACTATAGGGTTTTAGCCTTTTTGTAGGCTAGGCGCATATTTAAAAGGCTTGAAAGGCTAAAAAGCCTATAAAGGTTTTTAGTCCTTTAGGCTAGGTCTATTTTATTTATTTTTAACCGACTTCAAAAAAGGAAGAGGTTATATTCGACTGTATGTTTTTTTTTTCTATGTATGTTCACCGATTACTCCGTCAATTTTGTGGACCAATTTTCAAAATTATTTTTTTGTTCGATAGGGTACACTTCTGAGGTGGTCCTATTGTCACCAAGTCAGGATCTGATGATGGGATCCTAGGGAAATCGAGGGCAACCCTCAAATGTTATCGGCACGTAATAAACTTTTTAAGTTATTCAAGTATTCGCTCCTGGAATTAATCATGATCTCATAATTATTGATGAGCTGATGATAGAAGGTAAAACTACTTAATGCTTAGGAGTTGGAGGATAATTATTTAAATATTATAGGTACAAATATACCAATAGTTGTATTCTTTCATGTTTTTAAGGTGGGCTGACGGTTTAAGGTCTTTTTAGGTTGCCGATATGTTAACCTGTATTTTGTAGGGAATATTATTTTACACTAGACATGAAGAATATGGTCTCAATGTACTGCCTAGCTTCGGTGTTAACATCAAGGTAGTAATTAGTTAACTAAAAAGCAAGAAATAAGTTAAATTTTATAAAAAAAATATATATAAAAAAAGAAATTATATACTTTGGAAACAATGTATAACGTTTTTATTTAATTAGAAAATAAATGCAATACAAAAATACTTGTTTAATTCATACGAAGCCATAGCCTGAATAATGGCTATAGCCTTATAATAAGCCTACTACTCGAAAAAGACTTTAGTCGGAAATAAAGCCTAAAAGGCTATTTTAGGCCTACAGGTTTTTTTAAAACCTATAGGCTTTTTATAATGAGTAGCCTTTTAAAAGCCTAGTAGTCTATCATGGCCAAAAAAAGAACTAAATAGGCTTAATTTTAGGCCTAAAAGCCTATAGGCCCCGGGAACACTATTCCAGCCCCCTAGACAAAATGCAAATTGTGACAATAATGTCGAAAGATGGTCGAAAAGCCTTTTTTAGGGTTCCGTAGTCCTGACAAGAACTGGAGGACACGTAGTCCTGTATGTCTGTCTGTTCGAGGTTTTGCTTGGAAACTATTGGCACTAGGGAGCTGTAATTTGTAGAGGTAGTTATGTATATTTAATTTTATCAGACCGACAAAACGGTAGAATAAAATTTTGAAAAAAAAATGTTGGGTAGCTCCCCTACATGTAAAGTGGGGATGATTTTTTTTTCATCTTCTACCCCATCGTATGGGGTATCGTTGGATTGCACTTTTAAAATGGCTTAGGGGTTTATAGGACCTATTTTCGATTTAGGAAAGTGCCAATTTTTGTCCGAGTAGGGCGTCCCCCCCCTCTAAAAACTAAACTGATGGCTTAAAAAATCTGGAAAAATTCATGATAATAGTGCTTTTTATGAACTTTCAAGGAAAGCTATAGCGGTTAAGATACACCAGTTAGTTCAAGAGTAATAGTCATTTTACTCATGTATTATAACATTTCATACCTAATAAAAATTCCTTAGAAGAAATTATTTAAAGTGACTTTAGATGAAGAGTAATTGCTTGCTTCTGAAATATATTGTGTTAACGACGGACAACTACGAAACCCTACACTGCGCGTGGTACCTACGACACGCACTTGGCCAGTTTTTTAGTATGGAGTTTCAATGGATTCGATTTTGGATTTGATCTATTTCTAGACCCACAGTACTTATTACTTACAGTTCAAGCTAATTAATCATAAAACAATATTATTTTCCGTTTTGTTTTTCAAATCCATAGCGCTTTTAGAAGTGGACAAGTGTGATATTTCCTACCATGTTATTTAACATCAATTACTGTCTTTCACCCCTTACTACTTTTGGATAGCTTCATTATTTTTTCACTACGAGTAACGGTTGGTGCGATCGTCACGCCCACGTTTCACGGACATAATAGAGACATCCAAATTGAGGGTTTGAGCTGCAACGTAATGATACGATTGGAAAACTGACACGTGCTAGTGAGGCGCTTGATGACTTCATTGTCGACATCACGATGTTTGCTACAAAATGTACTTATTCATACCAACTTATTGCAAAAGTTAACAGCTTTAACAAATGTTCTTATTATTTGTATTTAGTAGGTATAAGTAGCATACTAGGTATATTAATATCATTTTATATAATTAAGTAGGAGAATTTACGGATCAATCTAAAAGAGAATCAAATCATATGTTTTATTTATTTATTTCATAAAACAATACAAAAACTACAAAAATGCAGTAAGTTTGACTTGGGAGCACCAATAATACTATAATTCAATTTATATTCACGTCGTGAATATTTCCACTTCAAACAAATTAGGTAGCTTAATTCTAAAAAGAATTCTTAAGTTTTAGATGTTTTGTTAATAACTATGATTTGTTATATAAAATAACAAATTATTCCTAACATGAAATAAGACCAAAATATAATTCTTTAGAAAAACTTAGCCTTCGTTCATAGAACTTTATTAACATAAAGCAGGGGTTGCATTGTTAAGAATACCTCAACTGAGCAATAATATTTACCTTTTTCTTAGGTAATACATATAATAACGATTTATTCAATTCGTACCTAACTACTTCTTTATAATCTGATGTTTCTGAACTGAGAATCAGATTTCCATCTGAAAAACAAACTGAATGCATCATAATTATTATTGTAAATAATGAAATGTGAATAGAAATTAGGTTTGAAACGTTATTTTCTCCAGCCAACGTTCTTCCTGTACTTCTTAAAAGTATTCCTTTTTCTACACAAACATTCTACCTACAGTGAAACAATGCCTACAAAAACAAGTCTTCCCTTCAAAAGGAAATGTGCCTACTTTATATTGTCACTTGAAACCTTTTAAAAATGTATGCGGGCGTATCACAGCTGTCCATAAAAATCTGACAGAAATGTACTCGTACTAGTTTTCAATAATGAATAGGGTCGGGGTATATAAACGAGGTGCAGACATTTTTTCCTATCATTCGTTTTTGAAATCACTTTCGACGTAAAGACGCTCACTATGATAACCAAATTTTTGCAAAGCTTCGAAGATCCAGACAAACCATTTTATGGTCCAAATTTTTGGATCTTAACGAAAACTGGCTTGATACTACCTGAAAACAAAATAGCAAAAGCATTATACATCTTGATGCATGAAATTGTTGCATTTTTCGTGTTTACTCAGTACATGGAGCTCTACATAATAAGATCAAACTTAGATTTGGTGCTAACTAATCTCAGGATTTCTATGTTGAGTGTCGTCTGTGTTGTTAAAGCTAATACGTTTGTATTTTGGCAAGAAAAATGGAACAAAATCATCGACTACTTAACTGAAGCAGATAGCGTTGAACGGTACAGCAACGATCCAGAAAGGAAGAAAATCATTGACAAATATACAAACTACAGTCGTAGAGTGACATACACCTACTGGGTATTGGTTTTTATCACCTTAGCGACTACGATTGGATCTCCATTCATTCATTTCGTATCTGCATCATATCGTGAGAGCCTACGCAATGGGACTGAACTATTTCCTCATATCTTAAGTTCCTGGATGCCCATCGATAAGAACCATTCGCCTGGTATTTTTATTACGATTGTGTGGCATTCTACTGTAACTTCTTATGGAGCTTTGATAATGTCATCGTACGACACCAGTATTATGGTCATCATGGTTTTCTTTGGCGGAAAGTTGGATGTACTACGCGAGAGATGCAAGCAAATGCTGGGCACTGGTGAAGTTGAACTCAGCGATGATGAAGTAGCTGCCAGAGTCCGAGAACTCCACAATACTCATGTTCTCATCATGAAGTAAGTACTTTGATATTAGTTGAGTGGAAGTAGGTACATTACTTAATCAGCATTTTCAGCCTACGAAGCTATCCCCTAGACGGGGCAGAGGGCGTCCACAATAGTCCGGAATCGCTTTCGGACTTGAGCTTCGCGTTTGATCTTGTCATACCTTACATATTAGCCTTACAGTGCGCGCCGCCGCTTCAAAATTGTTTGGGGCGACCACGTTTGCATTTTCCATTCTAGAAGCTGCTTGGAAATGTGTTCGGGGCCCCTTCCTCGCCAACCAACAGTACTTCGACTGAACTATGCAGTAGTGCACTCTATAAATCATAATAAACTAGTCTATCTCTGTAGTACAGAGAGAGTCTGTACTAGTAGCTGTACTACCTAATAGTTATAGTCTTGTCTATTATTTTAATTTTATTGTTGTTCCTGTCTAGCGTCTAGTATCTCGACTACTAACTCGTAGTTTAATACTATTCAACTACCTAATAGTTAATAACGGCTTACTTGATAGATCTCCTTAATTTATACATATACCTAGTACATTATCTCATTTAATTTTGTCCATGGTGTGTGGTGTTATAAAGGTTTACCTAATTTTTTAAGGTCCTTTTCCTTCAACATTTAGCGGGAGTTTTGCAACGGTGAGGAGTCGATGTTATGCTTTGAACTCCACCTATATTATACTGATTAAATTCGTTGCGGGTTTCAAAATAGGAGGTAAGCAACCTCCCCGCTCCCGGCACTTCTCAACCTTCACTGGTTGGGTTGGGTTTAAAATTCATTGGAGTCCAAACTGTAGATCCTGGTTCTAAAACAATTACAATGGTGAGAAATGTATCTCCATCCCCAGTATGCATTATATACTTGTAAAAGTGATTTTTTAAAACCTAGGTATTTGCAAAAAATAAATGGGTTTTATGAGTTTTCTTATCATGTTTCAAAGTTCAATTGCTAATTGAGACATCTTACTATACAAAGGCTGGCCTTTACCTTGGCCAACGCATCAGCCTTGCCATCCAGCGTGGCAATGTGGCCAGCCTTTTGGGCACCTTCCCCCAAGGGAGCGACTTAGATGAAATTTTTTATTAATAAAGCTTGTATACAGGGTGTTAGGTAAATGGGTATATGAGCCGACACTAGCCCATGTTAATATGGGCATATAAATGGTATGGTGAAGTCAGAAAATTGATATCTTTATTTTAATTATTTTAATTTTCATATAAATGATTTTACATACTAGATTTGCTTTTTGCGCGCAAGTTTTGTAAGAAATTGCAACAAAATAGTGACATTGTATGTGTAAACAAACAATACCGTCCATTAAAGGCTCCAGACATCAGTATGTAGCAGAATCAGCGCAATAAAAAAATAGCGCAATATTTTGTTGCAATTTTTTACAAAACTTGCGCGCAAAAAGCAAATCTAGTATGAAAATCATCAAACTTCTAATGTTCGTAACTCAGTTCAGACTGAGTTTAGAGGTATACACTATACATGCCATAGTAAGTTTGGTTTATTACACTATTTTGTAATCAAAAAACAATGTTTGGTCGATGGCCGCGCGAAAAAAAAAAGACGCCAGCTTCCATACAAAATCTGGCATTGCCATTTATCACAGAATATGATTACCTACTCGTATTAGATCAAAACTGTTTTATTTTTTTTGTTTAAAGTTTGTACTTGTTGTAAAAATATGTTTATTTTAATAATAACTAGCTGACCCGGCGAACTTTGTTCCGCCTTAATGGAAATAAATAAGCAGACTTTTTTTTATTTCGAACGGGATAAAAAGTATCCTATGTCCTTCTCCTGGCTCTAAACTACCTCCCTGACAATTTTCAGCTAAATCGGTTCTGCCGTTCTTGAGTTATAAGTGGAGTAACTAACACGACTTTCTTTTATATATATAGATTACCTTTACATAAGAATTAGGCTCAATAATCGTATTAACAATTTGATTATTTTAGTTGTCTGGATGATGAGAAACACATTCACTACTACGATCCAGTTTTGTTGAATCAGTTTCATAAGTGACCCTACTATAATACTATTTATTATACCATATTTTATTATGAAACAAAACAATACTTATTACCCAGCAGAAGCTACAAAAATTTTATCGATATCGTCCATACTCTCATACTCCCAGCAGTTAGTTAGGCGTACACTATCGGAAATAACTATAGAAAACAATAATTAGACACTCCCAAAAGTCCCCAAATTACAGGTTTGATAATCCTACCACTTATCAACGTTTATTAAGTGTTTTTATTGTTTCAGACATTTAAGATTATTTGACTCCGTGTTGTCGCCGGTTATGTTTGTCTATGTGGTGATGTGTTCTCTGATGTTATGTGCAAGTGCATACCAACTTACTGTAAGTGTAACCTAGAAGAAATTAATTTGATACATCTTACTAGCTAGATGGGTACTACATCTGTACCTTCAAATTACCGTCGAAAAATTATTTAGTTACTTACAACAAGTCTGATTGTAATTTCATGACCATGATGTATAATGAGATAATTACTTCTATTAATATTATACGTTTAACACAGTGAAAATACGGTTTTGATGTGTTTCAGTCTGCCACTAACGCTGCTCAGAAGCTTCTAATGGCGGAGTATTTAATTTTTGGAATAGCACAGTTGTTTATTTTCTGTTGGCACAGCAACGACGTTCTTGTGAAAGTAAGAGACTATTTGCAGCCTAGTAAAGCACTCTTATCACTAAAGTCACTAAGTTTAATAGAATATTCAACCATTCCAGTCTGAAAATGTGATGCTCGGTCCCTACGAAAGTCGATGGTGGGATGCGAATGTTCGCCAAAGGAAAAGTATTTTGCTCCTTGCTGGCCAGCTGCGAATCAGCAAAGTGTTCACTGCGGGGCCTTTTACTAACCTGACTCTTTCTACTTTCATTACGGTTGGTACAGATTTATTGCCGCATTACGCTACGATAGTGACGATAATTATAGCCTATACGATATCAATCAAACGACATGTGTCATTTTACTTGAAGTGTGCAGTGCTATGTAGGTTACCAAGACTATCAGTAGGTAGGTAATAGGTTACATAGGTTCCATCCAATAGAAGAATCATTAAATGTTATATTCCACTTTGCCTACATAAATTAATTATAATTATTGTTCATCAAAAAATAGGGTGGGTAGAGGGTGATTCCAGCTCGATAATCATCCAGTTTCCTAAGTAATTTACTGGTCTTAATTTGTTGCTAATGATTTCTAGTATTACCCCTTTCAAGGAATAGGTCCTGTATCCCTGTGACTCTGTATATTAATTTGAGAAATAATGTACCCTTCTTCATAATGTTATATTGCATTTTAATTTCAGATTTTAAAAGGAGCCTACAGTTACTTCACTTTGCTTAGAGAATAAAGAAAAAGAAATGTAGCAAGCAAAACACCAACCGAATAGGATTGGTGACGTAATCAAACACGAATTTCATAGATTGCACATTAGAATAGAATAGCATAGAAAGTATTTATTTGTCTCAATAACATTAGCGTTAATTAAATGTCTTATAATGATACTACTGATATTTTTATTTACGCCTCTCATTCCTTGATTTTATTTCATGAGTTCTATTGATATTCATAGATCGCAGTAAATAATATACAATGTTTTATGATAATTTAGTGTTTTTCTGATGTAAAATAAAATAAAAATAAAAACTTTTAGCCGACGCACGCTCCACGTGCAACGAGTACTCAATTAAACATCATATCAATGCTATCTAATAACAGCGTAAAAAGCGTAGAATTTAAAACAACTTAAAATAATAATAAGTCTTTTTTTATAATGTATTTTTATTTTTGATAAAATTATCAAAAATAAAAATACATTGTAAAAACATATGAATAAGAGATAATAATAATAATAAGAAAAAAATATTTTTAATGTTCATTACTCATGTCAAATTTTCAATACATTTTCTTATTAATAATAATCAATTGCAGTGTCTAAATAGTAAATAAATGAATAATACAAATAGAAATAATGTCAATTAAATAAATTAAGATAAGTCAGAACACTAAATTATGTAAGTTATTTTGTCAATTTGGACTTAAGTAATTTTATTTTTTCCGAGCCTAGTAACGCCATCTAGCGATTCTGTTACGCGAGGCTTGTACCAATGTACCAATGTTAAACGTAAGTTCGTTAGCCGTTGGAAATAGTAGCCGTTGGATACTATTTATGTAGAAACATACCTAAATACTTCTTATTTGTAAACATACCTACCTACCCTACTACATATTATTATCTTAAATTTTTATCTCTAACGGCAACTACCTACATAAGGAGTAATGTCCAGATGTCCAAAAAAAAAATGTTTTTTTTTCAACGTTATTTTTCAGGCCAAATAAAGTGTTTTGCAACATGACCTCGGTTCTCCTATCGTATCGTTTTAAACAGAATACTTAATACGCAAATAAATTAATAGTCGCCAACTATTGCCCATATTTTGGAATTTTGTAACTTTAAAACCGGTAAACCGGTTTCATCATAGGTTGCTTCTTAGGTACGTCTCTAGTCTGACTATGGAAAAAAAACAAACAATCTTTCTCTTTCTCAAGCAGCACTTCATCTTTCATTTTCTTTCTAATTTTGTACACTTTCTCTCGTATGTTCAAGTTTAATTTAAATGTAAATAAACAATTAAGTCTGTATTGAGAGATAACATTCGTGTATAAACAACGGTCGGTTCAAGAAAGCACCCGGGAGGGTTCAATAAACTCCAAACGTCAGGACTATACTTGACATTTCTTCAGAATGGTATTGGTGTTTTTTACTGTGAATGTTTGATGTTTGACCCGTAAAAAAAGCAGTGCATTGCCGTGTAGACTCAGCCCGTTTGCTATGGAAAACCAAAACCCTCAAGAGAGATCCGTTCCGATTCAATATGTTCGCGGATCCAGAGCGTTTCGTCAGTTCAAGAATCCACCTCAACCGCACATGTGTATCCAGGATACTATAAAAGACACGACAGAAAAACTATTCATAAACGTGTTGGGGTGGCAGAAAATAGCTAATCCAAAGCAGTACAATGATCCTATCCCATTGTATGGAGGAATGCAGGTGGGTGAAAAAATTTGGTTGAAAGGCAGCTTTTGTCTTAAATCGTGAAATAAATCATGATTTACACTGGGAATTACATACGTACTTTTATAACAGTCTATAAAACATATTAATGTAACTCTTATCTGACTTTAAAGACTTCATTTTCAATTTTCAGGTGCCGCAAGGCTGTGGACCAAACAGTAATAGGCCTCCTCTCTTAGTATTCGCAGTAATGGTAAATCCAGATATCTTGAAAGCAAATGGCAAGAATGCAACTAATCCAACTGTAAGTGTTACATTGCAGTATCCATGCCAAGTGGTTAACTAAACTGCACTACATGTGTCATGCTTCACTGAATCTGACTAATGCAGCTAACCACATTTTTATATATTTTAAAAGAATGTCTTCAATAAGAATATGACTTAATTTTCACTGCTATTTCATTTATTTATCCCTCATCATAAACATTTTTATGATAACAGCACTTCAGACTTCCCATTTGTTATGTTATTTGCTCTTATTACTACTGTTTAAGACCCTACAGTGTTTACCTCAATTTGCCATCATTTGTAACAAAACATTGATAGTCATTTAATGATCTACATCTTAATATCTCATTTTTTCACATATTCCAGGACAGAGAGGCCCTTGTGAGCCTCCTTTGTGACTTTGTAGAGGCCATGAACCCGGGTCTGCTTCTGACTCGGAGTCCTGTTATCCTTAAAGACAGGGACCTCGCTGGGGAGCTAAAAGATGTGTGGCTCGCTGTCCAAAACAAACGGGAGCGGGAAAAGGGGATGAGCCAAGATGTTATGTATAAGGTTTGTAAGTTCAATATAGGATTTGTAGCTACAGGATAGCATTTCTAATGGAATAATCATTATTGCTTCATATCTAATCAGGTTCATATCTCCATTATATCTAATAAGGGAAGTCCCATTCCAAATCTAATAAGATAAGAGGAAGAAAGGGGATTTTTTTATTTACAATAATAATAGAAAATCATTAAAATATCCTATGCAGTGTTACCTATGTTTATGTTTGCTTATTTAATTATCTTATAGTTTTCAATTATCTTAATTTTATATTTTATTTAATTTTACAATGATTTTTAACAATTTTTTATATCAATTTACAGGTGTATGACATTGATGGAATTGGCAATGAGGACATCAATGAAGAAGATAAAATGAATTCAAAAAATTGTAAGCAAAATGACTGTGGCTCCCCCAATAGATCACACAGTGACAAGAAGAATGTTGTTAAATCATCCAAACAAATTCTAATGAATGCTGGACAAAAGTCTGAATTTGATTCGGGGATGAACAATTGCCAACTGAATCAGAACCATCCCAGTAGAGACAACAGGTGCAGCACAACACAAGCAGACACTACGTACTGCACCCCGGTCTACGGCCAGATAGTGTCGAGCAGAGAAAATCACAATCAAATCAATGATATACAACAAAAATTTTCATCAAGTGAAACGACAAAACCCTCAAGCTCCTTTAGGAAAGATTGGAATCCAGTTCATGGTAAAACCACTGAAGGCTGGGATGAATTTTCCAAACGTAACATATCCTCTATAAGCAAAGAAGGCGATGTGAAAAAACAGAGGTACATCAAAAACGAAAAAGATAATAAGCAAGTGAGTAACGGTAAGTCTCAGTACGATTTCTTTCCTGTCTTTGACAATAAAGCTGTTGATGAGGGTTCGGACTCCAACGAAGAAAGCAACACTCCTGAAAATAGTAAAGAACAAGAATTAAGTAACGAGGACAATTCTAAAATAATTTTAGATGCAGTGCAGAAGCTAGTTCTGCAGCCGACTGATAACAAACTATGTGATAATAAGACAAGTGCTCTCAGCTCAATAAGCTCATAATTTTAAAGCTTTTACAAACAATTTTGTATGGCAGGTAAATTTGTATCGCTTAGATGCTGTTTGTGGGACATGGTATATTGTAATTATGATCAAATGTGACAGCAATATGAAATGTTAGCACACAACTAGTCAGATTCTTTTTGAATAATGAATAAGCAGTTTTGAATTGCTTGTTACTGACCGTAAGTAAATAATTCTTTAAATAAGACAGGTAAGAAAAATGATACTGTTGTTTTCACAGAATGTTTGTGTGAATTTTAAATTCAGATATATACCTTAGGATTAAACTTTGCTATGTTTGATACAATTTGACGAATGATGGTGGATTTAAGCTATTGTGCATGCAGTGTGAGAGTTTATTTGTTTACATGGTTGTGTATTTTCATAGGATATTTGCGTGAACACGATCAAATTGACGCGTGACATGTATTTATTGATGATGCTAAATGAGTGAATTTTGTATATTGCTATATGTTTCATTGTTGCCAATTTGAAATTTAATATTTTAAAGTTGATACATTAATGAACAAGATTGATATAGTTTTTAAAATGTATTGCTCATTAAAATTCTAAACATTTCGCTAACAATTTTATTCAATAAAAGAAACTTGATCTCACTTTTTATAATAACGTAATCCTGTTGTGTCTAGATGAATGTCAAACACTGCCAAAATGAATACCTTTTCACATACGTATTTGCATAAATTGATTTAGATCTAACTTGAAGTAAATCTCAAATAGAGTTAGTAACCAAATATTGTTAGGGTAAATTTTATAATGGTTGTTTAGTCAGCTTATAATCCAGTGTAATTTTAAGTTATATTCAAATGTGCAATTTTTTGGTTCTCATAACTGTTTATTTTGTTAAAGTATTTTTATATTTGTATTTGCTGTTATTGTGTACATATAATTTTTATTATAAATAAATTAGTCTCAATGTGCTTTATTTAAAACTTTTGCTTATGTAACTTGTGGCGTTTGGAGTAATATACTCAATTTAATTTGCATTATGTATCTGATTTGTATTACTTCTTTTTACTCCAAGTAAATATTCCATGCACAATGCATAAAAAACAGATATTTATGTGTATTTCTTAAAAATTATGTATATTTTTCTTTAATGTAATTGAATTTTAATGTCACATTGAGTAAGTACATCATAAATATTGATTATTATTAATTATATAGTATATTTTAAAGAGTGATCTATTTTATTATAGTTTTAACTGCACATTATTACTAGTTTTGTCAAGCAGTTCATGTATTAACGACACAAGTTGCATTTATTTTGTGTAATACATATTTTTAACGTGCTACCTTTAGAGTTAATTTTGTAATGTAAAGAAAAAGTATTCACGATTTCATTTTATAATAGCTTTAGATAGGCAATTTAATTTTAGTATTTTTAGCATTTATATTTTGCCCATGCATGGCAGTGATTAAATTGTATTCAATAATGTTCCTTTTCTACTAATTTTATCTCGAATATTTTCTAGATTGATATGATAGTATTATTATTGAAAAACTTATAGCAGGATAACTTCACTTTTTCTCAAAAGTTGGCAGCTTTATACAATGAGTTAATATTTAGATCAAAGTTTACAAGAGATTATGCATATTACTGTTGTAAAATATAAATACCAGATCTACTTTGTATGGAAATAATTAGATTTTGTGTTATACTGTATCTTGGAAAATGTAACTTTATGTACTACATATAGAGGATTTCAATATCAGATCTCTTGTTTACATACAGTATTCAAAATTACATGTCATTTACAAGACTGGTCTTAGTTGTTTTATTTCAGTAAATTGTGTCTACATTCGGTTTGCATATTGCATTTGAAACAAGGTCTATAAAATGGAAAGGAGAGAAAAGTACAGCCGATTCGAGCGAGGATGGATGACTATTGGATATGGATAGTTACTAGGTACCTTTAAACCTAACATGCGGTCGATCAGAAGACTAATAGCATTTCGAAGTTTAGGTAAAGCATAAAATAATATACCCCTAAAAGGAAATACGAAGTTCATGCTAAATAGAAAAAAGTACAAGAAATGTAGGGTAGGTACATTGGATTGTTAACCCTACCCTACGCTAAGGATTGGATGTAACTCGCTGACTGCGCTGACGCAACATCGTGGGGAAAAAATTCGATTATAATATTATAATCGAATAATTATCGTGATTTTTAGGACACCACGGCACGGATTCAAAATGTCATAATCATGTTTCCTACTTTTGTTTTCAAACACGAAGTTTTTTGGGAATAGATTTTCTTAAAATCGATTTACAAAGACGCTCGTAAGGCCTGCCCTAAGCTACGTACGTAACGGTTAAAAAAGTTGAGCAAGTCAAATGACTACCCACATTCGCGTCTATTTTAACACAATCAGAAATAAATCGAAAAGGATTGCTGGGCGATTGCTTATTATAAATTACGTTTTATAATTTCCAACGAATTAAACAATAATGTCTGAACGTGGCAACGGCAAATCTAAGCATCAAAATGGTAAAGTACAACAATGAAATTCATATCACTTTCTTAAATCATGACTAGACTTTTATTTTTTTGTACATTTGTACAGACGACAGCTGGCTTTAGTGCAACAGAATAGTACGTTTTTTTGCACTATAAAAGCCTGTATTTACGACTACTGTATTTAGCTTGATGTGCTGCCGTCTGTACCTACCCTAATAACTAAATTTGATCTGCAGTTGTTGCTAAGAAGATTACTAAAAACCGAAAGAACAAGACACGCAGCGAGCGTTCGGGACTGAAGTTTCCCGTGGGAAGAATTCACAGGATACTGCGACACGGGCTCTATGCTCGCCGTATAGGCTCCGGCACTGCGGTCTACCTCACTGCAGTACTGGAATATTTGGCCGCCGAAATGCTGGAGCTGGCTGGTAAAGCTGCAGAAGAAAGTAAAAGGACGAGGTATGATGTCATTCCTTATTTCTTTCTCTAATTATAATCGGAACCTGTTAAATACCTACATTACGGTAATTATAACATTATCCTTCCTCAAGTCTCTTTTTATTTGCAAACTGAAAAAGGTAGGTCCAGTGTCATTTGTTTGGAGGTCTTAATTAGTAGGTAGATAATTTAAAATTCAAAACCTTACTTACCACTGTTGTAATAATGTTAGGTAAGTATCTACAGTCAGCGTTAAATAATTCGAGACTCGCAAAGTAGCCAAAAAGTTCGCAACACGTCTTTGTTAGAATTAGAATAAGGTTGTGTTGGTAACTTTTTGGCCACTTTGAATGTCACGAACTCATAGAGGGTTAATTCCTCTATGCACGAACTATTTCATCATCATCATCATCATTTCAGCCATAGGACGTCCACTGCTGAACATAGGCCTCCCCTAATGCTTTCCACGTTGATCGATTGGTAGCAGCCTGCATCCAGCGCTTCCCTGCTACCTTTACGATGTCGTCAGTCCACCTTGTAGGTGGACGTCCCACGCTGCGTTTTCCGGTATACGCGGCCCCCATTCCAGAACCTTGCTGCCCCATCGGCCGTCAGTTCTGCGTACTATATGCCCTGCCCATTGCCACTTCAGCTTGCTAATCCGTCGGGCTATGCCAGCAACTTTAGTTCGTTTACGGATTTCCTCATTTCTGATTCGATCTCGCAAAGAAACACCAAGCATAGCCCTCTCCATAGCACGCTGTGCGACTGAGCTTCTGTATAAGGCCTATTGTATTACGAACTATTTGATGCTGACTATACTTACAAATCGCATAATTATTTTTGCAGAATTATGCCACGTCACATACTACTGGCCGTACGAAATGATGATGAGCTAGACAAGATGCTACAAGGAGTCACATTTTCCCAGGGTGGCGTGATGCCCATCATCCATTACCAGCTGCTACCGAAGAAGACTGCAAAGAAAAATACAACAAATAACAACACAAATACTTCTTCCCAGGAATATTAAACATTATGTAGTTTTTTCATACTAGATTGTGGTAAAAATATTATTTTACCTGATCGTGTTCAGATGAAAAATGTATGTGGACACATTTTCAGTCATTTTTAGTCATCTTAATTTCTCAGGTTTTATAAGTTTTTGTTATTTTTATCAAAATGGAAAATAATTTTGTTACGTTACACATACAGAAGCCTAACTAAACATAAGATTTAATTTTCACAGTTATTTATTTTATTTTTAATTATTTTTTATTACCAATTTATTAATTTGTATTACTTATTTCATTAATTTGTATTTTATTATTTAGTACTTTACCTATAAATTAGTTTGAGATAAAGTTTTATTTAAAATCAACAAACTTTTTATTTATGAAAATTCTGTACCTGGCTTTATTAATCTAAGCTGGCTGTAGGCATACATTTATCTAGGTTAAGTAATAAGTACCTAAAACATTTTCTGGTATCTGCGGCCGATGGGGCCGCAGGAAAGCGCAGTGTAGGACGTCCACCCACAAGGTGGACCGACGACCTCATAAAGGTAAGCAGGAAAGCGCTAAATGCAGGCCGCTACCAACTGGCCATTGTGGAAATCATTAGGGGAGGCCTATCTTCAGCAGTGGACGTCCGTCCTATGATGATTGATGACTGAAATGAAAAAAAAAAAAAGAAGACTACTTATTGCCAAATGCCATGATAGCCGAACGGTGAAGGGGTTGGAGTGGCCGACTCGAGATCCGAGGAACGCGGGTTCGAATCCCACCGCGCTCGACTATTGTACAAATTTTTTTGTAATTTTGTACAATAGTCGAGCGCGGTGGGATTCCAAATCAAGATTGTAGGTTGCTCACCATGCATTTTTGTATAAGACCCGGTTTCCACTTCAGGTTTCCACCGAAGCAAAGCAGAGCGCGAAGTGGAGAAATGGGGATAACCAATCAGATTTCAATATTTCCACTTCTCTCTCCTCTCCGCTCCGCGCAGCTCCGTGAAAATCCACCTTATAGAAAAAAATATTCAGATTATTTCAGAAGAAAAGAATCAAAATTGTGTGCCATAGCTTGAAAAGTTTTCAAAATCAATAAAAAAAAAGTTTGACATATGTCCAATGTCTTGTGTTGCGGCGGTTTTTGTATTTTATTTTCCTGTTGAATGAAACAAAATTGGCAAAAGTTTTCTTTATTTTGCAGTAGTACCTATGTGTATAAGTTATAAGCGAATCAGTTGTTAGGCTAATTTATTGTAGCATCGTTTTTAGGTTACATTGTGTTAATTTATTTAAGGTTAGGTTATAGATTTAGTTGAAATGAACACCGAAAAATCTGGGGTGTGGATACGTGGTGATCGTAGAGGCCGAGGAGGTCATAATAATAGAGGTTTTGCGCGAGGGGGCAATAGAGGTCCTTGGAGGGGCGGTAAGAATTTCAGGGGGCTTGGCTACCGAGACGATCGTAACTTTAGCCATGGGAACTGGACCACGAACGCAAGTCAACAGTGGAACAAGCCTCGGCGTGAGACGCCAGGCAAGCGACTGGCCGAAGACGAAATCGGCGTGACGAAATACATTAGCGATCATGCAGGATTCAATGGCATTATCAAAATGAGGTAAATGACAAGTTTCAAACCCTGTTATTATAACCCAAAAGTGTTTCGGTCCATAGTAAAGTAAGGCTTGCACGGTCCTACACATAGATGTTATTATCATTTATCAAGCCAGAAATGGTATACAAAATATTTACTGATTGTTCTCTGATATTATTGGCAGGTAGTTGCTAATTGCTCATAAGATAGGCCCCCTTAATTTAATTTATTGTCCATGGTGCATAATCTTTTCTTAAAGGTATTAAACCTTTGTTTGTCACCTGCCATCCGCTTTGCAATGGAGGGAAGTCGAACCTTAATTTCGAACTCCTATGTTCTTCTGATTAATTTCGTTGCGGGTCCAATGACAGTTTAACTTTCCCCCGGGACAAACTTGACCTTCATTGGTTGGGTTTTTGTGGCGGTCAAGCTGTAGATCCTGGTTACACAGGAGTTGCAGTGGTGGGAACGAGAGGTGGGAATAGTCCCTGATTGTTCTCTGAATTTCGTATCATGATTCAGAATTTTAACGTATGATTACAGATATTCAGATTTCCAAGTGTCGGAAATAAACGAAAAAGGTGAAATAGCCAAACTGACAGATCTAACGCCTCCCGAGCCTCCGGAGGACGAGGCCGTGGACGAGGACGAGGACCTGCTGCTCTCCAAGTACAACCTGGAGATACTGCCGCTGGAGACATGGGACAGCATCAATAAGCTCGTCCTCACTAAAGACACGGATGAAAGCATTGAAGTAAGTTGCATTGCTTATTTATTTATTACAATAACATACAATATAGTTATTTAATTTTTAGCGTTAAGAGTCGCATCTCAAACTAATTTGAAAATTATAAATAACTTGAAAAATTCGAACTGCCTAAGGCGGGAATTGAACCCACGACCTTCCGCTTGCCGGGCGACTGCTCTTCCAACTGAGCTACTTAGACACTGGATGAACCCGTCGAAATTTTCAAGTGTAATACGCTGTTACGGCCAGCGTTTGTTTCATCAATGTTGAGTATACCTACCCTACATCTAACAGAAATATTGTTGCAAATATTTAACTGTCAGTTAAGATGAAACAGCTCTTTTACATAATTATTTAATTTTTAGCATTAAGAGTCGCATCTCAAACTTCAATTCTTCAAGTTATTTATAATTTTCAAACATACAATATGCTACATATTTTTTTTAGGGCTGATTTTTCAATCGTCGGATAACTTTTAACTGAAGAATAGTTTGGCACATTGACTGAAATAGCATGGAAAATATGTCAAAATGAAAAGTTTATTCTTCAGATAAAAGATATCCGACGATTGAAAAGTCGGCCCTTAATGTAATTAAAATATACTACAGCAGTGTTAAGCTGGTATTTATCTACAAATCAAGTATTTATGCTATTACAATATTGGTTTATTACATTTGGCTGTGAAATATGCAACAAACTGTACAAAAATTGTTGGTTTGTCTTGATTTGTCATATGGTAGAAAAGATTCTTAAGGCTTCCTTCTGATACGTTCTGCCAATTTAGAAAACATTGTATTTGACAACATTCCTAATTACCAATCGGAAATGTACCTGGGACTCATGTCAAAAGTAGTATGATACTTTGTAGCTCTTTATTGCGTCTTTCCTGTATTAAACATACACTGGGTTTGATTTTCAGGTTGATGCAACCAACATGTCAAAGGAACAAAGAACTAAAATCCATGATGCTGTCAAAAAAGCCTTTGGAGAAAGTATAGTTGGCAGCACCATCAACATTGAGGATAAGAAACTACTCCGCTTCACAAGATATAGGAAAGGAGGTAGGATTTTATCTATCTTACTATTATAAAAGAGAAGGGATATTCACTTAGGCTAGGTACAAAATAAAATTGAAACCATGTACTAATGAGGGTTTTCGCGAATGAAAGATCCGTTAGATGGCGGGACGTGGATGTGGGGTCTGACTGCTGCGTGATTGGTGAATTTTGACATATCTGTCACTGTCATGTCACAAATAACCAATCATGCAGTATTTGGACCTCGCGTCTACGTATTGCCATCTGGCGGATTTTTCATTTTTTTTTTTCATTCTCAAAAACCCTCATTGTGCACAAAATCCATGACAGACTGCCACGCCTAAATAACTTTACAGAAGTTATTATTTGTTTCTTGTTTATACTTTTAGACCTTTTGTTCTTGATTTTCAGTACGCATAGACAACAGAATAAAGTGGGTATGGCCAGGGGAGTATGTTCACTTCATAGTATACAAGGAAAACTGTGACACCATGGATGCGGCCTCACGAATTGCTGAGAAGCTGAGGTTAAAGTAAGTATAATTATAATTGTTTGTTCTTTCATTTCAGCCGAATAACGTCCACTGCTGTCAAAAGCCTTTCCCAAGGAATGCCACAAAGACCGGTCGTGCACCGCTCGCATCCAGGCTCACGCGACCTTCACCAGATCGTCGGTCTACCTAGTGTTCTGGCTCGTGTTCGTGGTATAATAATAATAATAAGCCTTTTTATTCTGAACTTGGTTATAAGCACAAGTGCTAGACAGTATGTTCTGTGTGTTACTATAATATACTGAAGCTCAGTTTGCCTCTTGGTATAGGCCTCATCCAACGATTTCCACTGGGACCTGTTGTGCGCTACCCTTTTCCAATGGTGTCAAACTGTGAGTAACTTTTAGGTCGTCTTCCCATCTTGTTTGTTGGCGTCCTTTACTTCTCTTTCAATAGTCGATGACGCTTTCGCGCCATTTTTCTTCTGGATCTGGTCTCTTTAGCTTATTACGTCGACAACTTTTGTTTTTTTTCCCATGTTTGTACTACACCTCACTCTGTCCTATTTCTTTATTCCTATTAAGCGTCTCTCCATGGCTCTCTGGCATCGTTCCAACTTTTCTCTGTGGCATTTGATGAGGACCCAGGTTTCGCATCCACATTGTATTGAAGACTTCCTTTTTTATTTACATGCCTAACTTTTTGGATTTCAAGTATAAAGTAAGTAGTTAATGTTAAATAATAGATTGATGTTGCATGTGATGTGATTAATACATTTGTAGAACAATCCTTTTGTGGTTAGAAGTTTTAGCAATGCATGAAGTTTCTTTAACAAGCTTTGATTGATAAACAGGCAGGAAACGCATTCCACCAGAGATATGCGAGGATGCGGTAAATAAAGCGATCCTATTGGTTCTTTACAAACACGTCCTTCGTTACGCATCCTGAAAATGCAGCCTTAGGGTTGTAGGCAATCGTAAAAATACGCACAAAATGAAACAAAGCATTTGTTTATGTATTTTTACTTGTTTTATGGAATCTTTTACAGTACCCGGCAAAAGGTCTTTCTAAAGGTCGATGTGTAATATTTATCGCCGGGTATTGTACTTGTTTTATGAAGAAACCTTTTACATTTCTCATGATTTTTTCTCCTCCCTTGCGCAGTTGCCGACACTGTTAAATATCCTTGGACATTGGACATAGCACAAGCTTTGCTTAGTTTGGATAGTCCCAAACTAAGCAAAGCTTGTGCTATGGGTACTAGACAACGGATATAAACATACTTAAATACTTTTTTTTTGTAAATACATATTATACATAGAAAACACCCAGTCCAATACAACAAACAAATATGTTCATGCACACAAATGTTTGTACTGTGCGGGAATCGAACCCGCAACCTCCGAAATAGTCAGTTTCGAATCACTACACCAAACGGCCGACTACCTATGTTGTGTTGGTCTATCGTCGCCTTGGCTTAACTCTCGCCAAAATCAAACAGCCTACTTCTTTTTCCCCTTTTTCATCTTTTCCCCCTACACCGCCTTATGCTACTGAAACAATGCCTTATTACATCACATCTTCCAGCATAAAACCTTCAATGGTGGGCTACGCGGGCAGCAAGGACCGGCGCGCGGTGACGTCGCAGTGGTTCAGCCTGCGCAAGGTGGCGCCGCGCCGCGTGGCCGCCGCCTGCCAGGCGCTGCGGGACGTCTGCGTCGGCAACTACAGCTTCAGCGCGCACAACCTGAGGCTCGGCATGCTCAAGGGGAACAAGTGAGTGGGAAACTTGTACATCAATCTTACGGTGGCATATCGACGTTATAAAGCTGCTCGAGAGGTTTCTTGCGAGTTTACTCGTTTGATGCGCAGCGAGTAATCTCAAAATGTCGCTACACGCCTTCAAGGATTCGCCACACTGGTTGCGATATATGGTCAGCTCAAAGTAATCATACATGCGGGCTGCATTCACATTGACCTGACCGCATCCAGTGTGAAAAATCATACAATCTAAAATTGTACGGGATTCGATATATGGTACATGACCTCCATTGGTGTATCTAGGGTTATTTTCCAGGCCTAGGGGGGAGGGATTAGTATCATAGCCTACGAGTGAGGGAGGGGGTCACTAAAAACTAAAAAACTAAAACTCATTAAAACTCATTTATTTCTGTAAATAGGCTTAAAAAAAGCACTTTTACACTTTTTTTAAAAAAAAGTACTTTTACACTAGACCATTCTGGGGGGGCGTTCACCAGACCATTTGGGGGGGGGGATCACCAGACCATTCTGGGGGAGGGGGGGCTATATACGCGCATGATGTCCTCAACGGTGGGTTACGTGGGCAGCAAGGACCGGTGCAAGGCAGCAATCTCACAGTGACGTATCGACATTGTAAAGCTGCTCGCGAGGTTTCTTGCGAGTTTACTCGTTTGTTGTGCAGCGAGTAGCGTCAAAATGTCGCTACACGCCTTTAAGGGGGGGGGGGGGGGATTAGTATCAGAGCCCACTAGTGAGTACAATCACAATAGCCCAGGGCACCAGACCATTTTTGGGAGGTATATACTTGCATGAAGCCCCCAATGGTGGGCACGCGGGCAGCAAGGACCGGCGCGCGGTGACGTCGCAGTGGTTCAGCCTGCGCAAGGTGGCGCCGCGCCGCGTGGCCGCCGCCTGCCAGGCGCTGCGGGACGTCTGCGTCGGCAACTACAGCTTCAGCGCGCACAACCTGAGGCTCGGCATGCTCAAGGGGAACAAGTGAGTGGGAAACTGTACATCGGTCTTACGGTGACATTGACGTTGTGGAGCTTCGTGAGGTTTCTTGCGAGTTACTCCTTTGATGCACAGTTTATAGGGATTAGCAAGCTGAAGTGGCAATGGGCAGGGCACATAGTGCGCAGAACTGACGGCCGATGGGGCAGCAAGGTTCTGGAATGGAGGCCGCGTACCAGAAGGCGCAGCGTGGGACGTCCACCTACGAGGTGGACCGACGACATCGTAAAGGTAGCAGGGAAGCGCTGGATGCAGGCCGCTACCAATCGATCAACGTGGAAAGCATTAGGGGAGGCCTATGTTCAGCAGTGGACGTCCTATGGCTGACATGACATGATTATAGGGAACAAGTGAGTGGAAAACTATGTATTTTAAAAGTTATTTAGCGCTTAACTGAGTCAATGCCTGAGGTGTGAGATCGGCACGGGAGGGTGTTTTTGTGACGGTCAAACGTCAGCGAGACTTCAGATCTCCTTCAAATTTGTATGCTCTTTCATGTCATAATCTTAGATTAATAAAACCTAGATGGATAGTCTTCATACAAACGCTTCGTCAAGAGTGAGGCAAAAATCTTATGTCATTAGTGTCAATTTTGTTGGGGAGTGTAGACAGTGAAGGCGATTTTCCCGAAAGTAGGGAAATTTTTAATACGTTTTTAATTATTTTATAACTAACAAAAACAAAACGCATCATGTACTTACTTATTTATTGAATTCAAAGTACCTACTTAATTACAATAAGATAAATCGACTGAAAAGTCTCGATTTCATAAAAAAGGAAGTGTATTTGTACGGCGAACAATTGGGAAATAAATTTTCTTGTTACTGGTATCATTCCCGTATTTAATTTTTAAAGCCAAATTCAAGCAAAATACGCGTCGAATCGTAGTACTTACTTATGAAATGTAACACTGGTCACTTTCTTTAGTTTTTCTGATGTATTTAGACACCCTTTCACAGCACAAACCGTGTTAATTAATTAAAAGTCGTCGGACGTGTTTACCAATTTTTCACTTTGACGTTTACGAGTAAGCCATTCTGGCTTACTAAAATCTGCCTCACCTTTCGTGCACTGACTATCTATCTAGGTTTTATTAATCTAAGGTCATAATATTGTCATACCGCTTCCATACCTCACGCACTGACTCAGTTAAACGCTATATGCATAGTATTTTTACGATATCAATAAGAAAAGCAAAATAGCAGATACCAGATTTCTTCAATATTGTCTACTGAATCCCGTACAATTTAAGATTAAATGATTTGGAAATAAATAAATAAATAAATTTGTCACACTGGATGCGGTCTGCCGTCAAGTCAAAGTGAATGCAGCCCGCATAATGTATGATTACTTTAAACTGACCGTAGACCGCATCTAGCGTAGCAAATCCATAAAGACGTGTATAGATAATGTGAGCCTGCTCGCAAGGTTACAAACTTGCTGTGTATCAAACGAGTACGTGACTATTCCCACCTCTCGTTCCCACCGCTGCAACTCCTGTATAGCCGGGATCTTCAGCTTGACCACCATTAAAAACCCAACCAGTGAAGGTCAAGTTTGTCCCGGGGGAATGTTAAACTGTCATTGGATCCGCAGCGAAATTATCAAACGAGTAGCATCGCAAAGTCCATACACGCTCTAAAACATTGCTTCCCAAAGTGGGGGGCGAGGACCATCTGTGTACTTAAGTATAAAAAACCTGCGACCGCTGAGAGAATTCATTCCAGACTGCTCGATACGACAAATAAATAATCTTGACTGGAAGAGGGGGGCGCGGAATTTTTGGTATTGTCGAAAAGGGGCGCGTCTCAAATAAGTTAGAGAACCCCTGCTTTAAAGTTTAAATACTGTCATTCACGCCTCGAAACCGCTCAAATTGAACGCTCAACAAACACCAATATCTAAATAAGAATTTAAACAACCTTTTTTAAACTTATCCGACGCCTCACAGCATATTATTAACACGCAGACCTGCTTAAAGATTCCGCATAGCGCTGCGCAACGTGACCGCTACCGACGACGTCGTGGACAACGCCTGCCGACTGCTGCAGGAGAATGGATTCATCAACTACTACGGGCTACAGCGCTTCGGGACTCGCGTGGACACGCCCACTTATGAAATCGGACGAAAACTGCTGCAAGGGAATTTCAGAGAGGTTAGTAGACCAGTACTCAGTTACTAAGGTTGTTAGTTGTATGACAAGCTTCCCGACTGCTACAGGAGAATGGATTCTTCAACTACTACGGGTTACAGCGCTTCGGAACGCGCGTGGACACGCCCACTTATGAAATCGGACGAAAACTTCTGCAAGGCAACTTCAGAGAAGTAATAAAACCATTACTAAGCCATTAAGGCTGATAGTTGAGATTTGAGATAGCTGGCACATTTTAGTTAATGGAATTTTGTTAAGCTATTGTGTTTGTTTGTGCACGATAATAACGTAAACTCAATCTTATTTTCCAGGCAATAAACTCTCTTCTGGAAGAGCGCGAAGGCATGCTTCAGCCGGCGCTACAACGATACCACGAGGCCGGACCCATCGCAGCACTCCAAGCGCTTCCAAGAGGCATGTCTGGCAGCGCGCACGTCGAGACACGCCTCATACGTGCCCTCGCCAAGGCGCCTAACGACCTGGTGGGCGCGCTGTCCAAGGTACTGTCGACCTTACCGCCTGCCACACAAGGCGCACACTTGTATGGCCATGAAGCAGGCCCATCGCTTCACTTCAGGCGCTTCCAAGACGCGCTTATTCCGCGTCCTCGCTAAAGCGCCCAACCAATCTGGTGGGCGCGCTGTCCAAGGTAATGTCGACCTTACCGCCTGGGACACAAGGCGCACACTTGTATGGCCATGAAGCAGGCCCATCGCTTAACTCCAGGTGCTGCCAAGAGGCATGTCTGGCAGCGAGCACGTCGAGACGCGCCTCATACGTGCCCTCGCCAAGGCGCCCAACGACCTGGTCGGCGCGCTGTCCAAGGTAATGACAACCTTACCGCCTGCGACACAATGCTCACTCTTGTGTAACCACGAAGCCGGACCCATGGCCCATCGCTTCACTCCAAGAGTCCAAGCGCTTCCAAGAGGCATGTCGTCCGGCAGCGCGCACGTCGAGACGCGCCTTATACGTGCCCTCGCCAAGGCGCCCAACGACCTTAGCCTTATTCACGAAACAAAACTTCAACAACAACAAAACCCTGAGTTGCGATCCTATCGAGTAATCGTTATATCAAAAAACATACGGGTCGAATTGAGAACCTCCTCCTTTTTTGAAGTCGGTTGAAAATGACCCTTGTGAATACGGATTTAGAAATGTTTTTCAATGGGACTACTTCTGAACGTCAGCGAGATCTTGATTGTCAAAATACGTGAATTAGGCCACTGGTGGGCGCGCTGTGCAAAGTACTGTAGACCTTATCGCCTGCGACATAAGACTCACTCTCGTATAGCCATAAGGCCGGATCCATCGCCGCCTTACAAGCCCTACCACGAGGCATGTCCGGCAGCGCGCACGTCGAGACGCGCCCTGGCCAAGGCGCCCAACGACTTGGTGGGAGCGCTGTCCAAGGTAATGTCGACCTTACCGTCCGCTACATAAGGCTCACTCTCGCGTGGCACGGCAGGCAGCGTGTATTTCGAGACACGCCTCATACGTGCCCTCGCTAAGGCGCCTAACGACCTGGTGGGCGCGCTGTCCAAGGTAATGTCGACCTTACCGCCTGCGACACAAGGCTCATCCTCTCGTGGGTACAATGCGGCTAGCATTGACATTACCAAATTGCAAAGAAGAATCTCGAGTGAGTCTCCAAACAGATCCATAACTTTACAATAAATCTATGCATGCTCCATACCTCACCGTGGAACAAGACGCAAGTTAGCGTAATATCTCTACATTGTCGATACCACCAGCTCGCACTAAGCGTTTCGTTCTTTTATAATGCGAATAGCTAGGGACTGGAATTCACTGCCTTCTTCTGTCTTTTCTGAGTATTGTAATCCAGGAATTTTCAAGACGAGAGTGAATAGTCATGTATGTACTGTTCTAGACTATATCTCACTTGACATCTGGTGTGATTGCAGTCAAATACCTGCTATGTATTGCTGAAAAATATACACATTATAATAAGGTTATGGTCATTTATCAATATTAAGCACAGAGCGTCCTAAGGCAATTATAATAGGTTGGGTTCGAGGAACCCTCGCGTACTTCTTAGCACGGGCCGATCTATGAGTGATATCCACGAAGTCACGCCCAGTATTGAATGCTAAGTAAACATAAATGCTTTATCCTCACCCACTTTAACCCGCTTCCATTCCAGCTGGCACGTAACACTCGCTTACTCTACCTGCACTCGTACCAGTCGCTGGTGTGGAACCGCGCCGTGTCCGAGCGCATCGCGCGCCTCGGCCTCCGCCCCGCGGAAGGAGACCTGGTGCCTGCGGGCAGCGAGACGCATATAGGTAACTATTGTATAGATCAGGGTTTCCCAATTTTTTTTTGCCAAGGAACCCTAATGGATTATACTTTTCCTAGCGGAACCCCCGCACTACTCCGCCCGCACGCCCTGCCCCTCCCTTGTACGTAAACAAGTCGGTGCGAGCGAACAACGTCGGTCACGAAACGTGGGATAATATTTTTACGGAACCCTTGCGGCCTTTCCAAGGAACCCCAGGGTTCCGCGGACCACCATTCGGGAACCACTGGTATAGATGACCCACGCTGAACTGTCCCACCAAACTCAATGACAGGGGGGCGCTACCATCGTTCAACTACAGTCGTGGTCAACTAATTAGGGACGTTATATGACTAAAACACAAGACCGTCTCTCCAGTCCGAAAAAAAAATCTTCACGAGGCTTTGTAGCTTGTGCCTATTAATAACAAGTAATTTGGCTAGTATTCTAAATATTTAAAGGCCAGAAAAGAAACTAGCTAGTTGCGATCAATATTTTTAAAATAAATAAATCATTGCCACCTACACATTTATTGACCTAGGGATGGACAACTAATTAGGGACACGTAACACTTTCACTGTAAATGTAAATAAATTGGAAATTATTTAAGTGTTTATTACATAAAAAGTTTTCATTAATAAATATAGAATACAAAACAAAATCATCAAACGTATTTCTATAACCAATATGGTTGGTTTTGTTGGTTATAACCATTTGACATCGGCGCTGCATGGATGCAATCAAATCATTACAGGTTTTTAGAGAAATATTATTCCAAACACCATTAAATGCCACGAAATGCTGATTTTTAGTGCCAGTACGTTGAGCTGCAACTTTTTCCTTCGTTTCATACCATAAGCTCTATAGGGCTTAAGTCTGAGTTGTTTTCGGGCCAATCTAGTACCGTCACTGACTGTCGCGCTAGAAACGATTAAACAGAGTACGCGGTATGTTTTGGGTCGTTATCGTGTTGAAATGTTCATGAGACTGGTAACACTTCTTCAGCATACGATAGCATCGTTTTCTCCAATATTTATTTGTATTGGAATTGCTCAAGTTTAACTTCAGTTCTTTTTATAGGTTACACACTCTATGTCCAGAAAAACAGCCCCAGATTTTTATATTGCCGCCTGTATGTTTCACCTGCTTCTTCGTTTACTTTGGTATCATTTCGGACTTTACAAGTCGTCGCACGTATTGTCTGTCATCGGATGAAATAAGATTTATCTTGATCTCATCAGAAAACAGCACATTTATCCATTGAGCAAAAGCCTAATGTCCATACTTTCTTGCAAACGCCAATCTTGCTTCTTTGTGTTCCATCTTCAGTAGTGGAACTTTTCGAGGAACTCTTCCTACAAGCTTTGCCTCCACCAGTCGCCTTCTGACGGTCCTCGCAAATACTCCAGCAGTCGGTTCTGGTCCAAAAATCTCGCTCCTGATCAGAACGGAACCCTTAAAGGGGTCTCTCTTTGCGAGAGTGACCATTCTGCGATCATCTTGTGGGGTTGTTTTTATTGGCCTCTTCCTTCTAGGCATACTTTCTGTGGTTTCATGATTTTGAAATAAGCCACTGCATCGTAGATTCATGTTTTTGGAACATTTCAGATGATCTGCAATTTACCGGTATGGCCATCCACACTGATAAAGATTGATTATAACTTAGCGCATTGTTGCTTTTCTTTCAGCCCATTACCTTTAATAATTTACTCGTAAGATAAGAATATCGCTTTTCAAATTGACGCCGAAATTACAAATGAACAGAATAAAAGTTATTACTTTTTATTTTTTTTAATTTAGAAGGAAAAACTTGAGCGTCCCTAATTAGATGGCCAGACCGTCCGTACCATAATTACCGATTCATGTGATTTGATTAAGATTTTTTATTAAGTTAGTAAGTTTTTTTGTTGTTATTATATTCGTTAAATAGAGTACTTGATAGTCAATATGTTTACAAAGTAACAGCCAGTAATATTTAATGAAGCTTACAATAATAGGATAATGAACACTTAGTATTGCTTAGTATTCTATCTGTCCCTAATTAGTTGACCACGACTGTATATGGTCTCCAACATGGCAAAAATCGGAACCAGCGATCCGGTATTGACGGTGGCGCCCCGCTGTCAATGTCATGGATAGGACAGTTCAGTATTTTGGAACTATAAAGTCAAATCAAAGTCAAAATCTTTATTTGAATAGACTATTTAAACAGTACAGTCCTCTCAACTTAAGCTGAGAATTGCATTTGTGTGAGTGCACACCGATAGTGTAGAGTGGCAATCGGCTTGAGGCGCGGCGCGTCCCGCGCATGGTTTAAACCGGTTTATACTAGTTTATAGCAAGCGGCCTGACGCGCGGCGCGTCCGCCACGCGTCACTTCCCTGCCGCTCACATACTTCACTTCACCCCCGGTACTGGTAGCAGATAGACGTGTAGTTTTATGTGATTGTGTTCGAAATATTAGTGAAATGGCTCCTATTGTAAGTGAATTTCCTGTACGAAAACCATTAAGCAGCCAAGTGAAAGAAATTTTATGCAAATTGAATAATTATTAACACAGGCTCTGACTCTGATGAGTCATCAGACGAGAGTGAAGATGAAGATGCAATGAGCGGAGTAGAAGAGTTATAAGATTCAGTCATTATGAGGTCGAGAATTGGACAGTTGGTCACATTGTGTTTTATGGACTTCCTTTTAATAAAACATTAATTTTATTTGTATGTGTTTTACTACCTGTACTTTTGGCGATCACTCACACAAATGCAATTCTCAGCTTAAGTTGATAGGACTGTACTTACAAATCGTCAAACTAAAAAGAAAAATAGAATAGTTTTTATTTGAAAGAACGACATACAAGCAGGAAAGACATAGGTACATAATGAAAGAGATACTCAAATAGACAGATAGCTACTTGTGCCCCTCTGACAAAAAGGCACCCGCTCAGCATACATCAAGACCGCGCCAGGGCTTGTCTCGAAACTGATTTTTAGCGGGGGCCCCTCAAATAAATAAGAGTAATAAAAAATGTTCTTAAGGAACCTTTTTCTTCTTCCTCGGTCCCTCACTGATGAGGATCGCGACCACATTATAGTGTTCCTCCATAGACTGCGGTCATAAGCTGTGTGGACCGCACGATGCAAGCTTGCGCCCACCGTCTTCCTTACCGCGTCTGATGAGTGATGACGATAACCGTGCATGATGACAAAGAACCTTTTTACATGTCTCATAATCATTTTACCCTACTATACTCAACATCAAATAAATCGCACCTTCCGCGACGCGAACTTTGAAGATTTTCTTTTGACGCAAACATGGTGCCCCAACAATATTGGTGTTATTTGAAAGCCCAATCAATAAACTTAAAGAAAAACACATTTTTTTTTTTTTATAAACAATTAACAGTACCATAAATGTGACTTGAAAAAAGGCCTTACCTCTGGGATCAATTAGACCAATTTTTGTGGTTATAAGTCCAAATAATGATCTTACGTGTCCTTTTTAACAGATGGATAGCGATTAATCCCAATTTAACAGTTTTATAGCCATTAAAGTTGGCTTAAGCGTAACTACCTATTTTTTGAAGAAGTGACTCTGGATCCTTCTAAAAACACATTTTTGGGATAAAAACCTTTCCTTTAATGAAATGAAGGTTAGAACTAGGCTTTCAAATGCAACCAATGTTGGTGGGAAGTGGGGATGCATACGTTTGAGAAGTGCTTGTTGCGGGAGGTGCGATTTATTTGATGCCGAGTGTATATAGCGCGTCCAGATCAACATTTAGCAAGTTTTGAGAAGAAGCGCCGTAACAAACACAGTCATCACTGTCTATCGGTTGAAATAAATAATGTTATTTCGTTTCAGCCAAATGACGTCCACAGCTGGACAAAAGCATTCCCCAAGGATTTCCACAATGATTGGTCCCGCTGCCCGCATCCAGGTACTTTCCGCAACCTTTACCAGATCATCAGTCCACCACACCGTCTTCCGGCCCGTGGTCGCCACTCGAGAACTTTTCTGCCCCAGCGGCCATCAGCTCTACGAGCTATGACATCTCACATTAGCCAAAACCTTATCTCTAAGAACTGGAGAACATATTACTACTGGAGAATAATTCTCAAATGTCTTTCGAGCCGACTTTGATAAATGATTAAAACTGTATCATGAAAAATGTTTTACCAAGAATCGCTTTTCATCAAGAACATCGCTATCATAAAGTGGTCGCAATTCTCAATTCCTTACCAGCAATATTTGTCGTAAAAGTAAATTGACAACCCTTCATAATATAACACTTTTATGGGCTATGCCTGAAATAAATACCTTTTATTTTATTTTATTTTATTTTTTTATTTTAATATTAAAGTAAAAGTCAAAATTTCTTTATTTGTTTAGACTACATGTCTCATAATCTTTTTACCCTACCAGCGCTTCGAGACCAACATTTGGTGGAAGCGCCGCAACAAACTCAGTCACCACTGTCTGCCGGTTAATATAAATAAATAGAAATAGTAGTAGTAGGTACATTCGATTCAGGAGCAGTTCGCTGAATTTACCACGCATTCTTGTGTGGTGTATCTTATATTAATTTCATTACAGTTACAGAAGAGATGAACGACGGCGAGTTCGAAGATGAAGATAACAATGAGAATGAATCTGATGCTGACACCAATGACGCCTCCGAAGCGCCTGCGGACAACGATAACGACAGCTCGGACAAGAGAGACAAGGACAAAAATAACGATGAGAAACCAAAGGTAATTTTTACGTTTTTTTATTAAACACTAGCGGCCGCCCGCGACTTTCGTTTTACCCCGTTATGGGTGGAGTTTCGTAAAATTCTTTCTTAGCGGATGCCTACGTCATAACATCTACCTGCATGCCAAATTTCAGCCCGATCCGTCCAGTGGTTTGGGCTGTGCGTTGATAGATCACTATGTCAGTCAGTCACCTTTGAGTTATTTAAATTTAGATTTTTTATATGGATTTGTGTTGGTTACAAGACAGTGTCAAGTAAAATTACCACCTCAGCGTGCTAATCCGTTGGGCTATGTATGTCAGCGACCTTAGTTTGTTTACGCATCTCTCCTATTTTTGAATCGTCGTAAAGAAACACTAAGCATAGCCCTCTCCAAAGTACGCTATGCAACTGAGCTTTTTCATGAGGTCTATAGTGACAGGCCACGTTTTGGAGCCATATGTAACACACACTGATTGTACACTTTCGTCTTTAGGAACTGAGGTATTTTCGACGAGAAGATTTTTTGTGATGGGCAGGCCATATAAAGCTCGCTCGCACACTCACTGCGGGCGCCCGTCGCACAGTCGCGACAGCAATATAATTACGCGCGAGCGATAAGGATGGGTAGCTTGGGGTCATTGGACGAAATTCTACGTGCTTGGCGACCGGACTATAGTACGCAGAACAGGGCACATAGTACGCAGAACGACAACCGGTGCAGTGGGGCAGCAAGGTTCTGGAGTGGACGATACGACACTGAAAGTGCAGCGTGTGAAGTACACCCACAAGATGTACCGACGACCTCATAAAGGTAGCAGGAAGGCGTTGGGTGCAGCCCGCTCATTATGGAAATTATTGGGGGAGGCCTATGTTCAGTAGTGGACGTCCTGTGGCTGAAATGATGATGATGAAGTAAAATTATATTTCAAGTGAATATTTCTATTCACCAATCCAAACCCAAGTAAAGCCATATAAAATAAAACTGTTAAATATGATTTTTAATGTATCTCACTGCAGGTCCCCGTCAAAGTGCTGACCAAGGAAGAGGCGGAGAGCGGGCAGTACACGATATTCGACGTTATAATGCCGCTACCAGGGTACAATATCGACTACCCGCCCAACATGAAGGACTTCTATGAAGAGGAGATGGCGAAGGACAACTTGAAGCTGGATCTGAGGCATAAAGTGAAGTGAGTAGTTTTTAATTTGTTTATGAACTTAATCATACCATTTTCTGATTTTACGATAAATATAGGCTCTGTTTTTTAATTAATTAATTTTATTTATCTGCAGTTAGTGATGCCACGAATGTTCTTTGGTTTTTATTGAACTGAATTTTCCTTTTTAACTAAAATACGTCCACTATTAGACGCCATTAAAGAGTTCGATCTCAGAGTTTCACGATCCTCTCTTGAGAACTCCAAAGAGCATGATCTTCGAGTTTCTAAGTTGTAGCGGTGATTTATTTGGAAGATATAACAAAGGAGTTCATGGTCATTGCTATTAAGTGGTACCAGTTGCGCTGTTTGAATGTGGCTGGCGGGTTCCACGGATCATAGAGATTAGGGTGGAATGTGCACATCTTCGTGAATCTTCGATTTTTTTTCCGCTCCGGTCATTTCGCAACCTTGCTGAATTATTCTTCCTTGGATTTGTATAGAATTCCATTTGGAAGCCATCGGAAACTGGTGCAGCGGCGCTGCGCTAATCTATACTTATAATAAATCTGTAGAGAGGTGAATTCTGTACATGAAATATATTTTCAAAATAACTATCAGGGGGTGATAAGTGATCGATACTGATGTCATAAATGCAATCAGTAAATTTTTTGTCTGTCTGTCTGTCTGTATGTTCCTTATAGAAACAAAAACTACTCGACGGATTTTAACGAAATTTGGCACAATTATTCTTCGTACTCCTGGGCAGGTTATAGGATACTTAGGAATTCCCACGGGAACGGGAAGTAGCGGGAAAATCCTTTTGTATTAAAAATCTAAACCGCTTAAGTTAGACGCTTGAAATTTGGCATACAGGTACCTTAGTAAACTTAAAGCTTAGTTACAACAGGATATTGCAAAATTCCCACGGGAACGGGAGTTAGCGGGAAAAAACATTTGTATGAAAAAATCTAAACCACGTAAGATAGACGCTTGAAATTTGCAATGCAGGTACCTTAGTAAACTTAAAGCTTACTTACAACAGGATATTGTAAAATTCCCACGGGAACGGGAGTTAGCGGGAAAAAACATTTGTATGAAAAAATCTAAACCGCGTAAGATAGATGAAGGGGGTAAAACGGGATCCACGCGTACGAAGTCGCGGGCGGCCGCTAGTCTACAATATTAAGAGTACTTTCCCTCCAGGTGGCATTATAAAATTCCACCCTGTATATTTATGTGTTCGATAGATGACACAGTATGGATGTAATTACCGATCGTACCATTATTTAACTGTTGTAGAATTGTCCATTCATAAATTTAAAGCACATATCAAAAGCACCTTAATGAAAAAGGGCTACTATAAAGTTGATGATTATATAAAAGATAAAAATGTTTGGAATGTTTAACTACCTAGCTCGCATCAATACTTATGACTATAATTTGTATATTTTAAAGACTGTAAAACCTTGAAAAGGAGGCTGACAATAGTGACTGAGTTTCTTGCGCTGCTTCTTCTCAGCACTGGCCTATTTATTGTCCCGAAGCAGTGGTAGGGTTAATATTGGGACGTGTAAAAGCGCCTTTTTAAAGCCTATTTGCAAAAATAAATGAATTTTATTTTATGAATTTTTATTTTATTTCTGTATTCTCCAGATGCTACAGCATGTCTGGCGCGTACCGGCACGTGGCGGTGCGTCCGTTTGATGTAAGCTGGCGCAGCGTGCGCTACTCGCAGCCCTACGCCGACCTGTTGCGCTCCGACCGCGACCAGCTCACCGGCCGCGAGCTCACCGGCATCATCGAAGGTACTGTTACGCGGGGAATTGAAATTAACTTTTTTAAAAAAACTTCTTTTAATTAGAACTTGAATTCGGATTAATTATCCGGGAGCAACCGCCGACTATGGGATCTGAGCACGGACTGACTACTCGAAAGGCTGAGAGACATGGCTTTGGATCCCAAACTGCTGACATGGCGGGATGGGCGGCCAGGGCAGCAATAAGGGATACAAATACCGGATATAACAGTACGCAGCGTGCGCTACTCGCAGCCCTACGCCGCTTGCTGCGCTCCGACCGCGACCAGCTCACCGGCCGCGACCTCACCGGCATCATCGAAGGTACGCAGCGTGCGCTACTCGCAGCCCTACCACAGAATAATAATAAGTACTACGTACAGATCCTACTAGGTGGACCGACGATCTGGTAAAGGTCGCGGGAAGAGCCTGGATGCGGGCAGCGCAGGACCGTTCATTGTGGAAAACCTTGGGGGAGGCCTTTGTCCAGCAATGGACGTCATTTGGCTGAAACAACAACTACGTACAGAAGTTTTACTTCGCGAAGGTATTTAAAAAAAATGTATGCTCAATGTCATTAACAATATAGTGTAATTTAGCCTGTCTCAAGAGTCAAGCACCTTTTGTTGACAAACGTCAGTGATCGGCACTGCGCCGAAGCTATAGGGCTGACTTCGGTAAAATGATGTGACGTGAGGTGCCAAACTGTGGAAAATGGCGGAGGAAATACATGATTTAGCATGAATTATCTTCATTAATAATATTAACTACATATTTACCTCTCAGTGTCTTCAGGCAACTTAAAAAAGTACATTCTGTGTTTTTATTATTATTTAGGCCGTTAAATACTGCACAGTATTTAGTAGTTTCTTTCATCATACACAAGAATACGCGTGCGTGTGTCAATGTTCGCTCGTATGTGAGGCCTTGTCGAATAGTATCCTGTAGGTGGGCCATCGTGCGTGTTTTGTTTTCGATGTAAACTCGCGGAGATGAACAGGCCTGGCCCTACGCCGCCTGCTGCGCTCCGACCGCGACCAGCTCACCGGCCGCGAGCTCACCGGCATCATCGAAGGTAATAATCATCATCATCATCATGTCAGCCATAGGACGTCCACTGCTGAACATAGGCCTCCCCTAATGCTTTCCACATTGATCGACAAGGTGGACCGACGACATCGTGAAGGTAGCAGGGAAGCGCTGGATGCAGGCCGCTACCAATCGATCAAGGTAATAATAATAAATAATAATAAATAATAAATCTTTGGACAATTTCACACAGCGCCAGCTAGCCCCAAAGTAAGCAACTTATTGCTTGTGTTATGGGTGCTAGCTTAACGGATATACTACTTATAATATACTTTTTTTTTAAATACATACATATTATACATAGTAACACCCAGACCCGTCACAGAAATTAAAATTCATCATTTCAATTTCTGCCCGGCCGGGAATCGAACCCGGGACCTCTCGGCATAGTAGTCCGTTCTGAACCACTACACCAAACGGCCACCAAACGGTACGCAGCGAGCGCTACTCGCAGCCCTACCAGGCCTGTTCATCTCCGCGAGTTTACATCGAAAACAAAACACGCACGATGGCCCACCTACAGCATACTATTCGACAAGGCCTCACATACGAGCGAACATTGACTCACGCACGCGTATTCTTGTGTATGATAGAAGAAATAAAGGAAATGGTGTACTAAATACTGTGCAGTATTTAACTGCCTAAATAATAATAAAAACACAGAATGTACTTTTTTAAGTTGCCTCAAGACACTGAGAGGTAAATAAGTAGGTAATATTATTCATGATAATTCATGCTAAATCATGTATTTCCTCCGCCATTTCCGCAGTTTGGCACCTTACGTCACATCATTTTACCGAAGTCAGCCCTATAGCTTCGGCGCAGTGCCGATCACTGACATTTGTCAACAAAATGGTGCTTGACTCTTGAGACAGGCTAAATTACACCATATTGTTAATGAAATTGAGCATACATTTTTTTAAATACCTTCACGAAGTAAAACTTCTGTACGTAGTACTTATTATTATTCTGTGGCCCTACGACGACCTGCTGCGCTCCGACCGCGACGAGCTTACCGGCCGCGAGCTCACCGGCATCATCGAAGGTACGCAGCTTGTGGCGTGGAAGCTGTGGACTAAGTCTAGGCGCAGACCGATAGTTGGGCTCGATTCTAATTTGTATGAAAAACTAGCTGACCCGGCGAACTTTGTTCCGCCTTAATGGCAATAAATAAGCAAAAAAAATTTTTTAATTTCGAACGGGATAAAAAGTATCCTATGTCCTTCTCCTGGCTCTAAACTACCTCCCTGACAATTTTCAGCTAAATCGGTTCAGCCGTTCTTGAGTTATAAGTGGTGTAACTAACACGACTTTCTTTTATATATATAGATCGGCCGATGCCAAATCGGAGTAGTGTGGCAATGGAAAACGCATATTACGAAACAAATCCTAAATAATGATAACGGTAACAATCCCGTCAATAATAATTATTATGGTAGTGACCATGAGAATTTAAAACAATAATTATTTATATAAATTAATTTACATAAAACAGCTGAGCTGCAGTCATATTAATACAATATACATAATAAGAAATACAACCAAATTAATCAAGCAGCCAGTGTTTGGTATTTAGTTCAGAAAATCTACGAATATTATTATTAAGTGTTAATACTGTTCTACTCCAAAACTAAAATTATAATTTCCCATTTGTCCTTGCTATAAAAGAAATATAACCTATTTTATCTGATTTCAGATGGCAAATACAAAGCGTTGCTTCTAGAAATGTCTCTGCCGGCGAGCTGTTACGCCACCATGGCTTTGCGGGAACTCCTCAAAGTGGACACGTCGTGTGATTACCAGGCGATGCAGAACAACTATCACAGACGCAAGAAGTCGAAGGACAAGACTGGGGAAGCGGGAGATGAAAATTCAGAGAATAACTCCGATGCCAATGATAGCCTCAATATGAGCGGGGAGAACTCAGAAGTGAGCAGACAAGAAAATGCAGAAGTTACTGGAGACGTAATGCCAGAAGCGAGCGGGGATGAATCATTAAAAAGAAAAATGGATGACTATGTAGATGTAGCGTTGAAGAAAGTTAAAACAGAGATTGAATAATAAAGTGTTTTACGTATTTTATGTTTTATTTTTCAGAATACATACACAGCTCAGTCAATTTATTTGCTACAACAAAATGAAACAATGCTTTATTAAATTTAAATGATACCTTTATTCATTACAGATAATAATATTTACAAACAATAGTGAAAGCCATAGCTTTTCATCATTGCTGATCAATCCTTATCCAAATCCGTCCGTCAACTGTCAAATTTTAACATGTTTTTGGTCAATATATCTTCAGTTTTCGATGTTTTTACATTTTCATATTGTTTATAAGACTATTTAAACAATTTAAAGTGAAAACTGAATTCACTTTGACAGTAGTAATCCGGATTTGGACAAGGATTATGGGAAACGGGCGTAAGGCTGTAATACATCAAAATGACTAGATTATTGACTAGAAATGGGGAGGTAGGGCAAAAGAAACCATTTGGTTCCCAGGTAGAACCATTTCCGATGTTAAAATGTATAAATTATAAACTACATGCCCGGACATACATACATGCCTATCGATCTTATCAAAAGATCATAATTAAAATAAGCAAATTAGGGTTGTGGGCATGCCCACAGTGTCCACAACGGTGGATCCGCGCCTGATTATAAATGTAGTAGAATACATAAATTATTTCTATGAATCCTGAACGTCGGCCTCTTATCTAGTCTACGTAGGAAAAGGCAGCCTCCGAGTTTTATACCGCTGTATCTGTGCTTGAACGGCGTGTGTATGTGCATGGGTGTGCGAGTGTGCGCGCAGCTCGCCCGGCGTTGGGAACGAGCGTGGGCACCAGGCACACTTGTGGGGCTTATTCTGGAAGAACAAGAATGAGGGTGTCACTACTATAGGTGAGGCAGCCATAAGTAAGACAACGCCGTTGTTATTCGTGCTAAGTGTATTTGCATACATTTTGCAATGCATTTTCAAGAAAATAGGTAAGTTTATGAACTACCTATAAAAATATAAATGTATTTTTTATTTCATTCATACCCTGGACTTGATTGCAACAAAGGCTCTTTAGTAAGTACAGTAAGTAAGATTTTTAACCCATACCACAGAATACATCTTACTTATTATTACTTTTTGTATTAAAAAAATAACAAAAGAAAACGCAGCGACATCTAGTGACCTGAAAGTTTTTACCCATTATAGAAGTTTAAAAAATGAATAGCTTCATTTGTTTAATTTATACTTTAGCGAATTAAAGTGTTTGTTACAATCTAATTTTAATAAAATAACCTGAATTCTGTGCAGCAAAAAATCCACAGACTAAAAAAAATCAGTAAAAAATAATAATTAAAAACTTTTTTTGCCATAAGCTGTATAGTATTATTACCTTGGTGTGCGTCATTCGATGATAATAGAGATTGGAGCTGGCGGTAAAACATTTTCCACATTCGGGACATTTGTGTGGTTTTTCACCTGCAAAAATGATACAAAAGTTAGTTAATTTTTAATTAGTATGTTGCTACAAATTATATGTTTGTGTTTGTGCCAATCGCAGATCTATACAATATTTGAAGAAAACTGAAAATTATTTTCAAAACATAACTTTCCAAGTTCATGTAAGAAGGCATTGTTAAAAATTTTCAAATTAGTTTTCTAACGTTTCTTTGCCTGACTTTATTTTATTTTAATGTTTGATTGCTTGATTTAATCAAGCCGGTAGGTATTGTTTTTTTTTATTAACACTTTCCCGGACAGTAACCCAGACACAAAAGTTTAATTGTAATAAATGCTAGATAGCAGTTCACTGTCCAGAAAGTGTTCAAGTGAGTATTATGACCGTTCATTGTAGAAAACCTTGGGGGAGGCCTTTGTCCAGCAGTGGACGTCATTTGGCTGAAACGAACGAACGAACGAGTATTATACGATGCAAAAATTAAATGAGTTTACCTGTATGTATTCGACGATGCGTGTTGAGGGAGCTTGACGTACTGAACCCTTTGTTACAGACGTTGCAAATGTGCGGTTTTTCGCCTGCAAGAGAAAATTATCAAGATCAATGATACCTACTTTGATATTTTAATAGAAAACTCAGTTATTTAATTAGGTAAGTAATTAACTAAGTTACGATTCAATAAAATTGGAAACGTTACCTCAGTAAAAAAGTTTTGAAAGCGCGTAATGTAAAACTTGTTTCGCTTTTGCTTCAATGTCTTATCATGATACTTTAGTATTAAAAATAAATTATAGCGCGATTGTATAATTGTTGAAAATTGCAACAATACCACAATGGGCATGGGTTCTTGAGTGGCGACCACGAGCTGGAAGACGTAGCGTGGGCAGGCCTCCCACTAGGTGGACCGACGATCTGGTAAAGGTCGCGGGAAGTACCTGGATGCAAGCGGCGCAGGACCGGTCTTTGTGGAAATCCTTGGGGGAGGCCTTTGTCCAGCAGTGGACGTCTTTCGGCTGAAACGAACGAACGAACGAACCACAATGGGATAGATTTTTAGTTAGTTGTGAGTGTAGTTAAGCCAAAAATTTTGCATTTCCACAACCTTAATTCCTATTTAGTTTTCGGACCAACTACGTACCTAAAGTGAGACGTACTTGATCTACAATTTACTAAGTACATACCAGTATGTGTCCGCATATGCCTCTTAAGTAGCGAGGGTCTGTCAAAGGTCTTCAGGCAGACGTCGCAAGGCAGCACATTCTTCGCGCCAACGTTTCTCTGCGGTATGCAGAAGCTCTCACTGGTACCGACCAGATTGGTTCGCTCATACAGCCTGGCTAGGTGACTGTTCAGGCCAGCTAGGAATTTTATGTCGATGATGCTAAGGATCCTGGATGAGCTAGCTTTGGTGGATAGGTCCAGAGGTTCTGTTTGGATGTCCATTTATGATGTTTTAATAGCAACAATTAGGTATTGCTTTAGTGCGTGTTATTGCATTTTCATAAGGTCAGGCGGTACTAAACTTGGTGCAAGGTCTTAGTGACCAGCCTAGCCTTATTTTAACTCAATATTTTACCTATAACTTTCTAAGAAACTAATCTTAAAGATGCTGTCCCAATGATTTGAACTGAAAACTTTAATATCAGTAAGTCGCAAAAGCTTTAACTTGCAAACTTTAAAATACTGAAGTATGAAGCACTTGTAACTGAATTTTCCAAATCACTGCTCAAACTTATGATTTCCTCTCAATTTTCCAGGTGTAACTGTGGTAATTCCTTACCGATTTTCCCTTAAATAGCCCTGCATTGACGCGTACAAATGACAGGGTGATATTAGCGGTATTAGGTTGTGTAACGCATCACGGCGTTTTGTGGCGCCAACAATGAGTTTATAGAGCACGCCACTAATCGACGTGATTTGACGATTTTTTCAGGTGTCACACTGGATCGGCGAAGGAGTTGGATGCGGCATGCTCGTTTTCAAGACACACTACGAATAGTAGCAGTGGGTAAGTAAGGAATTTTAATGGTTAATTACATAATTAAACTGGACTGCAAAGAAAAGGGTCTGGTTGAAAATCTTCTTTAGCTTAAAAAAAGCTTGAATTAATAGTCTTTGTTTCATGAAGCTATGTAAGGTAGGTACTTTTGAAGATATTGATGATTTTATAACCGAACCTTTCTCTTTCTGGTCCAGTACAGTGTTCTTCACTTTTTATGAATCTAATAGGTTATATTAGGTATAGGATATTTATTTTTAATGTTCTATATATAATTTATTTATAATCTCAGTCTCCAGTATTAAATCAATATTATTAGTCAACGAACTTTATATAACATTTATGTAAGCCTCTTCTTTGATGTTAAGCATGTAATGCATTATTCATAGCGGCCTAAATCACAAATAGGACAGAGAATAAGTAGGTACATAACTGTAGAAGGGCGACTGTAAAATCAATTTACTTTTTCATAAAATAACAATAACTCCCTTGGTCATATTTATCCATCCATGGATTGGGATCCTAAGTTGAGCTTCCCAATGCGTTAGGTGTAGGTGCCTACTTTGTTTAACTCTCTGATCATAGCATGATCTGAGGTTTAACTCGTTATCACTAAACTGATGCAGTTTAATCGGCTGTCGATTGATCTGCCTACGAGTAAATCATACATAGTTTCAGCCGAAAGACGTCCACAGCTGGACAAAGGCCTCCCCCAAGGATATCCACAAAGACCGGTCCTGCGCCGCTCGCATCCAGGCACCTCTCGCGACCTTCACCAGATCGTCGGTCCACCTAGTGGGAAGCCTGCCCACGCTACGTCTTCCGGCTCACATCATACATACTTCATGATTTTTCTCTATCATCAGAATAAGCAGATGGTTCTCTTATCTACATACTATCTCTTATACGGTATTTAACGTGGTTTATCGTCCTAAAATCATTCGACTTAGCACATCCAACACTCTTCCTCGCTCGTTGCGGTGTATTGAAGAAAAGGTAATCGCCTATAAAGGTGAGTCGACAACAAATATTTGTATTGCCGCTTTGTGAGAGGTGTATTTGTGCGGGATCAATGGGTCCCGCGCACAATGCGTTTGGGACACCGACGCAATTTGCTTATTGGAACGGTGAACATTAAAATACGATTTCGGTGGACATTTCGAGGGTATATCGTTTACGGTGGTACCGACTATACAATGCTTTCAATCCTGATATTATAAGATTCACGACGTTTTATAATGTAAGTAAACGAAATGTTATTAAATTTAGGTAGACTGAAAATCAATATTTTTATAAGTATTAGTACCTGTAAATGAGTTTATATCTTTACTTAGTCTGAAAAAATAGTCGAAAGACATTGTAACATACTGGAGCTTACCGATGTTGACTAGATTAAAGAAAATTACCACAATTTTTAATTGAATTTACGAGCAAAGTTCCTTAACTGACTGGCCAGGATGAAATTAGTTATTTATTTACTAGCGGCCGCCCGCGACTTCGTACGCGTGGATCTCGTTTTACCCCCTTAGGGGTTGAATATTTCAAAATCCCGTCTTAGTGAGCACCTATCTATTTTCTAAAAGGAACCCCCATGCAAAATTTGAGACTCCTAGCAATACAATACAAAGGTAATTGTTTGAATTGGCCGCTGCGATACAAGCTTTCTAGCTTAGTGCAGAGACCGCCAGAATAAACTGTACATGTGACATCTTTGAGAAATAAATACTTTTTTACTTTACTTTACTTTACTTTACTTTGTAGTTTCTGAGATTTCGTGATGAGTGAGTCAGTCAATCAGTGACCTTTCGCTTTTCCAATCGTCATAAAAGTTAACAAAATAGCATACCTAGTATAAAACATACCTAGTAATGAGATCTTAAATTAATTGTCAGCTCTTGTGTTTCCTAATCAGAATGATTAAAACAAAACTACCCTACACTTTAATCACAGCAAGCTGTAGCATCGTGCCGGGAAATGACGCCGCCATTTTGTGTCTTTGTGTGGCAGCTCAATAAAACACGCGTAATGTATCGTGCCATTAGCGGATTAAACTTTATTGCTGTACAAGCTTTTCGACTCGGCTTTACACGTTTTGTTCGCTGAATTTTAAATTAATATGTATTTGAAAACTGACTGAATTTTAGATAGCAATTTATGTCATTGTTCACCATTGTACCTTCAGCCAATTTTAATCAGCAAGGAACCCTAGAAGGAACACGTTCACGATTTTCTTATGATTTTCTTCTGAGATCGTCAGTGCATCGTTTAGGCACAGTTTAGGGGAGACGAGAAGTTTCTGGAGAAAATACAAATCTGTTTATTACATTTTTAACTTGATGATTTAAAATCTTAGGCAGTCCTCCTGTTTTATTCTACTACTTATTTAGTTTCAGTTCAGAGATATCACTAAAGAAATATCTTTTATTTCACTTCATTATTTAATTACACCCTCTTTTAAAAACATAAATGCAACATAAACCTATACTATCTATATCTATACTAATATTATAAATGCGAAAGTACCTAACTCTGTCTGTCTTGCTTTCACGCCTAAACCACTGAACCGAGTTAGATGAAATTTGGCACCGAGATAGTTTGAGTCCCGGGAAAGGACATAGGATAGTTTTTATCCCGGTTTTTCAAACAGGGACGCGCGCGATATAGTTTTTCTGTGACATACAAAATTCCACGCGGGCGAACACCATAAATTTAACCTTCGTCATTTCGCTCAAATAATGGTTTTAGCAAAAAAGACACTGAAACAATGCAATTTCATCGGAAAACAAGTTGTTCAATCTATTTTGAACTAATTTCGCTGGCCCAATTTCAGTTTTTTCAGAAAGTTAAAATAAATAATAAACATTGATAGATAAAAAATATTGATCCATTTTTAAAAGCAGCAATAGGTTGGACCTTTGTATCTTCAAAAGAGTCGAATGAAGTCATACAGTTCTTTATTATTGTTCAAAGGATCGTTACGCCCCCTACCTGAAGCCCGTGTAAGATCTTTGCTGCAGTAAAAGCCCGAGATATTCAAATTGGGACTTATTCAAATTCTAGATAAATCCGATTTGCTGCAACTTGTTAAGTGCCTTGTTCTTAAACTTTGCTTCGCTTTTTTGTTTATTTGCATTGAAATAAAAGTTCTGTAAGGTTTGTTTTGTTCGACTGGATTTTAGACAGTAAAAATAAGATGCGATTTCTTTTATAGGGTCCAATTTATACAACGGCTGTCATATTAAATAGTATATTTAAGTAGTAGAAAAGTTTTCGAGTAGGTACTAGATGAAAACTGCATTAAGCTCAGTTTTGTTTTTTTTTCTGCCATAAATAACTACTGTGTAACTACTCTCACCTTGAACTTTTCGACCTAGGAATATTCGTATTATCTAAAACCTAATTAAGTACAATAAATTACATTACTTTATTTGAAATGTCACTTCGAAGTTAATTAAACATGCTCTTTTATAATAATTTATTTCAAACAAAGTATATTCTAAGTACGTAATAGGTAGTAGTTTATTTGTAAGTACTTAGTATAGTCGTATTTTTATTCATATTATACTCTTAACTTACCTATTATAAGAATAATTACCTATATCCTCGTTTTTTGCTTGGGTGCATGCATCAATCACTACGTTATCTTGCCATCAGTGACGGTAGTTATATTTTTCCCTTGAATTGCTAAAAAAGAACAAAAATTTGCGAGATCTGACGCTTTCTCGTGGTATTCAGGTATCTCATGAAATTATCGGTGTGTATCGATGTGTATAAGATATCGATTGTGTCGATCGATGCATCGATTAAGCGTCCGATAAGTCACATTTACGGTACCTAACATCAACTGGGATCGAAGGCTGAAAAAGGAGAAAAAGAATAAATTAACTGTTATAAAAATTACAGTAGCAGTAGCAACAAATGCCCTACGTATCCTACTTATGTATGAGGATATTATTTACATAGAGGTAATTTTCATAAGGTGCCAAATATGTGAGTAGGTACTCATCACACTAATTAGCATCTATTAACCTACCTATGACTGACTGACTGAAATGTTTACCACCCTGTATCATCACTTTGTATGCCTCTATTGAGTATCGGAGTTCCAGAACCAACTTTACTATCGGAAAGCAGATTGTTTTAAATTATAGACAGCCGTTTGATGTAGATTCGAGTAGAGGAGTACCTACTATTCCAGAGGTCAGGGGTTCGATCCCCGAGCAATACAAACATGCACTGAAAAAAAAAATGTTTAGTTACTACTTAACACAAAAGAGTGACTTGCGTACTGAGTGTTAACCTATAACCAAACCTGGTGTAGCTCACTACAAAAAACATTCTTTTCATAGTTTGTGTGTGCATGAACAATGAACATTATTTATTTGTATGGTCTGAGCGTATAATATCCAACAATATTTATTATTTATTGAAATTAAAGGTTTCGCCTTCACGATCCACGTCAATTACTCTCTCAGCATCGCATGTCAGCCCGGTGATCGGTTATCTGGCCATCAACGGTGGTGGTATTTAAGCATTTTTCGTTTTAATTGCGTAAAAAGAACAGATGTCTGGCGCGGGGTTGGGACGGTTCTCGCGATATTCGTCAAATTACGCGTTGTATCGATCCGGTGGCTGATGCATAAATGCATTAGTCTGAAGATAGGCGCCGCGCACTATTGTGTGGTGCAAGTTGGGAGAGAATTGAACCTTTATTCAAAGGAAATGTGAACATTGATAACTGGATAAATCAACCCATAAACAATCCTATTCTTTAACCTTAACTCATGTGTGTATTATCTCCTTTTTTTAAATAAAATGTCCAGTGTCTTAGTAGGTCATTTGGAAGAGCAGTCGCCCGGCAAGCGAAAGGTCGTGGGTTCGATTTACGCCTTAGGCAGTTCGATTTTAAAATGTAGTTTAAGACTCTAACCGCTAAGAAATTTTAATATTATGTACTTTAATCAATTTTAGCCTTTTTAACCGTACAAGAATAAATATTTCAAATGCTTTATGTAGATAAGATACCTAATCTCTTCGGTGTACCACCAATAGTTTAAAGCACAGATAGGTGACATGTTTTAAGGCATGTTTTCATGTAAAGCTGTACTATTATCTATTTTTGCAAGCATTTTCCTAATTGGATCAACTAATGATTAGCATAAAATGTTGATAACTATGTCAAAAAATATTTTGGCTGTATTTTCAAAACCGCTGTCACCCACATCCTTGGGCCGCCCGCCCGGGCTCCGGCGCCCTAAATTTATTCTTAATAAAGCGCCGAGAGGCCAGCCGTGTATTTTTTTGATATCTCTCGCTTTGAGGATGAGACTTGGCAATCGCCCGTTATTTTCCTTTGGCTACCATACTTATGAATGTTTTTATTTCTACATCGATTCTTCCGGATTCTGTTTACTGTTGCGTTTCAATATTGGTCTGTAAAGCTAAGTCTACAATTGCTTTTTTTCGCAAAAAAGTTAGCCCTCTATAGTGTCCCTTTAGTGTCGTTTTTCTTAAAGACCAAAACAATTAAATTTTGAATTTAATAGAAAAAAAAAAACTATTTCTTAATCATGTAAGGAACTATTTAGGAGTGGTAATTAGAAAAACTAAAAGAAGAAGATAGTTCCGTACTGTATACTAAGATTTTCAACTCCTGTTTTTTTTACTGAATTTCTCCAGTGTATCATAAGCCTACAAGGGATTTTCGATCTGAAGGGCACCAAAAACCTTCCCCACTTACCTTTCATCCTAAAGGGTGGTTATTGTGCCTTATTGTGAAGGTATAACGGAGTCGTAATACGTTTTATTTGTTTACTAGCTTTCCGCCCGCGGCTTCGCCCGCGTGGAATTTTGTCTGTCACAGAAAAACTTTATCGCGCGCGTCCCTGTTTCAAAAACCGGGATAAAAACTATGCTATGTTCTTTCCCGGGACTCAAACTATCTCTATGCCAAATTTCATCAAAATCGGTTGCGAGGTTTAAGCGGGAAAGCGTAACAGACAGACAGACAGACAGACAGACAGACAGACAGACAGACAGACAGACAGACAGAGTTACTTTCGCATTTATAATATTAGTTGGGATTATGCTTTTTTATTACATTGTTGACGTTTAGAACGCTGTTGATCTGTGGGTTGTTTATGGGTACTTGGATGAGAACGTGGATGAGTTGAAGGTTGCACATAAAATGCTCGTAAATCAATACATTGTTTCTTATTACCTACTCCAAATAATTAGCTTCAATTTAAGCAGAGAAATACATCTTTAATTATAGTTATTGGTCTATGCCTAAAGTTTTGGCTGAAACGAACTATTCCTTAAAATATTTGAACTTATAAAAAGTGACCTTATATGTATGTATATAGGTAATATTGTGGCGATTAGATAACGGTTAAACATACAAAAGATGTTTGTATATTTCAGTTAGATACATACATTTTCAGCAATCTCTTGGCCGTAGACATACGTAAATAGACATGGCATACCTGGCCAGTATATTTTTTTTAATTTAAACAAATACAAAAAACATGTCCTAGTATAGTACATTTTGAAATATTATGTAACTCAAATGCAGTTTAAATCATCTCGTGCATATTGTGTTAGTAATTTCGGTAATTTAACACTAATTGCATAATTCCGGATGAAGCTCGATTCCATCTTCAGCCTGATCATGGTGAGATGCAGGCCAGATGCAGATTTTTTTTTTCATAAATTAATTAGTTATGAATGAAGTTTTTAAAACTGAATTTTACAATAATCGATATTCTATTTGATCAATAGGATGATGAAAAAAAACTAATGTCCCAATTCGTAAGCTTTAAACAAAAAAATATTTTTCCAAGTCGGTTGATTAAATTCCCTTTTTTCTTAGGTCACATTTAATATGTGTTATCTTTATCTTCCTCGTATGTACCTAATTAAATATCGTCATTCAGTAAGATTTTTGATATGAAATTGAACTGAAAACAATTAACGATAAGTATGAAGTAATCGAACTAAAATCCAGTGGAGAGGAAGGAGTTTAATAGGTCATTGCATGATGGTATTTTTAACATTTTGCAAAAAGCAAGTTACACGTTTAATATTATTGCGTTACAACGGAATGAACCCTCCTTTTCCCAGCTAAGAAACTAAAATAACTCCGGAAGGAAAAGCTTAATTACTAAGATTGTATCTTCCATTCCCACTGTTATTCCCCCATTCCTATACCAACAGCGTTGCTAGTGCTCTAATCCAATATACCTCGGCTACATAAAACCAAGATAAAAAGACACAAGAAAGCGATTGTATAAATTTGGAATTCTCTTGGAGAGCAATAAAATATAGTGGAGGGTCCAGGGTTTAGGGGGGTGGGCGTGGTCACGAGTGGGCGTTGGGCGTGGCCTCTATCTGTGTCAAGAGGCCCTGGAATTGTGGTTTTTTGCTGGAAGTGGAGACACTTGAAACATTTCGGGTCGATAGGTGCTTGGGAGGATAAGAGGGTGGCTACTTTGAGAGAGGATATTTTTCAGAATTTTCAGGGAAAAATACCAAACGTTAAGTTTACACGATCTGTAGGATTCTATTTAAGTTCCAATAGAATAGAAAAATGTTAATTTGGCTCACAGAAAAAATAAAAACTAACAAATTACAGAAAAAGCTAGGTTAGGTTAGATTACATCGGAGCTTTTTAGGTTAGATTAGTTAAGCAGGGTAGTTGCTAGGTACTTGTTGTGTTCAAACTAGCAACTAAGACTCCAGTGTCAATTTAGTTGACTTTGTTCCATAGTAGGTAACCTATCATGATGAGGCAAATACGTTGCAATCGTAAGGAAATAGATTATGGTTGTCTGGTAACACGTGTCTAGTAAGTAAGCCGCGGACCCGGTTATCTAAGACTTAGTTAAGGATTTGTCCATGACTTAGTTAAGGGTATTATTGACACAAAAAGACATTTGAAACTCTGAACAGTATTAAATTAATTATTTACTGTTGTTTCTTTCCTCGTTCTTATGAGATGGAATCCATCACATAACGGAATGGTCAAGTTTTTTTATGCATAACCAGGCAGCTATTTGACCGCAATCGCGTCTGGTGTCAAGTGGTATTTGACCGCAATCGCACCTGGTCTCAAGTAAGATGCAGTCTAGGATGGTACATATTTATCTGCCCTATAAGAGCATTTTCACTCTCGCCTTAAAAAGGCCCGGATTATAGTGTTTTGGAAATACAGCAGCAGACAGCGAATTCCAGTCCCTAGCTGTTTCTAGTTAGATAGCGAAGCGACAGGCAAAAGGCTTTAGTGACTCTAATTTTCTGTATTACGCTTATAATTACTAGCTGTTGTTGCCGTGCAGCTTCGCCTGAGTTTAGTCGCCTAGTGTTACTGTTATTTTGATGTGTAATCAATAAGTACTGTAAAACTTTCATCAAAATCCGTTCAGTAGTTTTGCGTGAAAGAGTAACAAACATCCATCCATCCATATAAAACATTCACATCAATACTAATATCCTACTAATATGATATTAATAACATACTTCTGTAACTTAATTTTCATAATCATTAGACTACAAATCTATCGGCAAATCAGCTTAACCACACGTTGCACCACAAAATATAATGTAAGCATTTTAATTTGCACGATATTGCGTGAGCTTGGAATTTTAGAAAATCCTGTTTTTCACAGAACATACATCGTTCGATTCAAATATTTCGTTTTGTATTTCAATTAGAACTCGAAAAAACCTTTTCTTCCCTCTCAAAACAGAGTTATGCTAATATGACCCCTGTATGTGCCGTCCCAGCGTATTTCATACAATTTTGTCAACGCAATAAAGGCGGTAATTCTTTCAATTTCATCATGTTTATTTAAATGAGGTTTGTATTACAGAGCGCGACGCTTAAATAATGTAGGTACGGAACATTCTTATTATGTTTTCACTTAAAAGTGTCCATTGTGTCAAGTCAATGTTAATCGTAATACATTGAAGAGGAGACTGCAATATTAATAAATCACACATACTTATTGAAGCATTCTTTTGGGAAGTAGGTAATAAAATACAAAGATGAAAACGCAGACGATCTTTGAGAGGATATTTCCTCTTGTACCTACCTCCCAAATGTGATCAAGAATGCTTTATGTGTTTAGATTTAGAAAAAAGATGTATTAACCTGTAACCGAACTTCAAGTGTTTTCATGTAGAAAATGTAATAAAATTTTATAACAAACATTTCACTTTAGAACGCCCCTTGTAAATGTGCAGTGAACAGTCACACAGCACGATCACACAACATAAAATTTCTACCCACTTTTAAAAGGTAAATCAGAAAGACAAATAATTGTCGATCGATTACATGATAATTATTGCTATCAGTATAGGTACTACATGGTGTGCTTGTAGCTTGGCATCCAGAGACACCAAGAATCACCACAGAGGCGTGGAAACCAAACCAAAACCAGCTGCAGAACGAAACTATTTGGGAACTTAAAATAATTTAAACTATGCGTACAATACATAATATGCGTTACCAAAAATGTTATGAATTTATTGCCAATAGGTATTCTAATGCTATTCTAATTAGTCCTAATCCTAATTAAAACTATCTTAATCCTAATTAATGTATGATAGACCGGGATGTGCCGGGATAGATTTGGTATTCTATCGTTCATGCAAAACTTTAATGAATATTCGTCATCATTATCATCTCAGCCTTAGGACGTCCACTGCTGAACATACGTCTCCCCCAATGCTATCCAAGTTGCCCGGTTGGTAGCGGCCTGGTAATCATAAGTGCCACTAGTGGTCTAAATTGAATAAAATATTTTTGATTTTGAATATTATGAACAAATAGTGTCTTCCAGACTTTCCAAAACCGATTTCGTGCACGTTCTCAATAAGCCAACCACTAGCATTCCCGTCTCGTGCCAATGGAGCCGCACTCCGCGTCGTTTTCCAATCTCCCGGGAGACGTGTCGGGAAAATCCTCTTTTGATTTATTTTTTAATTCACCATCTCATTTCAATTTATGGACCGCCGCATTTGTACCTGTCGCCGCTCGACATGCTAATGTTCCCGTAATTGATTTGTTGGAAACAAATGTGTTTTGAACTTGATGGAATGTCTGAATTGGTAGCATTTGATTTTTAAAACTGTTGCTAACGAATTTGTAGGTTTCTTTAATTAATTTGTGCTAAGATAGCTTGCTATGCTTAGTTTGAGACTAGTTTTGTTAGAGTATTAATGCAATAGCTGGGAATATCTAGTATTTAAAATTCATATTATTAGCCGACTGAATAATTTTACAAGGTCTTTACATAACCTTCAAAATGATCATTTGGTGCGGGACGGTAGTCTTATATTTTGTTACAAGACTATGAATTTTATGTGAATTACCCTAGAAAAAAAATCGTAATTTACATGAACAGCCTACAGGCTCTTTTCAGGACACTTTATACCTACAAGTTCCAAGATAAGACGTTGATTAAACAAAATTCAAATAGGTACCTACTTAAGTTTTCTTAAGTTGTATGAGTACTACTGCTACGCTATACTCGTACTTTTACCAAGCATTCTTAGCAAAGTACCTATTCAATATCACATTAATCTCTCATAAGAGAATGAATGAATCTGGATAAGTGTATTTCTGTTATACGAGTATATTCTGCTAAGTTCGAAACGTTGGTCAGTAATAAATATTTATTATTGAAGAATAAAGCACTCCTGCCTTTTATCCCCTGTCAATAGCGAATCTTGTCCACTGGAGCGTTTTTATGGCCTAAAACAGTGTTTGTCGTACCCTGAAACAATATTATCCGTGGGCGGGCGGCAAAAAGCGGAGGAGCAGATGATCTTCATTTAAATATTCGGGGACAGGGGCTGGGACTTTGAAAAACTGGCTGTGAACACACTGGATGATTTTGTACCATAACTCTTTACTTCTAGATGTTTAATTATTTACGTAACTGAAATACCTATAATTTTAGGGCGGGTGGAAAAAGTGCGGTTACTCATTCTGGTTACACTTTTCTACTTTTTTACCGTTTATTATTAACTAGTGTTTAATAATAGAGTACTGGCATAACTTAGTTGATCGGAAATCGAATGTAGACATTTCAAACAACGGCTCATAAAACCTAATAACGTTATTACTTACAGTCCACTATCAGATTAAAAGTAAGTAATTGAATGATGAGTGTTCTCGTATGTGTAATTGTGTACATTGGCCTTATATGGGAACAGTTTAAGGGATTTGAAGAAGACCTTTTCCCAACTGTGGGACAAATGTCCTACTAATATTATAAATGCGAAAGTTTGGATGTCTGGATGTTTGTTACTCTTTCACGCAAAAACTACTGGACGGATTTTGGTGAAACTTTACAGTATGATTGTTTATAACCCAGAATAACATAGGCTATAATTTATTACGATCTGTGACAAACTAAATTTCACGTGAGTGAAACCGCGGGCAAAAGCTAGTATAAAATAAAAATAAAACCTTTGGTCACACAGTTTAAGTTGAGATTTAGTTATTAACTTATAGCGAAACAGTCATAATGTCAAATGGATTCGATGAGAAAAACTCCCCCGTGGGCCCAGCAGTGATTATGCAGGCCGAGTCAATATCGCGGGCTCAAAGCCGGAGCGCGCCACTTAGCGCCGATATTACAGCGCTTACGAACAACGCGAGGAATCAGTGCCTATTGATGAACAATGTGCGACTTGAACATCAAGAATGAAATCATGAATAAGATGAGTGCCGGATGAGTGTCAAGCCAATTACAAATTGTATTTAGATTTGAGTTCTTGTGATTGGAATTGATTAATATCTAGAAACCTAGAACCTAGAACAATACGAGTTTAGGCAGTGTCGAGTTAAGGAATTAGGTATGTTTAATCTGTGTGTATCTACAGTTTTTTATGTGTGTTTGCCTACTTATAGTACTAGTATAGCCTAATGAATTTTACCTAATTCTGAGGTTTAGCCTCTGACGAGGATTCAACATTCGCTTAGCCTACCCACCATCAGAGTTAAGGAAAATGATAATTAAAACAACAAACTTGTAGAAAGAAAACAAACTTTAATTAAATAAAAACTGAAAAAAGGAAACTGTTCTTAAAACTAACACAAGTTTAAAATGCTCCACATAACAAAAATTAGAATAATATTTTTTAAAAGTTAGTACATTATATCATTTGCACTCATTTAACTTGGACTTTGCTGACTGTTGTGAATGTTAACAAAAACAAAAACTTATATTGCAGTGTTAACCTTAACCTAGGTTAGGAAGTAATAGCTTAAATTATTATCGCTTAGACTATCATTTTTCCCAGGACTTTGGAATTGATTAATTGAACGGAGAAGCAAACTTATCTGCACTGGTCGACAGTGCTGGTGAACGAATTACACGATTCTGTTAATAATGTACCAGACATTAATTATTATTGGAATTATTCAATTGCCGTCGGACGCCGCCCAACTTGTTTTTCTTCATGTCAGTAAATAGTTGCTACAACTTTGTCATGCCATAGCGTAATCCCATTTCTATAGCTATTCTCGTACCTTAATCTGAAACAAGCAGGGAAAACATTCAAATTAGACTATTCTTCAACTGTTTTCTAAAATATTTCTTTGGGCTATCAAAATCAACTAGCTCTGAATAAAAATTTCTTAGAATTGAAAGAAACATTTATTGCAAAAATAAGGACTGAATTTAAAACAAAAGTTACACGAGTCGAAAAGAAAATGGTAATAGTAAACATAGTCTAATAAGTAACATAGTTACGTTTGTTTATGATTATGATCGGGCACTCGCCCTTGAGTGGCAACCACGAGCCGAAAGACGTAGCGTGGGCAGGAATCCCACTAGGTGGACCGACGATCTGGTGAAGGTCGCGGGAGGTGCTTGGCAAAGGACCGGTCTTTGTGGAAAAACTTGGAGGCCTTTGTCCAGCAGTGAACGTCTTTCAGACGAACGAATGAACTCGCCCTCTATAACCGGACAGCACGTGGCAAGAACTGACACGTGTAAGGTCTTGTCACAAGGTTCGCGAACAGTGCAATAATTTTCCTCTTGTGGGAACCGGATCTAAAATAAGAATAAGCAAGCTTACCTAAAAAAAGAAACTAAAACTAAGGCGCTCCCGCTGGTGTCGGCTCTCGTGGAGCCGAGTCAGCCGCGCCGCCAGCCCCGCGGCCGGTCGGCGTCCGTAGACGCCGGCGGCCGCCACACCGGGCGCGGTGGCCTGCAGCCGCTGGCAGCACCCTGTGCCTGCAAACAAAACACCATTTAAAAGCAGGCCGGTTTTAACCTACAAGGGGCCGTGGGCACTAAAGGATCAAGGTCAAGCCCCTTTTCGTCTAAAAAAGGCTTTTTTGATGGCAGACAGTGGCCTCCTCGATCGGCCCGGGCACCAGAGAACTGATGCCCTTATTCACAAACATTACTATGAGGTCTCACAGTGCGCGTGGACGCACAGGGTCACGCACGAACCAATCACAGAGCTCTATTCAACGCTGTGAGTTCGATTTGCTGCTTTACTTAAGCAAGCATCGTTTGTGAATACGGGTGTAAGTCACTGAAATCTGCAAGATCTGTAGATCCTGGCTACACAGAAGTGGTAGCGGTGGGAACGAGGGTTGGGAATAGTCCCGTGACTAATCCGCAGTATTATAGTCATTGCCTGCAAATTTAACTGCTTGAAGGTGAAACGCTGAATATTCTCTGCATTAGTTACGCTTACGCCCTACGTTAATGTGCTAATCTGCTCTGCAGTTTACCACAGTACATTATTTATAATGATTTGTGACTTAAGATTAACCTATGCTGAAAAATTATCGTAAATTGGATTAGGTAACTGGATAATAAAATTAAGATATTAATGTCAATCTCCATTTTAGCGCAACGAAAACTACATTTTATGCTTCTTACCCGACTGCACCAGTAGGAGGATTATTATAGTAAATGAAGTTATACTGTGATTGACACACTGCATTGTACACGAGGAAGCCACGTGTTTTTTTTGCACGTGCTTCTTGCACGTGGAATTTGACAAGATGCTTTGCAAAATTCATGAATTTCGTGGATTTTGAAACACGAGTAGGTACGTACCATGTGAAAACACTATATTCGATAAATATATTTTTCACTCACCACACCGCTGCAGGTCACATTTGTAAGGACGCGGGTACCCTGGCTCGCTGAAAAGAAAACGTTGATTATAATACATTATTTTACAAATAATTGTTAAAGTGCGGCAAAAGAATGACCTGCAACAAAGCGTACTTTAAGTGCCATTCAAAATTTTACGAGCTCAAATGGAATCAAAAATCGCAAGGCTTTGTAGATGATTAGCATTCAATCAATCCCACTGAAGTCCATTCCACGCGGTTCCTATCAAATTAAACTTGAGGTGTTTTAATTAAAATGAAAACGATGATTCTAGGCACGGCCCCTTTGAGCGTCAAAAGACTTAGCGAGATTTAAAATTTAACCCGAAAACTTTCACGAGGGGCCCCTGAAGAGAAAGGAAGCGTTTGCAGTACAAGGGGACTTGGAAAATTTTAATTCAACAGCACGTGGCAGTTTTCGGGGAAAGTAACATGAAAATATGTAAATTTAGAAAAGGAAAATCACGTTTTTGGGTTTGTCATTATAAAAAGCAAGATTTTTAGCGATTTAGGCACTAAAATAACGTACGAGAACACGTGAAAACCGAAAAACAGAAATGACGCCACGTGCTTCATAATGATTCAGGCACCAAAATTAATGACAGCAATTTAACGCTCCCATCGAAAAGCTTTACACATTTTAATCATAATTTAGAGATTTAGAAACCAAGACAACGTGGAATCGTGTCAAAAAGTTCAAATAAAAAACAAATAGTAAAACATTGGCGTTCTGAAACTTGGGCGTAATATTTAGAAAAGCTGCTAAGCAGTTTATGAAATAAAATGAGAAATTGAAAGAGTTACACTGAAATAAAATTAGCCACGCGGTGAGCAAGACAAAATGGCGTCGTTACAAAATGGAGGAATGTATAATAAATGCAAAAATACTCACGTCCCGCGTCGGCGCCCGAGTGCGAGATGCGTGGGCGCACGGAGCTTTATATAGGCGCGGCTGGATTAGGAAGGTGTCAAAAGGAAGTAACTTTAATTTTGGTAATTTTTTGCGATCTACTATAATAATATTGGAAAAAGAAACTAAAGTTACGGGTAGAATAATTTAGACATGTTTTCAGTATTAATTTGGTAAATTTACTTTTCGGTATCGTAATACCATGATTTCGAAACTGTTTTCAATTCATAAGTGTTTTCTTATAGAGATTTATATTAATTAAGAGATTAGCTTTCTTAGGAATCTATGTTGAAGAAACACACTAAGTATCGACTTAGTTACCGAGTAGTTTGAGACACACTTGCGATATTTTTTCAGTCCGCCTTTTGCTGATCCAGAAAGTTATTCTACCGAGTCCTCCATTTTATTTCAGAAAATATCCGGATGGAGTCGAAATACTTTCCAGCTACAACTTACATAAATAAGCCCGCCATCTTTGCGCGGTGGATTTAATATCCCAGTCTATCCTGCAAGACAGATGTCCACCCACCCCCCCTTGGAAAATATATAACATTCCGGGAAAAAGGAAAACTTTTGGGCGGGGCTTCTAGGCGTGGTGGGGCTCCGCCTACCTCGGGTGGGCGGGGCGCGGTGGTTCTTCTATTATCCCAATTGCGGTTATGTAAATGAGTGGGGGGTAAATAATTACAGTGAGTGGTACATAAGTGCGGGTATATACGTCTCCTAATGGCACTCTGGGACAGGTAGCAATTTTGTTTCTGATTTATGCGAGTCTCTTTTTGAAGGAGAAAATGTTGGCGAAAATGGAAATTTCAGGAAAATTGTTTGTTGAAGTTCAGACATCATTATGGAACTGAGAAAAGTGTAATAAAAGCAATTTACTCGGAAAGTACACCTACGAGAAAATTTACATAAAGGGACGTTCTAAGATAGAGGAGAATTTTGGGCGTAACCAAATTGTATTCACTATTTTTACTAAAAGCTGAAATACATATATACATAATTACACAAAACTGAAACAACAAAACAAAGATCAAACAAGCCACACAGAGAATCCTATTCGTATAATCGTAATTTCATTCTACATTTTTATCAAAATGTATAAAGTTTTTCGTGCACTATCCGTATAGTTATCCGGTTATTCATGTCCGAAAACACATGTAAAGTAAGTATAGATTAAGTAGCATAAAATTGAGATTTAACTTTAGTAATTGAATTATTAATAAGTATCTATTTACAAACCGCATGAACAGTTTTCTTCTTAAGATTTACAAGATTTAAGTCTCTGATTTACATTTTCATGACATAATAACGATCATTTAGAAAATGAAAATTTTAGAGTTACGGCATTTCTTTAGAATTTATAAGAGGGTAAAATGAAAATGTTCGACGCCAGGCGGAGCATGTAGCGAGAAAGTACCGTCGAAAACCAATTTTCTAGTTAAATATTTGTATTTGTAATATTGTAAGTTAAATAAAATGACCTATTTAGCTTACATGCCAATTCTCTTTCTTTCTTTTCGTGTCGACAACAAACCTACACAGTGTCAGCCCAAAACTCCGCCACAAGAGTGGCGTACCAATTGATGGAAACAGACGATTTTATGATAAAGGATAACTTAACCAACTTGAAAAAATTATTTCAATATGATAAAATATCGATATTTTAAAACATAATTCATACTTCTAATAGTTCTAATATTTATATTATCTTCTAATATTAAATATGTTATGTACCTACTTGGCTGAATAATTAATTTGGGTTGCAAATTTTTTTTTTTTTAATGTGCAAGCAAATCGAAATAACCTCAAAATAACATGGCACCATGCAATTAAATGTCTCTTTTTTGTAAAATAAACCGTAACAATTAAAGATAAATTGTTTTTTGTCCATTTAAAAACTCTTTTGTAACGGTTTGTTGAGAAAAGCAGTAAATTAAGGAGCCACAACGACTCGGAACAAATAGGGGTCCAAACAAATGCAAATTTTTACCCACTAAACATTTTTTCGGCAGGATTTTAAAACAAAGAAGTACATAGTGAGTATGCCATACACTTACGTTCAATAAAAATACGATTTAAAATCGTATTTAATCACTGAAATTTTTATTCTTAAGTGTATTATTTAATGACAAATAACCTACAAAACAACCTATAGAAGATGAACAAAACGTTTTTGAGAACCTTATTTTTACAAATTTTATTTTCAGATAAATTAAGACTAATCTGAAAATAACAAGTAATTGATTTGGGGCTACTTTATTTGTTTTGCATTGCTTCACCTATACAGCCCCCTTAGACAAGTGGCACTTTTTGATCGAAAATCGAATCCGTCAAAACTCCATACAAAAGAGGGCTCTTCGACTATCTTTCGACTGGTTTGCGATTTTAAGGTGCACGTTGTCTAGACCCACTGTTTTTATTTAAAAAATAGCCAGATTTTATACAACGTGCTCATTTTGATTTCTATTATAATGACTACTTTCGAATACCATATTTTTTTTCAATTCAATATTTTTTTTTACTTATTTTTTCATAAAAATACACGTAAAACACCTTTGTGTAAAAAATATCAGCATATCTCATTATTTTTACTTAAATAATGAATGATTTACATCCCAACTAATATTATAAATGCGAAAGTAACTCTGTCTGTCTGTCTGTCTGTTACGCTTTCCCGCTTAAACCTCGCAACCGATTTTGATGAAATTTGGCACAGAGATAGTTTGAGTCCCGGGAAAGAACATAGGATAGTTTTTATCCCGGTTTTTGAAACAGGGACGCGCGCGATAAAGTTTTTCTGTGACAGACAAAATTCCACGCGGGCGAAGCCGCGGGCGGAAAGCTAGTAACTTATAAATGAAAATTATTAGATTAGAACCGTGTGTTAATTTTTGAAAAAAAAAAAACTATTATGATTGATGATATCTTCGAAAATCACATATTTAGGAATACATGTTCTTAAGACACTTAGTCTTTAACTAGTTTTATTTATAGAATACCTACAGGTACCCCTAAAATTTCAGGAAATCAAAAGGAGCGCGTCGTATAGATAGTTCTAATAAAAATGCAACTAAGTATGTATGGTAAAATATAATATAATGTGCAATAAATAAACCTCAAATGCTATAAATTTTAAATAAATAAATATACCAGGTATACAATAATAAGTAAATACAATAATAAATAAATATGCTAAGTATATAAATTTTAATATAATAGGATATAATATACATAACATACCAAAACTAAATCCTCCCAAAAAAAGTAGCCCTAAGTGCAATAATTTAGATGAAAATATAAATATAAGTATAATGAATAATAAATATTAAATAAGTATAGTAATAATAAATACAGATTAAAAATAAATTTGATAATTAATAATCATAGAATAATTAATGCAATAAATCTAAAAATCTTCCTCTCTCCTAAAATGCAGTGCCCGACAGGGTCCATAATTGTATCTTACCTTACCAATAACACCTTTTGTAAACATTATGGAAGCAATAAACTATTGAGTATTGAGTATTGAGCCTACTGTTATGACAGCGAGTACCTAATTCCTATCAAAACTATTAATCGAAGTAACAAAATTTTACTTTTAGGGTGTAATATAAATTTGATAAAAATCGTTTTCAAAGCTAACAAAATATGTTCTAATAAATGGCCCAATGGATATGTAACGACAGGCACATAGCAAATTCTATAAAAAAAATCAAAGTCACCAGTGCGCATTTAATTTTGTCCCCGCTTGCATCCAGCGCCCAGTCCCTCAAAAGAGGATCTGAGGGAAAGGACACTCCACCCACCTCCTGTTTTTTGTTTCCTTCGGGAACATATTTTATTTGCTAAGTGGCTGTTTTAAATAAAAATGCGGTTTGCCGGGACGTTAAAAAGTAAACAAGTTGGATTTATTCGTTCGCTTTTATCTCGAACAATGACGGTAACGTTGCCACAGATTGTAGATACCCGCAATGCGTAATGTTATTTTGTTTTCTGTTGTTACTTTGAGACAGTTTCTACTGATTTATTTGTACATGCCCAAAATAACTTCAATTTTAGAATATACACGTATTTAGCAAGTTGTTATTTGTTGTTGACAAAGTTAAAAAATAATTGCATTCAATAAATATCAAAATATTCGAATACACTAATACTTTACTTTAGGAAGAAAGAAATTCAAGTAATCTATTAATGCAGTTGGAATAACGTTCTTATGGTCTTAAGAAAAGAAATAACACAATTAGACCATGAAAGTTGTCTGTGTATCGACAACATTCCTAATAAGTATTAAATACTTACAAGGAACGTAAAATGTCCGATTTTCATGAACTTCATACGTGAGAAGGGCGCATTGCACATATTTTGCGTTTTTTAAAAATCAAAATCCAAATATAAAATATTTTATTAACTTTTAACCACTGGTGGCACTTATGAAATTGTTTTTTAAATATTGACTTCATATAACACTGAACAACAAAAATACATTGTCAATATCAAGTTACCTACATTGTAAGCTCAAGCAAAGTTATCCCTTGATATCACCTTCATTGTAACGTGCACTTCTACGGGAAAAGTAAAGGTAAGGTCGGGTCGGGCATCGAATCTTGTGCTGTTATTATCCATTATGCAATGCTTGATTGTGGCCACCAGACACGACCTGTTCGCGCACAGTGGGTTAGGTTTAAGGACTTGTGGGTAAAACTTTTCAATTTTGGATTTTCAAATATGTTTTTTTTTTAAATGCACAATGCAATAAAAATAGCTCATTTTGAAAATATGACGTGGCTAATATTTTATTTCATGCATTATAAATTTCTGGAATTTCTGACGATTTTAGTCACGTGAATATTATCCCGCGACTCCGAAACGTATTTGACTAATTTAATGACTGATTGATTATATTGTGTTCAAATAGCTTTTTATGATCTTATTTTCATCAAGGACGAAAAACAAACAAAGATAAAAATCTATAAGGTACTAGCGGCCGCCCGCGACTTCGTACGCGTGGATCCTGTTTTACCCCCTTTTCCAGAATTTTCTTTGCTATAAACCTCACGGAGCCCGAGACCTTTCCAACGAATGCAAAACCGTGGAAATCGGTTCCTGCGTTCTGGAGTTATAGCGTCAGGGAGGAAAACCCGACTTATTTTTATATAGTAGATAGCTGGAGAAATGATATTAATTTGTTAAATTTATTTCAGATAATGGCTTCACAATAAGAATCGTGATGGCAGTTTTAACCATCGAGAAGCATCAATCTCAATACGATTTTCAGGTCAGTGCAATTATCATGTAAACAGTGTTATACCTAATTAGTGATGGGCCGACTATGGTCTTTGCCGACTAACCGACTAGCCGACTAATCGGTTTTCAAATTGCCGATTAGTCGGCCGACTAGTCGGCAATGCCGATCATTCTAATACCTACTTGTCCTAAGAAAAATATCTAGATTTCTCAAAGAAATAAGAATATCTAGATTTCTAAAAAAATAAATATAACTTCTTGAGAAATGAGATTTCTTTAATTATGAGAAAAAATAAAAAGCAACATTACAATCACCTAACAGTACCTAAGGTAGATGTCATAATTTTCGAGGGCGGAGGGGTCAGAGGAGGTGACAATATGATCGCCTCCTGCTGGGCTAGGATGCTCGCCGTGATATTATTCTTACTTAACGATGTCAAAATGTATTGGCAAATTGCGCTTATCGCGGCACGCATCCCAGGCCCACTGATTCCTCTCCATCCTCCACGGTGATGGTCAGAAGCTGGGGGCGTGAGGGTACCCCCGCCTACATAGCACGGACTACCACCGCTGTCGGATAGGCAGGGCCTGCCAATTGCTGGCACAGACTGTGATAGTTGATGGCTTTGTCCGGATTCCCATAGTTCTTCACACTAAGGCGATCGACGGAGCTCAGGGGTTATTTATGTGGGTATTCCTCATCCTTCCGATGAGAGGAGCCCCACATAATCTACCACTTTCCCGCAGGATAGGTATGCAATTCCGTGCATTTTTCCCCGAAATAAAAGTGTCATAATTTTTATATGGACAAATTACATAAATTTTACACATTTTTGATGATTTCCTGGTAATTTTAACTAATCTTAACTTTGTATGAATTGCCACTGATTGCCAAAATTTTAAATCAGGTGAAACCACTTTTTACTTATTTTTTGCAGTCAAAATGGTTTAGATAAACGCCCTTGGTCTACCTCATAATCATCTTGGTAATTATGAGTTTTATTTCATTCACATATTTAATTTGTAATGCGCCGATTATAATCGGCAGATTTTGCCGAATAGTCGTCACTAGTCGGCCGACTACAAATGATGCCGAATAGTCGGCTTTCCCGACTAGTCGGCGACTAGTCGGCCCATCTCTAGTTATAATCTATCCAAATATTTGTAAGTGTTACACTACATTTTTTTTATTCAAGGAAACCATTACTAGAATTCATTAGGATATTATGACCCAGAAATGGAAGTGAATTTCATAAATTCAGTATTTCTGAGTAGCATTATGTTATATTTTCAATTTCAAATAAGTAGTATTTCAAAGCTTTTGTCCAAACCGTGCCTGTCACTAACCCCAGTGCGGCGCCCGCGCATCGTGATCCGTACCGATCGGTAATCGCGCGCTGAGCAAACAGTCAATGCGCACGAGTTTTCACTGCCGCGATGGTCGGTGCCATGCTATCTACAGGCCGTTCCTGTTTAAATAGGAACGGCCCAAGCGTGACCCCTTTAACTAAGCGTAAGAAACAATAATTCTAATGCTTAAATATACACCAGTATCAAGTTATTATTTTCTACCTATACCTATGTATAATCACAAAGTCCGCCACAGTGCATTGTTTGTATGTGTGCTGAAAGTTTAAATAAATAAATAAAATAATTAGTATGACGCGCATCGACGAGTACCTATAGGGCTCCCTTATGTTAATAATATACAGAACACAAGTATCCAGGCATTATTTTCATCAACGGGGATTAGATAAACAAACACTGTGACAACTGTCACCAATCTTAACTGCAATAGATGCTAATAATACAACAAAATTGTGTATGTTGATCCACTATACTATACAAAATACACGTCAAATTTTCGTAACCTTTGACTAACGTTTTGAATCTGCTTGTTTAACTTTTTTCTAAGTTCCGTACCTATAGATACGTAAATAATTCATAAAACACTACCTAGGACCTTGTGCCTCTATTATCCTAGCGTTGAAAGGTTCCAAAAAACCGTGGAGTGAAAAAGATGTCTTTTTATAACAATGCAGGACTATTCTAAAACCTTCTACTTCTGTCGTTTAGGTTTTTTTCTGGGTTTCATAACTAGTAGCAGCCTGTAAGTAAATGACCGTGGGAGTTGACTACCGAGCGTGCGCGCGCTCCCGCCTTACGCCTCGGGCTCGCCCAAGCCCGATCAGCCTTTAGCTCTTTATCAGGGCTATCAGTTTACAATTTTGCGTGTTAGCAGAGACATTGTACTGTTTAGGTAGAACTAAATTTTTAACTTACTGTCGCCATTAAACTAATTTTTCATGCTTACTATACCACTCTGCGTACGTATGTTTGTATTTTTTTTAGTTTACTATCAGTGCTACCATTTTTATTCAATTCAGGAAGCTTCAGACACAAACAGGCGACCTTTTTGAAACCGTAGGCAATTCACACCATTATTTATTGTGCTAATTCACCGTTTTACTTCCTAAGAGCATCTGACGATACATAAATCGTTTGTCTCTTGTCCCATAAAAAAACCTAAGAACTAAGGTTATTATTTCGAAAAAATGAAGATATTTTTTATTTTGAAACCACCATACTTGCCACCAAATCTATTCGAAACTTTAACCTTTAAATACTCGTATGAAATACTGTTCTTTGGGCACCCCTGGGAATTGCTAAGGTCATGTATCTTCGACACCGTGAAGCTTTGATGTGAACTTATCTAGTCGGGCACTTTCTATGGGGCAAAATTACTAAGGTACCATAGGAAATGGTACTGTATGATGCAGAGTTAATAACTGAAGTTCAACTACTTTTGTTTGATCTGTGAAGTACCTACAGCCTATACGTAGTAATATCAGTACATTGTGAAGAAAGAAACAATTTTAGTCATATTGAAGCTTAAAGCTTTAAGGAAAAGCTTTTCAAGAGACCCATATTGCCAAGATAGACACAGAAAGGTAACAATAAACACACTTTTAGGCTAAGTTGCACCACCTTATTTTAACCGTAACAATAACAATAACCGGTGCTTTTTGTATGGAGTTTTTGACTTTGACGTTTGCTAAAGTTAAAGTTAGGCTGAGTTGCACCACCTAACTTTAACGGTAACTATTACTATAACCGGTGTATTTTGAATGGAGTTTGACAGATTTTTGACGTTTGTCACAGTTAAAGTAAGATGGTGCAACCCACCCTTAGTGTTTATATTCTACTTCTTCTGGGGACTTTGGTATTTTTGAAGCGGCTATTGAGGATGCTCTTAATAAAACTTGTAACAGCAACAAAAAGGTCTTAGTTTGTGGAGATTTTAACGTCAATTTACTAGATAGCTCATCATCATATTCTGTAAGACTACTTTCCCTTTTTCAGTCATTTAACTTGTTTAGTCAATTTAAGGAACCAACTAGAATTACGGAAACCACAGCTACTTGTCTAGATAATATTTTCTCTAGCTGTGTCCCTGACAATAAAGCTGTCATACACAATCTTACGTCAGATCACTGTGGTATTAAAGTAGAATTTATTTGTAATAATTTGAATAATAAAAGTAAAAAAAATGCCGTATGTAGACCTGTAACCATTAGTCGTCTAGAACGTTTTAAAAATAATCTTGAAAATAAATTGCATTTAGTCCCGTATGTGCAGGGAGACCCAGATGCTCTTTACAATAACCTTTTCGAATGTATTAAAACCGAACATGACAAAGTTTTTACGGTAAAGCCATTAAAACCAAATACCAAATCAAAGTTTAGTGACTGGGCTACCAAGGGAATATACAAAAGTCGAAATACGTTATATGAACTTTATGGCATGAAAAAGTATAATAATAGTATATCTTTTCTTGAGCATGTAAAAAAGTATTCAAAAATTTTTAAGAAAGTTTGCTTCATGGCTAAGTCTTTTTATATTCGGGACAAGATAGGGAACGCCAGTAATAAAATAAAAGAAACTTGGAATGTTATCAACCGAGAGACTGGTAAACTAAAACCAAAAGATAATGACTTTTCTCTCAAAGTTCACGATAATTTGATTTCTGCAGATAAAGATGTAGCGGAAGCTTTTGACAAATTTTTTGGTAATATAGCTTCAGCAACAACTGCCAACTTAAAGTCATCTCCCTCCGAGGCCGAAGAAATATTGAAAACCCACGTGACACCCTGTGACTCGCACTTCTCTTTTAAACATATTACTCCATTAGATATCACTAAAACTTTTAATCTTTTAAACGTAAAGAGTACAACTGATATCTGGGGCATCTCTGTCAAGATAGTCAAACACATTATTGATATAATTTCCCCACAGTTAGCGATAATATTCAATAATTGCATAGAGAAGGGAATCTTCCCCGACCTCATGAAACATAGTAGACTAATGCCATTATTTAAGTCTGGTAACAAAACCGACCCTGGCAATTATAGACCCATTTCTATCTTGCCCGCTCTGAGCAAGATTTTTGAAAAAACATACAGGAGCAACTTATGATTCACTTTGGCTCTAATAAACTATTTCATGGTGAACAATATGGTTTCACCAAGGGTCGTTCCACCACCGATGCTGGGGTTGCACTACTTAAACATATCTTCGAGGCTTGGGAGAATTCTCAAAATGCACTAGGGGTCTTCTGTGATCTCTCAAAAGCTTTTGACTGCGTAGAACATCAAACGCTAATTCGCAAACTGCACTATTATGGGGTAAAGGACTCGGCTTTGGATTTAATACAATCCTATTTAAACTTTAGAGTTCAAAAAGTTGACATAAATGGTGTTTTGTCTTCTGGGTCACCTGTGAAAATGGGAGTTCCGCAGGGGTCCATTCTGGGTCCATTCTTGTTTCTTATATACATTAATGATCTACCATATTTTGTTAAGGACTCTTGCGAAATCGTGTTATTTGCTGATGACACATCTTTGATTTTTAATATCGACAGAAGTAAAAATAACTTTGACGATGTAAATAATGCACTAACAAGAGTTTTAAGTTGGTTCACTACAAATAATTTACAACTCAATGCAAAGAAAACAAAATGTATAAAATTCTCTTTGCCTAACGTAAAAACAGTTAGTACTCAAATAGAACTTAATAATAATGCAATCGATCTGGTAGACTCTACTGTATTTCTGGGAATTACCCTGGATTCAAAACTCCAGTGGGGCCCCCATATAGAAACTCTGGCGGGAAAGCTCAGCTCAGCGGCTTTTGCAATAAAAAGGATACGGTCATTAACCGATGTTTCAACAGCTCGCTTAGTCTACTTTAGCTACTTTCATAGCCTAATGTCATATGGAATCATGCTATGGGGCAAAGCTGCAGATTTTGAAACAATATTTATTTTGCAAAAACGTGCGATAAGATACTTGTATAAAATGAAAGCAAGAGCATCCCTTAGAGAATTGTTTAAAGAAATTGGCATTCTCACGGCCGCTTCACAATACATCTTAAACTGTATTCTATTTATTCAAAAAAATATTACTGAATTCAAAAAGAAAAGTGATATTCACCAAATTAACACTAGAAATAAAAATAAATTGGCTATACCCGCTTTTAGACTTAATAAAGTGTTTGCCTCTTTTATGGGACAAGGTATCCATTTTTATAACAAAGTCCCTGATAAATATAAAGAGCTACCGTATAATAAATTTAAAGATATAGTTAAAGATCACATGCTTAAAAAAGCCTATTATACAACTCGAGATTTTCTTAATGATAAGTCATCCTGGGAGTAGGATTATGGTCCTCTCATGCTCGCACTAAAAAGAATTAAAATGAAAAGTAATGTATAAACTCATAATAATTTCTCAAATGTTATAGTGTCATGCTTCTCAATCTGGACTGTTACTTAGCTTTATTATTAGTTTTTTATTTTAAAGAGATAACTTGGAATTGTCATTCTCACTAAAATGTCTCTGGGGTGGTGGCGTAGTGAGGCGGGTCGTTACATTCCCTCTAATATGGTCGAGTGAAGCGATGGCTGGTTCACTCGTCATGTCTGTGAACAGGCGCTGCTTTCGGGGACTGGTCAATCCAAGTTATTCAAATTTATGTATGCGAGTCATTTCTACTAGTATCTTAATATGTAAGTCTAGATATTAGCACGTCACTACCTTGTTTAATATACCACGCAATCTTGTATACCCATTCTTATAAGATACACCATACAAGAATGCATGGTAAATTCAGTGAACTGCTCCTGAATCGAATGTACCTACTACTACTATTTCTATTTATTTATATTAACCGGCAGACAGTGGTGACTGAGTTTGTTGCGGCGCTTCTTCTCAGCACTTGCCAAATGTTGGTCTCGAAGCGCTGGTAGGGCAAAAAGATTATGAGACATGTAGAGGCTCCTTAAGAGCAAAATGACGATTTGTAAGAACTATTTATTAGTCCAAACAAATAAAGAAATTTTGACTTTGACTTTGACTTTGACTTTAAACATATCCAAACGTAAGTCAAGTCAAGGGATAAGATGATCATTTGGTAAACAAGTTAGTAGAAATACGTTGCTTTTTATATCTATGGAGGAATTGCTTTAAGATAGGTCATAAAAGCATCATTTTCTTGAAGTCTGATAACATTGTTAAAATGATTTGGACGTGTAAAACGATTATAGCGCCTTATTAAAACTTAACATTACCAGTGGCGAGATAATGTTGATTGTATAGTCATAGTGTGAGGAGCACTTATTGTAGTACTTGTATTTCAATTAGATAAAGAATTCGTATTTCAATTTTCTTAAGTATTCGTTTATCAATAGGCGTTATATATTTTCGAAAAAAGTGTATTAGTTTGATTTGCTATGACTGTACAACCCTTTTAGGCGGTTATCACACTGCGCCGCGCTCCGCCGCGGAGCGCGTGATTTTCATATAAAAAATCACGTGCGCGGACGCGTTGTCAGTGTGAAGTGCCGCGCGTGTTTTCTATACAAACTGAGGTACTTGCATACAATGATTAAATCTGTCGCCCCGCGCTCCGCGGTGGAGCGCGGAGCAGTGTGATAACCGCCTTACTCGTGTAACAGAATTTTCTTTACCATTTTATTCCCATTTTCACACACAAGCTGGCTCAAGGGCGGCTATTCGTTAAAACATTATAAACCTTAGCCATTTCAAGCTTGGAAATATGCAAGTTCTTTTAATGTAATGCTAGCTATAACTTTTAATGTGCACGTGAAACTAAATGTGTTTGGATTAAAAGTCCCTCGAAACATAAAGAATGAATTTTATGGCGTTCTAAGCCTGTTTGTTTAAACCGTTTTTATTATTAATTAATGTCATTGTTTATTTTATATTTAAAACTTTCACCTCACGTGACTCTGGTCGATAATTTTAAATGCATTTTTAAAAACGAGGCTAAGAAAACTTAAGCTTAATTAGTGCTAATCATACTGTAAAGACGGACTTAACAAATTAAGCCTAGAGTACCTCCTGTTTTCTTATTTTTTTACTTAGTGCAGAAGCAAATCAAAACTATCCTGAAAATTTTGTTCAGGGTTTATGGAAGACCTCCAGAATTAAAATAAGTGGGTAGGTAGGTAGATTACTTAACAAGTTATTTTTTTTAAAGTAGGTAACATTAAGTTACACCCCTCATTCCCGTGGCTTCCACTTCGATACGTCATGTTTCTCATTACCGTTTGGAGCTGTTACTCATTGCTGATTACCTCAGCATGGTGGTAATTAGTTATTGTCGTAACTGGACCGCCTCTGTAGGTACTTTGGCATGGTTTGTAAATGTTATTGTAGGTAGGACCGCCTTTGCCGCAGTGCGGGACCATTTGACACTGCCAGTAACGTCATATCGCACATCTAGTAAGTAATTAGAGGGAAATGTATTTGTTCTAATGATTTCTTTTTGGTTACTAACTAATATTACTAATACACATTACATTGCACTAAGTATTACTTTGCCATCCTTTGACTTTACTGAGACAAGCCTATACGTATGGCATTTACGTAATATTTCGTGATACCAGTACATTTGTGATCAGCACAAGTATAAGTTCTGAAAGTTGAAATGTAGGTAGGTATGTCTCACTCATTGCATGAAACTTAACTAAACATTATCTTACCTACCTGAAGGATTATACGAGTACTTCTTTGAGGTTGCGAAAATTCACTCTAATGAAATTGCGGGCAAAGGCACGTCAGTTACACAGACTGTTTGTCATAGGCAAGTTTTTCTAAGGTGGGAGCTAAATTAATAAATTAAATTATTAGGACAGTTTCTAATTAACTTAAGTGGGCCGTAACCTGTCCCAGGACTAGACCACGAACACAATAACTGACCTAGAAACTTTTCCTACACTTATTAAAATTCTTTATTATAATCAGACAAGTAGGAAACGCATATTTGCATAATAACTTATAAAATAAACTGGTTACATTACAGGTAGGCGCGGAAAAAGCCTGGGAACCTCATTGATGCTCGGTTACCTTGACACATTCCCTTGGCCATAAATAAGTGGTAATAGTGTGTTATACAGTTCACAGTTAGTTAACGTTAATGACAATAATAATGTCGATCCATCACGGCAGCTTGTCGGTTAAATTGCGCTTTTTGTGTCACTCAATTCATGTTACATCGTCGTACAACCACACACGATGCCTCGTACATGACAAAAGTAGGTACTTAGGATATTCTGTGACTTAGGACAATACTATTGCAATGAAAAAGTAGTTTCCCTCGAGGCAGCACGTGTTCAGAAATATCCTTCCATCCTTTTTAATTTTTAAAATTTTTGTCTGCTAAAAAAAGGTTAAATTCATAAAAAATAACTGTTCTTATTTTTTGTGCACAAAGAATTTAGGCTAGGTTGCATCATCTTACAACTACTTTAACAAACGTAAAAAAAAAACTTCATCCGGTTATCGTTATCTCTTTGTTTTCTGAAGGTCAAACATTAAAAAAAACTAATTAAAGTGGCATACAGTTTTCCCCGCATTCGCGGTTTTCTAAATTAATTAATGTCATTGTCACTACTGAAAAGTTCATCAATTATATTATTCTTCATGTCGTTATGATTAACTGCTAATAGTTTGGTCTACTGAACCAACTTCTCCCATTACAAATGTTCCTTGAACATTTTTCACGGCAAACTAATGAGAAAATGTAAATAAAGGCGTTCAGCTGATATTGTTAATTGGTACAGCACTTGCCATTGTTCGGCTTTCGTGTTCGTGGCACATAAATACACTGGCCTTAAATCATTGAACCCCTGAAAAAGGGTTCATAACTTTCTGTTTCGTACTTTTTGCTTGATGTTTGTTTGTTTCTTTGTGTTTGATTTGTTTTAATTTTCTTGTTGCCTGTATATGCCACTATAGTAGAAGTTCTTAAATTAACATTATTTGTGAAAAGATTGTTTATTTTATTATTGTTTATTAGCTATGACGCCTTTAAAATGATGGTCAAGGTTTGTGATAAACCTAGAAAATTCGATACAATAACAAAATAATAGATCCTTCAACGTACAGTGTCATTTTCTCAATTTATTTGCTTTCCTCGAAATGTCTCTCATAATATTCTATGTCCATTCTCAATACTACAGCAATACGATTTCAAAGCAAAAGTATTTGTTAGCACATTGCGTGCTTTATCTATGAATTGATTAAACGACGATAGGATCTGTGTCCTTGGTTCATTGTTTTTTTTGATCCACAACGGGGAAGTTCTTGGCCTGCATCTCACCTGATGGAAAGCGATGATCAGGCCTAAGGATAGAAGCGAGCTTCATCCGGAATCCTCAATCACAAAGGAACTGGCTATTACCTTGAACTGTCGGTATACACTAATGCCGTTAACATTTGCCATTGTCCCTTACCTCTCGTCATCCATTTTATATAAATTATATGTATGTATTTATGTATATATTTTGTATATTTATATATATTATAATATTTTATGTATTATATTGTGTACATTTTTGTAGCTTTTTAGCACCGCCTACTCAATATCTCTGTTTTGCTCAAGGTCAGCTGGTAGAGAATGACTTATGGCATTAAGCTCGCCTTTTTGTACTGAACATTGTTGTGTGTGCAATAAAGTCTTTAAATGAATAAATAAATTGTCACTGGATTTGACATTATTTTACCTTTTTACATTAACCCACTTACTCCTACCAGGCGTTATAACACCGCTAAAAAGTAGTTCGGAATATCCTCAGATAAATTATAAAAATATCGAGAATTTGTTTACTGTTCCTTGTATTTTCTCTTCATTACGAATCAAGCTGTAATTGAGTATGTTCGATATCGCATATTTGCTTTATTTGGTTAGTTTTTTTATTATTTTGAATTCTGTTATTTAGTTTTGTGCAAAAACGTCTAATAAATGGTAAGATATTTCATAAACTTGCTAGTAATACCTCAGATTATACTAGTTATTATTTTATGTACTACTGTTAGCTACAAAACTATAAACATATGTTTTTGAAAAGCTTTACATTTTTGAGACTTTTAATGTCAAACTTACGATCGGTGTTTTAACACCTGGTCGCATAATCGACGTCTAACCTGTATATTAATTAAAAGTTTAGGCCACGACATAAAAGACCGCTGAGACTTCACGAAATTGTGGACGTATTAGAAAACATTGACGACGATGCTCAGATACCGAATCACATAGCAATTTTACCACCAGAAAATGCCAATGCAGAATTAACGGATGAATATTCTGGTGAAGAAGACCACGTTACCTTACAAAATCTTCCAGGTTAGCCTGGTTCCGTTTATCTAACTATAACCTGGAAGATTTTATAAGGTAACGTGGTCTTCTTCACCAGAATATTCATCCGTTGCTTCTGCATTACTACAATATAGCGTTTAAGTTTTCTATTGCTATTTTTCGTGAACTTCCAGGTTCGCAACTTAGAGCCTAGGCAGAAGTACTGTACGACAAGTCTTCAGATAAAGATGATAACATCCCGCTCTCTGATTGTTTTAAAGTAAGACGAAATGAATCTAATGACGCCTCCAACGCAGTTAGTTCTTCTGCCATGAAAGTACCTACCGCAATCACAATTACAACAATGCAATATAGTGCAAGTACCTTCTGTGAAAGTTCTGTGCCAAAATGTCTAAAACATACACAAAGCAGTCATACTCCGAAACAATATTTATGAAGAATGGCTCCACAACCAGGGTCCACGGAGCTTACATCCCTCCCTATGTACTACTTTACTTACGAGTACTACACGCAAGTGACATGTAAAATTTGCAATAATAAATCAATTTGGTGTAAAAAATGCGCCACGTACTAAAGCATCCTAGGCTATGATTTACGTCTTACCATATACCATACCTCTGAATAAGATTTTGGTACTTTTTAATAAATGAGTATAACTTACAACTCGTTTTTAACTCTTAAACCTAACAAAATCATAGTATGGTTTTTTCTCATAGTAGTAGTTGTGGTAGTAGTCCATTCTCCGACCAGGTGTTAAAACACCACCCATTTTCCGGCTTTTCCAGTTGACCAAGAATTTTTCTAATATTTTTCTGTGGACACTTGACCTCTATTTAGAAACATACTAAAAATTTATAAAAATTGACAAGTATAAAAAGATTCAGGAGTATCTGGGTTAATCCAACAAACCCGGTTCATTCAGGCAAGCCACATTCATATCAACAAACTCATGCAGTCACTCGTCACAGAAATTGGAGAGCACTCGTCACGACCTGGTGTCAGGAGTCAGCCATCAGGCAATGGAATTTGCATGCCAAAATAAGCTTTGTACGTCGTTCATAAGGTTCACACGGGTGTGCGATTATGTAGTGTGTTAATGCTTGGGAATAAGGTTGGCACATGATGTTATTTTTCCGTCTTTTATTTAAGATGGGAAAGTGTGGACTTTCTTTTTATATTTACTTTTACTGTATTTAATTCATGAAAGAAAAATAAGCATAACAAGAAAGGATATCTAGGGATAGGGCACTAGATCAATACACTTCAATTTGTTTCAATTTAAAGTAAAACAGCAATATTTTTTTTTTCATGTAAATATTGCAACCATCTTCTTCTGGTTATAATTAGCCAGTTAATGGAACTCCTAGGCAGTTCATTAAATATTAGCATCCAATTAGATGCCTAAACTAAAATTCGTTAAAACGTTTAATAACTCTGTGTATTGAAAGTCAGACCTTTGAAGATGACTGACCAAAACTCAGCTAAATGATTTAAAGTTAGTTCAGAGCTTTAGAGGTTGGAAGTACTGATGCGACAGAGTAATTCTCGACCTCCACATGGGACAATTAAGGCCTTCTAAAATCTTTTTTTCTTCAATTTCCAAACTAAATAGTTTCTCCCGCCAGCCCTGCCAGTGCTGCGAGTGACATATCCAAATTCACGCGGCATGCAGCAGCGCGGAAAATGACGTGTCACCGCGAGTGCTCGTCCGCCCTAATGTCACTCGAGAGGTGAAAAATCCGCGGTTAACGGGATTCAAATTTCGAATATGGAGTTTACGAGTCGTTTTCCACTGTAAATGCGGGTAGTGTGCGGTATTTTCCAAAAGGTTTCGTTAAATGTTTTTTATTTTTTTTTATTTAGCTTAGTTATGGTTTCAAGAACAGAGGGACCAGACAAAATTACAAATGTGATAAGTTGTTGTAACTCGTAACAGTTTTTTTAATGTAATTACTAAGCTCCGTTACCCCAGAATGCAAACATAACTATACCTAATAATAACTAACACTAAATAGCCCGGAAAGATAAACACTGCCTTGCTCTCGGAGTAACCCACTAGCTCCGACAGTAAGTGCAAACCGACAGCACTTCAACAAAAAAAAAATCAAATATCTATCTACGTATATTCTATGTTAGAGCAGCAGTTATCCTAGGAACATGCGTGACCTGCAGTGGAATGCCTTGATTCCAGAAGTTGATGATGAAATTGGCTTTATACGAGTAACTTCTTTAAAAAGTTTATATAAAAGTTTGTAAAATATTTGAAGTGTTAATAAAGTGTACCTCCCTAAATTTATTAATACTCTCGCGTTGTTGATGATAAAATAATGACTGAAGAATTGACTAGTGCACTTATTACTCATCACGACAACGTAGGTATTAAATAACTGTGTGGATTTAGTACCCTGAACCTCTCCTCTTCTCTACAAGATAAAAGCTAAAGCATCATGATAAGTCTACATAATGCAGATCTCAATCCCGCCATAAACACATCAAATCAGAACAAATTGAATACCCATTATACTGAATACACTCACTGATACCTTTAAATCGCAGATCCCATGCAAAAATATTCAAAGCGCGCAGTTGAAGCCGCCATAATATTGTGACGCCATATTACCGCGACACGCACGCCGCCTGGCGGCCGGCGCTCACACGCGCTGACAGCAGCCAAGATGGCGCCCAGGCTTCCCGCCAACCCCGCAATGCTCCATTGCACAAAGCATCGCAACAAAACTGCATTTTCCTCTCCACTTCCACGAATTTAAAACTCATTTGCATAAATATCCACTCCTTTAAGACACTTCGCGAACTCCCACAAAACATAGGCGGTACACAACAACGGCGGCGCGTACACTGCGCCAACACAGCACTGACCGACCGCCACTAATTAACTCACATGTCACTAATTACGATAACGGAGCTATGCCTTCGGCGACAGCGGGCCGTCGAATGAAAACCTCCACCATGTTGTTACTGAATTTTATACTCCATCCCAGTCAGCAGAGCCTCCAAGTTTGCCTCCTTCAAATTCGTTATGCATACAGCACCAAGGGCTGTTGAATACCGTTCGCGTTTATTTATGAACAGGCAAACTTCTGGTGGCTGGTGGGACGTACGAAATACAATATAGGCTCGCCTCCCCGGCGGCGGCCGGCAGCGCCGCATACGCCGCCGACAATGCATGCGATCGCTGAAAAAGGGCTTTTTATGTATTCAACTTCACAACTCTGTAGCTCATCTGCAAGTCGTATTATGGACCTAATTAACAAGTTAATATGGGCGATCCGGGGTGGCGCGGCTGCGCACAGGCTGCCCGATTTGCCGATGCCCTCGGACGTCGAACGCTTCCACCCGGGTGCAACTTTCCTGTTGTGGGGCTGGTGAAATCGCCTCGCAATACGAAATGGAGTTTGAAACGCACGATTTGCATTTACCTGGGAATCTTTTAAAGTTTTGTCAGGGCATATTTGGTGCGCGCTGAGCGTCCACGATTGCGACTTTGCAATGGTAAGGAGCGTTCAGAAATTCCGCCCCGCCCGACTCCCCCATCACAAAGTATAATGATATCGTCGCCCGCGTTATTATGGGAGTCGTCATAAATATTTCATAGAGCAGAGGGCAGTAATGACCGACTGACCGGTGATCTGAGGCGATTGGCTGGGATAACGTCGCTCAGCGTTAGACGCAATAACATCCACGGATGTGTTTTATCCCACTTAAGATATCGACTGTTTCTCCCATACACAAACGATACGGGTGCAGTCATTTCGAAGTAGTGAAACAGAGAAAGCTTTGCCATTTTCCAAAAATATAAGCCTTGGGTATAAATCTGATGATACGTCATGATTACCTTGAGTTGCTGTTTAGTACAAGCTGTGGAAGAGCATGAGACAAACAGCTGCTCTTGGACAGCCCAGGGTATCAAATAAAACAAACAAAGTAATCTGTCGAATCTTCAAAAAGCTTGAAAGCTTTCGGCTGCAGCATCGCAGCCGAAACGTCAAGCCGTGAGTACATAATGTAACTCATTAATAAACGTCGCGTTAAGACCCGTGTCTTAGGCCGGGTTGCACCATCTTACATTAACTGTAACAAACGTCAAAAATCTGTCAAACTCCATACAAAAATCACCGGTTATCGTTTAGTTACGATCAAAATAAGGTGGTGCAACTCAGCCTTACTATTTTAGTTGAAATGGAACGCGAAAGTTTGATAATGAGAAATTAGATGCAATACCTAGTCAAATTAATTATGAAAGTTATCAGGATGGCACAACATTTTCTATTTACCGTACCCGACCTTTGAACAGCCTTTTGAACAGAAAACGAACATCGTCTGGCTAGTACTCCAGTCTCCAAGGTACCCAACATAAAGTTGTGCGGTCTCAGGCCAATCACAGCAGGTCCCGGGAGGCCAAGGTGTCTAATTACCCTGGCCGGCCACTCGCCGTCCTTTGATCAGCGCTGCTTTGATCGGCCGACGCGACGCCCGGCTAACTAAAGAACGGTGCGGACGTTTTACTACTTGCTAGAATGGACTTTTCTTAGAATGGATTCTCAAAAAGGGTCAAGAATTAATTAGGCATTGAAACAAAAATTGCATTTTTAGGGAAAATCATTAGACGATAAATGTTTATGGCGTGTAGTTGGTGGCTTAGGATAAGCAATTTTTGTGATAATTTTTCATTGTCTATTTAAAATAGAAAGGCGCAGGACCAGTATTTGTGGAAATCCTTGGAGGAGGCTTTTGTCTAGCAGTGGACGTCTTTCGGCTGAAACGAACGAACGAACGATGTACTTGTACACAATTTTCGTGAAAATTTGGTATTTTCAAAATAGATCTTCATGCTGCTACAATAGAGCACCGTCATACCTTATCTTACCGTCTTTGCCATTAGAAAATTTTCAGTAAGTTATAGTTCAAATCGTGTTTGCACTCGAAATAGTTTACAATACAAATTACATTTTTATTTTTAACAGCAAGTTAACGAAACTTGTAAAGCTTTGCATTTCCACGCAAGAAATATTCCAAAGCGTCACTGAATTTTGCAATTTCCATCTTGTCCGCTTCGCTCGCGAGCACGGCACAGTGAGTTCTGCCGATCTCCTTTGACTGAAAACTTGTTAGTCCGTATTAAAATTCAAAAACGACGCACCGAACTCTGTCCCGATTCCTGAAAACATTATTCAGGGATTTGAATAATGATTTTGTTTTAGTCTCGCACCTTCTTTAATGTATGCGTGAAGATTCTGGAACCCAACTTTGTAACACGATTTTTGGTCGGACTTAAATGGTTTCAAAACTTAATTTTGTGGACATTTTGAAAGCTGTTTATGCATGCGAGCGAATCCTTTGTGCTTTGAGGCACTCTCAGCTTTTGCTACAGATGTTTTTGAGCAATTTATTATAATGTGACTAAAACCATTTTGGACGCGAAAGTGTCTTTAATATTTACAAGCACTTTGTGATTTTGATTGTATATTTTCATAAGTACATTACACAGTTTTGTATATTGAAGTAAGTTCGCTGAATAACCTGACAATGATAACGACTCTCTCAGTTCATTTAGCACAGCAGCTCTATCCTCGCAAATTGATCATGAGTCTTTTATATCCTTCAAACTCAGTATAGTTTATCAAAAAGACTCGACAAGTACGAGTAAGTGTCCCCAAACCTGAAAACTGAAAGGTAGAGAGTTATATCTCGATTTCGTCTCTAAATCATCGTAATTAATAAAATAAATTTTAATTATGTAGCTCAGAATGCATTTATTGATGGTAATCTCCCCGTGTAACCAATTTTGTTCAAACTTTTTGAGAACTACAGTTTTAATTAATAAATAATAATAATAATTCACCACTAATTCTAACATAAAAGAAGCAATAGATACAATCACCCTCGCCTCTCGCGGTACTCACAAACCCTAGAAAGGAAAAACACTCCGTTAACAGAACGGTAAATTTAATTTGCCATCCGAGTAAGTGATTCCTCTCGTCTAGCCATAAAAATGTTAATGTAGCAAAAACAAATATCTCCTAATGTATGCGAGAGGGGGCCGAATTAAAGGAAGTAAAGGACGTCTTTGTTTATACTGCAGTATCGAGAAACCCGCAGAAAGACCACTTTGCAATTATCATTCCTACATAAAGAAATATTTGAATCTATACTACTGCTATTTCAATAAATGTGTGTGCAATAACCTATTTATCATGTCATTAGCACTGCTTCGCATTTCTGTAAAAAATGCTTCAATTCAGTGTAGAGTCCTCTCCAAGTCAGTAATATCGTGTAAGTCCATCTTTAGACCACTTTATTAAAGTGATTTACTTAAATATTTAGCGTACCTAGAAAATATCTTCAACTAGGTATGTCCAAAAAAAATCTTAGCCTGTAATTTTACTGTTTAGTACGTAGGTACTAAAAGTAGGTAGGTTTGAGGTAGCTCAAAAATGAATAATGAAAACCTCATTTTCGCCATTTTCTCTGCAACCTGACCTTAAGCTTTGCTTTTGTCAAGGAAAAAGTTACCCTTTTCTTCCTTTGAAGATAAACGGAAGAATTAACCTCTACCTACACTGAACGTACTCGTAAACCAAACCTACTGCTCCTATTTGTACTGGCATTGTAGCTTCTGTAGTTTTAGATAACCATTTATTTTCTGGTTAATTAATTGATTGTGAGCTATTGAGACATCAATGGTCACTTTAGTTGTGTTACGTGAAGTTAATGTAAACGAAGTTATACACTTGAAGAAAAATCAGGATAACCATTTTATCATTTTCGTGCCAATATATCACAAGTAGGCAGTAACCTAAGTATTATTATAGTCTGTAGTCATTACAAAGTGGTAGTAAAACACTTGTTTTTTATGGTGAACTGAATACCGACCGAAATCGAAGACATTAAAGGAATTTTCCTAAACAAATTCTTCCGACGATTCATTCAATTCGCAAATAAGTGTGCAAGGTTTCCTAGCATTTCATATAAGTAATCTAAAAAATATTTTCTTTCGGTTCCTTCGCTTCCTTCGCGCTGATATGACCCACCTTACCCACACCTCAGGTTACCTCTCGATATACTAAGGGAAATTTTCAAAGGCACTGTATATGATTATCTCCCGATAAATGAGCCGGCCCTTATGTACCGCATGATGGATGGTCCAGGAAAATATTGTGGATAAATCAGCCGGAAACATCGGCGTGGATAGGAGGTAATTATGAAGATTCTCACATCTGCGGGAATTTGAAAAATTGCGGCTTCAGAGTGTTTGGTAGGGAGAGGTAGGCAAGAACTTACTAGAAACAAAAAATTCCATCGCATTTTAATTCAATTTGGTATTAGTGAATTATATTTTTCTACGTTGTGTATAATGTTTGATTTAATTCCTATTGGTTAGTGGCCACATTGACCAACAACTCCAAGAGAAAATAATTAAAATCACTTCATTTCAGTCCTGAAAAAAACATATTTTTTATTCCCAGTCATTTCAATTTGTAATAAATGTATGGCTATACCAATGGTAACCTTATATACCATTGGTTTGCATTGCCATACAAAAATGTAGATGGTGTCATCATCTATGGATGGAGAGCTGCTTTCAAAAGTGAAACAGTTTTCCTAAGCAAAGACTTCCCATTTCCACACGCCGCGGTGCCGCGCGCCTTTTCTTCGTGACGGCACCTACCTAAAACCCTACATACCTCACCATCATCATCATTTCAGCCACAGGACGTCCACTGCTGAACATAGGCCTCCCCCAATGCTTCCCCCTTTAAACGATTGGTAGCGGCCTGTGTCTAGCGTCTCCCTGCTACCTTTACGATGTCGTCGGTCCGAACCTTGTAGGTGGACGTCCCACGCTGCGTTTTCCGGTACGCGGCCTCCATTCCAGAACCTTGCTGCCCCATCGGCCGTTAGTTCTGCGTACTATGTGCCCTGCCCATTGCCACTTCAGCTTGCTAATCCTAATCCTACATACCTAATTTTGATAAAACGTGGATGGTTTATAAGTTGTAGACGGTTTGTCTGTTTGTCGACCATTAGAATAAATAAATTGAATAAATCTGGCTCCTAAACGGCGACCGTGGCGCGGAAGTGATGGATCCTGATGAAACGCGGCATTATTCAAATTAATGCAGCCCTGGGCGCTCCGTGTTTTGTTTTTGCCGATCGCCATGTTACTCGCACAGCTGGAGTATTGAATCTTTCAAAAATAAAACTTTTTTTGGCATGAAATAGGTTAAATAAGCTCTACTTTTCGGGAAATATCTACCAACAAAAAATTGCTTTATTTGGGTGTATACCGAAATATTTTCAGGGGTTGTGATGATGATCCCCACCATAATATTTGCCTTTTAAAGTTAGGTTACAACCCACACAATAGTAGAAAAATGGGCGTGGCGTTATTCTGTGAATGTTTCCACGAAAAAACGAAACTTTAAAATTATATTTTCAGTTTAATTACATAACACTTACAAATGGGGTTTAAAAAATGTGTTGCTAAAACAAGTCTGCAATAATTTTTGTTTCAAAGTAGAATATTTTTATCAAATTACCGCTTTTTATGTAAACCACTTTGTAACTGCCTATAGTATGTGGGATTTTCCCCTCTGTGGGGTCAACCTTTCAGGACATGGTTTGAGAATGTGTCCTGCACAATTCCTCAAATTTTGTTGCGGTAATTCCGCTTAGTCAAGAGATTATTTTAATAGGGGCTTTTATTTTCATTTGGTTTTTTAATTAATTAGGTAGGTACACTAGTTAACTCTATTCTTTAGTTTGTGGTAGAGGTAGTGGTAGGTACTTATTTTCTATTAGACACAAAATATTAAAGATTTTCATATCAAAAAAACATGAAATGAACACCTGAAAAGATAGCTCGATTAATCATCATTATTTATTTCCTTGTGTTTTGTTTCTCATTATGCTGAAAAGATTGGCCGGCCCTTAGCCCTAACGTTGCCTAAAGAAAAATATCAAAGACGTTTTAAAACAATATTACAAGCGCTCAATATTTCACGAAGTAAAAAGTATCTCGAGCGTCTTCAGGACACAGTTTCAGTTCATTTGCCACCAAAATGTACGTAAAAACTTCAGGCGCTCCCTCCAAGTGTTTTTAATACTTACTTTGAATAAAGCTACCCAGTCGCGTTACGGCTTTCTGATGCAAAATTTATGCCGTAAAATAAACTGTGTTTGTCTTTATCCCTTGTTTATCTTTGTAAGTTCGTAGACAGTTTAGGTAACGGTTAAAGTTAACTAGATCATGCTAAGATTGCTGAAAATTCTTGTACTTCTGCTATAGTTTGTGGTTCGAACTTTAATTAGACAGGTAATTTTCTTAAGGGGGTCCTGCACAGAATCCTTAAAATTGTCATATTTTTAAATCACGAGTGCTCTGCGATTAGTGACTTAAATACATCAAAGTAACTTGTGTAGGGTAGCCCAATCCTTGATCTAGGTCGCCGCCTTTTCGAAATTTTGAATAAATACGTAAAAAATTGATAAACAACATTTAAAATGCAGACATATGGAAAATTTATTTCTTCGAGAACTTTGTTAATTTAACGTATGAAGCAATAATTTTTATATGGAAATGCTTAAATTAATATTTTGAAGGTCGCCCCCTTTTTCGTTTTTGGTATTAATGCATTAATATTGAGAATTTTTGATTTTCCCAAAAAAACTTTGCCGTGAAGAAATCATCAGGCGTTTTGCTTTATCGTAGCTGTCAAGTGTCAAATGTGTGTTTGTCAATCCTTTACAGAGTAGTGTAGAGCGCAGAGCATGCAAATAGTATCTCTTTTGTTATGACTTCGATTGTTACGAAAAAATATTTAACTTATTTTATAGTTAACTAGCTGACCCGGCGAACTTTGTTCCGCCTTAATGGCAATAAATAAGCAGACTTTTTTTTTTCGAACGGGATAAAAAGTATCCTATGTCCTTCACCTGGCTCTAAACTACCTCCCTGACAATTTTCAGCTAAATCGGTTCAGCCGTTCTTGAGTTATAAGTGGAGTAACTAACACGACTTTCTTTTATATATATAGATATGGCTAGAAAACCCTTGCAACCTTTCTTTGCCGTTCGTTCGTTTCAGCCGAAAGACGTCCACTGCTGGACAAAGGCCTCCCCCAAGGATTTCCACAAAGACCGGTACCACGCCGCTCGCATCCAGGTACCACCCGCGACCTTCACCAGATCGTCGGTCCACTTAGTAAGAGGCCTGCCCACGCTACGTCTTCCGGCTCGTGGTCGCCGCTCAAGAACATTCCTGCGCCAGCGGCCATCAGCTGTACGAGCTATGTGCCACGCCCGCTTTGGTTCTCCTACGGATCTCCTCATTTCTCCTCAAACGATCATAGCAAATGTTGTGATAGGGATAGAGACATGCGATTTTTGGTTTTACAAAGGTAATACGATAGAAAATAACATAAAGTAATAAAAACTACCTGTTATAGGGGCATTTTTTGGAGAAATTTATCAAATAACCAAAAGTACATGAATTTAAAAGCAGATTTTTTTCAAAAAGTATCATTTTTTTATTATTATTTTGTTGTCTTTTCCTGAGTATTTTATGTATTTTTTTAGTATCGCCTGTTATTTAGCATTATTACTGTTTTTATTTTATCAGGATATACCTCTTAGTGTAAAAGTTATTACGTTTTCTTTACAATAAGTAATCGGAAGGAAAAAAATTCTATAAAAAAAAACCCTCTAAACATTTTTGACCTCTTTTTTTGTCGATAAAAATAGGTTTAGTTTCACCTATTTTCATATGTGTACTTTATCGTGACTGACACACTGTATAAAGAAAGTATGCTAAATGAGTAACGCAAAACAATAAGCGAAGTGAGAAAAGAAAAGAGACTTTTGAACGAGGTTCTTTAGTAATAAAGTAATAAGTTAAAATTTTATTTATATTTTTTTTGCAATAAACTTTCATGTGTACTATCACTCCAGAGATGGGCGTTGTTTTACAAAACCACACCCTGTATACATGGGTAGAACGCAGCCGTAGGAAACTGCTCGTGTATATTTTGTAATACTCGTCGTAAATCTGCGACTACAGTACAAAGTAGACACGAATTTTGCGTACTGAATACAGTCGTGTTTAATTTTTATTGTGGATGCTCGCTTCTCCGTTTCCAACTATACCTACTACACCACTTACACTTGACAAGAGTGTGAAAAAGTTAGTTTGATACTTATTCAGTAAAATATGGAATTAGATTTAAGAGTATTTTTATTTCTTATTACTTAAATATATTTTATCGAATCAATATAAAACTAGATTTTTAACACTCTTGCGGGTTTTTCAAAATAAACTGATTAGGTAGGATTAAATAAATCGATAACATTTTTATTTAGAGTAGTAGGTACGCAGTATTTGCGTAACTCCTTATATAGTTTGGAAGAGTTTAGTAAAAAAAAGTTATTTCCAAACTATACTCCATTAGTTTCACACCCTTGCGTTCTGGCCATATATAGAATGGAAAGACGCTACGTTAACAGCCTATTTGAATTGAACGTCTAGGAAAAATACTCTTTTACGAAACTTTTTTAACGCCTTTGTTCATCAGAAGAATCAATATTAGTTAGGATTTTTATTGTGTAAGAATTTTCGCAGCAATACCAACAAAAAATCAAATCCTTCCTTTTTCCTAATTAAAGTATTATAAACTCACGTTTTGTTTAGCAAAATTAGTGAAATGCGTGTTTTTACTCTGTATTGAGTCTCTTTTGTCTCTACTCTGTAAAGTAGTTTGTGTGCGATCGTGTTAGTTCGTTGCGCCACCGCTATCTCGGCTAGCAAATCGTAATTTTTCGTCGGCGCTGCACCCCCTTAAGCATATTAAATCAAAATCAAAATCAAAATTATCTTTATTTGTTTAGACTAATTAAATTAGTTCTTGCAAATCGTCAAATGCTCTTAAGGAGCCTATACATGTCTCATTCTTTTTTTGCCCTACCAGCGCTTCGAGACAAACATTTGGCAAGTGCTGAGAAGAAGCGCCGCAACAAACTCAGTCACCACTGTCTGCCGGTTTAAAAATATAAAAAAATATAAAAAAGTAGGAAGTTACATACATTCAGAAGCAAGTTACTTACCACGCGCTCCCGTTGATAGAAGGTGGCCTTTAAGACGCCCATCTAGCACGAGACCGCGTGGCAGTTTTGAATATATTTCTTTAGTGCCGTGCTAATTTCTAGGTTAATTGTTGCGTTTTGAGACATATATTTTATGTCAGGTATATCTTTCCTTGACCAGTCCCCGAAGGCAGCGCCTGTTCACAGACATGACGTGTGAACCAGCCATCGCTTCACTCGACCATATTATAGGGAATGTAACGACCCGCCTCACACGCCACTACCCCAGAGACATTTTAGTGAGCATGACAAGTCTAAGATATCCTTCTGGCTAAGTGCCAGATATAAAACTATTTAGGAGACAAGGCAAGAAAACTCTAGAGAGAAAAGCAAGGCACCATAACAAAACCGTGTGGTAGTTTTAAATAAATTGTATATACTTATATTTAGTGCCGTGCCACTGTCTAAGTTGATTGTTAATTGTTATGTTAAGAAATTTAAGGTAGGTATATCTTGTCTTGACCAGTCCCCGAAGGCAGCGCCTGTTCACAGACATGACGTGTGAACCAGCCATCGCTTCACTCGACCATATTGTAGGGAATGTAGCGACCCGCCTCACACGCCACTACCCCAAAGACATTTTAGTGAGCATGACAAGTCCAAGATACCCTTCTGACTAAGTGCCAGATATAAAACTATTTAGTAGACAAGGTATGAAAACTCCAGACAGAAAAGCAAGGCACCATAATATAATAGAAAGAGATGGCAACTAATGTATCTATACAATTAATTAGGTACATTGTGAGAGCCTGAGAGACTTATTTCCAAGGTAATTTATCATTAAGGTAATCATTTGTAGTGTAATAAGCTTTTTTTAGTAAGTGTTCTTTAACTATACTTTTAAATTTATTTTTGGGTAGTATTTTATAGTCTTCAGGAACTTTGTTATAATAGTGAATACTCTGTCCCATAAAAGTACCATATACTTTTTGAAGTCTAAGATTAGGTATAGCTAATTTATTTTTGTTTCTCGTGTTAAAGTTGTGAACGTCGCTATTTTTCAAGTATTTATTTATATTTTGGTGAACAAATATAATACAATTTAAGATGTATTGTGAGGCGGCCGTGAGAATACCAATTTCTTTAAACTTCTCCCTGAGGGATGCTCTTGGTTTCAATTTATAAATGGACCTAATAGCTCTTTTTTGTAGGATGAATATAGTTTCAAAATCAGCTGCCTTTCCCCATAGTAAGATTCCATATGATAGCAGGCTATGAAAGTAACTAAAGTAAACTAAGCGAGCTGTTGGAATATCAGTTAGAGATCTTATTTTCTTAATTGCAAAAGCAGCTGAGCTAAGCCTACTTGCTAGAGCTGTTATATGGGGTCCCCACTGAAGTTTAGAGTCCAGTGTAAGTCCCAAAAATATCGTCGTATCCACAAGCTCAATTGTATCATTATTCAATATTATTTGGGTATCAACAGATTTTACGTTGGGCAGAGTGAATTTAATACATTTTGTTTTTTTAGCATTGAGCTGCAGATTGTTTGCGGTGAACCAACTTAGAACTCTTGATAGTGCATCATTTACATCGTCAAAGTTAGCCTTGTTTCTATTAATATTAAAAATCAAAGATGTGTCGTCGGCAAATAATACGATTTCACAGGAGTTCTTTACAAATGATGGAAGATCATTTATATAGATGAGAAATAATAATGGACCCAGAATGGACCCTTGAGGAACTCCCATTTTTACGGGTGACCCACATGAAATAGTTCCGTTTATATCTACTCTTTGAATCCTGCCACTGAGATACGATAGAATTAATGAAAGTGCTGAATCCCTGACTCCGTAATATTCTAGTTTTCGAATTAGCGTTTGATGTTCAACACAATCGAAAGCCTTTGATAGGTCGCAAAACACCCCTAAGGCATTCTGAGAATCCTCCCAAGCCCCAAAAATATGTTTGAGGAGAGTAGCACCAGCGTCGGTAGTGGAACGACCCTTAGTAAAACCATATTAAATTACTTACGTTGGAACTTTTCAGTCAGTTCAATATTAATACATTTGAATTATTTGGACTGAAAGCTTTGCAAGATCTTTTTCGGCATAGACGCGGCGTTACAAGTATCCATTGGTTAATTTAAACAAATTTCATCCACCGTTATCGAGTTCTAAAGAACTTCAGCACCAGCCTCATTCCTAGTCGTCCCCTCAACAGCGGGCCTTGTCCTGACTTTTTTGAATAATGCGAGTGTTATGGCCCGAAATATGCTTCATTTGGCGCGAAACTTCTCTAAGTGCGTGAGGAAATCATATTCATATTTTTTTACGCCTCGACTGTTCTCGACGCGCATTTGAATAAAGACCCTGACTCTGTCTCCGAGCATTACGAGCCCTCAAATGTATAATGATGTATTACTTTGTGTGTATTCCGAAATTACGCATTTTTATTCGGCACTTAAAGAGGCTGGAACATTTTCGTAATGAAGCCCATAATGAGGGCTGTAATGGCTTTGTTTCGGTGGAAATAATGTATGGTAATGAGCTACGAACTCATTTAAGGTATACAACATTTGGTTTTTAATTGCCATTGAATTTGTAATTCATAGGGCTTAGAGTACATCTGCGCCTCCGGCCTCCAGCCACAAGCGACAAAAGCCTTTATAAAATTTTACAGGTTTTAATTATGGTAATTTATACATTCACACTTTTGGCTCTAGTTAATTAATTATTCTAGACTATTGAATGACCCATTAGGAGCCTTTTTCCTAGTATCTCTTTTGACAAAAGCATAATTCGTCATTTGTATACCTTCCAATAGACACATTAACTTCCCAAACCAAAACATTGGCTCATTTAATTTTCACAGATCGGCGTGCCAACATAACGCTCGCACTAACCCCTGCATATTTCAGAGCGAATCCTCAGCCAACTTAATTTAGTCCCCGCAAAGAAAACTTACCTTAAAATTAATATTTCTTTCATTAAAATCTTGTAATATTTTCTCTGCTGCATGCATAAGTAATGCTATGAATAAGTGGGGGCAAAAATTCAGCTCCGCGCGCACTGATTGCTTACTTGGCTGGTGGCGAGACGATCGAACTCTAATTGCAATTGTTTGGCCAAATATTTGACACAAGTTTTGGCAAAAACGATTTTTTTGTTATTGACTGTTCGCTATCTCACATTATTGAGTATTGTTTAATAAGTTCACAAAATTCTATGACGTAGTTAATTATGTGACACCAAAAAAGTTGTAGGCATACCTATATTTATACCTATGTTCATATTCGATTCCAATTTTATTCTTATGACTATTATTGTAATGTACGAAAAACATGTTGCTTTACTATTTCTATGGAAGTTTTTTTACTGTATTTCATAGAAGCTATACATTGTTTATTCATGAATGTAGAGATCTATTTCTGCACAAAAGTTTCAATTTAGGCCAAAATATAACGTTGATTTTATTTCATGACATAGAGTTCTTTAGATATACGAGTACAGTCCATCAATCAAAAGCGGATTACACGCCGTATTGGGCATTTTCACCCGAAGAAATGGCAAAGGGTTGCTTCGGGTATTGCTCTGCGCAGGTAATCAATCAACTATAACATTGTTAAAGCTTTGCCAATTTTTTCATCGTACAACCCACACAAATTATCTTAAAAATTAAGTGTTCTTAAAGCTAAAATTAAGTCCTTACTGTTTAGCTATCAGGAACTATAACTATTTTTTTCAGTGTTTCTTCTTTTGGCATTAGTAATTATTGGCCTCAGCCAAAATGCGACCTATCTCGAATTTCCAGTGGTATAAACTAGGTCTTCCTTTTGTAGGTTTTATTATGTTCGGTATGTGTGGATGTAGTGACGTGTAGTGTTAGGGGACTGTGGAATTGAGATGCATTACATGTTAGCATCGTTTGATCCTTGGATTTTTTGACGTTAACATCGCTATTAGTCTCCTTGGTGTTGGTTTGTTATGGCTGCTTTCAGTAAATGCTAAATAGTTCTTGCAACTCACGAAGGGGAGTGAGATTGACTTCTGTGTGTACGTGTACATAACGATAGTGTAATAATCTATCAAAACTTTTAAAGTCGAACATTAACGAGCCACCACACATGTAAAGCTCACTCGCCTTCGTGAATTGCAACAACTATAATAGTTTTCAGTTTTTCATCAATCAATCATTAAATTTTCATTTTCAGTAAAATGTTATAGCTATCATCCAACCTACATGTCTTCAGAATCAGATTCTAGTTCATGTTTTCTATTCTTATTTCTTAAGAAAAATTAACGAAAAACTTTAAGCTTTTTATCTACTTTCGTGCTACCTAAATCACAACCAGTCACAAACTAAGAAATCTTCTACTTTTCCTGAAAGGTTTTCCACACATTCTTTCCATACAAAAATAGATCATGATTATCAAAGGTGTTGTGGTTGTGGTACTCCGGCGTGGCAAGTGCCCTCGCGCTGATCTATGCGCATAAATTGCGCTGAGGGCGCGCGCCACTCGAGCTGGCTTCTAGGTCTTAGCGAGTGTGATTGATGGTGTGTGTCTTTGAAAGCAAGAGTGTTGATCTCTTATGTATGGCGTGACTATTTTTAACTATTCAAATTCTCCGTGATGGCACTTTTCAGGGCACTTACACACGTACCAAACATCACTTGCTCTACCACCAGTTTGGGGAAACATATCGGTTGATGCTACTGTGCTTTGTAAGCTTTATTTACAAGTAGTACTCGTATTATCCTGAAAAAAAAAATGCCTGCTACACTAGGTACTTAATCGTATACTCAGAAGTGTAGATGATCAGTTATATGTGTCCAAATAAGAGGACGTTATTATTGTCTAATAAATTATGTGACTTTAAATAAGCAGGCTGAATTATTTAGCGAGAATTAAATTACCTATTTGTTTAAAAACAACTAAATTAATTCGCTTTTAAGTAATAGTCAATTTTTTAAGACAGTATAATGTTTGTGTATGGCAAGGCAATAGCGTTTTAATGTGCCATAAAGATAATTTAAGCACACATCAAGTCTTTTATGAAGTTTTCCCCCGTTAAAAGGGTTGTCTTCCATAAAACTCAACTTTTCCCTTTTATATCGTGAGAAAAAAACCCAGGTGTGCCTCCAGGAGTATATTAAAATGTTAAATGTAAATTTATCCCGTTCCGTGGGCCATATTTCAGGAGTCTGTCTGTCTGCATTTCGTATTCATAGGCGGTTTTTAGTTTAATATTGGGGTTAGAGGTACCTCCGTAACGTTTTTGGAAGAGTTTCTCGCGGCTAAATGAAGAAACTGGGTTGGTTATAAACAGTTGTTTTATTCAAATTTTCGGGAGTTGAGGTAAACAAAATGATTGAAATATTTTTTATTCGCGTAATTTATTTGTTTATTCTTCGTTAGTGGGTTGAGGTATGATCTTTAGGTTGCCCTATGCTATAAACTCGTAGGTGTTATTTTGTTTATACATTTACCTCATACTTCGTTTAATATTTGCGAAAAGAATCAGTGAACATCATCAGTCACTGATCCTGAAAAGCCGTTTTCATTATTGTTGTTGCCAAATGTTATTAGTTATATTCGTTTCTTTATAAAGTCATTGTAAAGATCGCTTTGTTTAGTCAGAATAACAATCTATCAGCACACCTATCCATGAAACAAACAGATCAATATTATCCTTAAAAAATACTTCACTTCTGGCCACCTGCGCAAATATAAAGCATTATTTTTCAGCTCGCTGCGCACCTCGTCAGTCGTCAGCCGCACTGACTGGTAAAAGTATGAAAATGAGTTTACAGAGCGGATTAATAGGTTACGGGTGGGCTAATGAAAGGTTTTTATTAAGAGGCTCAAGGGTCGCCTGCGCAGGGACGGACTCCAATCGTTTTGATAGCAAAATCTTTAAAATTTGTCAATTGTTAACTTGATTAAAGTCTCTGCTTAGGTGAGTTCAACACTTCCTACAGTTATCGTTACATTTCAATCAATTCACATAACCTTTCTTCTTCTTCGTTACGCTCTTGGCAGAGCGGTCGTGGTCATATTGAGGCGTTGTTCACATCGGTTGTAGAGGCGGATACAACTCTCCGCACGATCTCCCTCCATCTCTCTCTGTTGGCAGACTGTCTGGTGCAGTCACATACGCCGTCTCCCACTGCTGTCACATAACCTTCACCTGCTTATAATTACTCTACTGTCCGTCCATCTCTATGCGTCCAAGTTTTTGGTATCTAAACTAAATTTACAAATAAAATTGATAAACGTGATCGTCAAACTTAAAAGGTTGTTTTCTTTTTAAAACTTTAATGTTTATTCAATGTTTAACCCAACATTTAATTGAATCTCAACCCGCCCCTGTTTATTATAAGCCGGCCGGTTTGTTTTGATTGTATTAATTAAAAGCGGATTCCCTCAAAGTTTTATTAAGATTAACACCTCTCTTTTCTTTCGTCATCTCCATATTCATGTTTCGGATTACGGCCAAGTTTCAACGGGCAAAGTGCGGAGAGCGCGCCCAACTTACGCTGGTAGAACCGGGTGAAGTGCGAATACTGCGAATCCATTTTAGGCAGTTAAGGGGTTAATTGGTGTTCAAAGTTATTCTTCAAGTTAGCATGTTTTTCAAAATGTTCAGCGAATCGTAAGAAGATTTTGAAAGAAATTATTGATCAGGTTTGGGTTAATAGAGCAGCTAATTTGCTGAGCTATGATTGTACGGTCCATACGTTATTATTTACTGTTTATAGGAAAAGGTTATTAAGTGACAAATAATGGAGAAGCTGGGTAGGTACATAAATAACGATTTTATCATATTTGCTTTTCATTACAGCGCAAAACATCGTAGACACAAATTACTTTTGGAACAAAATGATGTTGCTTGATCAATAAAAAACATTTTCGCACTTCGCGATGAATATAAACAGGTTACACCTCCGGAATGACTGTTTGTCCATGCGCATTCCAATAATCAAATTCACACCCACTCAGAATAAGAAAAGCTATAATTTACCCCATGTGGGTAAAATACCCCGGATCGGGAAAATTTCCATAACGTGCGCATGATACTAGCCTAAGCTGAGCCACAAGGCAGTTGCAGTCAGTAACGTAATTAGTATGAAGTACTTATACAGATTTATCGTTAAAGAAAATTATTAACTTCTTTCTCTACTTCTTCTCAGCACCAAAGAAAGAAAGAAAGATACATTTATTACAATGGACATCACACAAATACAGGCAATTACATAGACATGACAGTGGCACATAATAATAAAAGAAGAAAAAATAAAAACAAGAGTAAACTGAGCAGTGCCACCCATTCACCAACAAGATGCCCACTGCAACGGGACCCCACTCAGCATATGCCGTGGCCCACGGTTTTCAGTGTGCCCCATGCCGAGTGAGGGTCACGGACCATCGGTCACCAGCGACCACGGACATGACAACGGCCTAAGCTTTTACAGGAATGTGTCATATGAGTGCCCTGAAAAGGACTTGCATACTTAATACTTACAGATATTCTAATATGATTGAATTCTAGTAAGGTGTAGAATTGACATGGTCGCGAATCGTTTTTTTTTTGTTAATATTACTACGTTTTTTCTCGTACAAAATAGTGACTAAGTTTCTTGCGCTGCTCCTTCCCAGCACTGGCCCCTATATTGTACCGAAGCAGTGGTAGAGTTAATACTGGGACATATAAAAGTTCTCTTTAAAAGTTTCGTTGAAAAAATAAAATGAGCTTTATGAGTTTGTATGTATTATGTGCGTTTCTAGATAATACGAGTATTATACTTATCTGTGCATATATTGAAATGTACCTACCGTTTGTGCTTTATACTGTATGTTACGGAATACAAAGTATTAAGTTTAATTGGATACAAAAGACGTGTGTTCAGGGTTCACAGGTTTTCCATTTGAGTGTATGACTTCATTATGGGAGGTGAGTGGCATGATTTGAATTTTACTACGCACTGAATAACATTCAAAAGAAAATTAAAATATTGTAAGTTTTTTTTACAATTGTTTATTGATAATTTATTTACCAGAGAAGTAAGCATTTATCGATTTTAAGCTATGTTCATTTAAGAAATACTTTTAATGAAGATTGCGAACAATATTTCACTAGGTACACTTTATTTTCATAAATTACGTTTAGTCCAGTAGAATTAGATTTTAAATCGGAAATAATTCCTACAAAAGATTTTATTGCTTTAATGGCTTCATTGGTTGCCCATTAAGACTCTCCTAGGTTTTCGACTTCGACGGAGTTGTGCTTAAGTGGTGGGGGCCCTACCCTATCGAAAAGTGGTCTTCCTGTCGGGTGAAGGGCATTTAATCCTGCATTAAATAAGAACAAATTCATATGTTTTGGACAAACCGTTCTCGTGCAAATGTTCGGCAAAGTAGAAAATATGTGTATAATTAATGACCCTCTCCACGTCCAGTTGCTCGTTACCCGCAGGCTTCCAAGCCTTGAAAAGGAGCGCCTTAACCAGCGTATCCCTGTCAAGGCTCACGAGTTGGATTCGCTTATCCTTGTTCGTCCCAGCCGTTCCTTAACTGCGGTTACTGCACCTCTTCCTGGCACTCTCCTGAACGACTTTGTGTTACCTAATGTGGCTGCCCCTCTTCCTTGTACCCTCCTGTACGATTGCATTGCTTAGCCATATGCCTGGTCCAAGGTTCGACGCCACAAAATCAACTTCGTACGCGTGAAAATAGTTTAAATACTATTTTCCGTGCTTGCAACATTTTACTTAACTGCTTTGCCTCTATTAGTCGCAGAGTGATTGTATATATCCTATATCCTTCCTTAATTTATGAGCTATTCAACACAAAAATAATTATTTTAATAAAACTAGTAATTCATGAGATTAGCGCGTTCAAACAAACAAACAAAAAACTCTTCAGCGTTTTAATATGAACTTGTTGTTGTTGATTTTTGGCGTCGAATCTTAGACCAGGCATACGGCTAGGCAACGTAGTCGTGCAAGAGGATACAAGGAAGAGGGGCAGCCACAGTAGGTAACACAGAGTCGTTCAGGTGAGTGTCAGGAAGAGGTGCAGCAACCGCAGTTAAGGAACGCTGGGACGAACAAGGATAGGCGCATCCAGCTCGTAAGCCTTGATAGGGTTACACTGGTTAAGGCGCTCCTTTTCAAGGCTTGGAAGCCTGCGGGTAACGAGCAACTGGACGTGGAGAGGGTCATTAATTATACACATATTTTCTACTTTGCCGAACATTTGCACGAGAACGGTTTGTTCAAAACATATGAATTTGGTCTTATTTAATGCAGGATTAAATGCCCTTCAACCGTCAGGAAGAACACTTTTCGATAGGGTAAGTCCTTTACGCGGTATAACCGGAAAACCGAAAAAGCGCCCCTTTCGGGGGCCCCCACCACTTAAGCACAACTCCGTCGAAGTCGAAAACCTAGGAGAGTCTTTATGGGCAACTAATGAAGCCATTAAAGCACTAAAATCTTTAGTAGGAATTATTTCCGATTTAATTAATTTTTGTGTTTAATTCTACTGGCCTAGTTACTAAGTACAGAATCAAAATAAACTTTTTGGTGATTCTTAAATGGATGAACTTTGCATACTTTAATGAAGTTTAACCTCAACCAAAGTCTGTATTTGTCTTACCAATGTAAACCCCTGCATCCCGGGCTGGCGACGCAATCAATTTCGTCTTAGCAATCAGTAAAACAAACCGAAGTCTTTTTATCAAAAAATCGCTTATCCGATCCTTCTATTTTTACATCCGGCCTTTATTTTCGAAGGAATAAAATGTGCTCGAGTCGGGAACACGGGGTTGTTCTTCAAAGCCGAAGCTTTCGTTTTTATCCTACTTGACTCGTAATGTGGTGAATTCATACATGAACAATCGTGGTCGAGTGTTCTCTTCTTTGCAACATTTCGCTGGCTCCAGTGTTGCCAACTGGAGTTGAATCAATTATAGCTTTTTGTGGAATTTCGGTGGAATTGAGAGAAATTTATTTGTAAGTCTGTGGATAATGTGTTCGTCTGTAACTTTGTTCAGTTGGCCATTTTATTACTAGCGTGCCAGTTATTGATCCCAGAATAACTATTTCTACATTCTACATTTGATAAAATATTTGTATAATTGTATCTGCTAATACATTTTTTTGACATTTAAATTCGGAAATTCCCTACCTACGTAGCTACGTATATTAGGTACTTTAATTTCCTCAAAATTTCGTTTTATGTAAAAGACTAAAAACATCCAGTCTCGGAATCATCTATGAGTAAAATACAAGAAAATTAATAATGAAATAAAGATGTGAAAACGAAAAATGTTGGTAACACTGGAGGAACAAATACTTCCAGGCTAAGATTGCGTCATCGCTCGCAGACTACCATCTTACTGCTGATGCTGCGATTTCTGTCCTTTTGTATGAGAGTAGAATCTGGTTTTATAGCTCAGAATACGAATGTATGATTGCATTTTGAATGGTTTGGGATTTCATAAGAATTGAATTTGTAAAGAAAATTCGCCAAAAATGCGAACTTATAAGATACCTACATAGTACATACCAAATTTTCTTGTAGCCTTTGCTAAAAGCCTATTTTTTATGGTTGCCTTTAAGATTCTAGCTAGGTACCTAGTGAATAATCCTTACTATCAAATGAAAATTATTTTCAAACTTCCATAAAAACTTCCTTGTAACCTAAAATAATGATACTAGGACAGCCGGTGACAATGATACTAGGATTCTATTGAACTAGAAAAGTCGCTGAAATCAGACAAAATAAACAGTTATTTTTTTTAACGAAGACAAAAAATAAATGACTTCAATAGTCTGACTCTCTTCCAAAAACCGCGTAACTGCCCAAAACATTTTGCACCACCGAAAGTAGATGCAAAACTCGATGCGGTGGCTTGCGGTCGCGCAACAAACAGACGCGGGGAGGGTCGAGTGGTTTAATGAAACTCCGTGGTTTTTCCATGATTATTCATGCCACTCGGATACCTTCAGCTTACTGCGAACAGACTCGAGTGCAAGCCTCGTTTTCCCTGAAACTGGTGCCGGTGTAACGGGGAATGTGGTAACTGCGATTTTCTAGCACTTTCTTCTAGGATCGTTTAAGATATTCACATATTTCACATGATCGATTAAGAAATTCACGTATTGTGCTTACTGGTTAACCCTTAATTACTCGCATGGGGTCAAAGCATTTTCGGATTCAAAAATGAAGAACTTGGCGCGGCCCGATTTCCTCCGCGCCCTCGGTAGCTTCATAAAACACGTCTTAGTTTGTATTTTGATAGCGACTAATTCACGGGAGTGGAAGGATGCGTCGCTGCGCTCTTGAGTGGTGACCCCATGCGAGTAATTACGTAACTTTTTTGGAAGAGGTAAGTTTTTTGTTTTATGTATTTATTTTGTGTATTATGAATAATATTTGTGTTATTGTATATTCAGTGAATAAATGTTTGTTATAAATGTGTTTTTACAGCTCTAAACAATAAAAATATTGATAAATTCAGTTTTACTACTACTTTGTCTTTTTTTTTTCAGAGTTAGTAGAGATAGGAAAAAATAGCAAATTGTGCAATGGTTGGATGATGTTTCTGATTAAGAAGAAGTTGGAGGGTCGAGTTCTGAGCCAGAGTTAGATGAAATAACAAAAAGTGATAATGATAGCGCTAATGATATCGAGCAATCCTCCGCACAATCAAGTGAATCGAAAATGCAAGAAATGTACAAGATTTGTGTGTAATGATCACTCTGAAATATACTGTCAACAGTGTAACAAGAATGATTCGGAGAGTTCCTAAAAAATACTAGTATTACCTATGATCTCAGTATACCTAAGTACAAATTGTTAATTATTGACAATTATTTTAATTTAGCTTGTTTTTGTATAATTAGTAAGAAATTCATGTTATTACCTATAGATATTAAAGAATAAATAAAGCATTTTTATAATAATATAGTTTTATTTACTTATAAATTTCATTATGTATTAAAAACTACTCACACAATTTGGGGTCATCTGTGACCCCATGCGAGCAGTTATGTAAGATTCTTTATGCGAGTAATTAAGGGTTAATCGAATAAATCCAGGGAAGCTCGTCTAGCTACCAAACTCTAGGTATATTGTTGGAAAACTTATTTATTTTCAATAAAAATGGTTATTGTGGTGTTTCGAATCTACTGGGTGTTTTTATTTTTAAATCTGGGAAGCATACTACTTTTCACATATTTCTCTTTAGAAATTCGATCTCACGAGACTCTTGACTGCGGTCTGTGTAATTAAAAGGTTGACACTAATTTTGCCCATACCTACCAGCTGGTCAAATTTTTTCTCTGACTTTATTCTAAAAATGTAATCAAGCTTTTTGCTGTTATACATTTCGTTTATTTCCAAATGTTACATGAAAAATACCAGTTGCCTCATGCTCCTCCTCCGCAACCACAGGACGCCAGCTCATTGAGATACGGTGACCTGACGAAAATCGCGGCGTCCCATTATCATTCCTCTTTTATATCGCTGCTCTAATGTTATTGCAGACCGCACGGCCATAGGGACGTATTGTTAATTAATTTTATGGCGACAACTCGAGTGGAAGAGGTTTAGTGTCGGTACCTACACCAACTGTGTTTATTACAACTTTTAGCTAATCAATTTGTACGGACTTTTCTAGCTTGTTTTTCTTTTATTCATGGTCTATCGGAATTTTCTTTAGAAATGGGGTAGGTATACCTACTCATAGTTTAGAAATAAATAATTTCAAACTAAAAGAAAGAAAGAGTCCTAAGATAAAAGTTGCATACAAAATACATAGGTAGATCTGATTTTTATGGTAAGTATCGAAAATTCTAATTTACTTAAATAAGTTGATTCCCTTCAAAGGGCCATTAAAACATTGTCGTGACGGTTTCTTGAAAATTCTTAAATGGAAATAAGAAGTCATTTCTTCACAGCAGTAGAAGTAAACTAGGTCTTTCGATATCAAAAATATTACAGGAGTATTTTCCATTCCAACATAACATCATGTTGATTTATGCACCACAAATGATCCAGAAAAATACGGACAACCGAAACACGATAAACAATCCGATAAATCAATCCGTCCGACAGATGTCCACGTAACAGAACTTTGAGGGAAGGTGCTGATTCTGTTGCCTTTGAGGACAGCCTCATTAACATACTCTGTGCCCGCGCAACTTTGGCCGGTGCGTAGTTTAAAATTGCCGAGTTTTGGCAACTTCGTTTGGGTAAACATTGGCAATAAATTACGTACTTTTGAACAGCGTGCTTTTTGGGACGCTGTGTTTACATTTTTATTGGGAATGGAATTGATTTTAGCATTTTTAGCTGTGCCCAAGATAGAAATCATGATATTTTACCCAAAATAGTTTTCATGTTGTAAAAATGTTCAAAAGCTTTTCAAAAGTTTTGGAGTTTACAGCAATCAACGCTTTATCATGGGTAAAATAAAACGAAGGCTCTTTTTTCTCAAGATAATATTTGTGACGTCTCCAAAATGCTGCTTACATCTTGTCCCAAATATAAACAGTAAAAAGCGCCTCCAGACGCCTGCGACGGACGGCACTTGTCATAAGAACCTGTGATAAATCGACTCGAGCGCCATCTTTCGTGTCTGTTAGTTATTGTCCCCTTATGTGCACTACGCTGTACTTCAAACATTTTAGCAACCCTTAAATCTATAGACACAAGGTGCCTTTTCGACTGACGAAAGAGAATAAGGTTTAGTACCTTCAGGAAAGTTGTAGGGAGACATTGTAGCTCAAGTAATAGCCACAGTAACGTCGCAGTTATGATAAATTTGCGACTTAATTATCTGGGATGCTTTTTGTTACATTGTTGAAATATGTTTGTGAGCTTTATAACGCCTTGATATCGGAGAGTCTGCAATGAGTGCCGTTTAGGATTGAAGTGTCCATAATATTACTATACAAACTAGTATTATAGTTTATGATGACGACTTTTTTACTAAGATTGACGATGAGTGGATCGTCATAAAAGCGTGATATTAATCTTTTGTAGCACAAAAACAAAGACAAATGATATACAAGTACAAAGACAAGTCCTTACTTTAAGTACTTTTGAGTCTAAGTAAATGGAATAAAAATAAAAATTGATCCTTTTATTTTACAATTAATTGATAGCAATTAAACAATCAATTACCTACTTAGAAACAATAATAAACCGCAAATCCGCATTCCAACTCGGTCCATTCGTCACTATTTCCCCGCAATCAATCTTTCAGTTTTCCGCTGTTATTTAGTTCCGCCGCGCGCCGCTAGGTGGCGGTATCCTAATATATTATGCATACTGATGACCGCCGTAATGAGCGCTAGCATCGCTCCCCCTGGTTTTCTTAAGAATATTTGGCAACAAAAGTCGGGAGATTACGCGAAAAATGACCTGATAAAACCAAGACCTCTGGTCGGGCGCGAAATGGTGCCGTCTTAGCAGATACGTGTTTTAATTAAGATTTATACTTGGATGTAGTTGGTTCATTTCTAAAAGAAAATGTTAATACCTACTCAACAATGAGTATGTTGAGTATTGAAAAATAGTAACTTTAATTAGTTACTATACGAGTACTTTTAGGTTAAGATTTTTTGTACAAGCAAATTATTGATGTTAGGCAAGTCTCTCATAGCTTTGTGTGTGTAGCCTATGTTGTCTCACTCTATGAAGAAGTCGCCAAAACCTTTAGTGACACTCGATATCAATTTTATATATAAAAAAAATATCAATATCAATTGTTCATCATCTAAATATTTAGTAATTTCAAAGAAACTAAATATGTAACGTTAAGATTAATGGAAAGTTCTTAATTGGGTTTTCAGGACTGAAATAAAATATTTTTCATAGTAGTTGACGCTTGGAATTATTGGTTAGGTAATTATTTTAACAAGTTTCAGTTCCTAAGAAAATGTAACTACGGAGTCTTCTATTCATCCCTTATTTTTACCATATCTCTGTCAACGTCTTTGTGATTTCGACCGTTTCGTTTGCTTTATTTATGCAAGCAACTGTAGTCTTTCAAAGCTTTCCTTTGGAAAATATTGTCGGACAGTATATAAATAAAAAATACGATTTGTATTTACACTTCAATGGAATCCGGGTGGCTGGTCAAAGGGGCTCAAAATTGTCGGGATCTAAATTCTAAATGTATATTCGTCTTCGAATATTGGACCTGATCGAGTGTGAAGGGATGAGAGGGAAGATAATGGGGAGACGATTGTATATTCCGCTTGTTGTTTACGGGTACATACATAATAGGGAAGTAATGTTTAAATAATGCTTCGATTATGATGTCAAGATGTTGCTATAAGTAACTGGTGTGATTTAAGTAAGTTTAATAATATAAATTTTATCACCATGTACTTGCCAATAGATGGCCATCGTTGAGGACCGTATGAGATCGAGAATAAAGAGCTTGCATAGTTAAGGATTTGATTCCGTGGCTGTACACTTTGTAAAATAAAGAAAATTGCTTATGTGATAAAATGAAACTGCAGTGAAAATTCATCATATAAACTCAGCAAAGACAATCTGTTTTTTAATGTATTTTCCAAATAAAATTATACTAATGTGTTGAGAAATGGTGGTGGTATTATACTCATTCAAAAGCATTACTAAGCGGTCTGAGATTCAACAAAACTCAACTCACTTTAGTTACGTCTTGTCTTCAACTAAGTATCTCCCCAATTAAATCGACCACAAACAAACCCGTAAACAAAGGGAGTCAATATTGATAAATTGCAAGTATCCGTTGCCCAATCCATCTTATTCCCAAATTAGAAGCAACATTCCCCAGCTCACTTTATATGCACCCTGGCTGGACCCTGGCCAGAGAAAATAAAGGGAATTTATAGATCCGAGTGGACCGTTATATTTTATTGTTATTACCATCCTTTTATTTTATCAATGCGCCATTTTTCTGGAGCGTTTATTGATAAAACACAGGGGAGCGACTGTTGATGATTTCGGGAAAACTAGAAGAATTGGATTGCTTTTGTGGTTATGGTCCATTTGTCCAAGAGCTTTCTTTGGAGATATTGTGCAAGATGATATTATTAATGAAAGAAAAATAGGGGATAAGACATCGCCTTTGAAATTAGCATAAAAGTTACGTATCTACCTACTTGTTAAACTCTTACAGAATTAGTAAATATTAACTAAATTAAGTACTTCCTAATTGTCTATTGAGCTTTAGTTTTCATCATCAAAGGGATGACCCATTATTATTATGTTGTCGGTAGTTTATTTTGTTTAATTATTTATGATTTTGAATTAAATGATTGAAAGTCAATGAGATCTACATTTAAACAACTTTTCGTTAGCATTATCAGTATTTTCTAATTGAAATATAATAACAGTTGTCTTAACCAAAAATAAAATAAAATAGTCATACATCATTTGCACCAACAACCAGATGTCTCAGTAATAATTATGAACACACATATAAATTTCGGTAACGACTCACAAGCTCGTTCGACACCCGTTCAAAGATCTGCAGCTAATTACGCCAATTAACATACCCCAACTCTTAGTGAGGGTAGTTTAATCCCATTTCTTATCTTTTACACGCTAATGCCTTCGAATTTGCATTCCGCGACTTGCAAAAAGCTGGAGAATTTAAGATACTTTACGGTGTTGCCATTTTGGGCAACTACCGCTGGTTTAAGGAAGAATGTTGGTTAAAGTCGTAAGTTTTTGTGGTAAATAAGAAGTCACACAAAAGACATCCAGGGAAACCTTTATCATTGATTGGTTGGTAGATAGATAGAATATACCTTTCATCTACCTACCACTCAAAACAGACAAGTTAAAAAAGAAATATAAAATTTATATGTCACAATTTAGGCATTCTTATAGCTACGAAGCTATCTCTTCCAGACCAGACAATTCAGAGAGTTAATTAGTAGGTACCTACTTTATGTTAAATAACTGTGTTAAAAAGTGCGATTTTTAAATCTATAAATGGCAACACCTAACTAATTTAAGAAGGTTTAACAAAAAAGATAAAGTGGGTGCGGAATCAAAGCAATGCTAATTGCGTGATATGGTAATTGGCGGCATCTAGCGGCGAGGGGAGGAAGCTGGCGTTGGCCAAGCCTCGGATAAGGGTTGTTTACCATAAAAACTATGTTTGGAAATAATTCAGCTGTAATATTAACGGTATAATACTTGTGAGATTAAGAAAATAATTAGATTTTATTCTCGCTCTATCTATACATTGGCGATCTTGTAAACCTAAGTCTTAGATCAACACCGAATTTTTGGAATAAAGATTACATTTATAAACGTACCAAATTTGTATGCTGCGTATTTTGAAGGTTATTATAGGCCTGAGATTGCAGATTATGTACATCTATAGGCCTAGCGAAAGACGTAAGAAGGTGAATAAATATGGTTTAGTAGAGTCGATATCAAAACTATCTTTAGAGTTAACCCAAACATTTTCGCATTTTTTCATTCGATCTACTCTAATATCATAGAGTTGTTAGACTTTGTTATGTAGAATTTTAGAGCACTTCGGCTGAAAAGACATTTTCTGTTAAATTGTCTTCGTTATTCCCCCAGTGATGTTAAACAAATAGATTGATTGGCTCCTAAAAATAAAAAATCCGAGGTAGAATCAAACAAACAAACTCGAGTCTCTCAAACTTTTCTTGACTCACTCAAATTGACAAAGGACAGACAGTTTTGAATTTGAATATATTACTGTAATTTTTTAAAAGTTTCTGTTTGTCTGCCCATTATCCTGAGGGTTCGTTTTTTTCAATTTCCCATTTATTAATTTTCTTTTTGACGTAGCTTACAAAGATATACAGTTTTCAGTTGAGCTTTAATTTCCTTTTGATTATTTTTTTTAACGTTCACGTGAAAAAAGGCAATTGATATTGAAATTATTTGTTAGTAGGTATGTAGCCCCTTTTCAGGGCACTAGTACGTGTCCAAATGTATAGTTGGCTCTACCATCACTTAGGTATAATAAAAAAAGTAGAGACAGAAGAAACTCGATTACCTTTGCTTGCAGCTTTTAAAAAACCTTTGAAAAATAACTTAAATCACTTTCAAGCAATTCATGTCAATTATGAACATTACATTTTGACTTGCTATAATTTCCTGTATTCTACTCATTTATATCCGCGACCATAATAATATATTCGCCGTGGTACCGGAGGTAAATTGAAAAGTTTTCGGCGACCGAATCCAGACGCAGATATGTAAATCCGGCGTAATTTGGAAAACAACGAGCGTAAGTTATCTAGTGGCCGCTCAGGTGGAAATTCATCAACGACTCGTGCGCAAATTAAAAATATTTACATAAAAATCTGCTGCGGATGTGAAGTGAAATGTGTTGATTAATGAAGCGCATATTTTGTACTGTAAATGGTATTAATGAAGATAAAATTGGAAGCAAAGTGTCAATATAGCCGGTAGAGTTTCGTTATCTGCTTATTTATTGATACTTTATATGCGTATTTTACTTTTTCTTATAGGTATTTGTTGGAATCATCAAAGTTTTGTTCCAGCTGGAACTTTGAATTCAACACCAATCTGTAGTAGGTAGGTATACTTTTTTGTCTAGTTTTCGGTGCTCGGTGTTATGTCTAATCAAATAATTTGCCTGCTGCTGCAATTGCAATGAACTAAAATTTATGGGGCATGGGGCACACTGGAAACCTTCATCACCGTGGGCCACGGCATATGCTGAGTGGGGTCCCGTTGCAGTGGGCATCATGTTGGTGAATGGGTGGCACTGCTCAGTTTACTCTTGTTTTTATATTTTTTTTCTTCTTCCCTTATTATGTGCCACTGTCATGTCTATGTAATTGAATGTATTTGTGTGATGTCAATTGTAATAAATGTATCTTTCATTCTTTCTAAAATAAAAAAAAATCCTTCATTGCTATCAATGACGACGCTTCCTGGACAACCAGTCAGCTACCTCAGAGTAGGCCACATTCGTACCCAAACCTGAGTATTTACCATCAGTCGGAGCGTGTGTGATGGGATCTCCCGTTCGCTAACGGTCTCCGGACAACTACCGAAAACAATCCGACGTTTTTGTATTCACTGTGTGTCCGGAGCCGCGGCCACAGGCTACGCGCGAGAACTTGAAACTGTTGTAAGTTTGACAGAAGACAGAAGCGAAGTAGAATGGTTTGATCATGGAGTCTTTTCAAATAGAAATAAGAGGAGTATTTTTGAAGAAGAAAAAATTTGGTGCATACATTTTTGGGGGCTCCTCTAACGTAAAATAGAAAGACACGGGTCTTAACGCGACTTTTATTAATGAGTTACGTTATGTACACACGGCTTGACGTTAGATTTTAGTTGAAATGGAACGCGAAAGTTGAACCATTTCTCTTTAGTTGAACCAATTGAATATTACGTCTCTAAAAGGTACCTACATTATTTTTAACATAAGAACAGTGTTGCAAATTACTTTTATGAAACATTGTCGGATTTAACATAGTTTTTGATAATATTTTAAACTATTATGTTGCATTGTTTTACTATAAAATTATCACTTCACGGGATTTATTGCAACAATATCTATTTTAACGGTAAATATTATTTACCGTTAAAATAGATATTGTTGCAATAAATCCCGTGAAGTGATAATTTTATAGTTTTTGATCTCACTAGGCCACTGTGTTTCATAAATGAATGAATAGGTAGGTAAATAATTTTGTCTTTAAGATGAGTATTACTGTCAGTTTGAATAAGTGCGTAAATAGTTTTGGGACTTGCGTCAATCGTCTACAAAAAGGAAACTTACATTATTCCTGAAAAAAACAACAACAACGAAATACAACGATGCTTTAACTGAGTAATTGCGTAACACTTACATAAGTATTTAAAAAAAAAACTGAACGACTAAGTACACGTAGTTTTTAAAACATATTTCCAACTGTCGTATCATCTAATTTCATTCCACTCAAGCGGTTCTTTTTTGTACCTATTGGCGAAATCAGGGTTGCCTTGGATAATGTAATTTTCAAAACACGCCCGCTCATATCGGTTTTCTAAATATTGCTTGACTTGTAAGTCAAGGGCTTGTCACCCAGCACAGTTGACATCTGTCACCTCGCCTACTGTAGTTCCCTGGCTATGTCGCGCAGGTCACGATGCTCAACCGCGGTATCGGCACACATCGGCGATACCGTGGATCGCCCGCTACGCATATATTTGCATTCATTTCATAACCAGTGAGTAGGGGAATAAAATTAGACGCACATGGGTCGCTTTTTTGAACCGTTGTTTTTACTTTTTTATCTGTTTCGCTTTCCAACGGCCGATGGCTGGAGCGTGACACCTTGCTCGGTATTTTTTTCTTGGCCAAAATAACTGGGATCTCTAGAAATAGGTTCACAAACAACACTCAATTACGTTGGACTCCGGCCAGTAATATTGAGCAAAGAAATGTGCTTGGTGACAATAGGAAATTGGAAACCATTAGTAATCGTACTAATTCTCAATTATGATTATGGATAACTTGATGTATGATAAAAATAATCTAATCTATGATCCAATTAAAACTTAACTGTAAAACTTCCATGACCGGTAGGTCATGAAATACTGAGCTTATTTAGGTATAAATAAGCTCAGTAATTCCAATTGACAAAACTATTAATTATTTTGGTACCATCAGGAATTCAGGAGTCTAATCTCTATAGTCCCTTAATCATTATCCTTACATAATTTAATAATTAAACAGATTTGATATTCAGAGATCCGTTTGTATTTGAGTTACCTACATAAATAAATTTCATATAAGACCTTAATAAGAAGAAGAAGAATTACTAGAATAATAAATATCCATTATTTTATAAAGTAATTTGTATCATTACTTACCTACTGTTTTCATTAAAATTGCATTAGAATCATTTTAAGTAGTTATAAGGCAATGAAGTAAAACTTTCATGGCTTTGGTACACTTGTTATAACCAACACACATAAAATATATTATTAAAATTTAAAATCAATACCAGTAATTGCAGTTGAAATTAAACAAAACCAAAATAATAAATGACAATTAATTTAATTACCTACTTGTTTACTTAAGCTCTCATTATTTTTTAAGTAATTTATTATTTAAAGCAGTAATTTGATTTATTTTAAATCATTTTCATGTAAATTTCTTATTTGCTTTACTCATTACTTTGTGCATATTTTAAATTTAATTGTTACGAAACAAAACGATTTTAATTTATTAGTTACGTAGTCTTGCCGCTCCCCAATAGATGGCGCTAGCATACTGATCTGATCTAATGTAAACAATACATTAACTTTAATAATGTAACTTCCTATGTTTATTCAAAAGCGAGAGAATTATGAAAGGCACTTTCTTACTCAGACAATAAATCACTTGCAATTTCATCAGTTACAAAACAATTAGTATCTTCGCCAAATATTTTGTCATTATCTATTTTATTTGTTTTGATTCTTTCTCAGTTTCTAATGTAGTATATTTTAATCATATGCAGTGATTCAGTGACTGGTTTTTTTATAGAAAGATTAATATGATTAAGTGTCAACTAAGTATCACACCTATTGCCTAGCCCTGAAGTAAATAGAGCTTGCTCTATGATAACACATAGGTAAACATACTTAAATACATACACGGAGGTAAAATAGGTAAAAGTTAGTTAATTGTAGTCTGACTAAGGGAACAAAATGATTGTTCTCTTTACACTTTCAATTTGTTCCTGGTGGGCCTCGATCGCAATTGTAATTTACGAAGACGTCCTACAAAATCAAGAAGAGACTAACGATCGTCATGTTTTTTGTCAAATATCAAAACTAACAACTGCTAAACGAACTACAGTTACAATAATGAAAATCAATTTGATTGGTCTCGTTAAACACGCAATCGATCAACGTCCGTGACATATCTTTTAACATACCGCGTTCAAGACGTGAACTTAATATGCGCGAGCTTATTAGTCGCAAATATTAATATCAATTACCGGCGGCAAACAAAAAAGATGTTCCACGGCGCTAATGAAGGGAAATTAATTCGAGGAGTACAGCACGGCGCATGTATAAATAATCCTGGGAATTCTCGGGCGATTGTTGCGTGCGGACTGTGGAGGTTATTTTTAGCGTTTACTATCAAACTATGGCTTTGGTGTGTACTTTGATTTGGTGGTTAAAGATACTGACTTAAAGCCCAGTAGCTTTTCTGTTTGTAGAACTGTCAGTACTTTTAATTTAAGATGATGAAGCCTACATCAATGAAAAGTTTCGGAAAAGTGTTTTTAACATTTTGTTTTAAATTGAGTCTGCGTTTGACCATAATCTTTGATATGTGATGATGAGATCTCAGGTGGATAAAGGTGGTTCATTAGTGAGATACTTCAGACTCAAACACATCCAGATTAAAGCAAATCGGGAAGACAGACGTTGGGGACAACAGGGTATAGGAATAAAAGGAAAAGTCACGAAAAATACTTAAACAAGAAGTCGTAAATATATTCTTCGTAATGAAAATCATATTTGAATGTTGCTAGTCATCATGCATGTTAAGTACATAGTTTATGTTAATATCAAAAATATAAATAATTTCTGAATTCACAACTCAACACTTGGTAACTCAGGTAATGTCTGTAAATATTAATATTGAAATACGTAATAATAAATTGTAATACGAATGGCGCATAAAGTAATAACCATTCATTCATTCAATAGCAATTTGAATCTATACTTATATTATAAATGCGAAAGTAACTCTGTCTGTCTGTCCCGCTTTCACGCCTAAACCACTGAACCGATTTTGATGAAATTTGGCATAGAGATAGTTTCCCGGGAAAGGACATAGGATAGTTTTTATCCCGGTTTTTGAAACAGGGACGCGCGTGATAATGTTTTTCCGTGACAGTCAAAATTCCACGTGGGCGAAGCCGCGGGCGGAAAGCTAGTTCGTACGTAAACTATTGCCAGTTATAAGTTTAGCCCACTCTACTTTCAGAAGAGTATCCCCAATAATTAAGTAAAATACTTGAAAGCGTTATGTCAGCCGGACTTTTATAAATAGCCATAACCATAAATCGTGGCTCCTTCTGATATAGTATCAATATCTATCGCGCTGCCACTGCGACAGGTTTTTTGCGTTTGCCTGTCACGTCAAACAGAACCTAACCTATAAATAGTGGGTACTTCGAAAGTGGTTCTGCAATCCAAGGCAGTTCATAGTGTTTGTAGGCTTAATTGCAATATTGATGATGATTTATCATTGATAGATACTGAGACGAGCGTGCCATGGCGTGTCGCTTTCGCACGCAATGTCTTTTTACAAACATCTGTCAAAACTAATACGAATGCTGTCATTAAACAATTATTTTAATTTCTGATTATTATTCAATACTCATTATGGCATAAAACATGCGCAGCTATTTCAGTTTGACACTATAATACGCGTGTATGTACACAACATGGAATTAATCGTTTGTAAGGAAGGTATTACACGTCTTGGATACATAATAAATGGATTTTAAATGTATATGAGCAGCGATGATTCCTTATCATGTAATATACGAGTAGGTATGCCTATTCTTCCATGAAAAAAATATGGTAAGAACCCACTACCCAATCATAATGATGACACTTAGGCTGGGTTGCACCATCTTACTTTATTTTTGACAAACGTCAAAATCTGTCAAACTATACAAAAACACCGGTTATCGTTAAAGTTACGGTCAAAGTTAGGTGGTGCAACTCAGCCTTAATATTTTGTGTTTCTGAATTTAAGGCAAGTGAATAAGTGCATTTGTGGATATGAGAAGAAGCTTGGGTTCTCTACCGTATAGCAACAGTAGGTTTTAAAAAAAGGACATAATGCCTCAACATCATTTTAATGAGAAAGAAATGTAGAGATCAAGAAAAGGGGCATTGCTCTTGAAGACTTTATTCAGAACTTTTCCGTTTCTGATATACTTCACGTTTACGTCACCAGCCTTCAAGAAACTCCTCACCCACTACTACAACACATTCTAAACATTTCGGTACCAGTCGAAAAACAGTTAAAACTGTATAACAACGGTTCCAAATGGGTCATAACGTAAAACGGCAGATGACGGCCGGCGGGTGCGCAAATGAGATGCAAATGCATGTATCCCGCCATCGCGCGCACTTCCTTCCGCGCGGTGCGTGCGCAGACGTCACGGTACGACCGCAGCGCTTCGAAAACTTTGTTCCAGGTGTCAATTGTTCAAATTCAAGAATTAACATTTTTAGTATTCTTCTAGGCTCAGATTGACGTCTGGCCAACCGGGATATTACGTCAAATTGAGTCTAGAGTTCGAAGAATGACCTAAAATTCTGGTTTAATGTTTAATCTAGGATTGGAAGAGGATTTTGCGCAACATTGACTGATGTATGTGACTGAGATCGAGTTGGTTGCCATCTGTTAAGTTATGCTATAGTGGTGTGTAGGTTCTTTAGATAACTTATAGAATTGGACACAGTCATTGAACCAACCAAGCCAAATTACTGTAAAATCACTCTCTTTTTTGTTTCTGAATACTAGAGAGTGATGAGGCACCTTAGCCATGCGTATCAGGCGTGCCATTACTGTAAGTTATTAAAAAATACATAGTGCGGCTGTTTGTCAAGCCAATTATGGTGTTTACGACGCAGATTAAAAAGGAGCAAGCACCGTGACGGGCCATGAAATAGCAGCGCCGAAAGATATTATAAAGTAATGACCTGTAATAACAGTTGTTTGAGTCTACGGAATTAGGACGGAGAAATGTGCTAGAAGTTTTGGCTGAGGTTATATTTAACTTACTGTTTACAGATTTCGGTTACTTTCTTTGTTTGCCACTTTCAAAGTTACGTTAGTTAGTATAGGCACGGTGTTTTCTATTTCAATTAAGTGTTGAATTTCTTAACTTGGTTTGATATAGGTATCGAACTATGAGTTTTTGTAACTAATAACTGATAATATTGGATTAATTGAAGGTTTCCATGCATCCATGCAATTGATAGTTTCCATCTATCCATCCATGTATTTTTTATAGAATCCTTTCTCGGATAGTAGTCCAAGTTCATAGTAATTTAAATGCAATGCTTTTCGATTGAGCTTGGTTGTCGATTTTAGGACACATTTTCAACCTATCGTTTAATACAAGTACTATCTGCCAATTTTCGAGTACTAACGTCATTCCTTAATTTTCATACGCACAAGAAAAATGTCAGTGCAAGTCACGGCCGGCATATGGCGATCGTCCCTCATGCATTTGGATGCGCGACCCGCGTGACGCGGCCGAGTGGACTTGCGCTCCTGACGATGGCTGGCTGGCTGACTCTGTGATTCCAAATTTGAAAAAATATAAAAATATATATTTTAATCAATGGAGACGGCAATTGTTTTTTAATTGAAATTGTCGTAATACGATTGAGCCAGTACATTACACTTTGATCTTAGTCAAAAGGCCGAGAAGCGATAGCCAGTACATTACCTGATTTATGTACGAGGAGATGTCGCTTTAGTGCGACAAATATCCAAAAAGGCTTATGCTTAGACAAAAAGTTTCAGATTTGTCTCGTATTAAATACACGCTTTAATAACACCTACATAATAGACTTCATAAACCAGCCGACTTTATGACGTCACTGGAGTCTTTTGTTCATCCCCTTGTCGATGCGTATCTCCCGCTTTGTTACAGCTAATTTACCAAAATGAAATGCTTGTACAATTAATTTGGCCACACTCACACATCCACCCGCTCTGATGCTATCTAATGTGGATGTTGTGTACGAAAATCTGTCCATATAGAGTCATTAACTTAGTAACGTAACGGCCGAAACGAAATTAAATTGTTACTCAATGGCAAGGTTCCATTATTTTATTGTCCGAGATCTTTGCGATATTGTTTTTTTCGCTATTCTGATTCTCATTCTCAATAATCGAACATAAAAATATGATGAGCCAGAATTGCTTGAACCGTACTTAAAATTTAGCTGGATTGCTTGAAACAGAACATATCTTTGTGCACTATAGTCTTTTTCACCTAAGATGATCCGTATGACGTTTCGAGTTTGAAAGATTTAGAGATGTCACATAACTAAACCATAGCGATTTATCTATCGATTTTTTTCGAAGAGTTAGTAAAACCTACTTTTAGAGAATTATTTTGTATAGGTGTTATTTAACAAAAAATATGTTATTTTTAATTACAAATATTATTGTAACAATTTTTTATTGATAATATTCAAATTTCATGGTTCGTGTTCAAAAAAACGATTCCTAAAAAGTACTGGTTCTGTTTCTTTAAATTAAAAACTATTAATTTATTTTCAATGCGTTTATTAAAGTCAATAATCGAAAAATATAGTTGATTTTTGTGATGTTTTTAATAACTAAGTATTCACTGCACAATCGATTAATGAACCGCGGAAATAATCGATTTTATTATACAAGAAATACCCCAGCACTAAATCTATTTCGTTTCACACATTGCGTACATTAAATAAAAAATATTTTTACATCGTATTTAATTAAAATATAATCAATAGACTCAGATTTTACTATATATTTCAAGACCAGTAGTTAATTTTTTTTTATTACATTGCTAATAAAATACAAATATTTTTTCAAAAATATTCTGCATATGTAGTATGCGTAATATGGATAACCTTGAAATGTCATACGGATCATCTTACGTGAAAAAGACTATAGGTAATAATGAAACAACAGAATTAAACAATTTAAAAAGCATGATGTACAACTTCATGTTGACCTTTGCCTTCATATTCTTGTTGAGAGGGTTATTTATTATTTATGGCGACTTTTTGTGCACCGGAAAGTTCAACGGAAAGTTCAACGGAAAGTTCAAAAAAGTACGTCCTCGTTTCCAAAATCCAGATATCGACAAGTACCAATTACGTTTCGCACCCAGCAGACCGTGGCTAAACCTGACAAAGGATTGCGCTCCTCGGCGTCGGCGCGTACGCAGCCCGCCGGCGAACCATGTCAAGAACTCCATATACATGCGTGCGTATTTCACGCAAAAACAACTGTGTAATAGAACGCTCTCAGGAATTATTTCGACGCCTTTAAAGGAACTCGGTTTTCTCCACAAGTATTGGCGCTCTTTCACGCGTAACGTTATTATGTTGGTGCGTAAATTAGAGCCGTAACTACCAACTATATTTTGTCTTTTAATGGAAATGTCAGCCTCTATCTGCTTGGATAAACAACGCTGCATTGTTGACATATTAATGAACGACACCTTAAACGCTCGCATCAATATTGAAAATTGTAAACGTCAAGCCTGCAATAAATTAGTTCTTGTTTAATTTCCCCATGTTCATATTCCAGTCAGCGAAGAAAAAATATTTCTAAGTAGAGACAGGAATTTTGTAGCCAAGCGCTACGCTTCTCGCTACCAGTTCTTGCGTTGCTTTTTGGTCGATATCGATAATAAATTACGCACTTCACTGGCGCCGTGCGTAACGCACGATGTGCGCAAACGCACTTTGTGGCAAAAAATGATGGATTTCTACACGCACGTTAATGAATATTGATTTGTGGATACCGTAATGATCAACGACGGGATTCGCCTCGAAATCCGCTGAAAAACGGCAAAAAAACAAACAAAATTAGTTATTCCCCACGCACATTGTTTCGCAATAGTTCGTGTGCGTCGGATGCAGATTTAATGCGTGTTCTAGGAATTCAGGTTTTGGTATTAAATTGAATTATTAATAAGGGTAATGTTGCGCAACGAAAAATGATATATGGCACGTTTATTTCCAGAATATGATACTGATAATTTAAAACAGCAAAGTTGGTAGGGTACGTTAAATATGAACAATATTGTGTTATCTTGTAAAAAGTTAATAGACAAGCAAATAAGCTTACGCTAAATCTTCATGTAGAGTCATCAGGGAGCTTACGATTAAATAAATACGTATAAACAATAATAAGTTTTAATATTGATTATGAACATAAAAAAATCCAGTCAATTTACCCTACTCTTGTTTCATAATTTGCTCTTATTAATCAAACTATACCACCCACTATTACGCCGTGTTGAACCTACGCCAGTACTATGTCATTAGTACTAATGAGAATAGGTGCCCTGACATATCACTCAGTGATGCTATGCTAAATTAATTACAACGATATCGCTGTGTTCAAATTGATTACAGTACTGTGTGCAATTGTTGGTTAATAACAATCAATTAATAGTTGACCGTAATGACGGTGTTATAGATGGGTTATTATTATGATAATGACTGTTTTTGTAGGATGGTTCTAAGTAATACTTAAGTCAAAAGTAAAATTTGTTAGTTTATCTGCTTAACAAAACAATTTACAGTCTAGGATTAAAGCTTTATTACTAAACGAATGCACTAAATTCCTAAACGTTTGAGGGTTGATTTAATAAGTAGTTGATAAATATCAGTCACGAAAGGCATGTTTTTTTCTTGATTGGTGTCAGTTGTCAGTAGTGATGTGATTGACATTATAGACTTTATAAGTAGGTAGAGTTTTCGCTGGTAGAGTCGTGGCTAACGTGATTTTCTTTTCGTCTCCATAAATAGATACAAACGAGCACTCGATTTCCACATGCAATAAAGGCAACCCCTACGACTTATATGACAGGATCTGCGGTCAAGCGCCCCACCAATGGGCGGCCGGCCCAACCGGCTGGAACCAGCTCCAACCAGTTTGGGGTGGAAGGACAGTACACACTGCACAGGGAGAATGCGTGACGGGACCCCATTAGGCCGTGTTTTCACTAATAACCAACCGCTAATGAAAGCGTAAGCGACATTTGGACGGGTATATAATGGAGACTATTGTTTTAGAGGGACTTGGAATAGAATTCAGGAAGGAGAGAGTTAGATGACTCTAACTAGTACAGGTTATAATAGTGATGTGTAAGTTAAGCTGTGTGGGTAGAAGATGACAGGCACGATTTTTACTGTCTGCTTCTACAAAATCTTCTTCTATTATTTCGTTGGTTGTAATAACTGAGGTCTAAACCCTGGTGTCTGACTTTTTTAGTATCTTACGAGTATGTGTCTCACTCATCGTAGGAACCCATGTATTTACAAAACACAAAATCGTATTTCTTTTCCAATAATAATCACCAAGCTATACTAATATAATATGGCTAGGATAATAATATTCAGTAGGATAATTATGTTAAAAGCAGAGCGTGTCCATAATGTTAAACAAATATGTAATATGTATATTTCAAAAATACGTCCAAAAGTGTCTGAAAATGTAAAACGACTGAACCCATAACATTTTCCAATACCTACATACAAAAAACACGACGTTTAAAGATGGAATTTGAACCACAGAAATCTACGTCAGCTGCCGGTTCAGTTTTGCAGAGTTTTCATATGGTCCAAAAATAATCTCTGAAAATAGTGACGCCCAGTAAAAACAATAGTGATGGGTTGACGGAGGAGGGGAGGGATGGGGAGGGGGCTGTGTTATCTCTCCGCTGTTATTTCACGTCGCGTGGCGAACTGTGCAAATAGTCAGCTCGGCACAATTATACATACACCCGGCATAGACTAATTAGGGATAGAAAGCCAACTCCATTCATAGACCTTACATACATATTACCCAAATAGAGATAACACCAGTTTTGTTTGTGAATATTCGCAGTGCAAGCGATAGAAATTACAAGGGCTGTGTTTGTCACATTGATTTGATTCTAGATCTTGATTTCCTAATTCTTCAAGTCAGTCACTATCGAATCATCAAATCGAACTAACTGTAATTTAGTTAGCCTATAAAGACAAAAAGTTTCAGCATATTTCCTTTTTACGACAGTTACCTATAGCAAACTTACCTACAGTTTGCTGAAATGAAACGTTTGGACTCTGGACATTCGTTCGTTCGTTTCAACCAAATGACGTCCACTGCTGGACAAAGGCCTCCTCAAGGTTTTCCACAATGCACGGTCCTGCGCTGCCCGCATCCAGGCTCTTCCCGCGACCTTTAATAGATCGCCGGTCCACCTAGTAGGAGGCCTGCCCACGCTACGTCTTCCACCCCGTGGTCGCCACTCGAGAACTTTTCTGTAGTTATACCCACAACTTTGTTTTGAGCAAGATCAACGCATGCTTCAAAATCATATTGGCTCAATATTAGGCTGAAACTGAAACGTCTCTTCTGCGCGTTTCGAGTTCGCCTATGCGGATAGTTATCGCAGGTAGGTTTCGGTATGATTCGCTCCATGCGATTACCGCGCCACCTGTCGCCCTTCCCACGGAATTCATAATTCCCGCGGGATTGTGCGGATCGCCTTAATTGTATTCACGAACACCGGGATTTATTGCGTTTGTGTTTTATATAAAGTTGTCGGATCGATTTTCAGGATTTTGTTGTGCATAGGACTGGGGTTAGCTACCTACATAGTTAGGAAATTCTTTTACTTAAATAATTTTATGTTTCCATAATTGAGGAACAAAAGTACTTAGAGTTACGAAACTAATTTATTTGCAAAGAATAAAAACTGCTTTATCTATGCGTAAAAATGGTTGTAAAACAACCATAACTTTAACTTGAAAAATCTACCGTCTTCGGTGGGTCATATAATTTTTAGGTCGACTCTACCGCAGCGAGTATTTAAAAAATCCATTGTTTTAACCTCTAGTTACCCACGGTGTCGCATGGGGGGTGCGCGCCGCGAGCCGCGACCGTTATCAGTTCCATTTCACGCATGGGGGTGCGCACAAAACGCATAGGTACCTACGTGCGTACGCGCCGGTGTGGGACATGTAGGTTGGTTGCTTTAAAATATATAATATTATGTAAGTATGAGGCGACAATAGGTAGAATATGGTTTAGGCAATCGAAACACCGATTTGATGCTAGTGAATGATGAAATGCTAGTTTTTCACCGACATGACTAGAGTATTGAATTTGAGGTGAACCCACTGCTGACCATTCGTATATTATTATGTACTACATATTTTGTTTAACACATGCTGTTTGTTTCCTTAATAAAGAAAAATGAATTAAAATAATAAAAAAATCAAGCATACCTGGATATTAGTAATTTGTGCACTATAAATTAGTTAATTTCATAATAATCAAATGAAGGGAGAAAAATGATAGTTTTTTTCAGTAACTCTAAGCACAACCACAACGTTTCTTTACACTATAAAGTAAAACGATGGAAGAATATTTTGTAACTTGAAATGTTAGTCTTCTATTTTTGTATCCTTATGTTGGTACTAGGATCTAAGCTGAAATAGTGTCAGAAATCAATAGACCTCGGTTTCTGCGTAGGCGATTTAGTTGGAGCTTTCACGGGCGAATAGATTGAGCTGGCACTTTTTTTTCAAACTCTGTTTCAGAATACGAGCACAGCGTATCATAGATATTAGTGATAACAGCAAAATGAAACGCATACAGTCTTGTGAAAAATATGAGTGTCATATAAAAATGCTACAATAATGGTGATCGAGATATTATTAATAACTAAGTACCTACGTGATATAGGTACGCTCACTACATTATTTAGATGTCCTAATATGCTCACTGGTTGCCGGCGGCCGAAGGCAGTTATTTGGGTTCATTTCACGGTTGAGGCAGCGCGTAAATCGGCACGAAAACAATGCGTTCTCTATCACAACACATAAACGTCAAATTACCCAGTAACTATGTACTCAGCCAGAACTGGACTGCTTTTTGTTATTTAAAAAAGTTCACGCCACAGACAGGTCAAAATTTTTGAGCAGGATTTCTCAAAGTTCTGCCAGTTAGTAGAGGGAATGTGGAAAATTAATTGAAATGGAATTAAACCTGAGATTAGAAATAAGCTAGTGTGTACTAAGTAATTTACAAGTAATTTCCATGTCCTTACTAAAAAGTAAATTAATGTTTTATAGAAACTGTTGTCAACTAACCCGGGTCCACTTAACGTTTATCCAATTATTTTATTTGTCAGTGGTTTAATAAGAAAAATATGTTTGAATTTTGTAATTGATAGAAATGATATTTGACGTCAATCATGAGAAAAAGACAGATTAATGTTTTATTAATTGAAAAACTGTTTCTCGGTGATTCGATTGTACAAACTTTTCTGTTGTAACTGTCATTATTACTCGTTATTACAATGTTTTACGATTAAAACTGTCGAATTTATAAAATAAAAAATATCTAAACACGTTGCTAATCGCTAGATACCTTAATAGATATTAGTATTGTTAGGTAGGTAATTGTATTAACAATTGCGTATGATTAATTAATCATTTAAAATGTTTAAACTTAATGTTACAGCAGACACTTAAATAATTTTGTTGCAAGTTGCAAGTAATTAAATGATTTCAACAAACTAATTCTTTTATTATAGATTAATTACAATAATCCGTAAATACAAAATGATACTTAAAATGTAGTATTTATCATCAACTAGCTGACCCGGCGAACTTTGTTCCGCCTTAATGGCAATAAATAAGCAGACTTTTTTTTTAATTTCGAACGGGATAAAAAGTATCCTATGTCCTTCTCCTGGCTCTAAACTACCTCCCTGACAATTTTCAGCTAAATCGGTTCAGCCGTTCTTGAGTTATAAGTGGAGTAACTAACACGACTTTCTTTTATATATATAGATAACAAATTATTGTCGCCAGTTGAGCAGATTAATTGTAAGTTATCGTTAACTAACGTGCTTTTTGTCGTAGTTTTATAGTTCTACGTAACACGTAGCACGTCATAATACACATGTAAATGTAGCAAAAACATGATCTATTAAAAGTGAAACCTATCCCATTCACCGGAACCTCCCATTGTTCATAATTAATGACATAATAACACATTTTAATACAATATTTATAAGCCCATTTAAACTAACTGTGAAATATTATGATAAAAACATAATAGTGAATAATGAGTGCAGTAACAGTGTATGTAAACACTATAAAAAAGCTGGCGAACCCGACACAATGATAATGCCTCTCATGTTTAATTTATACGGCTTTAATGAAGCAAGGTCATTTAGATTCATTTCCTTCGCGTACGTTAACACCGCTTTGCAACATTACATCACTTTTTTCGTATTCAAAACGTGGTTTGCTGTTTTGAAAAGAACGCGACGGAATAACGGAACCATATTTGGTGAAGTTCGACTACTCGCCGGCAGATGGCGGCGCCAGTCCCGAAACTGGCGGCTCGTTCGCACGCCGGCCACGTAGCGCCGCGCAGACGTTTAATAAAACTTTGTTTCGTGTTTATTCTAGACGCCCCGCTTGTCTGGCCCCGCGACAGACGTGTCCCACAACAGTTTTTAATTTAAATAATTATACACTTGTGAATGAATCCGGATTGCGTACTCATAACTGTAATTTGAAGTAACCTTCAGTCTTTGGGTCGTCTTTTGTTTATACGCCTGCACCAAACTTGTGTCGTCCTCATAAAATTAATTTATTCGTTTCTCGCACCCTGATCTTTTGTGAACCCCTAACCAATGAAAACCCGAAAACAAACTCAACACGGTGGAAAACGAAGCGCAAATCATCAGCATCCGCCGACGCACCTTAATTAATATTTTCCATTATCCGATTGCGAAGTATATGGAAATCACTACAACCCTTCCGCGGTGTACTACACATAGGTATACGTAAGTGTACGCTCGAATCATATCTCTACGTTACAATCGTTATCAAGTGACGTTCGTCGGCTTCACAAATACCTACATTCCGTTTCCCGTATACACATTACACGCACACAGGCGCGGGTAAACACACAAAGCTTTTCATGTGCGAGTACGATTTTCCCGTTCTGTCTAAGTGTGAGTTGAACTTAGTGTGCGTTGTGACATTGTCTCTTTCTTGCACCAGGGGGTTCTCTCTCGCACATGTTGCTATGCGCTTGGACGGTTCTCTGTGACATATAGTTAACTATTTCCACACTATATGTTGTTTAGAAGTCTATTATTGTATGCTTACTCCTGTTTCGTAAATGAGCGAGGTATGTCAGTGGTTTCCAGGATCGTCTCGTGATTTGTGTGTTCTACAGCGCAGTGTTAGATTGAGGAAAAGGTTCAGTTTTCAGGTTAAACAAATTTGACCTTCACGCGTTTCGTGCGAAATATTCAGGTCAAACAAGAGTTGGTACTTTGAATAAATTTCGTTGAACGTAAACGCGTGTTTCATGGCTTTAACTTTTCGTTTATCAATTTTCATTGAAGCGTGACAAGATAGACGTTAATGTAGACTTGATAGAGCGCTCGACAGCATTAAATACTAGTTTTATTCTTGATTTTCGATTTTTGCCAGTAAATTATGTCTCTACAAGTTTTTTTGGTATTGAAAATGCTTTTAGGCAAGCTCTACATTTTTTGTTATTTAGAATTTTAGGGCAATAATGCATAAGTAGTAGTTAGTTATTGTGTATTTGTCTTTGTCCTTAGCCTAATCTTTAATCGCTTCGATATTACTTTTCTGTCTTAAAGTAAATCGTTGTAAATTTGTTCACTGCAGTGTAAGGGTGCTAATAAATAAAACAACAATGCAATAAGTAGTAGTTTACTCTAGTAAGTGTTCGCATTTTCCTACAGTTCTAATTTCCAAGTCTGCTAATTTGCATAATGATATTCTCTGAGCGTTCATTTGTTTCATAATCATTCGGGTACATCACTTAACTCATATTCTGTATTTATTGCTAGTTCAATAACTATTTTACATTTCAATCGATTCTTTAATGAAGTTTAATACAATTCTCCTGGTTATTTCAAATTAGGATAAAAACTTGTATCTTTGTTTTGGTTGTTACGAACGAATCAAATATTCAATTAGAGGTGACGTTTAGCTTTTTTATTTTATAATAGAGTCGCGATTCTAAATTGTTTTATGGACATCATACAGTTTATGGTAATTTATTGTTTCGTAATTATTTAACATCCTATTTATCTATTAAGGAAACTAAAAATACTGTTAAAAAGCAATAAACAAAAGAAAACTGTTTCAGACAATAAAAGGTAGAGTTTTATCAATAGTTGTTATCTTCAACAGAACACCTCAACAAGTCTTGATCCTTGACGGTTCGGTTTAACAGACATGAATGACATAACCGAGTTCGCAAAAAGTGATAATTACACGTCGCGGTGCGACCGATGGCCAATCGTACAGGGACCTCAGACGAGGCGCGGGGGGGCGGTAGGCGGTGCCGCGCGTGCGCGCCGTTGCCAAGGCGACGGCACGTACGCGCGCGCCTGTGTGCGTGTACAGTTGGATAAGGAAATTGATTTTTGTTTTGGATGGAAATTTTGCGGTGAGTCGAAGGCATTCTGTTTGATACTGTTGTTTGAATCTTCAAATGTTTCAGTGATGAGAATCTATGATAACAATTGTTTGATAGCATGAAAAAAAGCTTTTTGAACTACTTATTTGAAGTTAACATAAATAAAATAATGTCTGACGTCGAGTTAAAGTTGTCTTGTCTCAATTATTGCATTGCATAACTATCATCAATTTTCTGAATGTTATTTTTTTGATGCGTACCTATATTTTCAATTTTTTTTTCTTCATTATAGGTTATCTGCGAAATTCAGCAACAAAGAACACAATGGGAGTTGAACCCACAGCAAATTAACAATATACTCTACTAAAGCGAACTGAGATAAAATATTGTTCTGTAGTGCCTACAAGCTATGTCCATTTCCTTAATCTTTCATGAGAAGCAGACTACTAGCAAAAGGCACTCTAGCACTTTCTTTATAATTTCTACTAATTCTCATTTTCTGTTCTTAATTTTGATATTGCTTCAAAATGTATTTCATCATAACTTACGTACTGTCAACGTTTGGGTTTTCCACTTATTTACGTACTCAGGAGAAAGTATTTCATTCTGCTTTGCTTACCTCTTTGTTCCCTGTAGAGTTTTTCTTCACAAGTTGTTATTTCTTAGTGTCAATAAACCGTTAAAAATGCCGGTAGCAAACTGTGACGTCACACTTCCTACATTAATATTGCGACCGCACTGTACCGGCACGTACTCCTGTGTATCGCATACGGCGCACACCGGCGCGCCGCTGTGTGGGTGTCACGTCGCACGCACACAGCCGCGCGACCCGCCCAGCTCTCCACACTGTAGGTACTTTTATATACACTCGCCAGTCTCTAAAACCCCTTGGAGACCTGAAAAGGAACCTTACAAGGGCGTCATTTCTTTGAACGCAAACCTTTCGCTGTAAAACGTCTCTCGAACCGTTATAAAGGGATGGATTGATACGAGTTAGTGGTCCAGCCTTTGTACTTTGCATCCCAAGACGGCCGTAATCGTAAACCTGATAAAAAATCCATATTCCCTCAAAGGTGCTTCGGGCTGAGTGCACTATAAACGAGCATTGGGATAGACTTAGTAATGCACGAAGTACTTGCTTGTCTTGAATAGTGTATTTCTTGGCAGTCAAGGTTGAATACTTGGTTCAAAGCTAGATACGGACTGGAAGCCAGTTGAGTAATAGATAAGGTTGTATCTTGAGCTGTGCTGTATAAATGATACTGCTGAGGCTAATAAGTTTGAGTGAAGGGTAAATAAAACATTGTGTACTTTACTCACGTAATCTTTTTTAAATTGACGAATAAAACCAAGATTTTTCCAAATATACTTTTTTCACCTTCCTTCTCGTATTATTATTTTAACTTTATTGTTTACGCACTCTACATTGAACCATAATTATTTTTCTCGACAAAATTTTAGCAAACACATGGTTTCAACAATCTACAGTGTCTTTAAACAATTTAGATATGTACAATGATTATGCTAGATAAAGTTTAAAACAGAATATTTATGAATGGAATTCACAAAATGCCTCAGTCATGGATATTTAGCTCTGCAGACAGCCTCCGGAGCGCGACGGCGCGCCCGCGGCAGCGCCAACGCGTTTCCACCGCGCTCATCACCAAAAAACCTCGTTTCTTCACAAAAAAATCGATCCAGAAGCCAAATAAGAGGCATTGCGAAGGTCACGGCCCCATCGATCCGCTAGAAAGTGAGACCAACTGCCACTACTAACACCGTCCCACCGGCTATGCAGTCTGAATTAATCGTGCATATATTTGAATACATTCCGTGCGGCGCAGCGCTCGGTGTCGTCGCCCTTAAGTTTTAGCGATTTTGTTGTGTCGACTGTACTTTTTGGGTGTCTGTTCTAGTAAGGAGGTTTGGGAAAGGAGAGTTAGGGTCAGATTGTACAGGTGACAGCAACACTCGTCGCGACACTTCGTACAACTCGCCATGATCGATTGCTCTATGCTTTGTGCCAAGACTCTGTCAGAAAGGGCTAGTTTAAGTTGGTGTTTGCTGGCTTACAGGTAAAATTAAGTTCACTGAAGAAAAATTTACTTACATTTACTAGTTTAAATCATTTAAGCAAAAAAAAAAACAAGATTTCATATCTCTAACGTGAGAATGTAATAAATTGTTTTAGGTAATAGCGTATGTCCTTGTCTTTCTAAGATCCATATTTACATGAAAACTTATTAAAACTGAGAGAGATGAGTACTTCGCATAAATAACAATAGTAAATGATATGGACTAGGTAAACACACGAAAAACAAATTATCTAAAGTTTGCGAATAGTACGAGTAATGACGTCAAACCATTTTTCATAACCTTTCCACATTTTTGTTTGGGATAGGTTACAATGAAGTGTTTTTGCGCGTTGTTTGTGCAGAATTAATTTGCGTCACATTAGCCTAATAGGAAACCGGTCAAGTGTCATGAACTCAAAAACGAAATGTTAAAATACCTACCTAGTAAGCATGACAATGGATATGAAATGTTTTTCAGGAGGTATTTATCGTATTTGTTTCAGTAGTTTCAATGGGTTTGGTTTTACGATTTTTTCGTTGCTGTCAAGTGTGTCAGGTCAGGTAATTTTCAGAAGTTAAAGAACTTTTCATAAATTTTCATAAATTTTATTAACAACTAATGTTACATAGGCACTTACAGGGCAGAATGTACCATCCTAGACTGCATCTCACTTAACACCAGGTGCGATTGAGGTCTAATACCTGCATTGTTATCCATAAAAAAATAGAAAAAAGTAGGATAAGTTTTGTTGTTACAATTTTCAGATAGGTAGGCCTTCGGTTTACACAGTTTGATTATAATGACGTTGGCAGCCCAAAAATATTTTTTCAAATAAAGTCTTGTAGAAACCAATATCTCATGTCACTTGAATCTTAAAATTATGTCATCCCATTGAGAATTAAGACATGTTATTTATACCTACAAACACAAATTATACGTAACAAGTTTTTGCAATCCAGACATGGCATCCTCGTAAGTAAATATCAGTTATTTCCTAGGCGCTTTAAATGGCCATAGAGCCGTTATAGGACTTCACGTTTCATTGGTCACCACACTACGATTGAAACGACTTTATTGCATTAATTGGGTGTTAGTAAAAAGTATTCGTGGCCAAAGACTAAATAAAACAGCAAGCATAATGTTGCTGCTTTGCTTTTGGGCTCAGTATGTGGTGGAATTACAATCTGCTGGATAAATTTCCTGAAAATGAACTGGTAATTATTAAAAAATACAGCTACCAACATCTAAACGAAGGATCATGTAAGAACATGGATGGTTTGTTGTTACTTAGATTTGTATTATCGATACTCAACTTGTGGAAATCAATATTAACTAACTCCATTGCAAAAATCTATCTGTATTGGAGTAATACAAAACATAACATAACCAACCAGTCATCAAGGATGATGACATCGCGAGGCGAAGACAATAAGTTCTTTTTCTGAATAGGTACTCGTATGCATGATTTGTATTTGCTTAGAATGAAATGGCTCTACTTTTTGAGCTGTGTGTATAGTATTTATGCAATTGCGGCGCAACGGAATTGCAGCTAAATTAACTAATTGCATTAATTCGCAACCTGTGTCAGGACTTCGGTTTCTAAGCTGGCGAAATTTTTAATTTATTTCCTGAAAAAATGTAGCCTTGTTTGTAAGCGGCCATGATGTACAAAAAGTCTGAATAAAAATACTTTTTTTAATATGCTTTCATAAGGTTTATTTAACTTCTCACTAAGGACTCTAAAATTCCTCTTAGTAGGATGATTAACAAGATCTAGATTATATTTCGGTCACGGAGTATCTTGGCTAATTTGTTTAGTCTAGACGCAAATTTGACTCAAGTATAGGCTTGTTTAATGTCTTTTACAAGACACTTAAATTAATTCTGTTCATTTTGAGGATCAACTTAGTATAAATAACAAATATTGAATGAAGTATTTATTATGTCTCAAGTGGTACAAAAGAACTGTTAAAAGAAGAAGGCACAGACAGCGGCTAGTGACTGTATTGGAGAAAGCTATTGCAAGTGACAGTGGAATGACCTAAACTCCTTATGTATGCTAAGGATGTTGTACGAGTAACAAATTCTTTATTAGAATACAGTATACTTATAAACATGTTCTAAATATAGATGTCCTTTCAGGACAATTATAGGTTGATGAGAAATGCGAGTACCTATTGATAATCAAAACTTGGCAATCAGTTCACAACTACACATTCGACTCCTTAAAATCGCTGGCAGCTGAAGAAACAACTCGAGGATCGCGTTCGTTCTGCATTCCCAATGCTGTCACGTTGGCTAACGATGATGAGTCCCGGTCCTGTAAACAAGAAAGGCTTTTAATATCGCAGACAATCAGGCTATCGTGCGTGAAAGCCGATAGTACAAGCAGCCGATTACTATTCCGCGCCCGTCAACGCGCAGATGTGTCGCTGTTACCGAACGGTGCGAGTGTTTGGTGAAAGAACGTGCGTGTGAAATCCGTGTTTATTAAAAAACTAGGAACAGACCGCTGCTTCGTCTGAGATGTCGTATTTTTGTAGATTCTTCTGTACATGTACCTTGTATGGTTAAACTGATAAGGTTTTCCAGTTCAAAATAGAAATTGGTAGTCAGCAGTTACTTAATACCGGGTCAAATTCTCTCTTTGTACCTACGCGTTAAGTGATACAAAAAATTTAGATACGTTTTCAGGACCAGAAAGAGATATTTATTCCTAAATATTATTATCATCATGACCAGATATAATATCTTTCTATGACGATTTAACTTTCTATGGTTATTGTTTCATTTATAGAAACTCAAAGTCCTTTAGTTTCGGAGTATTTGAGTAGTTAACAATCTCACCATTTGCGCAATCTAGAAGATTGAAGAGCTATCGTCGGATATTGCATTCTCACACAGCCGCGTCTGGCGAAATGAACAAAACAATAAATGGCGGGCTTGTGATAGTGACACTCGTTATGTCATCTCATTTTCTTTATTTGGAGCTAAGTGTGAACTATTAAATTCACGGTGCCCCTTAGAAGAGGCAAGTTCAGTATTTAGTTCGTTCTATAAATCTACCGCCAAATTATTCTGAAGAAAATTCAATCACTGATCTGCTACTCAAAGCACTGCAAGATTACGATGATGTTTTCGTAATTTGCTGTCCCTGTATTGCCTTGAAAATGATATAACATTCGCATGGTGATACTGCAATTTTAAAAGAATGAATGAGTCAAGTTGAATGTTTTATATTAACAGAAACAAGCTGTAATAAATGATTAGCAGCACATTGTTTTACGAAAAAATACCCATAAGACTGCATAATAAAGAATTCTTTCTAACAATACACAGAAGGGTTACAACCAGCTTTATGCCGTACAAGACACGCGACATGATTGGTGAATGTGATCAAAACGACATTATCCTTCAAATACCGATAAAAATAACTGTTTAACTTCAATATAAAACACGCTACACTAGAGGTATAAGTACGAAGTAAAAGCCACTAAAACTTTTACTACGATTCGACAATGGATTGCCTTCGAGTTATTCATATACATTTCTTATATAACAGTTTTTCTAGAACGATAACAATGCATGATTATTTATGTATTGACAGAACACTCCTATTTCACGTCAGTAGACTAGAGGCTACATTTTCGCAACAAAAAACTTGGAAAACACGTCAATAGTGATAGGTATTGGTAATAGACAATAGCCTAGAACACCCGGACGTTATGAACAAAATATATTTCAATGCAGACACCAACACGTCATGTCTATTTGCGCACAAGTGTGTAAGCAGTAAGGTAGAGCCTTTGCCTCTCTCTATCTATAGGCCCTAGAGTTGGTGATTTCAGCGCATAAACTTCAGGGTTTTATGAAACGTATTAGCAATGTTTACACACTTCGTTATACTATTACAATTTTAAGTGATAGGTAGGTATGTCCTGTCATAGTTACGAAATCTAGTAATGTTTACATAAAAATAGTTTTTTATTTGAATATTTATTACGTAGGGATCTTTAATTTTTTTTTGTGTTATGTTACTAATCACAACATATTTGTTGAAAATGTTATCTTACATTGTAAGTAGAGATGAAACGGATAGTTGTTTGGCCGGATACCGGATACCGGATATCCGGCCAGCTGCTAGGCCGGATAGCCCGATATCCGGCGGCCGGATAGTTGACCTATTGTCTCGTTGCATGTCGTGACGATGACGAGTTTAGCGCCGCACAGGTGGTCTATTAGTAGACTAGACTAGTCACACTTTTCGAAAATCGAATCCGTCCGAATAGAATGTCAGATTTTGCCACTTGTCTAGGGGGCAGATCAATTCAGGTGATTTCGGTTGCTATAGTGAGTTTGTGATTGAATAGCGAAAATTAAATTAGTTTACTTGCTGCGTAATCTGACTGAACTGCATGCATCATATTTTATTGTCACCAGACCATAAGTGAAAAGAAGATCGCCTTTTTATTTGGCAATATTTTGATATTAACAGATGTTTACTATTTATGTATTCGTCATTAGTGATTTGCCCAGAAAAAAAAATTATTTTAAAGGCCTGAATATGGCTTTTTTGCAACTTTTTGGACTTTAAATAAAAGCAGTCATTATTATAAGCCATTTTTATTGATATTTACGTCAAAGATTAATGTATTTCATTTTATTAATAGGAAAATGTCGTAGTTTTTTAATATCCGGTATCCGGCCGGATAGTGAGTTACTATCCGGTATCCGGCCGGATAGTATATTTAGGCTGGATATCCGGCCTACCGGATAGTTACCGGATATCCGTTTCATCTCTAATTGTAAGGATGTACAGTCACGGAATGAAAAGGTTCGTCAGTTTTCAAATTGATTCCTTCAACGAATCGCGAGCACATATTACCTTTTGAAACTATGTTACAGAATAATCTCGAGTTAGAGAAAATAATCTTTAACTGTTCGTCAGTAAAGTTCAAAATTATCCAGATCAAAGTTGTTTGACGATTTATCTTGTCAAGAAGATTATTATGATTGATAAACTAAAACCTTCTTGTTGGTTCAACCTGCCATTATTATTTCTATTAAATAAAAAAAACTATTGTCAATTGGTCAATGTCATCATTGCATTGCACTGATGGGATAGAAAAATAAACAAGCAAAACCTTATTTGTTAGCAAACGTCATATTTATTAAAATGTTAGCAGCACTGTTTCTTGCACTGTTATGTTGGCAGGTTTGACTCTTACAGTACCTAGTGCAAGCGAAAACCGACACTAAGGTGACGAACCTTTTCATTCTGCGACTGTACCTACCTACTTGCATCATTTTTTTTTCTTTCAACAAATCATCATTCTTATAGAGCATGTTTCTGTTTGAGGCCTGTTCTACCAAACGAGATTTAAGAATCGGTATCGATTGCCTCGATTCATAAAACAATTCTCGAGTGTAAAGTCAATGAATGTCTTTTATAGATACGTGACGAAGTGTCCCATCACAATTTTGTGTAATCTCCTAGAAATTGAGATGTAGTACTTAAATCACCTATATATTTGTGTGTTATTGGACAATATAGTCAGTCTTTATCCAGCATTCGGTTGTATCATTTCTCACCTTCGCGCCCGTCCCTACATGGCGACCCTGCCTATGGGTATCGTCTTACGCGAGTGAAACTAACACTAGCACCGTGCCGAATATGGACTCATTGGCGTAATCATCATTGTTGCAGTACTAATTAAAATATTTCATCATGTTCAAATACATTCTAAATTTTTGTGACAACGGGTGTGTACCTTGTAAAAGCAAACAATGGGAAAATCACAATCTAAGGAAGAGGTCATAATCGCCCAAAATGCGGCAGGCGGTTCTAATGACGCCAATCTTAAACTACTGCACAGTCATCTTACCACTACCAACATTTTGATGATCTTCATGGTGCTTTGTGTGGCGCTCATTGTGCTATACATGATATTTCGAATGTATCGAAAATGCCACTTGAGATGGATTCGCCAGGAGTTCCAGCAAAATAATAACAGAGGCTCCTTTTTTCGACGACGGTACATTTACTCCAACAACCCGCCGACAGAAGAAAGTAAAGTGTAAGTGTAAAGTGATATAAAGTGATACGTATAACTATCAGTGATTTATATTTCAATTACGGTGCGCGGACGATATCCAAGAAATTAAATATTATGAACATTAAGTTTTACAAGAAATTAAATATTATGAACATTAAGTTTTACATGTGAAATAGGTACTTTCCAAAACTTGTAAGTAAAAATAATTATCATAGTATATTTCTATTCAGTTATGATCTGATTATTGCTATTATTTTATGGCAAAATTTATAAAGGAATTGTATGACAGTTTATTAGTAATAAGAACTTATTTAATAAAAATTGGCCCTTCTAAAAGAAAAGGAGAAATAATAAATAAAAAGCTTAACGAGGCCAAATTAATTGTTGATCAATATAATAATTATTTACATAATATAAGTAGAATCGAGAGATTAAACACAGATGAACAAACATTAATAAATACCTATTGTGACAATTTTATTAAATTATATAAGGAGATTTGTGAGTTGTGCAATCAAATCGATGCTATATGTGATTTAGCAAATATGGAGAATTTTGATTTAAAAGTTGCTTTGAGCTTATTGCCGGTCATGACGGACGAAATTACGGTGACAAGACAACTAATTGATGGCATAGAATATTATAGTTCAGTCATTAATAACGATTCCAATAAGAAATTAATTAATTTTGTATTAAAGAGTCGACTTTCACAAGGTGCGAAACTAAAGTTAGATAGCCAATACGACACAATTTCAGAGCTTTTGACTGATATGAAACATATTTTATTGCCACAGAAATCGGCAAGTTCTTTGCAAAAGCAATTACTTAATTTTCGGCAAAATGATATGTCGATTAACGATTATGGGAAAAAGCTTTCCGAAATGTTTGTTGACCTAACGGTTTCTCAATCCGATGGAAATAGCGAAAAATACAATGTTTTGAAAGAAATTAATGAAAAACAAGCCATTAGACAATTTAGTGACGGATTGCGAAATCGTAGGATCAGCACGATTATTTCAGCTCAGAGGTTCGGATCACTGAAGGATGCGATACAAGCTGCAGTCGACGAAGACGTAGCGGCCTCAAATACACAGCCTGAAATCATGTCGATGAGGTATACTCGTAATAATAATAATTTCCATTCAAGGCAACAATACAATAACAGGGGATTTGGAACCATGGGCCGAGGACGACAGCGAGGCCGTGGTCGTAATTACGACCGTAGATCGCATCTGTCCAGAGACACTCGGCAGGATGCTCAACAGCCTCAGTCGCAGCCAAGCGGATACCGATACCCTGCACACCGAGGAGGTAGAGGTAACTACCGAAATAATTATTTTAATAATAATTACAGGGGTAATAGACAGTTTAGAGGGCAAATCAGGACTGTCACTAATGATTCACAAGGTTCTCAGACTTCACAGCCACAGCCCAGTACTTCAAGTCATAATTATGAGTTAGAAAATGAGTTTTTTCGAGTCTAATAATTATAATATTTTGGCATGTGACAGTAGTTTTTTCGTAGAACTGTATTACAATAACAACTATGCGTTGACTTTCCTTTTAGATACAGGTGCATCAATTTCTGCTTTAAAATATAAACATGTTGCCCAGTTAGGTATTCCAGTGCATAGAGACAACATTATCATAAATGGAATAGGAGGCAAAGTTCAGGCAATCGGATACGTGTTTATACAATTAACAGTACACGGGCAGTGCATTGAACACAAGTTTTATGTATTTGATTCCTTGCCTTGTAAGGCTAATGGAATTATCGGCCAAGACTTTTTAGGCAAACATAAATCTGTTATAGACTTTAATAATGAAACTTTGTCGTTACGACATAGCGATTCAACTGAAACTATCATTAAATTATTTAGTTCGAAAGACTTTTTAATGACTTTACCAGCAAGGTCAGAATCCATCCAATATGTAAACACGAACTTAACTGAGGAATGTGTTATATGCACTAATGAAATATCGGAAGGAGTTTTTGTTGCAAGTTCATTAGTAACTCCTCGTAATGGTAAAATACCCGTACGAATTTTGAATACGAATACTAAAGATATAACTTTATCAGAAATAAATCTCGATATTCATAGTTCTAAGGAGTATAACATTTGTGTTTTCGATAATAATGTGAAAAATGCATCGAGAGTCAAACAATTATTTTCCAAATTAAATTTAACTCATTTGAATAAAGAAGAAAAAATAAATATAGAGAGTTTGTGTGCTAAATATTCAGATATATTTTATATAGAGGGTGATAAGTTATCAACAACAGATATTTACAGTCATCAAATAGAATTGAAACCAAACACTCAGCCAATTTATTCCAAACCATATAGATTACCTCATGCTTTACAAAAAGAAATTAAATGTCAAATTGATAATATGTTAACAGAAGGGATCATAGAACCTTGCCAAAGTGAATGGTCTAGCCCCATCTTATTAGTACCGAAAAAACAAGATAACAAAGGGAATAAAAAGTGGCGTTTGGTCATAGATTATAGAAAACTAAACAACGTAATTCATGATGACAAATTTCCGCTTCCGAATATAACGGAAATACTAGATTCTCTATCTGGCTGCATGTATTTTTCACATTTAGATTTACATCAAGGTTACTACAACGTGAATTTAGATCCAAACAGTCGCAAGTATACAGCGTTTTGTTCAGGTCAATTTCAAATGACTAGGATGCCAATGGGTCTTAAAACTAGCCCAAGTTCATTTTCCCGAATGATGACTATGGCTATGACAGGACTAACATATGAAAAATGTCTGGTTTATCAAGATGATTTAGTATGCTTTAGTCGAGATTTACACAGCCATATAAAAAACTTACAGGATATTTTTGAAAGATTACGAAAGGTAAACTTAAAATTAAACCCACAAAAATGTAATTTTTTACAAAAGGAACTTCTTTATTTGGGTCATGTCGTCTCTTCAGATGGCGTTATACCAGATCCAAATAAAATAGAGGCAGTTAAAAATTATCCAGTGCCAACGAATGCAGACGAAATAAAACGGTTCGTTGCTTTCGTTAATTATTATCGTAAATTTATTCCTGATTTTGCAACAAAAGCATATCCACTAAATTATTTATGTAGAAAGAATGTAAAATTTAACTGGAATGAGGATTGTCAAAAATCATTTGAAATTTTAAAACAAAATGTTATCGCACACCCTGTATTACAATATCCCAATTTCTCAGAAAATAACGAATTTATTTTGCAAACCGACGCATCTGGTTATGGCGTCGGAGCAGTATTATGTAATGGCGATAGAAAACCTGTGGCATACGCTAGTCGCAGTTTAAATAAAGCAGAAAAAAGATATCCAACTATAGAAAAAGAGTTACTTGCGATTGTTTGGGCTGTAAAACATTTTAGGCCATATCTATACGGTCGAAAATTTAAAATTCAAACAGACCACAAACCACTCATATATTTATTTGGTATGAAAGACCCCTCAAGCAGATTATTAAAATTTAGATTAATAATTGAGGAATACGACTTCACTTTAGAATATATCAAAGGTAAAGAAAACTGCGCCGCGGACACGCTTTCTCGTTTAATTTTAACATCAGACGAATTAAAAGAGATGAATCAATGTGTTATGAATGTTATGACGCGAGGTCAAAAGGCTAGGCAAGCTCGGGATGCTATTGTTTCCAAGAACGATTGGCTTGATCACCCAAAAGTTGTGGAAATACATAGTAAACCGAAATATTTCACGGAACTACGTTTCATTAGCGCTAATGAATTAAATCGATATCGTAACTTAAATGAAATAAGACACGAGAGTAAATGTTTATGTTTTGTACCTAATATTAACACAATTTTTATTAATCCAGCTTCTCGATCGCAATTATCGCCAGCCGAATTTGCGAGAGAACTGAATAAATTTTGTAATCAAATTGATATAAAAGAAATATATTTTATAAAAAACGATAATAATAATATTTTTATAAAAAAATTAATAAATGAAGTTCAAAGTTGTAAAACGTGGTCAGGACCAAGGATATGCATTTTAAAAGACGTTAAGAGGATAGATAATAAAGACGACCAACGAGTTATTATAAATGATTTTCATCTTTTGCCCACTAGTGGCCACGCGGGCATAAGACGAATGATTAACAACATTAAAAAATATTACTTTTGGTCAGGTCTTGAGGTTGACGTAACGGAGTTCGTTAGAAAATGTGGTAAATGTCAAAAACAAAAGCACTCTTCACATTATACTAAAGAGCCAATGTGTATAACGACCACAGCACATACAGCATTTGAGAAAATATTTTTAGATGTAGTAGGTCCTTTGGATAGAGATATAAATAATTATACATACATATTAACAATACAATGCGAACTTAGTAAATACATAGAAGCTTATCCGTTATATTCTAAAAGTTCAGGCGAAGTAGCAAGGAGTTTTGTTAATAATTTTATTCTCAGATATGGCATTCCAAAAGAAATAGCCACCGACAGGGGAACCGAGTTTTTGTCATCAACAATAAAGGAGGTTTGTAAACTTTTACATATAAATCAATTACAGTCAACGGCGTACCATCACCAGAGCATCGGTGCATTGGAGAACTCGCACAAACACTTAGGTAATTATTTACGCATCCAAACTGATAATCACCCGGAGGCTTGGAGCACGTGGCTTCCTTATTGGTGCTTTTCGTATAACACATCGGTGCATACTGAAACTAGGTTCACGCCTTATGAATTAGTTTTTGGTAAGAAATGTTGCTTACCAACAAATTTAATTTCAGGACATGTTGACCCTTTATATAATGTTGAAAGTTACCCATTAGAATTAAAATACAGATTACAAATGTCACAAAATGAAGCGAGAAATAATTTAATAGCTAGTAAGGTAAATAGGAAAATTAAATATGATCGTACTATGAATCCTGTATTGTATAAACCCAATGATTTAATTTTGTTAAAAAATGAAACCGGTAATAAGTTTCAGAGTATATTTTTAGGTCCATATAAGGTAATTAAAGATTGTTCACCTAATGTCGAGATAATTAAGGATAATAAAACATGTATAGTACATAAGAATAGGACAAAATTATATATTTCATAATGTGTCTAGTTAAAATATAAACACTGATAGGTACTCAGATACTATGCGTTGTTATGCTATATTAAATGACAACAAATATATTATCACTTTACTTACGTTTTAAGAAATGTAATCAGTTTATATACACATGTAACATGTTACCTATATCAAAATAAAATAAATAACGTTTATTTTATTTTTTTTGTAAAGGATGGTGATGAGATGTAGTACTTAAATCACCTATATATTTGTGTGTTATTGGACAATATAGTCAGTCTTTATCCAGCATTCGGTTGTATCATTTCTCACCTTCGCGCCCGTCCCTACAAAATAACGAAATTTAATTCGAATAAGAATAATCTACATTTTCTACAACCCCTTTTACCACGAAATACTTGTGCAGAGATAGCAAAACTGAGATACCGTTCCATTTTACTCCGCCGCTGCCGGGTCGAGTTCAAAGTGATAATAATACAGTAGGTAAGCGTACACTGAAGAATGCTTTACACACCACAGCAGAATGTAGGTCGCCGAAATCTGGGTCATCCTTTAGTTCGTCTTTCACCAGAAACCAAAATATTGTAAGCCTTCCACTTTGTTCATTGAAGTCTGTTGTTTAAACACTTCTACTGTAGCTGTTAGATTTAAATTAAGTGTCAATGTACTTTGTATAGGAAACAGACAGACATGTTCTGATGAAAATGACTAAGACTATGACAAGGCAACTAAGAAACTACAAAAAACTTTGCAATCTTCCTTTAGTACTTTCGAATGCTGGATACAACTGTGTTTTTATGTCTTTCGATATAAATAAAGAGACGAAATATGCTAAAAAGTTTTGTGTACTGAATAACATTTACATTGACTGGATGTGGACTTCAGCAACCATTGAGGCATAGTTTGCAATGTTGCCAAAAGGGTAAGAGTGTCACGTGACAACAGCGATGCCAAATAACGGCCATGCATGGATAGCCAATGTGCGCGTCATGTGTGTCTGCAACATTGCCAAATGTTTAAAGCTGTTTATACACATCCCTATAGCTTCAACATTTAATGAGTAATATTGCCCACTCTTCAACCTATCTCAATCTATCTAGATCAGTATTTAGTGTTCAGTAACAGACCTATAATTATTAGCATTAATTAATTTAATATTTTTCTCTAGCTTTTGTTTTTACAGGCTGTTGATGCTGATCCACTTACTCAGTGAGGGTAAGGCAGTTCCAGACTGAATGTTTCGTTACAACTAGAAATAACATATAGTAGATAGTTAATAGGTTGTGTTCGTAGCTCTAAGGTTAGATTCTCAGGACTTATTAGTAGATAGTCAAAAGTCACTGTTTGCATAAAACATCGATGCTATCCGACTCTTTTGTCAGACTCGATAGCATTGTCAGATGACCATGGCGGCTTATAAAGTACTAAACACTAGGGCCGTTACCTTTTACGACACTAGAACGTGGACACGGTGTTAAAGAATATATCAGCTGTATAACAGCTGTGTAACATACCAAAAGCAGCGGTTTTGCAGCGTCTAGGAGGGCGCCGACCTTGTAATTTAGATGCGACTCGCGCGCGAAATAAGGTCACGCTCATCGCTTGGCGCAGCTGTCATTGTCACTATTGATGCTTTTGCCAAGTCACCAAGAATTGTAATAAACTATCTACCAGGAGAAATTTATTTTGTTTATAAGAAGTCTTAGTAGACTAAGTAGAAGTCGCTTCAAGGAACCGTTTGAAAATATTTAGCATCTTCAACGTCTTGAGTGGATCATTTAAACAGCTTGTTGTAAGCTGCCATAAACAAGCAACGGTTTTACACAAAACAAATTGCCCCAAGATTAAATTATGAACTGTTTACTTGTCCTTGATTCTTTCAGGATGCTGACCTTGATGAATGTATGCAGTTCACGCGCGGATGGGGTCGCGCTCATTGCTTTTCAGAGAGACGTCGCTGCGGATGTATTTGAGCATGGTGGTCATGTTATATGATTGTAGTATTTCTTAATTGGTGTAACACTTAAACGACTGAATTGCGCAAATTCAGTTTTATCTTTAAAGTTTGTGAATTTGTTAAAAAACTTCTTGTTTTTCAATTGCGAGATTAATTTGACTAATTCTTCAGTAACCTAATTTAGTCTACGTTACTCATGAAACCGTTTACGGTTTACGTAATCTTCAATCTACTAAAGAATTATCTTTGTTTCATCATATTTTCCTCTTTCATCGTATGCACGACTCAAGTCTAAAAATAACAAGCCACAAAAACGTAGTCGTAAAGCGACTTTAAAGCTTAAGGGAGCATCTCAAGGCGCGTTTAAATAATAAAAAACGTTTTCCCAAAATTTCAGCGCACCGTTTCACGGCCACGCTTTCTCCCGACATCTGTTAGTGCGTACCCACACAATCGAGACTACGAAAGTGTACCTTATGCATTATACATGAGCGCGCTAGGGCTCGGCACCGGTTTTAATACCAAAACGCTCAATTGTTTTTATACTCGTGCTTAGAAAATGCACAGTCATCGACGAAGTGACAAATGCTGGATGGTTACCTTATGCAACAATGGATGTAGGCGTGCGCTACTGTCTGAGTTTTCATGAATAATAAACGTGATAGTGTTTGAACAATAGTGATGTTGTTAATAAAAAAACGTCTGAAAGTAACTAAAGTTACGATGAGAAGTCAATTCTCAGAAGGCAGTACTCGTATTCGACTCTGTTACTTCGATAGTGAGTGTAGTGGAAGTTAATAAAATGAAAGAGTGGACTGTATACAATTAGTTGTCTATTCGGTATAAATTAACAATGTTATCGAGACCGTTTTGTGCAAAGTCGTTGAAGAGAGTGCGTCAGGATCGTCTTCTTAGATGTTCGCTCGCGAACCGAACATTGCTCGTTCGTTCGCCGAACGCTCGCCGCTCCCTCCGGTCACGCCGCCCGCGGGCAATGTCCGTGAGTAGACAGACTCATTACTTTCTCGTGTAATTTCTAGCATCGTAGTGAGTTCAACATTTTCAGAGGTCATACCCTCGGTGTCCTAAAAACATTAGTGTCAATCTCTAACTGCCTGACTTCGCGTCAAAGACACCTCCGCCTCCACACACTCATTGTAATTACTTGTTTGTAAACACGTGTGCGCGTGTTGAAGTCTTGAAGTAGGCCCGTGTCAAGGGCCCGCTTTGCATATTTTTGTTTGGGTGCCAGAGTTTTGCATTCGCATTTACATTTTGGCGCGGGGTGTGAGATACGTCGTCGACCAAGGGTACTGACTCGTGAAGTTTTTAAGGTCCCGCGAACCGAGTCGCGTTTTGTTTTTTGTAGTTTGATAGAAAAATTGTCGTTGTGGCTAACAGTTTGTTAGCATATTGTGATAAAACAATAATATAAATATGTAGAGTTGAAGTTATTTGAATTGGACATACACCAATAGTTATGAAACTGATGAAGATGTTCAACATCTTCATCAGTTTCTTCACTATTGGTGTATCACATCACCTTTTTAGGACAGTGTTTACTGTTAGTTGCTATGACATGCCTATACTGTTACATAGTTGTTTTGTTTTCCGTGAAAGTAAAGTACTCTAGCTCTACCATGAGTAGGTACTAGTTTTCAAATTAATGTTTCGTACCTACCTATTCTATAAAGCAAAAGGTTTTGTAAGTTTTATCAAAACATTTTCTTCGCACAAATTCATTTCCCAAACGTTGCCTTTATCCAGTGGAGGGCAGCCTATGGGGCAGGAAATGTTCTTGACAATACTAAACCACTGATTTCCATTAACGAAACAATGTTAGTGACTAGGTGACTGCCAAATTCTCTATAATTTGCACTCTCTATCCCAATTTATAGAAAACACAAAAGACACTAAAAGGCTATTCAGGAAGACAGTGGTAGAACAGAGACAGCATAAAAAAAGTTCTCAAAGTACTTCCCTCTCTGTTGCGCTTACAAGCCAGCCCAAAGCTCGAACTATTCCCAAACATCCCTTCACTTCCCTTTAATAAACCAGTCATATAGCAGTATTTATCTGGCGGGGGTGCACTAGATGCACTGGGTGGAGGGGGAGGGGGAGGTTAATGAACCTGGATGCACGTCTGCGGACATTCCGCAATAATATTAGTTCAGGCCAAATTAAAGCCGCCATTGGTGTAGCGAATCCCAAATTTTGGAGTTTGACTGGGCTTGTTTGGGCTGTATTGTAAATAAGGGGTGTTTTTGGATCCTTGCCTTGAAATACGAAGCGAAATGTTTAGTATTTGCGGGTAAAGATGGTAATTAGCTTTGTTAAAGGAACAGTTAATTGGAACTAACAAGTCTTACAACAAATAGTTGTAAGAACTCTAACAAATGAACTAAATAGGTTTCTTGTACGCTGAAGTTCAGCATAATTCGAATAAATAATGCTCTATCAGGTACAAGCACAAGTACAAGCAATTTAAAAGCAGTCCCTCAGCGATGAGGATCGCGACCACGTATACTCGTAGTGCTCCTCCATAGACTCCGGTTATAAGCTGTGTGGACTGCATGATGTATAGGCACTTCTACCCATCTTCTTCCTCACCGCGTCTGACCATCTTGTCATCATCATCATCAAGAGCCCTTTACAGTTCACTGCTGGACATAGTCCAGCCTCCTCCACTATAGTGGAGCGTCATCATCATTTTAAAAATAGTTGTCTCTTAACTATTTATTTATCCAACCTATTTTACTTTCAGGAATTTTTTTCTGTCTTTTTTATTTTTCCAATTTTCTGTAAGCTCCGATTACTCGTGCACGCTTTTATTGGTAGGAATTAAGACCATCTCGAAAGCAAACATTTGTCTCGCAAGGAAATCCAATAGACATAAAACCAAGTCAATAAAATCTCTCCTAAATTTCAATATCGCCTATAAATGAGTCTAATGGAAAAAAGGAAAAATTGCAACGGATTGCTGCGCGGTACACAAATTGAGTATTGTGTGTGAAAGCGAAATAAGTAGTAACGTTTTGCAAATGGTTTGCTTCAGTTATCAAAGGATCCATCGGATACAGAAGGAATGCTCATGCTTATTACCTGAGAGTCCAGGACTAGTAAATTTTCTCTACACACCATTGGGTTCGACTGAACATAATTGCAGTTCGAAAGTTGCAGAGGAGGACATACTTAGGTGGGTCTATTACATTTGATCAGATTTTAGTGAGATTACTCTTAGGGTAGACGAAAATGCTGGATACATTATTTGCTGGCTGGAGCTATGTTTTTCCTTTGAGCAAGTAATGAGCTAGCATTTTTATTTGACAGTCTCTAGATTGTATGATCATAATAATGTCATATTAATTTCGTCGCTAAATGTTCAATACCCTTTTGTTACAGCTAATACAGGGTGCCCAACATCCGAACCCCGTAGCCATGCCGTGGAGTCGCGGGCGGAATGCTAATGGCCGTTAATCAGACGTGGATATATCAGCCGACTGCTGGTCAGTTTCACTTAAAACACCTGTACACCAGGACGCTGCTAATCTGAGCTGGTAAACGTCACTTTGCTGCTGTTAGCTTTAAGTAACATTGAAGATGTTGTTCAGAAGTTCAGATACTTGAAAAGTTATTCGTGACTTTCGATCATAAATACAGATTTATGCTACGGATATTGTATAAGTAGAGATTACCACAATCATTGCCGTGCCCTGAGCGTGTAGTTTGTTTGCACCTAGACTTTGGAAGGTAATGTAGAGTCGCTTGTAAAATTGCTCTTTAGTCATTTGCCTAGCCTAAAAAAAAAATTATGAATGTAAATTTTATGCACAACTGTGTTGACGCATACTATAAAAGGTGTCTTTCCACTGTAGACAAGTATTTAGTATTTTTATGTCAAAATTAACTTTCAGTACAATTCTAATACCAGGATAGAGCATAGCTATTGTTAATTGTATGCTCATCATGATAATGCTCTTACGCAGGTGGTAAAACCTACGGCTATAACTCACTCAGGTACTTTTATATTGAAAGCTCATTGATGCAATAAGGAGAATACCAAAAACTGGCTGTATCGGGACGTACAATGCGCGCGCGGCGACGTTTGAATGGGCGCCCGTTGGGAAATTTGCTCGCTGGCTGCGCCCGCGCTGGTGCGTTTTGTCAGTGCTGTCTTCGCGGTACTGGTTAATCAGCATTCAACTGTACCGCCTTTGACGAGTAATTGCTGGGATTGAAATGTTACGGCTTTAAATGGTGGATGTGGGGTTTATTTTGACGCTGGTGTGCTTTTTTAAAAGAATCTTTCTATGATGATTAATGTATCGACTTGGCATTAAATCATTAGTAGCGATTGCTATTTGTCATGTTGACGAAGTAGTTTGCATAATTATCCCTTTAAAATGTTTATTATTGAGTATTTCTTCGCGAGTGTAATTCAATTGTTTTGATAGAACACGACCAAAAAAGTAAACGGAGCCAAAACGAACGGAACGAAATGTAGGATTTCGTTGTACGAGCAAAAACTCGAATACGCCCGTAGCAATTAAGACGAAAATAATATCGAGAAGTCGGAGACGAACAATAACGAAGCTAACCATTAAAATAAGAGCGGAATAATAAATGAAGCTGAAATTAAAAAAACGAAGCCGTCGCGACGGATGCATAGAAATATGGCGGTGGTACGGGGACCAATCAAAATTCTTCGTCAATTAAGTGAGTGGAGATCGCAGCAAAAGGAAAATTGAAGGAAAAACTCAGGGTGGCTTTGGACGTAGAGGCGGGAAGCGCCGCGTCGGCAGTATCGATACTGAATGGGTGTAATAAAACCTTGAATTCAGTTTTTGGTTCGTGGCCAACATGCTGTGAATGTTGCTAGATAGCTATTTCGGAAAAGATCTTTTTATCTTTAGAAATTAAATTAATATTTAGTTTACGTTGGTAGTTTTATAAGGTTACTCTTGAATTATTATCTTAATCTCTACTTATAAATAGCTGCATAAAAATATCTAAGACCACTAATATCTAATTATTGTTTATGTTTCGGAGTATTTTGTGTCTTTAAATACTACGAGCTAAAGTATATTTAGCTAAAATAAAAGTTTGTCCAATCAATCGATATCGACATCGGCGATAGAGCCGTCCCCGCATTATCGTCCCCAGGCTTCTCCTAGATATGAAAGCTATGGAAATAAAGTTTGTTCGGCCCGCATTGTGCCGTCTCGTCGTAAATGGATTTTATCACTATATAAATATCCCCCTTTTTACTTTTCACTGTATAAACATCCTTTTACAGCGTTGAAGCGTTATGGCACGTAACGACGGGTATGATGGGATATCGGCTCAAAGTGGGTAGGTATAGTGGCACGATAGGTTTGAACACAAAGCTAATTTGGATTTTATGGCTGTTGTGATTTTTTACACTGATCTTAGATATTATTGCCCTAGAGCAGATGTAGGTTTGTATTGATGTTGGACGTGTATGTACGGTAGCTTTAAAATAATTATACTTTTATTAGCCAAATAGAAAGATACTCAATCTGAAGAACAATCTCGTAGCAGAGATACTTACGCTTAGTTTAACGTCCATTGATACATGAGTTTCATATTATGAGATTATTTAAATGCCATAACTTATTCAAATTACAAAATGTTTCAATATTAATAGATACAGACACAATAACAGCAGTGATTGTTAAAGAAGCTACTACTAACTTTGCAATCTAAAACAATAGCAAACTAAAATGCCACAAAATCAGAACGAACACTTCTCAAAGCGAACGACTACAAAAGCTTTCCAAAAGCCCAAGCAATCAAATTAAATGATGAATTTGTTCAAACGTGCGTCCAACCCCCAAACCATTGGTCAGATTACTAACTAAAAGGTCTACGACACCGCCGTCCGTCTTGCTGGACCCATCCATTTTACAACTACGACCGAAGGATGCTCGGGAAATTATGCGCAAAATGCCCCACGGTTCATTTGCCCCGGACGCATCTTTGATACCCCATTGACCCTCCCGAATCGCGTATTAATAAGACGGAGGGTCCAAAACTGTCCCTCCAAAACCGTAACAAAAGCAATGTTTACGAGCGTTAAAATCTTCAGCGCACGTAACTTAACTTAACCCTTCGCCTGCCGCACAGAACTCGCACCGCGGCCGCACCGTGACCTAACCACCTTACGTATTTAGGCTGCAGCGTTGCACAGGTCTAACAACCTCGTACTAAAACAGAATATCGATTACTTTCGCTACTATAACGTAATCCCCCGCCCACTTTTCGTTTTTTTAGCTCAGGATAATAATATAGTGGTCTCTGTCTAGCGCGTGGCCGTCCCGGGCGTCGCGGCGGTCCCCAGGGCCGGCCCCGCGCCCCGCGCCACCCCCGCCGTATGTAAATGATCGTCTCCGACGCTCTGTGTGCGGACGTCGCTCGCACACTAGAACCCGCGAGGTTTGCTGGCTTTTGTCCTATTTTAAATACGAATTTCGAATTTGACGCGGTGACGTCCTAGAGATGGCCTGTCGTTTTTCCGTATCTCGACTACGCTGCAGTTGGAGTTGCGGCAGCCGTGATACGCTAGACATGCAAATGCTACGTCTAACTGATGACAAAGATAACAAAGCGAGGGCAGTTTGAGCAAAAACGTCGGTCGCGTGACGTTTGGTCACGAGAACTTGTGGCATTCATTGCAATTGTTACTTTGCTCGCGGCGTTTTAGGGTTGAAAGTGGTTAAATGTTAGTTTGGCGGTTGATACGTTTACGGGATGGTAGTGACGTCACGTATACGTCGAAAATGACACTTTTACGAGCAATAATTTACATTATTTCGGTGTTAAGCGTCGCGTGCCAGCCGATTGATTTTATGTCAGTCGCTTCTCCTATTTGCGTTTGTAAATCGAATCACTCGGTACACGGAGGAGTTATTTTGTAATGGTCGTTTCGCGTGCCGAGTTTTTCGACTGTTGTTATTTTTTGGCCGCGACTCCGTCTCATTCACTAGGGGGCTCGTTTCGGTTATAGTTACTGATACTACTGATAAGGCGCCGAGCTGTTTGCTCGATAGCTTTTTTTCTGTACGAAGGTATTCATACAGTCGTGGAAGGTTTTATTTATCGATGCTAAGATCTGTTTGTTCGGCCTTGCAAATTCGCGATGTGTTGTAGCGATATACGATGACAGACCTTAGTGTCTTTTTGAAAGATGTACTCGTATTTGTTAACCCTACCAATATTCAGAACAATTGAAGAGCAATGCGCTGCCAGGCAACATTCGTTGTTAGGTACACTGTGTGTTTTCAAGATCAACTTTAGAATTTAAATGCATCGTACACAATAACTACAATAAGCTTAAACTGTTTATGATTTAACTTTTTGACCTACATTTTCGTTAAGCTTTTGTTCCTGTGCCCATAGACATGCACGTCTGAACAAATCATATTCATGCAAGCTCTACATTCACATGTTTCTACGTTCATATAATTTCCGAAAACTCTTCATGATGTAATTTTTTACATTTTTCATATCCAGGTGTAGAAGCTTAAATCCTCTGCAAAAAATACTGTATGTCTACTGTTTGTATATCTGCAGGCAGTAGCCATTTACTTATATGACTTTAATGAGACAGGTAAATTAAAAAAATATTTGTCGTAGATTTAAGCCAACTACTTTATAAATCACTAGCGGCCGCCCGCGACTTCGTACGCGTGGATCCCGTTTTGCCCCCTTCATCTATCTTACGCGGTTTAGATTTTTCATTCAAAAGGATTTTCCCGCTAATTCCCGTTCCCGTTCGAATTTCGGGAATTCCTTTTTTAGTGCATCTCTACCGTACCTAAGCTACGTCCCTTCCAAATTTTAAGTTTAACCGTTTAGGCTGTGCGTTGATATGTCAGTCAGTCAGTCAGTTTCTCCTTTTATATATTTAGATATCCTTTTATATGTATATTATTATGTATGATCGAAGGCGTAAACTACATAGATTACCTATCTTTAAGCTAAAGCTTGTGACTAGGTTGAGTCCTAAGTACTCGTAGATGACAAGCCATCTGATAATAAGGCTGGCTACTTTAACAACTTGTTTACCACTTGTTGGTGGTGGATCGTGGTTGAAACCATCACATACTGTTAGTAGAGTTAGAACTACTATCCACTATCTAGCTATATTTTACTACTAGCGGCGGCCCGCGACTTCGTACGCGTGGATCCCGTTTTACGCCCTTAACTCCACCTAGTTTCGTAAAATCCTTTCTTAGTGGATGCCTACGTCATAACATCTGCTTGCATGCCAAATTTCGGCCCGATCCGTCCAGTGGTTTGGGCTGTGCGTTAGATAACTATAGATGTCAGTCAGTCAGTCAGTCACCTTTGATTTTTATATAATAGATTTAAGATTTGTACCTTTGACTTTGCTTACCTTTTCCCATCCATTTTAGACTGAAGCCCTCGACCTCGAATGTGTCATTGATATTTTTAATGGCCCCCGATACTAAGTTCTTCGTACTGGCAGCGATAAGGGCGTGAACACACGCGCGCCAATTAAGATCTTCATTAGGTCTTCCGCGAACGAGCCTGCGAGCAAAACAAATGGACGATTAGAGAGAGAACGAAAAATTTTAGCGCCTTATGCTTTTAGGCACTATAGGTACGTATCTTTATTTCTACTCGTTAATTGATAAATTATATAGCTATTGCAAACATAAGATCTCAAAAATGATGTCAGTTCTACACTGAGTTTAGGGAATCAGAGGTCAAAGACTTATAATGAAACCTATAATCACCAAAACTTTTAAGAAGGTGTAAATCCAAATTTCAGATTGTAGGACTTCATTATCATTTATTCGAAAGTTGCTGAAAAAGTCAATCTTGCTTCTTAGGTACCAACATAGAAATATTGAAGCAATATTATAGACTTTTTCTAAATAAATAAGCATCTTTTTTAAGAATAAATAAAAAATTCAATAATATGAGAACTTAGCAAGTTCGAGAGAAAGCCACAGCCACCGGTGGCTCTCTAAAGTACACATAAAATTAAAGAAGAGCAAGTAAGAGGCTGGAGTTTCAACTTCAACTTTTCTAAATGAAGTTGTACATGAACAAAACGGCGTGCAATCGGATTAGTGCAGTAATAGAGGCGCTGGCGCAGCGGCCGTCGCGTCGGCGCGAGTTAGGAACTTGGCTGATATGATGATATGCATGCTCGCTATACATCGTGGAGTACGCTCGCTTACAATAACCTTTGGAAAATAAGTCGCTCATGTTGAAACGATAGTTAATCGAATAATTATTTATCTACTCGTATGTCAGGAACATCAGGTGAATATTAAAAACAAGAAATAAAAACAACACGACCGTTCACAGCGTTACCAAAGTTGAATCAATTTATTTGTGAAAATGTAGGTAAAATTATTGTCGCCGACAACAATCTGGCTTAATTGGCACTGACTTTGTGTTCCTCAGCAGGCTAGTAAGCTACGAAATGTAGTACGTATAATTTATTTATTATGTATTTCACAAGAAAATATTATAAAAGTTATACATACACCCCCTTAGCCTTATGTGTACTAATTTATATTTTCTTGTTTTTCAGGACGTGTGGAACTAAATTGAAAAATCTATTCCGAGCGATACCACTTCTGTGCACGAGTATACGCGCATTGGCTGATTTATCATATTCCAGAGCAGGTTGGAGCGACAATTGTAATGTAAAAGCTCCGCCGTGCATGCAGCCGCCCAAACACCGACGACTCTTGTTTGAACTTGCTCTGGGCGTTAGATTTCTATGACGAGTCAGCATTTGGGAACTGCTGGAGTCTCTTGGGCCAATGATTGTCTAGATTTAAACTGGTCGACGCACAGTTCAACCATCCTATGGAAAACTTTAAGTTAAGTGATGAGTCGAACGAATATGCAATGGAATGCACTCTTACGCCCGTATTGACAAACGATGCTTGCTTAAGTGAAGCAGCAAATCGACAGCACAGCGTTGAATAGAGCTTTGTGATTGGTGTGTGTGATTGGTTCGTGTGTCACCCTGTGCGTCCACGCGCACTGTGAGACCTCATAGTAATGTTTATGAATACGGGCGTTAGATCGAGCTTTAGATAGAGATAAGGTAAGCTTCGGATATTAGTCAGTAAATTATATTGCACTACAAAGTTTTAGGCTGGGTTACACTATCTTACTTTAACTTTGACAAACATAAAAAATCTGTCAAACTCCATACAAAAAGTACCGGTTAACATTATAGTTACCGTTAGAGATAGGTGGTGCAACTAAGCCTTAGACTTCTTTCTTATTGAAATCACATTAATCACTGTCAAGTCGACTCCATCTAATCAGTGTGTGACGAAATTAATTGAATTGAATTTGTCAAATTAAAACCCGAGTATATTTGTCGGGAATCCGAAATAACATCATCGGACGAGGAATCCTGTCAAGCTCAGGCCGCGTCACAAGAAACATTAACGACGAATGCCATTTTTTGTCGCAAAAACTTGACTGAAGTTGACTTGCCACAGACTATGAATTGTTTAGACGCAGATGGGTGGGTGTGTCCTGGGAATCCGTTTAGTGTTTAGTCTCTTAAAATCTGTAACCAAAGGTTTGGCAAAATCGTAAATATCTGTATCACACTAAGCTCGTTGATGTCTTTTTACGTCTCTATATTTACATGCAAATTAACACCGGGTCTTAGCAACTGTATTGATAGGCTAGGTTGTAGGTAATAGATACTATAAGTACACCCTTATCTTGACAGGATACTACTTTTAAAAATAATATTACAGATATATGTATCTAGAAGTAGTAGATGTATCAAGAAGACTGTGTGATCTCATGATTATGTTTTACGCGTTACTTTTAGTAAATAAATTAAAATCTATTTTTTCTTCTTCTAGTGGACTGAAAGGCAGACTTAAAAGTTCGACTTACATGGCTGATAAGGAGGTCAAGAACCACCAAAATAATCGTATCAGAAAATCAGGTACGAGTATTTCGTTAATGAAATAACTTTCATAAAAGCGCCATCTACGGCTATATGGTCTGTGGCTGCTGAAAAATCCTTTAAATTTCCTCCTCCCTTAACAGGCGCGTCGTACGTGCCGTTTGTCAGGTGCCTTGTACAACAAAAATAGACTGTATCCCCAGTCGTAGGAGCTGCCGAGCGATTGAGGACCTTAAGGTTAAGACATACGGCCGCGGCGCGCGAAGACGGTGGCAGTATCGGAAGCAACAATGATGTACCTGGGCCAGTCAGATTGCAGTTTTTTTCACGAGGCTCCTGCCTGATGGTCGAGTGGAGTTACGCAAATTATGGATGCGGCGTCCTGATTAATAATTAATAAATCATACAAGACTCTTAATTTCCTATTCGGAAATACACTACATTGATATACATTGTAGATATGCAACGGTAGAGTGATTTATCATTAATCAAAATCAATAATAATTACAAATCCTACATATTCAAAATTAAACATAATTAATATCACTATTTCAGTTCCATTGTAAGGAAACAACGTTTTTTTTAGAGTTAGATTTGCTTGAGGAAGTAAGTACAAGATGTTTCGTCATATCCTACATCATAGAATATTTACATATTTACATACTAGTACAGCATAGAATTACCAGTTCAAGGTGACATTATTACTATATGTATTATATGCACAGCGAAATCTATTTACAGGAGTAGGTACTAACAATCATTATGTAACACCTGTGCATTTTCATAACATTTGGGAAAGATTCAGACGATTTTATCGTTTGTATTAGCTATTTAGCTGGCGGTATAGGCACTAAGCCTTAGTAAATTACGTAATTTAATCGGCAACCAACAACATAATCATTAATAGTCATAAACAGTGGGTGTGTGGCATGGCTTGATCAGTCAGACAGTCTTCAGCCGGGCTAGGATGCACGCAGTGATCAAATCTTATAGATTATTTTAGACGACAAATGTTTGGGCTTATTGCCTAAAATCGATAAAATGACGCGATAAAAGCTTATCGCGGTGCGCATCCTTGGCCTACAGGTGTTCTCGTAGCCTAAGTTCGTAGCACTGAAGCCCTTCTTTTTGGACAAGTAACTATGTATGTTTTTTTTTTTTTTTTTTTTTAATGTGATAGGAGGCAAACGAGCAAACGGATCGCCCATGTTGATTCAAACACCAAATTATATTGAAAAATGTTAACATTTTAAATTCTGCGGGATTTAAAAATCAGCATTTTATGTTTCAGAGCCTTAAGAAGCCGCATCCAGCCGTGCTCCGCTCGCGGGCAGACAATGAGCAGCCCACACCGCGTCACTCCGTACCTTTTCGCCTTATTTCACTAGCCTTCCTTTTGTTTCGAGGGCACTTCTTTATTTTGTTGTGCGATCTTATTATTTCGCTACCGTTGGCCGCTTGCGCAGCTTTTTGCTTGCATTGTGCCCATACAGTAGCATTCGGAATGAACCGAGGTATTGTGTATTTGAGGCTTCTTTTTGCCACATCAAGTTTTTATGGCCAGTTCATGATGTAACGTAACTGTGATATCGATGCAGAGACTGGAATTGTTGTAATTAAATTGTTGGGAGTTCTTAAAGTTTTGAAATATTCCTGCTCTATTGTCATTTATTGAAGTTCTTCGAATGACTTCTCAGAATTTAGTGACAGGTTAAACTTTTTTTTAAATACCAAAGCGTAATCTATATATATAAAAGAAAGTCGTGTTAGTTACTCCACTAATAACTCAAGAACGGCTGAACGGATTTAGCTGAAAATTGTCAGGGAGGTAGTTTCGAGCCAGGAGAAGGACATAGGATACTTTTTATCCCGTTCGACAGCATTCCCGTGTGACTTGACATGAAACGTCAGTCACTATAAAACGTGGTATAACAAAAAAGAATCAGACTTGGAATAACAAACCACGCGGGCGAAGCCGCGGGCGGAAAGCTAGTTTGGTATAAAAATAAAGCACCTGCTTAGCAAAGTGTGAAATTATGTACTTGTAATCATCATATATTTTATCTAATTCAATTTTAAATTATTGTCTTAACTAGCTATTGTTACATCATTTGATCTATGGACGTAATTTGATAAGGACAGGGGCATCACATATAAGTTATTGGCACAAAAATATATTTTTTAACCAAAATCAACGCCAATGAACCTCGAAGCCCATGAATGGGCAAAACCCCACTTAATCTCACAAAAAGCTGATGCTCACTTAATCACGGCTACCGTTAACACCCTGCCTTATTAACAGCGCGCCGGGCATTCCTTAGATTACCGCAACATCGCCGGCTAAAAGCAACTCTGTGTTCGGCGCCTGCGCATGTTACGTTTAATTAGAGGCTCACACCCGCCTAAAAAGGAGTGGGGGTAAGTAGATGGCGTGTAGTTCTTTGTTCGGACGTGTTTCAGAGTAAGACGTTACAGATTTTAGCCAATTAGTGCTTGTAAAGGAGTAAGCTGGTGATAAGTTAAAGGTACAGGGAAAAGCATTTGCGGTTCAAGATTATCATGGATCACGAATGGGCGGAATCAGCTTCTGCATCTTTTCTTTATGGAAGTTCAGTTGGTTGATAGTTATGTATTTGAAAGTTGCTGGAAAAGGTCTCCTATGAGGATTTGGTTTAAAATAACTATTTTGAAGCTAATTCCTCAAGTATAAATTCTAGTCGTTGTAGCGCTTACCTCGATAAGTTACCTAGTATCATGGATTTCAATCATTTTGAAACCTATCATTTATTAATTTCGTTTAATTTTGCTTTAATTTTTTGCTACAAGATCTACTTCTTATAAAAATATAGAGTCCCAAATGAACAGTTAATTCAAACAAATCTCCGAACTGCCAATTGCATAACCGAAGTAACGATCAGATAACATTCAGCCAATTTAAGTTCCATCGGGTTTCCTCATTTCGGAGGGTCCAGTTTGAACAATAAGGGAGCAAAAAGCGGAGACAATGTCTGTTTTTTAAGAACAATCGCCCTCGAGTTAGGAATTTATTGAGCTGTGGCGAAAATAAATGGAATAAATAAATGAAGCACATGTAGCCACGAACCAGTCTGAGCAGCCGGATTGATCTGAGACGTCAGCTGTCCGCACGACTGGTGGAAGGTAGGCTGTTGGGAAATATATTTGCCAGACGACATTTTTATGATATTTTTTACTCGTATTATTTAACAATAGACGCTATTTCTACTCGTCTTTATGTTTATTGTTTTATGTAAGTAATCAATTAAACACCGACAAAAGTGGGAAAATCAAAGTAATCTTTAGATGATTCGTAAGACGTAGGATGACGACGGCTCTACCACAGCTCTACTCTGAATGCAGCAAGATGTTTGAACATGAAATAGGTAACTTAAACACAGAACTAACAAATTACATACACATAGGTAAACCTGTGTTCTGTAAGTATATTGTGTAAGGGAGTAACAAATATCAATCCATACTTTTACTCTTACTAAAATGGATTGATGACCAACAAATTAAAATACTACAATTTTAAATCTCTATGCCGATATAAATATTAAACTTGTACTTTGACTGCTACTTCAGCATTCAGCGGTTTACCATCGAGGAAAGTTAAGCAAGTCTTGTAATACCTACTGCCCCGTGAATTCCATAAAGTATAAAATATTAAAGGTCCTATCCCTAGCTCCTAGGAGGTCTGCGTTAATAAATAATTCATAGCCTTGAAATCATAAGTCGTTACAATGTTTTACCATGATTTGTAAATGTACGATCCTGAACTAAATGTATGGGAATAACAAATGATGGTGGATGAAGACACTTATGTTTATCATTTGGAATTTGTAGTTGCGTTCTTTATTGAGGGAGGGATGACGTATGTTTTTTAGACAATAGTAGAGACATTAATCACTGTGAAGCTACATTAGAATTACATGGTCCTCTCGAAATGATCGTTTAATTTATTATGTTTGTGATTTTCATGAAAAGCTATTTTTTGTAAAGACTGGAACAATTATTTTGATAAATAAAACCTCACTGAGTTTCAGGCTTATGTTGTAAAAAAGGGATTGATAGAATATAATAAGTTATATTTTAGTTTTAATTACAAAACACGTGCAATTAAAACTAAAATTGAACTAATTATCTATGTAAACGATCATCAAATTATACTTGTAAGAAAGGGTTCTTAACCTCTTCACTGCTGCAAGCTGAATTGCCCGCATTCTTCACCTAATCGTCCCCAGTCGGACATCCCGGTTGACCCGCCAATGGGCCCGGTGGCCGATCGGCCTGATTGGGTCGAGCATCTAATGACCGCTGGGCAGGTCGCTTCCGGGGGCAAAGGGGTAGGTAATAGCTGGTCTTGGAATTTATTCGGCATTTAGTTCTATTGACATGACATATCGGATTTCAACGTGTAAAACATGATTGCTTCACGGCCTGTACTCTAAGAAATGAGTGTGTTGAGGGAACTCATGGACATATTAACAGGTCTTTAAGTAACTAAGCTTTACTTACTTAAATAGTTATTATGTCTTTAAGTAACTAAAGCTCTCTAGCATAACTAATATAATACTTGTGTTTGGAGTGTATTCACTACAATATTCTAATGGACTGCAGTTCAACGTCGACCCCATCGGGCTATTGTCGTATTTTGATGTTAAATTATTGTACCTACGATCGATATTAACTACCTTTAGGCTTTTACCTCACACGCCGTCTCAAACCAATAACCCAGTCTGATCGGGCCAATTAAGCCTCGATCTGTCGCAACGACTGGTCTTCGTCCAAATTGGCACCCATTCGAGTGTTAAGGGTCCGCCACGCCTATGAAAGGTCACTACGTAATTAAGAGTCCCCGTCGCCGTGATTGGGCGGCGCCTTTAGGCTTCAAAGGACAGACGGGTGTCAGTTGTCAAATGGAATATTTTAACGCGTTTGATGTGGACCTTTTTCGACGATTTTCCTGTAGTGTTGTGATTGAGTTGACGGTTTTTCATCTATTTTGGGGAAACATATTGAATGTGCATCGGCGCTTCACATGAAAGGCTATCGATCCTGTACAGCAGGTTTATTTACCGAGTTTACATTAAAAAACATTGTTTTACCTGAACTACCTACATACCTATTTTTAGTTTGTTTAACAACATCAGTAAGTAAGTAGTTGGAGGATAAAGGGTTAAAAATAAAGAAAAGTTATCTTTGATTTACTACTTGTCTTCTTTAACTTTGTTTCTAAATTGAATGTGAACCAAATTAAAATTACTGAAAAATACTGATGTTACTGGAAAACCTTGGAGGAGGCCTTTGTCCAGCAGTGGACGTTATTTGGCTGAAACGAACGAACGAACTGATGTTATCTTGGCAAGAGTGATAGTTAAAATTTAGGCAAATATTAATAAGAGGACTCTATTTTTTCAAACATGGAGGTAGTTTGACGTAAGTGCTAAGTAATTATGAAAAGTGATAACCCCTTTCGCTATTACCTACCTACACTTAACATTAATGTTTCATTGTTCTATTCAGATAGGTAGCTACATCCAAGACTCGAAGCAGCTTAAGACCTGATCCTTAAATCTCATAAACCCCTATTACACAATAACCACCCTATCTCCGTCTTCAGGCGTAAATGGGGAATCATTTGGAAGGTTTCGACTGTTGCGTCTCGGGTGTAAACAACCCTTTAAAATAGTGCGCCATTAGCAAGACGGGGGTGGGGGGAGGAGGGGCACGGCACGGCTAAATATCTTTTAGTATCTGCAAAATGTCTAATTTAGTAGCGAGGCTTTGATGTTGCGACTAGGAGTGCAATGGAGTCGTTGAGATGTGAAATGTTTTTTGACATTCTCGTGCCTTAATATTATAATAGCAGGGAAGCGCTGGACGCAGGCCGCTACCAATCGATCAACATGGAAAGCATTGGGGGAGGCCTATGTTCAGCAGTGGACGTCCTGTGGCTGAAATGATGATGATGATGATGAATATTATAATAGCATAGGTCTTTTTACGATTTGTAATTCTTAATGTACCTATATCAATCAGTATTGATTTACATTAGGAAAAACAAGGGTCGTATGTATGTAATTGAATAAACTCAAAAAGATAACTATATCTTTTTGGGTTTTATTGATTACCTACATAATTAGATTCCAAAACTACTGAAAACATTTTTTTAAATATTATCTACTGTGAAGGAAAACCCTGAAACCAAAATTTGTTGGTTTGGTCTGTGTTAAAATCATAGACCGTAATGGTAGCAACTTTAGAATAATAAAGCCTAGATAGGTAGATATTAAGCGTAAGAAAAGTGAAGCAATAATACCGAATGGGCCTCACTACTGACTGATACGTCACATCAAATAAAAAAGTTCGATGATTTTTTTATTAATTATAATAAATAATAAGACATTTTTTAAATAATACAATTTTAAAATGATAAAACTCACATTTTCCGGAAAATCACCTTTTTTGTAAATTTTTCACAATGTCATGACAGTGGATGACAAGATTTTTGCCTCACTTTAGACAAATCACTTGTATGGAGACTATCCATCTAAGCTTTATTAATTTAGGGTAGTAACGTTAAACATGAATGCATTTTACATTGAAAACCATTTTTAAATCAATAGAAATGTAACTACAAAGAGCCGACTACGGTCGTAGTTCGTAGGGTCTTCGTAGTCGTAGTAACATAAACGTTAAAATGATAATCATAAAATTCTTGACTTTAAATAAAACGCAGCACGCAGTCGACTCCATCGCCCCCGTGTTCCCTCGGCAGAACGGAGCCGTCCCAAGAGACGGACCTCTCGTTTACTTATCCATCGCTATCTGATCATCGCCGACAGGATTTCACTGCGTGAGCCCAACGCACACATGTACGAGCGGCTGAATGAGAAGGTTTGTCTGGTTTCAAATTCGCTTCCTGAAAAGGTCACGAAAACTAACCAAAACATTTGAGGAAAGGTTTGTTTTGTAGGTAAGTAATATAAGAAATTTGAGTAGGTAAATGGCATTCAATAAAATCCTAATAAATCTCCGAGCTTTTTAGTTTTCTTCAAGTTATAGGACTGAAAAAAGCTGATCATTATTTTAAATGCTTAAAACAAATGCTATAATGGGGGCGTTTGGCCGAAAATAGAATTTGTTATACTTAAATTGTTAGCAAAATTGCGATCGTCATGGCAACCGCCAAAAACTTTAGCATTTTTTCGGCGAGGAAACGTTTGCTAACTTCAAAAGTGACGTTTTTTTACCTACATTTTTTGGAAGTAGTAGCACCTACCACTGAAAGGACGTCAGCCTAGCGCTAACAATGCTATTTTCAGCCAAACGCCCCCAATGTTTACGATACAGATTTCAACTGGATAGTTTTCACTGCAAATCGATGCGCAGGTACCTTAATTTATGAGCTATCATTTTATAAATTAATTCTAGATTACTCAATAATATTTGAGGTTTCAAGTTTTGTCATAAAATCCAATTAAATTGTTTTATTACTAAAAAAAGTAGGTAGTACAAAATGCTATTCCCATTTCAAATCACAGTCGCATTTTCTTTTCTTTCTTATAAATGTTGGCATTACTGTTACGGATATTGGCACTATTGGACGACGCTAACCCATTTCAAGTCACAGTAGCGTTTTCCTTTCTTTCTTAATGTTGGCATTATTGTTACGAATATTGGCACTATTGGACGACACTAACTCATTTCAAATCACAATCGCATTATCCTTTCTTTCTTATAATAATATGTTGGCATTACTGTTACGAACATTGGCACTATTGGACGATGCTAACCCATTTCAAATCACAATCGCATTTTCCTTTCTTTCTTATAATGTTGGCATTACTGTTACGAATATTGGCACTATTGGACGACGCTAACCCATTTCAAATCACAGTCGCATTTTCCTTTCTTTCTTTTGTTGGCATTACTGTTACGAATATTGGCACTATTGGACGACGCTAACCCAGACCATAGACCAAAAATAACTACTACGTTATTATTATTTTTAACCGACTTCAAAAAAAGGAGGAGGTTATCAATTCGTGTGTACTATGTTCTTTTTTTAATATTTAGGTTATTCAATCAAGTTCAGAGGGACAGCCCATACTAAAAAGAAGCATTTTAAATGCTAAAAACAAGACGGTGTCAACCGTGCATGTTTGTTTCTGTTTTGAAAATATTGAATCACGATTATTTATGTTATTTTCTTATTATTTATCTGTCCCGATTACATGAACCCGTGTAACATATTTCGTCGCGCGACTGTCTTCATTGTTTCTCCATGTATCCTGACAAATGGTCGCGCTGTCAGTGCGGCATTACGCTAAGCGCGAGGACAATGTTCATTCAATTTACAAGGACTGTACACCCGAATGATATTATGAATGGTGAGATTGTACGATATAGGTTTATCTTTGGCCTGTAAGTAACTGAAGATTGATATGTTCATATAATTTGTTTTAATGTAATCGCCAGCAACATTGATTTAAAATCATAAAAAAGTGGCACCGAATCGCAAGATTTCCATGACTAAGTTTACCCAGAGATAGACAATTTAATACGGATGTCTCAAAAGCTTTATGTGATAGAGATTGGTCCTATAGGAAATCTTTTGTATTTTTAAGTTATGGCTTTATAGTCTTTTTCACCTAAGATGATCCGTATGACGTTTCGAGTTTGAAAGATTTAGAGATGTCACATAACTAAACCATAGCGATTTATCTATCGATTTTTTTCGAAGAGTTAGTAAAACCTACTTTTAGAGAAATATTTTGTATAGGTGTTATTTAACAAAAAAAACTTGTTTTTTTAATTACAAATATTATTGTAACAATTTTTTATGGATAATATTAAAATTTCATGGTTCGTGTTCAAAAAAACGATTCCTAAAAAGTACTGGTTCTGTTTCTTTAAATTAAAAACTATTAATTTATTTTCAATGCGTTTATTAAAGTCAATAATCGAAAAATATAGTTGATTTTTGTGATATTTTTAATAACTAAGTATTCACTGCAATCGATTAATGAACCGCGGAAATAATCGATTTTATTATACAAGAAATACCCCAGCACTAAATCTATTCCGTTTCACACATTGCGTTCATTAAATAAAAAATATTTTTACATCGTATTTAATTAAAATATAATCAATAGACTCAGATTTTACTATATATTTCAAGACAAGTAGTTAATTTATTTTTATTATATTGCTAATAAAATACAAATATTTTTACAAAAATATTCTGCATATGTAGTATGCGTAATATGGATAACCTTGAAGTGTCATACGGATCATCTTACGTGAAAAAGACTATAGTTGATAACCACTTAAGAAATCGTACAACTGTTATAAAGTGTGACAATCAAAAGATAATTGTTTTATTTTTAACTATTATTAACTTGACAAGAGATGGTATTTTGACAAGACATTTGAATTTGAATACTTTATGTTTCTGCAAGCCGGACACATTATACTTCTACACCGATATTATCGTACAGAAAACTCACACTAGGTACCTTCTCCGTCTGCAACGGCGCGGTGGTGCGTGGCGGTTCAATTCCAGTCACCAAGCCGCCTAGTAAAATCCTTTCTTGCAATACTACGACGAGTATGTATTAGGGTTTGTATTGTCCGATCAAGAGACCATCAAAAGTCTGCGGTGCCCCAGCAAAATGTTGCCTCCTTTATAAAATTGAATAATCCAAATTAGAGGCACCTGAAATTTTAAATATGGGCCATTTTCAGTTTTAGCAGTATTCAAGACCAGCTTTTGCTTACGGCCTCGCAGAATGTCGGTGGCTGTAACACAAGGATAATGTAGCAATTTAATAGAGTTAGAATTTTATTAAATTAGTGATAGAATTGTATTATATTAAATCAATAAACATACAAAAATACAAATCTTCCCTCTTCTATACTTATAATATTAAGGTTTTATTGATTGTTTGTTCGTATTGAATAGGCTCCAAAAGTAGTATACCGATTTGAAAAATTCTTTCACCATTAGAATTCTACACTATTTTGATGAACATAGGTGGTACAAAGTTCGCCGGGTCAGTTACTTACATATAAATAAAAAAATAATTTCAAGTAATGCAATTCAATTGCATATTGTAAATCATATGTTAAACAAAAATATGTTATTAAATTATCAGCGAGGTTATAACCACGAATTTAAATAATTCTAGCTTTTGCCCGCGGCTTCACCCGCGTGAAATTCAGTTTGTCACAGATCGTCACAAATGATAATTATCCTGTATGTAATTCTGGGTTTTATTATTGTTTATAACAATAATACTGTAAAGTTCGTTCATCAAAATCCGTTCAGTAGTTTTTGCGTGAAAGAGTAACAAACATCCAGACATCCATACAAACTTTCACATTTATAATATTAGTAGGATTAATAAATGTAGGATTTTAATGGGAAATAATTTTTCAAATCAATTCAGTTTCTGTTTATTCGTTACAAACATACAAAAGTACAAATTTTTCCTCTTTAGAATATTTTCCGGCTATTAAAATTGAACAGTAATTTTTCTTAAATAACATTAGTATGTTACAATATATTTTTGTAATATAAAATTATTATCATATTTTCTTTCCATGAAAATCTTATTTAATTGATAAACAAAAATAATTATCATAATAACGTTATTGAAAATGAAAATTTAACGTTATTGGGTTACGACGCTTCTATGAAATTTGAAAATGGAACGCAAGTCTTTATAAAAGTTTCGTGCGAACCCCAACTCGTTCTTTTTCGGGTGTGGCGTCGGCGTCTGCGCACAGATCCTGGAGGCTGGAGCTTGCAGCTAGCAATAGAAATCAAGGTAATTAGTAATTATTTTTGCTTTTTGCTATTGTTAGTGGTTTTAAGATAATGTATTACGACTAGAAGAACGTGCGCCCTGAAAAGATTTAAAATGTCAGTTCCTAATAGGATTTTATTTTAGTATTTTTGGGTAGGTAGGTCTAGGTACCATTACGAATACGCGATATTTTTAGAGTGAGGTGTGTCGTTGTTTAGGGCATTGCAATTATCGCGATCGCGAGATTGGTAAAATCTTTTTGAAAATATTCAAAATTGTGGGTGGTTGCTATTTTACTATCGAAGAACCGACCGCGTGGAAAATGGTAGGTAGCTAGATTGTGAAGGTTGGTTGGTAGGTTCTACGGTATACCTATTAATGTTTCATCCTTCAGATGCACGTATATTGCTATTATTGGGATCGTGTGATTTCTAAAATGTTTATGGAAATATTCAAAACTGTGGGCGGTTGCTATTTTACCATCGCAGAACCGGCCGCGTGGAAAATCGTAGGCTGGTAGATTTTGTAGGTAGGTTGTAAAGGTAGGTAGATTCTACGGTATTCCTATTCATATTTCATAAGACACAGGTATACAAATGCAAGGCAATGCTTGTGTAGGCATCCGTTTCTATTTCTTTCATGTTTTCCAAAATTATGCCTGCGTAAAATCTATCCTAATTTGTACTTTTTGTAGAAGTGAACAAGCGGAGGTAGGTTTACATTCAAACAATATTAGTCGCAAGTACCGCCATCCCTCAACATTATTTTCGGCAGTACCCCATACAAGCCGCTGGTAATCGAGCCTCAACATGTACTTGGCGACCACATTCGCACTGCGGCGTGTACACGTCTCGGCGCTTGTCAAGGGGGTGTGTTATCCTCAGTATTTGGCCCTCGGGCTTGGCTGAAGTTGCGAGAGGATAGCGGGTAGGTAGTTTATGTGTAAATACAGTCGCAGCTACCGTCATTCTTTATAATAGTTTCTGTAATTCGCAACAAGCTAAGAGTAGGTAGATAGATAAGTGAGCTTATGGTTCTCATTACGCACTATGTCGAAATGTCACGATTTTTTAAACCTAGTTTTTCCTTTGGTGTTGTTTTGAAATGTTGAGGTAGGTAGTTCAATCGCGCTTGGGTGGCAATGGCTTCCTTCTGCGAATCACAGAAGGAGGTCATGGAGCGAGAGCGCGAGAATAGTTCAAACGCGCCCTCGCTCCGGCGACGTTGGAGGGGTCAGCGGAGGCGACAATATGATCGCCTCCACTTTCCTCTCTTCGGTGATGGCCAGTGGGCTGGGGTCGCGGTGGTGGTGGCCTGCATTGCACAGGTTACCACCACCGTCGGACGGGAACAGCTGTGTGCTCCCATCTGCTCCCGTCGCTCTCCGTTGGGGGGCCTGTAGGGCCCGCCGTGCAGGCGGGAAATCGCTGGGAGGGACTGTGGTAGTGGAGGCTTTGGCCGGAATTCCACAGCTCCTTCAGACTTAAGACGTATGATGGAGCACTGAGGTCGTCTTAGTGGGTATGCCTTGTCCTTCTGACTTGGTGAGCCCCACATAACCTATCCTGTCCTCTCAATTTCGTGATGTTTTTCCCGGAAAATTTGGTAGTAAAGGTACTTCAATCCTGGTTTTTATTTTGCCTTAATTACAATGTCTCCATTACAACCTCAAAGATTTTTAATTGTGCTTGGGTGTGAAACTACTAGCTTCTTCGCTACGCACTAATTTGCCTCAATAGTAACACATCTGCTACGAGCCACATAATAATATGCCTAGAGTACTGCACTGTTTATAAGCTAACATGTTTTTTCATACATTTCAGGCCAAACTGCTCCAATGTCGAGATATCTTGCTGAAAGACTACTTTGGTTGGCTGCTCTCCCTCGTAGCGTCAGTTTCAAAGCTGCTTGTCAAATAAGGTTAGTGTTCGTCCTCGTTTCAATTTAGCCTACATTATAGTTTCGTCTCCCCCATTGACGAGTTCCACAATGGCCGATTCTGCACTGCCTGCATCGATCGATCCAGGCGATGTGCTTCCCGCGACTTTCACCAGATCGTTGGTCCACCGATTGGGAGGCAGGCGGACACCCAAAGGTAAGTGTAATTGAAGATTATTTCATAACTTCACTAGATTTCACTGAGTTACTTGTAATACAAATATTGTTTGCTTCCTTTTATTATTCACTTAGCTAAGTACAGATTGAAAGTAAATGCTTTTGTTTTTTTGGATGGCAATAACTTGAGTTTTAAGAAACACATTAATGCTTGCGTTTTCTTAGAATTTTCTTTTTTTTTACTTTCCCTCTTTATAGCCTGACCAGGAACATAAAAACCCTGGCATAGAGGCGCGTCAATTGCATTTGATAGTGCAACACTGAGTACAGTCGTACCTGTGTTAAATTAATAGCCTAACTTTATGTATCAGGATTCAGGATTACGTCCTAATTTGATATTTTCATAAATTAACGAATAAAGATTGTATAGGTAACCTGGTTTAAATAAATTAAATGAAACCATCAATCGAGCTAGTAGGATTTATTTTATTATTCATCAATAATCAAATTCAGAACTTGAATATTCCACTGCAATGTCTGCTCATGAACGCTTCAAACTCTGTACTTGTTTCCCAATTCCATAAAATTCAACACTTAGAAAGTGACAAAAATCTTTAAAATAGGTAGTTGAAACAAACCACAGCTAATTTTCATAGTGGACTGTACTATACGATAAACATGTCAGTCAATTTGACAACCTTTGTCGGAAACATTATTCAATGAAAATATTGTCCGAACCCTTAGTATTTCTCTTCGACAAATACTTTAACACATTGTGACCCACTTTTCTTTCACGACTATAAAAAGATTTTAGCAATTTAATTCACAAAATCAATTGCGCACATTTAAAATAAAGTTTGTTTACACTTTGACAGCAATAGACTGACATGCAAGGTGACATATCAATGAAGTTTTCAGTTACTGTTGCCATTAAAAGAAATTAGTACCATTAGTTTTCCGCAACATGGCGAGGGTTTTTATGTTCCTGGTCAGGCTATACCATGCACTGATTTGCTACAGCAAATTAACCACCACATGTGCCTAAAGCTTACTGCACATGCTAATATTTTTTATGAATTTCAGGCCTTACTGCTCCCGTGCTAAGACATACTGTTGAGCGATTACTTGTCGACTGCTCATCGTAGTGCTAGTCTCCATCAAAGCTGCGTGGCAAGATCTAACGACCTATCCTGCGCTGCCTGCATCCAGGTGTTTCCCGCGACTTTCACCTGTCTTGTAAAAGAGGGAGTGGGAGGCCTATCTACACCCTAAGGTAAATAAAGATTATTTTATAACATCACTAGAGGTCACTTGTTACTTGTAATATACATACTCTTTTCTTCCTTTTTTATTCACTTGTGAAAGTAAATGCTTCTTCTTTTTTTGGACAGCAATAACTTGAGTTTTGGAAACTATTTACCTATTATTAATTTAAGGCTTGTTTCTTCTTTTTGAATTTCATTTTTTTACTTTCGCTCTTTACCATGGACTGACTTGCTACAGTAAAATAACCACCACATTTGTGCACATGCTAATATTTTTTTTATGAAGTTCAGACTTTACTGCTCCAGTACTAAGACATACTGTTGAGTGATTACTTGTCGACTGCTCATCGTAGCGCCCGTCTCATCAAAGCTGCGTGGCAAGATCACCTCGGTGGAGTACTTGACTTCAAGTAAAGTTAGTGTAAAATAACATTATTTATCTATTTTGTAACTTGTTTTCTTAGTTTACTCTTGTGTTTAGGGAACGAAGCAATCAATGCTTGCTTCTTCATACTAATTTCTCAATTTTTCACTTCCCCTTTCTCTATGCACTGACTTGCTTCAGCAGTAAAATAACCACCACATTCATGCCTAAATCACACTGCACTGTTAACATATTAACAATCTAACATATTTTTTCATACATTTCAGGTCAAACTACTCCAGTGTCGAGATATCTTGCTGAACTACTACTTTGGTTGGCTGCTCTTCCTGGTAGCAAGATTTTCATCAAAGCTTCTTGTCAAAATCAGTTCGGTGGACTACTAAACATCTACTTCATGTCAAATAAGGTTAGTGTTCGTTCTTCTATACTACCTATTCTCGTTTCGTCTCTTTCATGGATTTCCACATCGAGCGATCCTGCGCTGCCTGCATCCAGGTGCTTCTCACGACTTTCACCAGATCGTCGGTCCACCGATTGGGAGGCAGGCAGACACCCAAAGGTAAGCGTAAATGAAGATCATTTTAATTTGTGAGGTCACCGAGTTACTTTCAGTAATATTGTGTGTGATGTTTGCTTCCTTTTATAGTTCACTTAGCTAAGTAACTACAGTTTTAAAGTAAATGCATTTTTATGGCATAACTTGAGTTTTAGGAACCACTAATTACTTATTCTTAGCAATTTTTGATTACTACACACTGATTTTGCTACAGCAGTAAAATTACCACCACTTTTGGCACATGTGTAGAGCTCACTGCACTATTAAATTATAGCTAACATTCAAATCAGATTTTCATAAATTTCAGGCTACATACTTCTCCAGTACCGAGACATCCTGCTGAATGAACTTTGCTTGACTGGCCTTCCTAGTGCCAGTAGCCTCGTAGTGGAATACCTACTTTCCTCCATCATAAGGTTAGTGTAAATTAAATTATTTTATAATTTTGCTGTAGTTCGCTCTTCTTAGTGATTTTGTTTTTTTATGGTTAAGTATAACTTGAAAGTTTGCTTGTTTATTGGATCATGGTTATGAAGCATTAACTAGCAGTTTAAATTGTTGACCATAATTTTTCTATTTTTCATCACTTCTCCCTTCATTACACACTTAGGCTGAGTTGCACCACCTAACTTTGACCGTAACTATGACGATAACCGCTGTTTTTTGTATGGAGTTTGACAGATTTTTGAGGTTTGTCAATGTTAAAGTAAGATGGTGCAACCCAGCCTTAGTTGCCACAATAGTAAAATAATCTTCCAGCCTCACATAGCTTAAAGCATTGTAGGTACTGTTTATATGCTAGCATTTGAAACATTTTTTCATACTGTTCCAGTGCTGAAACATCCTCCTTGGCATTACATTGCAAGACTGCTTGCTCTACATCGTAACATCTGTTTCATCAATGCGGCTTGTGGAGATCACCATGTGATGGTGGAGTTCTACACATCTACTTCACGTAAAATAAGGTAATTGAAATTATTTCATAACTTTGCTATTGCTATAGTTCACTGAGTTACTTGAAGTATTTTATGGTGATTACTTGTTTTTGTAATTGACTTATATTAGATTCAGTGGACAGTTTGGAAATTGTTTGTTTTTTAACTGTAAGTTTGAATTGCTGACATTAATTAAGTGTTATAAATGTTATACGCGTTACACGCGCGCGCTGCTCATTATGTTTTAATTTCTCATTTTTTCACATCCCACTTCACTGCTTATTGACTTGCTACAATAGTAAAATAACTATGTACCTAAGCCTAAATATACCTAGAGCACTGCACTGCTTACATGCTAGCATTTGAAACTTTTATTTCATGAATTTCAGGCCATACTGCTTCATTGCTGAAAACATCCTCTTCCAATCACTATCGCATGAAACATTGCTAGACTGCTCTGCTTCAAAGCGGCTTGACGAGATCACCATGGCCGAGTACTACCTATCTACTTCACGTAAAATAAGGTTAGTGTACCTAAATTAATATTATTTCATACCTTTGCTATAGTTCTTCGTTAAAGAATTTTATGGTGATCGCTTGTTTTTTTATATTCATATAGGACGGGTTGCTATAACCAATTCTTAACCAAATCCGTCCATCAACTGAATTTAAATGTTTTTGATCAAAATATTTTCAGTTTTCAATGTTTTTACATTTTCATTTTGTTATAAGACTATTTAAGCTATATGAAAGTATAAAAGCATCGAAAATTATGTACATTAATTTGATCGAAAAGGTTCTGTTAAATTATGGATTTGAACAGGGATTTAGTAAACCAGCTTTAGTCAATTTACAGTTTGGAAGTTAAAGTTAACGCATGAAAACTAATTTATTTTTGCAAATAGGCTTTTAAAAAGCACTTTTACACGTCCCAGTATTAACCCCACCATTGATTCGGGACAATAATCTTAGGTCTTTACTTACTAACAGTTTGAATTGCTAACATTACTTGTGAGTGATATTAATTTCTTAATTTTTTCACTTCTCTCTTCTACACACTAACTTGCTAAAATAGTATAATAACTGCCTAGACCCACAAAATTATGCCTAGAACACTGCACTGTTTACATTTTAACATGTTTTTTCGTGAATTTTAGGCCATACTGCATTGTCTTATAACATCAGTTTCCTCAATGCGAGTTGAGAGTACTCCTACCTCAATGAAGTACTTTCTTATCATCGACTGCATGGCAAATTAGGTAAGTGTAATTGAATATTGTATCATTGAATTAGGTTATATTGTTCCCACCTCTCGTTCCCACCACTGCAACTCCTGTGTAGCCAGGATCTACAGCTTGACCGCCACAAAAACCCAACCAATGAAGGTCAAGTTTGTCCCGGGGGAGAGTTAAACTGTCATTGGACCCGCAACGAAATTAATCAGAAGAACATAGGAGGAGTTCGAAATTAAATTTCGACTGATCACTGAGTTACTTGTATAATTTCATAGTATTTGCTTGTTTTTTAGGTTTAGTATTAGTTTAATTCGTACTCTGTGCTTTTTTTTTGTCCTAACCATTTCCCATTATTTGGGATCGGCTTTCCTTATTCTGCAGCGTCAGGATAGTTTGTCCTGGATTGTCGAAATATTTGTTTGGGCAAACTAAGTCCTTGGCAACCGTGGACAAGCAGGTGGCTTTGTTATTTTTTGCCAGTGCTGCAGCCTGTTTAACGACCTGGTCTTTGGGGCGTCTCATGATATGCCTGAACCATCGTAGGGGCTCGGCCTTCTTATCTATTTAGCTTACTTGGGAGCTAGCGTTTGAAAATTACTTAGTGCTAGTTTATGGGAAATAATTTTAGAATAATACTTTATGTAAGTTAAGTATTATCGTTTAAAGTTTTCAATTGGAAAATATTTTTGCTTACTAATAAGTCTTAATTGAAACGATAGTTTATAACAACCATGTAAATTATTTGTTGATATAATAGGATATTAAATCCATAAACAGTCAGAACTCGAGTTTTATGTGCTTGCAGTAACTAAAATTTAAATTATTTCTCATTTTCAGGCCTGAAAAGGATGGAACTTGTTGAGGAAGTTGCGAGTCTCTGCAACTGGTCTGCAATTATGCAGTAGTCAAGGTAAATGTTTTATTTTTTCTACCCCAGCCGAACTCACACCCGTATTCACAAACGATGCTTGCCTAAGTAAAGCAGCAAATCGAACGCACGGCATTGAATGGAGCTCTGTGATTGGTTCGTGTGTCACCCTGTGCGTCCACGCGCACTGTGAGACCTCATAGTAATGTTTGTGAATACGGGCATGTCTGGTCGTTACATGAGCAATTCTTTTTTTAATAATTATTCATATTTTTTTCTATTTTATTTATACTTTTATGAATTCTATTTTTGTCTGTCCAATGTCAAAAGCATTTTCTCATTTCTCAAAAAATTCTAATTTGGTTTTAGCTATTTACGTCCAGAATATTATTACATATTGACTTCGTCGGTAATTAACACTCTTTCTTGTATAAAGTTATTAATTCTCATTTTCAGGTCGCACTGTTTAATATTGAGCTGAGAATATAAAATTCTGAATGGTTGCTAGTCGCTGCTGCACTGCTTATGTGGATGTTAATGTGAGTGCTCTTTTTATCATAATAATTTACCTTTCAACTGTCAACACATTCGTTTTATTAACTACTACTAGCTTTCCGCCCGCGGCTTCGCACGCGTGAAATTTCGTTTGTCACAGATCGTCATAAATTATAGCCTATATGTTATTCTGGATTATGAACAATGATACTGTAAAGTTTCATCAAAATCCGTTCAGTGGTTTTTGAGCCTACTCATTACAAACATACAAAAATAGGTACAAATCTTTCCTCTTTATAATATTAGTATAGATAATGAAGAAGCTTCTGGTTTGCATTTGCATGTTTACCACTTAACCTACGTCTAATTTTGCGACATTAACTCACCGGTTTTACCTAAAGTAATTAGGTAGTTATTAAAATTTGAATAGTGCTCTATATTGATTCTATATTTCGTTGTTAACAGTTATAGAGTAGATTTCACTGTTTAAGTCAAATTAGTTTTAAAGCTGTCATTACTCATTGGATTCAAAGTTAAATTTCAGGCAACTTTTTACGCTGTTGCCCTGAAAGATACCCTGAAATTCAGAATTAACCAAAGTGACTGTACGATTGCTGAATTCTACCCCTATATTTTACTAACATTTGGAATATTACCTTTTTATTTATTTTTGTCTATTTCTAACTTTCAGGCCACATGAAAGTGATTGAGTGCCGGTAGCAAGTAGCAGGTCGCTGTAGCTGCGATGTATGCAGAATTCAAGGTAGGTGCTCTTTTTATATTAACTGCCACATTTTTTACTGTATTTATGTACTACTCTTGCACATGCAATTTTGCTACACGACTCATTGGTTTTATTTTGTTAAGCTTCTATTGCTTTTTGTTTACAAACGAGCTTTTCAGATTCTTTATTTGCTTATTTAAATAGGGTAGGGTGTTAAATATACATTCTTATAGGCTGACTAGCATTTGCCCGCGACTTCACCCACGTGAAATTTAGTGTCATAGATCGGCATAAATTATAGCCTATTTATAATTATCTGGGTTATAAACAATAGTACTGTAAAGTTTCATCAAAATCCGTTCAGCAGTTTTTGCGTGAAACAGTAACAAACATCCAGACATCCATACAAACTTTCGAATTTATAATATTAGTAGGAAGTAGGATACATTTTAAAGGCTTCTAGCTTTTATCTTATGTCTTGTGCCCTCCGGTTGTCCTGTGGGTTGATTCTTCTCTCAAATTCGGCTTTAATTGCTCTGAAGGAGCGTCGGGCAATTTGCGGGGAATTGAGACCTCTCGCCGTGCGTTATTCTTGTGTGGGTTAAGAATTACAAGTACGCTTGTTTTCGGTTGCTCTGTTAGATCGCTTATGTGTACTTTGAGATAATATTATTCTTTCTTTGCGTGTAATTTTAATCTAGGTACCTAGTAGGTATATGCTGACTTTCCTTTTAGAACTTAAAACTATGCAAGCTAAAAAACCAAAGCTTATTTTGTTTAGGCGCTTAAAGTTTTGACAGCTTTTTTTTATCCTATAACCAGCTTTTTTATTGACGTTAGTGCTTCTCTAAGGCCCAGTTTTTTGATCTGTACTTAAAATAACTATTTGTCAAATTATGCTTCTAATAGTTAAATATTAACAAAATGTAAATTAAGTTAAAAACTGTACTAGAGTCAAGTTAACCATTCTTCGAAAATCATTTTTTCCTTTTATTTAACCACTTGTCACTTGACATCTGTCAAATTTGACTATTGGTTATTTTTAACTACGAATTAAAAAAACCGGGCCTAAGTAGCTGTAACCTTTTTAATTTCACTATGAAATCAGTTAGTATTTCATAGCACCGCTTTTTAATCGAGGACAGTTTACCGAAGCTAATTTCTCTCCATAACTTTGCCGGCGCCATCGTCCCGGTGCACTGAGCAAGCAATTTAAACGGTTCATAGCCTAGGTACAAACAAAGTTACATTAAGCCTGCAACACACGTTGGCCGAGTTTAGGCCAATGCGAGTGTAGTCAAATTAATACAAGGCAAGTGGTACTGCCAGGCCTGTTCATCTCCGCGAGTTCACATCGAAAACAAAACACGCACGATGGCCCACCTACAGGATACTATTCGACAAGGCCTCACATACGAGCGAACATTGACTCACGCACGCGTATTCTTGTGTATGATGGAAGAAAATAAAGAAAATGGTGTACTAAATACTGTGCAGTATTTAACTGCGTAAATAATAATAAAAACACAGAATGTACTTTTTTAAGTTGCCTCAAGACACTGAGAGGTAAATAAGTAGTTAATATTATTCATGACAATTCATGCTAAATCATGTATTTCCTCCACCATTTTCCGCAGTTTGGCACCTCACGTCACATCATTTTACCGAAGTCAGCCCTATAGCTTCGGCGCAGTACCGATCACTGACGTTTGTCAACAAAATGGTGCTTGACTCTTGAGACAGGCTAAATTACACCATATTTTTAATGACATTGAGCATACATTTTTTTAAATACCGTAGTATACTTATTATTATTCTGTGGTACTGCCTCGACGTTTGGCAAGTTTGTCGAAAACCAATACAAAATACGGGTAGCGCGTTTTCTTACATAACTTTTCAATTCCTATCATTGGAGGTCCGAAAATATTTCTCATACAATTTGATACCATAATGATCATTCTTCATAAAAAATTTAAAACCTACATATTTAAAAACATAATCATTGATATTCATAATATCACTAATCATACACTTAGTTTTTACTAATATTTGTTTTCATATATTTTTCTATACTAATGATCGAAACTCATAATCATTCGAATAAATAACTATAATATTCATAAATGTGATGTATCCTAATATTTATTTTCATAAATTTATTACTCATACGTGTATTTATCCATATTATTGAAAATCATGATGTCTATATTCGTATTAAATCGTATTTTAACATTAAATTAATTTGAAATGGTCCAAAACAGGCAATATTTTGTGCCACAAAACTAACGTGACAGAAACGAATCGCTGCAAAACCGACTCCACGTAGTCTTGTCTGCCCTACCCCTAGAGTGTAATTTAAAAGCCGGAGGCGCGGAGGGAGGGCAGCCCTCGCCCGCTGTAACGAGACGCGCCCGGGTGAGCTGGAGCGGCTGAGGCTGGTCGCCGAGGCGCCGAAGGCGCCGATGGCGATCCAAAAAGCCGAAGCTGCGGAAGCAAGCGTGGGTGCCTGAGCCTCGTTACGCAAGGGCGGAAGGGCTGCACATCCCGCAGCGCCGGAGACGAGGAGATACCAATGCATGCTGCATGCTCTGCATGCTTATCTACTCTATTAGATTATATATGATTTTTTTAAAGATACGAGTATGTCTGTTATAAAGTAAATTATTCTGAACAACAACATTATGAGTTGAAGTATGTTCTTAGTAACAACATTATTAATTAAAACAATATGATCCATGAATGTTATGAAGAAAAAAGATCTGAAAATAAAAATTATGTATTTTAAATGGTTCTTGGTAGTAACAGTATTGATAAAAAAATTATGATTACTAACTGTTATGAGCTCCGATGGTAGTAATAAAAATGTATGAATAAAAAAAGTATGAAAAATAAAATTATGAAGAGAGATTATTATGAACACAAATTGGTAGTAAGACAAAGAATAGGATTTAGAATTTTATGTGAGCCAATATAGAACCAAAATACGCGGACAAACATGCGAACACTATTGGCCGAGTGCGTGCGAGCCTTTGATTTGTGCTGAAAAACCGACAACTTTCCGAAGTGCGGCAAGTGGTCGCGAGTGATGCAAGTTGTAACAAGCTTCGCCAAATGAGTTCTATACGCGTTGGCCGTTGACTTGCCTCGGCCAACTAGGCGAGCGACACCGAGCGACGGCAAGACAATGCAAATGGCAATGCCAGATTTTGTATGGAAGGTTACGTTTTTTTTTTCGCGCGGCCATCGACCAAACCTTATTTTTTGATTAAAAAATAGTGTAATAAACAAAACTTAATATGGCATGTATACCTCTAAACTCAGTCTGAACTGAGTTACGAGCATTAGAAGTTGATGATTTTACATACTAGATTTGCTTTTTGCGCGCAAGTTTTGTAAGAAATTGCAACAAAATAGTGACATTGTATGTGTAAACAAACAATGCCATCCATTAAAGGCTCCAGATATCAGTGTGGAGCAGAATCAGCGCAATAAGAAAACAGCGCAATATTTTGTTGCAATTTCTTACAAAACTTGCGCGCAAAAAGCAAATCTAGTTAAATCATCAACTTCTAATGCTCGTAACTCAGTTCAGACTGAGTTTAGAGGTATACATGCCATAGTAAGTTTGGTTTATTTCACTATTTTGTAATAAAAAAACTAAGTTTGGTCGATGACCGCGCGAAAAAAAAAGACGACAATTTCCGGCATTGTCTTTTACTGTCTACACTTTGGTATTGGCGTTCACTCGGCGACGCTCGGCCAACGTGTATTGCAAGTTTTACAGGTATAAATAAAGCCTCGTAACCTAGGTATAAACAAAGGTTTGCAGGAATGCGATAGCTCGCAATTTCGCTTCAGTAAACTGTGGCCGAGGGCATTAAAATATTAGAGCGACCTGTAACACTCGGATAGTGTAGTTTTAGGTGAAGGATTTCCAGGCTCGTATTGTGAAACAATGGTCGAATTCGATTCAAATTCAAGCATAGGTTTAATCGGTGATAACCCATGACCCAATTTCATTACTTGATTGCTAGTTATGTATCATCGTCATCATCATCATCTCAGCCACAGGACGTCCACTGCTGAACATAGGCCTCCCCCAATGCTTTCCATGTTACCCGGTTGGTACAGGCAACATTTCAGTATCTGAAAATATTTTATTAGATATTATAGGGGCGAATACATTGTTTCAGATCAACTTATTACAAATATTTAAAGTCCTATTTAACGACTATGATGATGTTCATAATATTTCATGAAAGTTATTATAGTAAACTAAAAATATTTCTTTTCGATTCCCTTACTTTTTTCCTTACTTACTAAAAGATAAACAATAAAACCCCATAAAGACGGATGCACTTCCCGACTTCGCCGAAACGTACCCCAAATTTACGTCTATTTTTGTACAGCAATATTTATTTGAGTTCAACGTAGAAACTTCGCGGCGAGTATGAAATTATGGTTGTTCCGAAACAATGTCTTGGCCGCGACCCGCTCCCTCCGAGATTGAGAGTTATTGCCTCTTATCTACACACTGAGCCGACGACTCGTCTATTCGCTCTCTGATATCTAAGTGAAATTATTTCGACAAACTTTACCTAACCGGCGAACACCCTCAGACGGAACCGCGCCTCCCACACGAATCCCAAACCTACCACCCACGCGACTGAGTTCAGTTTCCAGTCCGCGACACACGGCTGTTAAGACGAGTGATTAACGAAAAGCGGGAAACTGGAAATCATTTGTGAATCCTAGAAAAGGACGGCCGATATGATATTATGCAAATCGCGGGGCGCGCGACAGGGACGGAGGACCTCGCGAAGTTCGGTGTGAACGGACAAAATTTATACTCGGATGAAACGACTTATTACAAAAGCGTTGAGTAGGTACTCGAAATTAATTACGCTAAGTTTCGCTTTGGTTTTGTTGTTGTGGGATTTTCTCTTGTCAGTACACGTTGTAGTGATCCGATGAAATAGACAGGAAAACGTGTTTATTATTTTAGATAGACGTGCTGATATTTTTACTAAGAAATCCTTTGATAGTCCACTAAGTTTTAAATTGTTCATATACGTTGTTTACATTTTAGATTTTGTGGTTAGAACTTGATAATTTCTATAAAAAACACGTTATGTAACTTCTTTCGTAGTTACATATTTAGCTAATTAGAGATAAGATCAAATGGATTAATTATATACGATGGCTAGGTACGATTTCAAATATGAAGGCTGAAATTACACGGATATTTGTGATAGGTTCAAAACATTTTTTATTCTTCCCTTATTTAATGAAGTCTTTATTATAGTTTAATATCAGTGATACGAAAAAAAATACACCCACTTAATTGTGGTAGTCTAGTAACCTGTTCTAAAAGATAGGATGCAATGCTCTAGGAACGAAGATAATAATTATTATTTCCAATTATCATTAATTGGATCGAACTTCTAATAAGTACCTACCTTTATAGCGGATGCAAGTGACAGGTTGGCGACAACTTGACTATGGATTCTGAATCAAAAATGATTTTATTTTCCGCTGGAAAATTAAAACATCTGAATCAAAATAGTTCTGAATTCGTTATTTTATTATAGTAACCTGTTCTGCATTATCTTTTTTTAAGTTGTTATACTGGTTTGCTTGCTATGAATAACGATTTGGCGTTGCCTCTGGAAATAGGTACATTATTTGGTCTAGCTTTCATTTAGTTTTATTGAGTGTTAATCGCCTTATGTGCTGTTGACTGTTTTTCCCACTGAAACTGCAATTCCTTTCTAGACTCTAAAATGTAGAGAGCTTTCATTTCGTTTCAGGTGAGAGTTAAATAAAAGCTCCTATAAAAGAACTTTTATTTATCTTTTCTTTAGATCCGACTCGCACTTTTCCTGCTATTATTGTTCGGCATCGCGAACAATATTTACGACCTGCGAGTTCTAACTCCCGGATCGGCTCGTTGTCGTAGAGATTACGTTGTGTCGTCGTAGTCTTCATTTGTTATTTCGAGATTGCGGGTTATTGAACTGAGTCTTAGGTTTATGATGACGTAGTTGTTTTATATGTTATAAAGAGGTAATGCTACCACTTGAGTGTGTGCATTGTTTACGAGTGTGCGATTCTGACAGAAACTTTCAGGATCATTTTCACGTGTCGTTTCGGGTGCTTTATGCTATGTTTCTGCTTATCAGTGTACCTTAAAATTTGGATAGTTGAGTTCAGCTGTAAAATTACACTTTGTGTGTTACAATCATTTTAAATATTGCTTACCTAAATAGTAAGTTGAGTTCGCAAATTACTGATCTTTAACTGTTATTGTTGTTAACTATTACTGTTCATAGAAGTCTGCCTAAATAGGTCATACGTGGCTTTTAGTAGACATCTATTTAGTCATAACAAAATTAAATTATGTGTGAGCTCACACTTCTCCATTATTCACAAATTACAATTAATATTAATTTATTTAAAATTCCCGTTAAACTTCTTGCGAACAAAAGAATTGTCAAATTTTATCGCGCCGGCATATTAAATTCAATCATTACTATTCTGAAAACTGATCGTACAACTGCATTCAGCCCGAAATAAAACGTATCCGCAATAAACGGGCCTGTTAACAGTTTTTAAACGAGGTGTGACTTGACTCGCGTGTAGTATACCGGAGGCAGTAACCGAAACTGACAACTTAACACGACAATTTCTTGAAAAATCGAGAGCCTCCGGTGAGCATTAAACTCATAACCGCCTCTTTCAAGTGACGTATAATTAGCGCTGCGAATGCAGAAATAACAGTATAATGACAACTTCACATGTGCGAATCCAAGTCATATTTCTCATTACATAATTTGGGCTTAAATTGCCTGAATCTTACAATAAGCTATCTTGCAATCTTCTCAGTTCTCTGCAGTGTCCACTTGAATTTTACCTTCATTCACTTCGACTGTCCAAGTAAAATAAAAATCCAAGTAACCTATCTAATCTTACGACCTGAGATAGCTGACTTTAATGTTTTTCCTGAATACATATAAATTTTTAGACTTCTCCGAGCTTAGATGTACATGTGCGATATACTCACATTAGTACTTCCTAACAACAATGCAAGGATGGCCGTACATCATCATTAGCCTCGGCCGTTCACCCGCAAGACGATAACGTGCGGCGGCTTCCGCTTCCGGCCGCGGCAGCGTCGTCCGTGACGTCACCGGTGACGCACTTCCGGCTGGACTCGGCTTTGAAGCCTTTGTAATATGCGATGCATTAATTGTAGGGTAAATAACTGGAATTCCCCGTAAGGTAGTAAAATGAGGGTAGCGGTAAAGCTTTTTCAGGTGCCTTTGTAAAGAGATTCATAAATCTACGAGTATTGTTTTGTTTCGTAAAACATGTTCATATAAACGCATCGCTCCCTGGGTGCTCAAGCTGAGGTTTTATATTTTATTTTCAGTTTTAACTGAATGAATTTTCATCGAAGTCGTAGGTATATTTTCATTTGTATGTCTGTGGCGTCGTCCTTGAGGTAGGCAGCAGTAGTTATCACAGGCTGAAATCATGTTAGCTGTCTCTCATTCCATATTTCAGGATAGTTATGCGTTTTGTATTTTTCAGTTGTGTCCCAAACCTGCGCGATTGAAAGTGACAGCGCGCGCGTTTAGCCAAAAAACTCATGTTCAAAGGCTGTATCAACTATTTTATATTCCGCCGCAGCCACATGTTGCGGTTTTTCATTTGGAGAGCGATATCGGGCCGTTTTATAGCTTACGACTTCCCTTTTCTTGTACACCCAATTTTGTACCCTACCCCCCAATTTTAGAGTCGGTTTTTAAGTGTTGTTTCAACGTATATGTTGTGGAGATACGCTAACTTGTTGGCGGTTTGTAGGGCGTTTGTTTTGCGCTGTTAGGAAGTTTCGCGGCGCAAAACGCGGATTCATGTGTGTTGTAAAACTAAAATATTAAATGGTGGACTGGCTGCGACGCTGATTTCGGACAAACACACTTGGTAATAAATAAACAGAGGAACTTTTGTACTGTTTGTTGGTCCCGGAACGGTTTTCAGTCCAAAGCTCGCGGGACTTAGGTATGGTAAACATTTTGTCTTGTATAGTTGAGAAATTATTGTATTCCTGTTCTTTGTCTATTAGTTTCTTCATAATTATTTATATGCATACTGCTATTTCAAACTTATAGTTTTCCCGATACTAGGTATTGATTGTACTTTGTATGTTGTATTATACAGAAGTATAAACTGAATTTTTTTATCATCATACAGGAGTTGCAGTGGTAGGAAAAAGGGGTAGGAATAGGCTTTTATTTAGACTTATTAGAGATAGAAAACTTTTTGAAATTAAAATTTCTCGTCCTATTTCTGCTATTTATTTATTGCTGTTTCAAACGGCTAGTTTTCTCAATACTAGGTAGTTATTGGTTATAACTTTGTGTATTGTATGCAAAGGTACCAACTGTACATTTATATGGTTATACAGTAGTTGCAATGGTAGGTAGGAGGGATAGGAGTGGGTCCCTTATTTAGACTGGTTAAGTGAAATTTCCTGAAATGAAAATTTCAAATTCTTAATTCATTTTTTATACCAAACAGCAACCGTTAATATTTGGCATTACGAATTCTATTTTGCACCAATAAATCTAACCGAAGTGGGGATACCTCCGACATATCTAAAGATAATAAGACGGGAAAATAATGAAACAGAAGAGAAAAAAGGCATAAATCATTGCCATTAGTCGTCGAGATTCCAGAGAGCAGATCACACGAAATATAGCGTAAAGTGTGGCGTGCAGAGAAAGTGGGGTGCATCCCATGAATATGGATGAGGGGGGCGGGGTGGGGGTGACGGGCGCGTGTAAATGGAAATTTCAAATAAAAATACCTCAAATATTAACATGAACCCGATTCGTGTTTTCGGACGCGTCCGCCGCCGGACACGTGATAACACGCCGGCAATAAAAGGACGTTCTGGCGAGATTCGTTTTTTGAATTTGTGTAACGGCTGATTTGGTAGCTTAGGGTTGACGAGCCAGGCGGGAAATGGCAGGCGTGGAAACAGGTTGTGCCAGTTATAACACGATAAACTGAATAAAACTGTTACTCCCGTTTTTCTTTCAATTCTTTAGTTTCGGTATTAAGTAAACGGGCTTAACTCCATTTAGTTCTCCAAATTAAAAAGCAGTTTGTTGATGAAAATACCATTACGTACAGTAACCTAGCAGAATTTCCACGACTCGGTAGCCCTAGCCGTGGCTTATAGGAGCGGGAAATGACATGGAGCGGCGAGTCTGTTGGAAAATAATGAGAAAAATAACGTCCATGATCGCCCACGGCCGCCAGTCATCCTAGCTCGCGGTTTCGAAGCACATTAATATTATAGAAATGCCATTATGATAGGACAAAGCGCAGTGACCATTCATAAGTCAATGGTTTGTTGAATACGCTTTATGCATTATTCTTCCTTTTTCCATAAATAGTAGTGAAGAGGTCTCTAAGTCTAAGTCTCTAAGCAAAATATTGAAGTGGGTTCAAAATCCAGGTGGGTCCAGGTAGTCAGTAGGCATCGAACTAGAGAACTTCGAAATAGCTGTCTAACACAACACCGTTGGCTATTGTCATCTCTATATTCTTGGATAGTTTCTAGAGTCTTCTATTCTTATATGACTTCACTATAGACTAGACTTCTCTAGGCCTAAATTTCTAAAATAACATTTTTTTGAAAACACTGAAGGTTAAATTAATACAGTTCATGGCTAAAAAATTGTATTCGTACGATATTCACATCAAAATCAAACAAAATAAACCTAAACATAAAGTACACCATAAACCCCACATCGGCCATCTAAGAACAACATTATTAATTAGTCCACGCAACAAAAGATTTCGTATCAGAAAACAATTTCTGAAACGCCAAAAATAAGTAGTAATTATTACCATAACGGTAATGTATTCAGAATGTTAGCTAACTGTGCGTAAACAGGCGTTTACACGGTACGATTTGTAGAACATTGATTTTGATAAACGAACTATTTTGTTTATTTTTGTTGTAGTTAGGTTTCATTTTTATATCATCATAGAATCAAAACAACTCATTCTTTGGCATAATGCATAATATGAACATCTGCCACACTACCAAGTTTTATTTTATTTTGGATTGAACTGCAAATTACCGATGAGCTACAATTAAATTTTACACATCCTCAGTAACATTTGAGTAATTTTCTACTGTCACAGGGTCCGATCCTACTTATGAAGTCGTGCGTGCCCTGTAAATCCCTTGCTATCGTTACACAAAGATTGTCGCGTTTTCTAATTATATCGCCCGCTATGTGACAACTATATTTTCCACCGTGCTTAATTTATGCCCCCCATTATTAGGCGTAAGGAACACGGCACGACGACAGCCGGTCACGGGTACCGAGTGGAAAGTAATAAACGTTGATGTGGAATATATTAGTTCAGAAATGTGAAAGTCATGCTGACGAAAATACCTAACTTACACTGTATTAATTTACTTTGATTTGATAGAGTCGCTGGTCAAAGTCGGTGAGGGACAAAGTTCGCACGTAGTTCACTTTTAAGAGGTCAGTTCTATAGCCGTATTTTTATAATTTCTTTAAGTATTATTACAGAAAACAAAAAAGAGGGGGTCGTGTTAGTTCGTAAAGCCTGTGCCAATAGAAATAGATAATCTTGCAAACAAATAAACTAAGTATAGATGATTATATTTGTGTATTATGGTCTGTGATTTGAGTACTTGTGACTATACTATCGTTGATTGAAATGGATACTAAGGTTATCAATCGCTTTGAGAGTGAATTTCTTTTCTATCTTAATTAATTTACACGATTGCTAGTACAATAACGTGACTCGTATATGCTCACTGCTTAGTAATTACTTGTACACTACTGTACATTTTTTTTTTTTGACTTTTTTGATTCACTTACTTCTCGCTTTTGAGTTCTATTACGCAAATTCGAAACTAAAACTGAATACATTATTTCTGCATATCATTAGGGTAAGAACTCCTACACTTGTCCACGTCAGTCCCACGCGGGAACAGTTGCTGACACTGTTTTTTGGAGGCGTGTGTTTTATGGGCGAGCCGAATTGCGAGCAAAGCCAGATATCGGCACTTGGCTCGAGGACTCTTCTTCTTGGAGCCGATAGTTTTTTAGGGCGTGTAACTAATGAGGCGGCATAAGAGGATAGATCAGCAGATTTTACGGATTATTTTGTTTCGTAAGATTTTAAGGTGTAAATTGTGTTGTTTGATAGATTTTTGTTTGACAGATGTTTTAGCCTAGTATAAGTAGTATTATTTTATTTATTTATATTAAAGTTAATAGGAAAGGGAAATAAGTAGCTCAAATCATTCCATAATACTACTTTTAAATTTAGTTTTTCATTCCATTGATAAAGATATCATTGGAAAATATCGATTAATTTTTTTAAGAATGCTAGTTATTGATTAAATTTAAAGTCATCGCTTTCAATCATAATTTTTGTCTAACGAGTCCTGTAATATGTTTTAAATTATGATTTTAAATCACGCACTGACGTCGCCTGTCATCCTGCATCCCCCAACCGATATTATCATGGGAGTTTTAATTTTGCAATTTGTCGCCGGCCCGTGACAGACGGACAGATGCAGGCGCGAATGTTTTAGATCTCATTTGCTGATAGTCTTATCCCTTTTTATGAAGCTGTGAAGAACCGATGGGAAAGTGTCACGGTTTGGTACGGACGGTGATGGGGTGGTGTACCTTAAGCACTTTAAGATAAAATTGGTTTGCTTAGAAAGCTGCTATGCTAAGTGCCATGTTTAAGGTCAGTGCAGAATTAGTTTCGACTTTTTTTGAAAATTATAAATAACTTGAAAAAATCGAACTGCCTAAGGCGGGAATTGAACCCACGACCTTTCGCTTGCCGGGCGACTGCTCTTCCAACTGAGCTACTTAGACACTGGATGAACCCGTCGTCGTCGTCGTGGGTTCAATTCCCGCCTTAGACAGTTCGATTTTTTCAAGTTATTTATAATTTTCAAATTAGTTTGAGATGCGACTCTTAACGCTAAAAATTAAATAACTATAGTTTCGACTTGTGAACGATCCTTTAAAAACATTCAGACTGTACTACCGCAAACTATGACTTCGTAATTCGTATCTCTCTCTACCACTCGCATGGCTACTGTTACAGTATGTTGATATATCATCTAAATGAGATTCGGTTTTTCGTGTTTTTCATCTATATGTATGTATTTTAAAAGGGCTGTGCTTTCCCACTGGGAATAGAACCCAATGAGATTTTCAAAAGAGCAGACGAAAATGGCCCTAATCAATATTCCTGATCCCAACACTCGAGTTATCTTTTTATCTGCAATTAGGATTTCGTCACCTCCCCCACAGGCCATCAAAGGCCGCTCTCATTATGCCGTTATTGAGTTATCAAACGCTGCGGAGGGAGATTAGTTCATACTTCCATACACAAATCCTATCATACAAGCTGACGCCTTTTGCTAAAAACAACCTCTATTTCGGTTCACCACAAAATAACTAGCCCACACTTCGCTTTAGTCCTCCCACGTCCCATCACTTCAAAGGACATAAAACTTTATTTGTAACGCAGTATGTTTCAATTTACATGTTTGTGTCGCACGTAATGGAACCTTGTCACTGTCGAATCAGTGTCCCCTAGTCGATCCGCTAATAAGAAAGTCGGCAGGGTGTTATTTGTCAATTCAAAGGGACTTTGGGCTTTTATTTAAAACAACCGATAATGAGATGCGCGATTGGATTACGTGCTAACACCAATTTCTAATCATAGTTCTGTGTAATCAAAGGAACTTGTTATGGGTTCGTGTTATTTAATTCAGAATACAAAATTGAAGTGAGAATTTCAAATTTAGTCCGTTTCAAAGCTCCAAAAATATGTTTAGTTACTTTACTATACAGTGTGAGTCACGTTAAAGTGTACATTATGAAATTAGATTAAACTAGACCTATTTTTATCGACAAAAAAGAGGTCAAAAAATTTTTGAGATTTTTTTTTAATTTTTTATAGAATTTTTTTTCTTCCAAGTACTTATTGTAAAGAAAACGTAATAACTTTTAAACTAAGCGGTATATCTTGATAAAATAAAAACAGTAATAATGCTAAATAACAGGCAATACTAAAAAAATACATAAAATACACAAAATATGCCAACAAATAATAAAAAATGATACTTTTTGAAAAAAAAATCTGCTTTTAAATTCGTGTTTTTTTGGTTATTTGATAAATTTCTCCAAAAAATGCCCCTATAACAGGTGGTTTTTATTACTTTGTATTACTCTCTATCGTATTATCTTTGTAAAACCAAAAATCGCATGTCTCTATCCCTATCACAACATTTGCTATGATCGTTTGAACAAAGGCCTGCCACAACATTATTCTCCGCTACAGGTAGAGAAAATTTTAATTTTAACTAAAATGCTTACTTTACTTCGAAATCTTTTGTTTTTATTTGAAATCTAACTCGTCTTTATCAAAATTACAAATCTAGAGCCATTTTCAGTTTCGTTGCTAACGAAGCGTTGAATGGCGCGCCCGGAGAGGCTTAGTTCAAACGATCATTGTAAACGTTGTGATAGAGATAGAGACATGCGATTTTTGGTTTTACGAAGGTAATACGATAGAGAATAATACAAAGTAATAAAAACTACTGGTTATGGGGGCATTTTTTTGGAGAAATTTATCAAATAACCAAAATAATACGAATTTAAAAGCAGATTTTTTTTCAAAAAGTGTCATTTTTTATTATTTGTTGGCCTTTTTTGTGTGTTTTATGTATTTTTTTAGTATTGCCTGTTATTTAGCATTATTACTGTTTTTATTTTATCAGGATATACCGCTTAGTTTAAAAGTTATTACGTTTTCTTTACAATAAGTAATTGGAAGAAAAAAAATTCTATAAAAAATTTAAAAAAAATCTCAAAAAATTTTTGACCTCTTTTCTGTCGATAAAAATAGGTCTAGTTTTATATATTTTCATATGTACACTTTAACGTGACTCACACTGTATTTTAGTACAGATTTGTGAGCTTTTAAATTTATTTTATCCTGTAAGCTCAAAGAGTAGATACCTAGTTGTGTAAAAAGTTGCACGTTTTTGTCACTTCTAAAACATAAACAACAAACTCAATATTTTCTCATACTCAGCTAACTTAATTGTGGCTGTCATCTTGAAGTTCAAATGCTAAAGGGTAAATAAAACAGTGCGCAGCATAAATCATATCTACCGACAAGAACACAATTAACACCCTACCCTCCGATTGGACGGGCTCCGACCGAGACGTGCAAATTTCAAATTGGAGCTTGCATCTCTCGTGCTCCCGTAGGTAAATACCCGCTTTTAAGGGTAGGATGTAGATTTATGCGAAATACTCGATGATCTCCATGATGTAAATGAATATGTAGGCGTGTAAATAAGTTTAATTCTTATAGATTAATCAAGATCAAAGATAGTGTTATGATGAAAGCATGAATATAAGCCTTGGAAATAGTCTTAAATCTGTCAGTGGTCCAAAAATTATTTGGCCAATTGATCGTATGCTTCAATCTATAGTCGAGTTTTAAACACCGTTCCGCAATAAGCCTTTTGCAGTCGAGGAATTAGCTATTAAAGAAATTTTTTTTGGGGATTTCTGATGATTCCTGTGGTATCCAATGTAAAACAAATCAACTTTAGGGCCTAGCCTGAAATGTTAGTATTAGGCATGTTCTATTCTGGAACAGCACAAAGCTTGCTTCTTACTCGTAACTGTATCCAAAATGGGTCACTCTCCTATCTTTTGAAAGCGTCATTTCGCATTATTTCTAATCTTCTGATCCACTACCTCGTCAGCAGACGTCCTGCCCTTAACACCTGCGTCTGCCACGCAGGCCGAGGGCCGGAGGATTCGTTAGAAGCCACTGAACCGTCGCGCGGGGTCGCTATGTGCTATAGTAAATAGTCAATATTTGCATACATACGCCGATACGTGGGTTGTTAGGGGTTAAGAGTGTATCAGCGCTATGTAAGTCTGTTTTTCAATTTTCCTAAATATGGTACTTCACTATGGTGGTATAGGTACTTCTTTATACAACTAAGTTAATCCACGAAATTTTAACGGTAACTATAACGATAACCTAGTTTTTTTCTATGGAACTTGACAGACTTTTGGCGTTTGTTAATGATAAAGTAAGATTGTGGAACCCAGCCTAATTTAAGCGTCATTAAAATCGAAATATTGAAATAGGGTATAAAAGAGTACAAATTATTTTAACATCAAAGTTTGTCTATCATTATAATTACACAGCACACAGAAATAAACAAAAGTTTAAGTGACAATATAATAAGTTTATTAAAAAAAAAAACAAATGGCAATTGATTTTTAAGTAGGTTTAGGAGAATTTATTGACGTCTAGTACACAGTTTTAGAGTTCCAAATAATCCTGTACCTCTAGTCAAGTAAAGATTCATTGCGTCACGTAGGTATCCACTAAAGAAGGGCTTTCAAATTCAACTCCCGCGGGAGTGACGGTCCGCAAAGAACATTCCCTAGTTTTAAATGTAGCTGGTGACATTTTAGCACTTACTATTGCGAAGTCGAATCGAGTCTGCGTGTTAGGGTCCCCTCGCATGCCCCAACGAAACCCGATACTCAACTCTCTTGGTAATTAACTACCGATTTCATTTCTTGATGCATTTTTAAAAGCGTCCGACGGCTTTTTAATGGCCATTTTATGGTGACGGATCGCTTATTAAGTTTTTATGGTGGCGCGAGCAGTGACAGATGGGATGTAGTTTGACACCAGATTTGAGGGTATGCGAACAAATCGCTCGCGATGTTGCACCCGGTTATTTGTACGCGTAAATCTTTGACGGCTTTTTACATTGTTGGAAATTTATAGTGGTCATATTTTGTTATGTTGTCTGAGTGAGATTGTAAGGCCAGAATTCAATTGCGAAAGTGACGTAAGCATCGGTTCTCATTGGGTTTCATTAGTGACTATCAATCGTGGAAAGGAGAGAAGGAGCTAGTGCCGTTTCTAATCGGGAGTTTTTTTTTATGGTTGGGCTAGATAGTTTATGATGTAGGACATCCATTCTTGACACGAACGTCTTCTTCTTGTTTTGACTCTGTCGTTTTTAGACAACTACAGAATAATTATCACGGTGTCTTCTCCATAAGGTAGGGTATCTTAAGTCAGTCTAAAACACCATAACACTTTCAGGGCAATAGGTATTTCTCAAGGACACGTTTTCATTGTAGTCTTCTTCAAATTCCTGTGGTAGCTTAATTAATGTAGAGTCTATGCCACACATCGTCACTGTGTTATTGTTACGTCAAGAGTGTTTTTTAATTGTTTCATTAAAATTTGATCTACAAAGCTTAAAAGCTACACTTCTCCTAAATGGCCGACTATGTTTATTTAAGAGCGCACATTAACAGCCAGCGACTATCTGCGTCCACATATCGCTTCCATCTTCCCGGGGGACGAAGGAAAATTAAAACAGATGATCTAGCGGAACGGCCCGCGTTATAATTAAAAAGATAAGGAATATTTTCCTTTCGCTGAAACCCCTTTTGCGTGCTGGGGTCGCACGGGGCCGGTTAGCGTTAGCGACGCCCTAGAGACTGCACACGAATCGGTTGCGATTGTGGGCTAGGGATGCGCCGGATAGTTTCGCATGAATCGAGTTCGGTAGGAATCGAGAGCGGAAGGGATCGAGTTTTGTTTTATGGAGTTTTAGAATTTGAATGAAATTATGTAAGACGCTGCATAAATTAATAAAAAAATAATTAGCATAACAATCGAAGTCTGTCCGTTTCTTCGATAACCATTAAAAGAGATTTCCTATAAATTAATTATCCTACTATCAAGTTTTAACATCCAAGCATAATTTCATCATCTCAGCCATGCTCCCCCTCCTCATAGGCCTCCCCCAATGCTTTTCATGTTGCCCGGTTGGTAGCGGCCTGCGTCCAGCGCTTTCCTGCTACCTTTATGATGTCGTCGGTCCACCTTGTGGGTGGACGTCCCACGCTGCGTCTTCCGGTACGCGGCCTCTACTCCAGAACCTTGCTGCCCCATTGGCCCTAAGCATAATTTATGGGTTCATATTTATTTTGTATTCAGTCAGATCGAAATAATGCTGACCTAGGTTGTAATAGGTAAGCGCAGTAGTGTTTCCATAAACCTATAGAATGCAAAAACTTCCATTTAACTCTTATCAATAGGCAGAGCTATCTAGTGTAAGTGAAATCGATAGTGTACTACTCGAGCGATCCCATCACTAGCATCGGTTGCGTTCCTGATTAAGTCAACTAAGATAACATTGGCAATACAGTAACGTCAAAAGTCAACAAGGGCGAACGAAACGTTAAGTTGATTTGGTCTCAAGGGTTACGGTTGTTATCTCAGTTACTGTTTGAGATGATTGGATTGGCGAGATGAGTGTTCCTCGCTGTTTGCCGAATAGTGGATAGTGCTTGCTTTGAGCTCTTATTTATCGATGAGAAGGATGATACTGTTTTGAGAGAATACAGTAATGAGCCTTCTAGACTTCTCTTGGAAAGAATTTCTTTGACGGTTATTTTTATTGTTGTACTCGTATTATGGTTGTATATTAGATATCTCTGTGGTTTGCAGTTTCCCTCAGTATGTCTATATCTCTACGTTGTTAACAAGGCCGTTAAACCAAATTTTTATATAAGTAGAGACAGGATTTCATGTAAATAGATGCACATAAAGTAACTATACATTTCACTGAAAGTCTCCACATCGTTTCATTTAAATCACATTTATTTTGTTCAAATTCAAATATTTTATTTAGTACATAGTCCCTTTCCAGGGCACTTATACACGTCCCAAATATAGCTTGCCCTTCCACCACTTCGGGACAACATAATATGGGCTAAAATGTTAATAGTTAATCGGTTACATAATTATCATTGTCTAACCTCAACCTTCATGGCCGTTTCTAAGTGCTTAAGTGACGCGGGGATAACCACAATAGTCGGCATCTTTGCCAATACGAACACAATATTTTCTTCATCCACGAACTACATTTTCAAAGCCCAAAGCATTTTCCTCTCAACAGCAGTATCTGCATCGATGCGTTAGGGCGTGCAGGGCTGCTTAGTATTCCGGCGGAGTGCGGCCGTATTGATTGCCCGGCCCTTGGAGGGAGGCCTTTTTCAAAACAATCCACAGAGTAATGATTTTTCTGCTTTCTTCCTCCGACTGGACGAATGTTGCCGGAATTATTGAAATGGAACGTATTCAATGTTTTGCTGCGAATAAATAACGAAGTTCTACCAGGCCTGGCTCACTCCGCGCGGTACATCCGATAATTACCTACAGCGAAGCGCCCCGCCGGCGGGTATTATATCAGTCGAGTGTCACGCGCGCGCCCGTCAGGAAGCTGGCGTGCGTTGTAGTATGTACTATCGGGGACTCGGACGCCTTGACACCTTAAGGGCCTAAATTGTTTGCACACACACGCTCGATTAAGCTACGCCCCCATTCATTCATGTTTCGGGTCTAAGCAGCGTCGGCGCACCACTGTAGATGTTTGCCCTAGCAAACCAAGCTCTATGTAAAGCGTTTAGGATTGAGTATTGCTTAGCTTACCCGCATCCGTAGCGCTCGTTTGGCAACGTCGCATTTTAGTAAATTTGAAACCCAATAAAGAATCGCTACAAAATATTATATGGGGCTTCGTGTAAAAATTGAACTAGCGATTGCCCGCTCGGGTCACAAAATTGCTATCGCACATTCCGAGGTAACTGCAATTTCCTGAGAAAAAAGTAGCCCTTTCTATAATTATTGTTGATATTAAGATTGTAAATCTCATGTTATTAGTTTAGCTAGTTAAGGCGAGAAATGCAAAATCATACAGTCACTTTCGAATTTTACTTGTGTAATAGGTATTCAATTTATTCGGAACTTATAATTTATAAACTATATGTTATTGAATTAATTAGGAAATAGTTAAGGAATATTTGTGGCTTAAAAACAATTATTGTAAGATCTGGCTACATAATAACTTTATTAATTCCTTGAATGTAAATAAAAACCTATAATAGGTTTCTATTTATTTTTAATACATTAGCAACTTATGTTTTCCGTTTAAAAGAAACACTTATCTACGTTATTACAATTTAATACAAATATTGTAACTAGGTAGCAATGATCCAGGTAATTGGTTATTATAAATATTATAATATTAAGTTAGTTTTATTTCAAATTAATTTTTTTATTGCACATTAAGTGTCTTTACACAAGGTTTTAAATCAATAAAAATTAAACTTCAAACTAAATAATACTTAAACAGTTAACAATGTATAGATAGATAAGTTTGTAATTAAATATAAGAATTAAGAATTATTTTGAGAGGCCATGATTCAGTAATAAAAAGGCAATCAAACAGTCCAATTACTAGCACGGGTCAACACAAAACAAAATCAATCGGTTAGGGATCACAAAACTTCACAAAAAACAAAGGAGAGAATATGTCGACAGTTCGCCAAAGCAAAAAGCAGACAGACCTCGTATAAAAATACAATATTAAAAAAATACATAATATGTATTTTTTTTTACATAATATGTATTATTATCTATTTGTTTGTAAACAAATTCTATTATTAAAATTCTAAAGCTGAGTTGCACCATCTTACTTTAACTTTGACAAACGTCAAAAATCTGTTAAACTCCATACAAAAAGCACCGGTTACCGTTATAGCTACGGTCAAAGTTAGGTGGTGCAACTCAGCCTAAAACTAAGAAAGATTGAAGAAAAAGAAACATTTCGTTTTAGACCTTAACCGTATGACAATAAAGTGCACAATGGTATTTCGTATTGCAATCTAAGCCCTGATTGTCTCTTATTGGTCGTAGTAAAAATATAGTAAAATGCGTAACCAATTAGAGACGGGGTGAGCACGTGACCGGAGCGATGCGCTTACGCTAAAATTTCTACAAAGTGGTCAGGCGGAAGAGTCCCCGATAGTACCTAATTCTATGATCGAAGTATTATTTAAAAATGGACATAAAGAGAAATAAATATTGTGCGGGGTTCGGGTGTTTAAATTCGAAAAGAAATCTACACCGGATTTATCTTTTTTTTCGCTTCCCAAAGATGCTGAAAGGTATGTTGGTCATGTAGGTAATCAATAATTCTTAGGATAGTATAGGAACCTAACCTACCATGACTACTGCTCAGAATGCGTTCGTTCGTTTCAGCCAAATGACGTCCACTGCTGGACAAAGGCCTCTCCCAAGGTTTTCCATAATGAATTCGTACTTACCTACATACGTACCTCATTACATATAAGTAGATTAATTAATTTTTCACTAGACAGCAACCCTAACAACGTAAGAAGAGTTCAGAGGCACGCGATAGAAAGAGACAAAACTTGTAGGTGAATAAAATTGTAGGTACGTAGTGCTGTGCGAGCTGAATTCCACTGTATCGCGTCGTAGCAAGACTCGCATTTATTTAAATCGTCTTGCGGAGTAATCCTTCTGTACCTGTACTATTACTTATTCTGTGGTTCTACCTTCTAAGGGACAATTTAGCTGGTAATTTATCTGACACTAACCTTTAATTACGCCAGTGGCTTTGGAATAGGTGGCGAATTAAAAGTGCTGTTCACACTCCCTCAAGTTTTGAAGCAAACATAACTAAAGCTTCTGATGTTAGAGGATCTACCTACATTGTTACGGGACTATTCCCAACACTGAAACTTCTGTATAGCCAGGTTCTACAGCTTGACCACCAATAAAAATCCACCTTGCATAGTTAAATGGTTAGGTTAGATTCTATTTCGAACATGGTTTGGTAATAATCATCCTGCATTCATATTTAGATCTATTGAATCTATAGGGTTACTGTGCAGATATCTTATTGAGTTATCTAGTTATCATAAAGTTGCTAATATTTCACAAACTTGGCGCTTAATTGATACTAATTCACAACTGTTTATTTAAGAAGCCAATCTCAAATTCATAGTTGGATCCAACCAAAGTAAACCTTGAGATATCAGCTAACTCGATTGTCCCGACCTGCCGAGTCCGTCGTTAATTGTGAAAATATTAATGGAACTGTTCAATTGTCTAATTACATTATTTAGGGTAGTTCGATTCTTTTGGGCTTAATAAAGTACAGTCGATAACATTAGATGTTATTTGCAAAATTAAACCTAATATAGCTACTAGCATAAATGCCACAGGGTTTACTTTGATGGAGCATCGTCTTCACAATGATACGACATGAAAGTTAGATTGGAAAAGATCGCGAACTGATATTTGCAAAGATTGAAGTTCAAATAAAAGTTGTACAATTAATTGTTTGAAGATTTAGTTGCTTGTGTTGTTTAATTAGTCTTCTACTAATAAATTGATGTTCTAACTTCAATAAAATTTATATTACGAAGACTCGTAGCATTCGAATGGATAAGCTTAAAGTCTTTAATTAAGTCTTATCCAATAATTTATTTAAAACGATATGCGTGTGCGTGGCAAATACAATAGAAAACCAAATATCGGCATGAGCATAAATTATTATTAGTAAGATTTTTCATTAATTATTAATTTTATGTGGGTCACACAGAATAATGATGCCTTCGATAAGTCAGTCTTCTTTGGTGTCTCGTGAATTGTTAAATAATTTTCATAGCCTCCTATTATTTCATTAGACACTCGCACATAACTACGTCAGATACCCTTTGAGATCAGAACCTTCAAGTCTCGTAACTGTCGTTTAAGACTGTCTCAGATCTGATAGTGCGCGAAGGGTCCCCGCGACCCGGGCGACGTAAGGGTTAATAGCGCTAATGTACTACTAACGTGGCTGAATGTGCTGCTAAACTACACAAGTAGGTAAATAACTACTGGTGTGGTGTTAACCAACAGTGACCTTTTACGTACTGTCTCAAGTGCCAAATTTGTGACAGGTTTCGTTATGTTTTAGATTTAGTGGGGTTTTGGATTTAGCACGGAATGTGATGTATGTAGTTCGTATTAAAATTAGTATCGGTAGTTCGGTAGTAACCTACAAAAGTCCTAGTTTAATTATTTTGTCTATAAAATTTTGGTTGAGTTGTACCATCTTACTTTAACCGTAACTATGATCGTAACCGGCGATTTTTGTATGGAGTTCGACAGACTTTTGACGTTTTTTATTGTTAAAATAAGATGGTGCAACCCAGCCTTACATTTTAGTCATTGAGTGGTAATTGATCGAGACGGTATTTCACTCCAGCCCATCGTCTGCAACTTTACAAGGCGCAGGTTCGGCCTCATATGGAATACTGTTCTCATCTTTGGGCAGGTGCGCCCCAGTACCAGCTTCTCCCTCTGGACCGCATTGAACGGAGAGCAGCTCGAATCGTTGACTGCCAGGACATTTCGGATCGGCTTGACCCCTTGGCGCTGCGTAGAGATGTATCCTCACTGTGCATATTCTATCGCATGTATCACGGGGAGTGCTCCAAAGAATTATCCGGACTTATTCCTGCCGCCACTTTTCGACACCGATCTACCCGACAGCACTTCCACCCCCATCACTTAGATGGTTGGCAGTCCACAACAGTACGTTTCTCTAGAAACTTTCTGCCCCGTACAACCAAACTGTGGAATGGACTGTCGTCTGCGGTGTTTCCGGACGGATACGACCTGCAAGCTTTCAAGAGGAGAGCGTATCTTTACCTTAAAGGCCGGCAACGCACCTGTAACGCCTCTGGGTCTGCGGGTGTCTATGGGCGACGGTAATCACTTACCATCAGGTGATCCGTTTGCTCGTTTGCCTCCTATCACATAAAAAAAAAAAAAAAAAATTGAGCTTTAAAAACGTATTTATTTCGTTTCTTACAAGTTTCTCGTATTTTTATGGTATGTTTGCCATTCCCTTCTTTGCTTTACATAGTACCAGACATACTTAGTTTGGCACTGGCCAAAACTTAGCGTAGTAGAAAACATTGCTTGATAGACTTTATTCTGCACAAGTTTTTAAGAGAAATGCGATTGTGACAATATAGTTAAACTATAGCAAATGAAATGAAGGGCCTATTAGATGGCCGCGTCGCAACAGCAAGGGCAGCTTGGTGCAGCGCTGATGTAGTACGTGCCCGTAACTCCGCGGGCAGCGTCGGATAACGTCCAACTATGAAATTAAATTGGGCGCCCCGCCAGTGCCGCGCTTGGAGACAAATATTGGGCTGTCACTTGTTGGCTAATTGTTACGTAAATAAATACTATTGAAAATAATAAATGACTATTGTTAATGTATCAAGTTGCAAACCTTGCATCAGACTTTAGAGCAGTGGTTCTTAACCTTTATGTCACGAGGGACCGTTTTACCAAATTTCTGTCTTGTCAGGGACCACTTTTTTTTTTCAAAATCCTATGAAATTCTCACCCACTGTGCGCCGTTTGCGTTGTGTTGACTCGATTCATCACGTCACGTCACTTGTTTATTACGATGTCTTCGTGGACCACTTGAAATGCCTCCAGGGACCACCAGTGGTCCGCGGACCACCGGTTAAGAACCACTGCTTTAGAGCTACCATAATATCCTTTAAATATGATTCAATCGAGACTACTAGGCCTCTGTTGTTTGAAATCATAATGAATCCGAGAATAGATTAGTACTTAGTACATTCGAACTAAATCATTTACAAATTGAATTAACCTTATCTTAGAAAGTCATTTCATAATAAGGCTGATCGTGATACCTGGATAATTTAATCACCGGCTCTTAACTAGCGCTTATATTTTCATAATATTTACATAAATGCCTGGCAATCGCACAAACGGCAATTAGCGCGGGCCGTCGCACGCGCCTGACGTCTGTCATCTGTCACGTCAATGTCACTTCTCAGCTGGCCAGATGCGACAGATTGCCACGATCTGTGCTGAAGTCGTTTCAAAATCATATTAAACACTGATTCAGAAATCAATTTGATTCTTATGTTCTATTTTGTTTGTTCAAGCTAGGATCGTCTTGTTAGTTTTACCTTTCTATTGGAAAATCTGGTTTGTTATCGTTTCAACTAAAAGCAGCCCACAGCTGGACAAAGGTGAGGGTTTCCTCAATGACCGGTCCTGCGCAGCCCACGTCAAGTTCTTTCTTGCGACCTTCACTAGATTAAGATCTGTTTACTGATAAGCTATCAAACATCCTCAAAAGTAGATAGGCCTCTTCTGGGTATGTTCGCTTCATCACTGCCTCAAATTTCACAAAGTCTTTTAATTCTGCTCTTTTATATGTAGTGTGAGGGTTACTGAGGGCACAATCCTGGTGCCAAACATGAATTACAAGCGGAGCTACTGAGAAAGGGCATTGTAGTCTCAATGAGGAGGAGTCGACATTAATCTGTTTATCACCGCCCCAATTAATACTAGCCACAGCATTTCCCATGGCGCTTTTTGCCCCAAACAGACAGCACTTCCCACGCCATTAATGCGACGCGAAAACAACGCCATGCATTTTGTTGGCGGCCATAATTCTAATGTTTTAAGAACGCGCGCGTCCGACACAGCCTCGCATTGATAGCGATCGGCACGTGGCGAAAGTCCGCGATTGGGGAACGCCCGAAAGAAGGGTCCTACTCTGGAAACCGATTTCGATGTAGAAATAGCAAACCTAAATGAAACTTGTAGAAGAGAAAATGTCTATGCTTGTAGGAATAATTTCAGGAAAATTTTAGAAAAAACCTGCAATATTTTAAAATATTTTACATGCGAAATCGCATCAGTTGTATAGGTTTTCTGGAAGAGATCGCTTTATAGCGATAGGACCGCTTGAATTGTGCCGTCTCTTTCGTTTATTTATTTCTTTTCTTGTCTTGTGTGTACAATAAAGTTTGTTCTATCTAACTAGTTGTCAGTGACAGCCAAAATATCGATGTCGTTTTCGAAATAGCCCCCTAGCATCGGGGACAGGGGCATCAACATTGGCACGTGTACTTCATTATTTTCGCGCCAAAATGTTCCAACATCGCTTTGTTAGGAGATTAGGCGTGAGGGAGGTGTCCGGAATCGTTTTTATTTTTATTCGACTGCTTTTATGACGGAATTGCGCTTAATTGACGATTTGTTCAAGCTCCATTGCTTATTAGTGCTGATGAAACTTGGGCATTGGCTTTTGGTGCTGTATTATGTAAAATAGTTCCTTTGAGTGTTAAATCTAGCTAGTAAAATGTGTGTACGTTGAATACTGTAGTTTGGTAGGCGCAGCTAGAAGCTGTCGATCCTAGCTACTTCAAGCTGTCCTGGCAAGGAGGGATGATTTAAATAATAGATCTTGACGGAAAAAATAATACCCATTGACATTTTGACTTTGCAAGTCAGTTTCTTTAATTAGTTGTCATTGTATTTGGGTTGCTTTGAGAGTTTTCCTTTGGTTTCAAACTGTCGAAGAAGGGTTGTATTTCTTGAGCATAATAATTTTGTCAATCATTTATTTAGCACATTTTGTAGCCGATTAGGTTTGACGAATTTGTTTTTATTTTATCGTCAAAATCGTATGTTTTTCCTATTATTCTTTTGATTTCTTCTTTATTTTTACGTACTTTCGTCTTTGCAATATTTTTATTATGTTTAAGCTCAGTCGCTTACACCAACTAACTCGTAATTATTTCGATTACCAAAACCTACCTACATGCGCGCGCGCTCCGACTATAACTGCAAAGCGTCACAAAAATCGATGCGGTCACAATAGCGAGTGCGAGATTAGCCGACCTTATCCCCAATTCCATCTAAATACCGGTTCTAATCCCGGCACAAAGCGACAAAAATAATAAATAGTGTCCGCCCACCGGCCCGGCCAATATTTTGCTATGCCTGATGAAGGGGCGCAGCACCCGCTATTGATATCAGATTGTTTACTGGGGTAGATATTTTTTGTATGGTTTTGGATGCAATGTTACGAACGCATTGACAATCTTTTTACTCTAGAAAGGCAGAATTTAATACTTTACTTACATCAACACTGTTGTAACTGAAAAACAATAATAATTAATTCCCAGATAGATATTTTAACTGCTTGTATTTGACACGCACGTATAACAATACTATTTTTTTTACCACACAAACACAAAATACAAGAAACGCAATTTTTATTCATTATTTGCATTAGTAAATAAACATCCCAAATGGGTGCGGATCTACTATACCTCTTTGGTTATCCGACCACAATACGGCACAGATACTAAAATTTCAGTTAAAAAATTTTAAAGCCGCCCCAAAGGAATATTATATTTACAAAAGAACATACAATAAGGACAATATAGAAAATTTTAAAAAATATTTGGGGAGCATTTCATTTGCGGAGGTCTACACACTTACCGACATGAATGCTGCTTTCAACGGTTTCTATGACACCTTTTGCCTAATCTATCAGCTCTGTTTTCCAATAAGGAAAATAAAAATAAAATTGTCACGTAGGTTGCAGTGGACATCTAGGGGCCTTAAAAATAGCTGTGTAACAAATAGGAAACTCAGATATAAATACTACACCAGTAAAAAATTAAGTGATAGAAAAGCATACCTAGCTTACAATAAACTATTAAAAAAATGCACCTCAGTCGCAAAAAAGCTCGCAAACAGAAAATTTGTAATAAATAGTCAAAATACGGGTAAAGCAACATGGGCGGTCATAAAAAATGAAATGGGCCAAAACAGTACAAAAAGACAAATTAATAAATTGACATATAATGGATCGGACATACTGAATCCCTCAGACATAGCAAATTTATTCAATAATTATTTTATTGAAAAAAATGACAACATAGCAAATAGAGACCTAAAAAAAACATCACTCGCTCAGTGCAACAAAAACTCAATTTTCTTAACTCCTGTTAGTGAAGACTACATAAGCCAGATAATAATCTCGTTAAAAAATACAAAGTCTGAGGGCTATGATTCGATAAACACTAAAATTATTAAATCATGTCGAGAAAACCTCCTGCGTATATTAACTTATTTAATGAACCTATCATTAGAAAAGGGTACTTTTCCAGACAAATTGAAATATTCCATTGTGAAGCCATTGCATAAAAAAGGTGATGTAACCGAAGTAGCCAACTATAGACCGATCACTCTTATACCCATACTCTCCAAAATATTCGAGAAAGTAATGTATAATAAACTTGCTTCGTTCCTAAGTCATCATAATATTATTGAGAAAAACCAATATGGTTTTCAAAAAAATAAAAACACAACTCACGCAGCGTTTCACCTAGTAAATAAGGTTTTGCACAACATAAACGATAAAAGTATAACTACAGTACTGTGCCTGGACATGTCTTCAGCTTTCGATCGCGTCTGCCATGACACACTACTGAAAAAACTAGAGACCTGTGGTATTAGGGGACCCGCATACCAGTGGCTCTACACATATATAAAAGATAGGTATCAATGCGTGGAAATCGACTATCTTAATCTAAATAGCAACACGACTGTCAGATCTGACTACAAAAAAATCAAATGCGGTGTCCCACAGGGTGGAATTATCTCGCCATTGCTTTTTTTGCTTTACATAAACGATATTGTCAACATTACAAAGCACGAGACGATCCTGTTTGCGGACGATATTTCTATAGTAGTGACATCTGATGCAGAGCATTCTATCGAACAACATAAAACAGATATTAGTGACACACTGACATTATTGACTAACTGGCTTCAAAATAATAATTTAAAAATCAATTTATCAAAAACAAATTTAATTAACTTCAATAATTTTAAACTCAATAAAATTGACATTACATTTAACGGACAATTTCTCAAGAATGCGGAATGCGTGACATTTTTAGGCTTAATTATTGACAACAAATTTAATTGGAAAGAGCAAACAGGAAAGGTGTGCAATAAATTAAATAGCTTTGCATACGCTCTGTATAAGTTATCAATCGTGGCATGTAAGAGCACGGCGCTAACTACGTACTTTGCATACGTGGAATCGGTGCTAAGATATGGAATACTTTTGTGGGGAAACGGTACGGATAGCAGGAAAGTTTTTATTGCCCAAAAAGCTTGCATACGTGCAATATGCCATATAGCCCCAGACGTTTCTTGCAAACCGTATTTCAGACTTTTGAATATACTTCCTCTACCATGCCTCTATATCTTCGAGGTAGGAAAGTTCGTAAACTTACACCAAGAACTGTTCGTAAAGGCAAAAGATCAAACAAACCGGCAACTTCGAAACCCAGATAGACTAGTACTAGACACGATACCAAAAACAACGCGTTATAAAAAAAATTGTTATGCAATGTGTATCACGCTCTATAATCAGATACCTAAACACATTAAACTGCTACCAAAATCCCGGTTTGGAAAAGTTCTTCGAGAGTGGCTTATAAAAAATACGTTTTATTCAGTGGATGAATTCTTGAAGTACAAAGAATAACTTGAAATGTTGTATGGATAATATGGTTGATGCATGGATTTATTGACTTATCATAATTGACATTATATTTAATTTTTCTCACTCTGTAACCACTCTGTATATTTGCATGTCATAGTCTATGACTAAATAGGTCTTAAGTAACATTATATGTAATCAAATAAGAACTACTCTGTAACCACCTATTTAAGGCGAATAAATGATTATTATTATTATTATTATTATTATTATTATAAAAATATACAAAAAAGCCTCGGAAAAAAATATGAAATAACATAACGTGAAGTGGAAAATTTTTCATCTTGAACGACAGATAGCTTAAAATAAAAACAGCAACAAAGCATTTATAAACAATCGTTTACTAAGTCATTGATAACTCTTGTTTTTTCCTTAAAAATGTAGGTAGTTAGAGTAAAAATAGTACCATGACAATCAATACCAATTAAACATCTAAAGAGATGGGATCTGTAATGTTTACTTTTTGCTAAAAACGCGTATTTATTCAGTTAGATAATTACATAAAGGGGTTGTTCCCACCGGGACATACCGTTTTTTGCAGGATCCTGTTTAGTATAGTATACGTGTTTTAAGGAATGTTCGCACGAGCATCCCGTTTGCAGTGTCCCGCAAAAAACCAGCTAAGTAAGGCCGAGTTGCGCCACATAATTTTGATCGTAACTTTAAACCGGTAACCGGTGTTTTTTGTATGGAGTTTGACAGATTTTTGACGTTTGTTAAAGTCAAAGTAAGATGGTGTAACACAACCCTAGAAGATTATTTATTTTGACATATACACATAGTAATACAGAATCCCGCAAAACTGGGTTGGGAACAACCCCTCGATGTAACGTCTTAAATTGCAGCTACACCACATTTTTTTCCTGAAGTTTTTAAAGTAACTTTCTTGTCTCTAACGGGATTAGAACCTGCATATTATTATGCAGTTTGTTAGGTAATCAAACCACCAGACTCCATTATCGAGTGAGACATAAAATCATCATGCGACTGCGCCGACGCACACCGGGCGCGGCCTACGCGCGAGTAAACAATGGACCGACCAAGTATGAATGGGTTTCTTTTGGAACAGGGTTCCGTAGACTGCAATAGAGTGGCATAAATACCTAACACAGATGTGATGTAACTTAAGAAAAAACTGAAAAAACTCCCTTGACCCTGATTTTTTTCATAGAGGTCAATATCAGTGACTTCAGTTTCGTTTAAATGACAATAGTAAAGAATGCAGGGTAGGTAGATTGTTTCTTAAGTAAATATGATTCAAAATAGTTACAACAAAGTAGTTGTAGGATATAGGGTGATTTTTTTAACAAGGCGAACTATATTTATTCGTTTCTTTATGGATATTTTGACCCGTTACGTTTGTGTATACTATTTAAAAATAGATATAAAACAACAAACCAAATGTATATTGTTAGTCTTACGTTCAAAAATACAAATGTTAAATCAAAATGGTCTAAATTATATTATATCTTGGTATTATTGATTTAATTTCTAGAATTAATATTATCTTGCCTGAAACCCGAGAACACTACAGCGTACATTTTGATAAAATTTATGTATTTATGTAGGTACACGATTTCTACGTATTCCCCAGTTGCTTCGAGGAATGTAAACAACTAAACCGTACATTTAATCTTCAATTTTGTTAGCCTTTGAGGTTATAATTTTATCCACTTCCTTTCAAGCGAAACCAAGTAAAAAACAGCAAGACCACAATCATCATGTCATAATAAATAATTTAAACCGTATACTCTGAACCCTGGAACAAGCAAAAAGTAAAGACACTGCACCAAAACACAAGCGTCCATGACTCGCATTCGAATCGCTCGCAATAAAATAATAATTATACACATCTGACTTATTAGCTGTACACATTTCGTATCATGCGCAAATAAAAAAATACTCGTTGCAAATCTGTATACAATCTAAATTCGACTTTCCACACTATATTATAAAGAGTAAATTCAATTAATGACAAAGCACCAGTTATGACATTTCGGTTATACAGGGTGGTAAGTACGAGCAAAACAACAAAAGGTTTAACAATAGAAGTCCGCCGTATCATTTGTTAAACGTCCCTTTTGACGACGGCAACTATTATTTTATGAATTATGTCGGCGAGTGTGCCGGGTGAGTGAAGCGTTTTGCCGCGACTTTGCGACTCGAATGTACGACAAACGCGATAAAAGAAAATAATTAATGGTGACCGTGTTTTATTAGATTTTTAGGTCTTTGTTTATAGTTTAGAGTGGACAATAAATGCAGGTTTTAATTACTGGATTGTTACGTTTGCACACCAAAATGCAAAACTAAAATAAAATTCTAAATGTCGTATGCTTTTATTTAGTAAAGTGACTGATTAATTTTAATTGCAATTTAATAGTTATTAAGTTTAAAAAACGTGGTAGGTTTAAAATAGTAGTAGTAGCTATACAAAAGTAGTCTAGTAGCAATAAAACAATCGTCAAAATTAGAGAAATCGTTTACATAAATAGGGCAACATCGACACACGCGGCCCCATTCATAAAGATTTTTTATCAGCCTGTATAAACAACAAACGCGTTCCAAAATACAGAGCAGATAACATTTGAATTTCAACCTAAATACTCAACGTGAAGACTCAAATTAGAAAATTTGTTGGATGGTTTAATGTCATTATTAGTTTAGAAATACGTCATTTGGCTAACGACACCTTAATGTGGCGTATTTAGTCAGAGACCCCACTCTGAAATACTATTTCTATATCGACTTTATCTGTCTCTTTCACTCACCCTGCGTCACTGGCATAGTAAGAGAGAAGGGTAGAGTCGCTGTATTACAATTTTTTTGTAAGATTGACCCCCAGGAATGGTTGCATTGTGCGAGGGCAATGTAACGAGAACTTTTAATTTTGGTTTATGGTTCGTGCGTAATGCCCCATGGTAGCACTAACCCTTTGCGATTGCTTATCCCGTGGATAATTTGAACAAGTCTACCGTATGTCGCTAACTTTGGCTGAAGATATTGCTATGGTTTCTATAAAAATAAAATGGTGTTTAAATTACTTTAATCTTAAAAACCTACAGTAGTTTAGAGCTTTGTGCTTTTTATTTAAAAAAACTATTATGTAGTCAGTATGTATCAGTACTTTACGATGATTTGCCGATTCTAAGATCTCATGATAACATTGTTACTTTATCTGCCACCAGCAATATTTATCTTCAATCATCCTAACTAGTAATAAGCCACCGTGACACATCCAAAACTGATGAGACAGTTAAATTAAATTAAAACTCCAATCGCTAAGCCCACTGCCGATAGGGTCCGATCGCGGGTGATCGGCGCTGTACCCAAATGAGCTCTGGCGAAAAGCAATAATGTCGACACCCTCGTCCTAGGCAAGATTAAGCGTTCTAAGCCATACAGGACTTGGCGCAGCACAGAAATGACAGCCAGGCCACTAACGCTGGTCTATGTCACTTACTTTTGCTGTATGTTTGTATGTAAAAGAATAAAGATGTTTGCATAATATGCGTTTATAATATTAACCTGTTATTACTTCCAAATAAATGTTAACTCTAGTTAGTTTATAAATCAAAGTGCATTTTATGCTGAAAGTTTAAATAAAAAAATGCATTTATTAAGGTTTTAGCAGTTTTTTAAGATTTGCAACATTGCTTAACCTTTTTATCAATAATTTTTAGCCCCACTTGTTACCTTGCATTGTATGAAGTTTGAGTAGCTTTTTGCTTTTTATTGAATAGGTATCATCTCGTTGCTTTTGACTCTTCAAAATTCATATAATCCACACAATGTGCGGGTAAGAGCACTCCAGTCTAGGTGGCTGTTCTCGCCGGGCTGCCCCGGGCAGTGGAGCCCCGCGGGGTGCCTTTGTGCCATTTATTGGCACCAGTCCCAGAGGTGCCCGGCATTGTTAGGACGATCATAGGCGCCTTTACCCTAATTTGGGAAATGATACGTATTTTGTTAATTCGCATGACGCTAATAAAGGCTGGCTGTTATATTTTATGGGTGATCATAATGACGTCTAATATTGTTTTGGACATTGCACATTGACGCTCGTAGTTCCATAAATAGGCTGAAGGTTGTCTAGTACATTTTCTCTTAGACTGTCGGTAAGATAGGTAGGTATCACTTTCTTGACAATAACATCACCTGATTAGGCAATGACGCTGTAGCATGCTGAAGGCCCTAGGTCAATATCAAAACAGACACCTAAAAGCTCTGTAGTCTGTAAACATCTCGATTTAGCCTTGAGTTTTTTTTTTCAATTTTATTTATTTATTTTAGTCATAAATCCTCTTGAGGTTTGTCCAGTTATTTGTTAATAACATAACCAATCTGAAATCATTGTCATCATATTACATTACAATCACTAAATAACTCTTCCCATTTATCAAAAAATCTTTCAATTGTTTAATTTTTAATTATTTCGAAAACAATTTTTACTCGTAGATTAATTAAGCATTAACTTCAGCTTTTCTGCTACACAACTATTAGTTTCTGTGTAATTAATTAACTTTAAAAACAATATTTTCTATTAAAATGTTGAAATTATATGTATTCTTCTGCTATAATTCTGGTAAAGGTCGCGGGAAGAGCCTGGATGCGGGCAGCGCAGGACCGTTCATTGTGGAAAACCTTGGGGGAGGCCTTTGTCCAGCAGTGGACGTCATTTGGCTGAAACGATACATTCTTCAACTTCAAAGAACGACGTCAATAGTTAAAATTCCAAAAACTAACGTCTGCTTTATTTAAAAGCTCGAGTAACGTAGGTACTTATTCCACAAATAAAATTCAGCAATCGAACAAATTGGCTCTAAAAGTATTAATTCGCGTCCATTCACTCATAGTCGAGTGACCGCCTCAGGCCACATACATTGTCCCGTAGGTTCGCTCCCAGATGGACTAGTGCCTCGTACATGGATGTGAAGTGGTTTGGGAAACACTTTATGCTATTTAGTTATGTGTATTTGAGTAGGTAATACTTACTTATGACTCTATAGTCGTTATTATTCTGAATTATGGAAAAGTACAGAAGAAAAATGTTTAATTATTCTCGTATTCTTAATTGGTAGGGCATAGCTAGATATTTCGCCATTATGGTTTGCTGATAAAGTCCCTGATAGCGCAATTATCTATCAGATAAAATACAACTCGTAGAGACAGAGATAAAAATAAACAGAAGATGAAGTTACCGTTAATCGACAAAATTTTATTTATTAGATGGCCTTACATTACAGATTACTTATTAATCTAATACTACATATTTCAGGCACCGTTAAAAATAACCCTTAAAGGCTGGGTTAGCCTGGGTTGCACCATTTTACTTTAACTCTGACAAACGTCAAAAATCTGTGAAACTCCATACAAAAAACACCGGTTATCGTTATAGTTACGATCAAAGTTAGGTGGTGCAACTAAGCCTAAGTATTAATGGCTTTCTATTTTTAGCACTGACCTATAAAAACTCTCATACTTATCATACCTACTTATCTAAAAATAACGCGCCTACAAAAAAGATAAGAAATTCTTATCGAAGTTCGCTCGTAGACTCGTAGAAGAATCGCTGACGTAACGCAGTGAGTAACCGTACGTTAATTTCGCCCGACACCGACAGAGCAGAGTGGCGCAGTGGAAGCGTGCTGGGCCCATAACCCAGAGGTCCGTAGATCGAAACTACGCTCTGCTATGAATGTCAGCGGGTGCTGATTTTTTGTTGTTTTTTTTTGTTTATTTATTTTTTGTTTTTGTATTGTTGTCATTATTTTAAGTTTTATTTTTTTGAGTTAACCACAAACCGTAAGTTATTAAAATTTAAAATTTATTTGGAACAAAATAAAAACTTTTTTTAGCAATGAGGCAATTGGAATGAAAATTGGTTGGAATTATAATTTAATTTTGTTTGACAAAATATAATAGAAGAAAAAACTTATAATAAAATTATGTCAAATAACAATAAATTAATATTACCTACCTACGTTATAAATTAATAGAGTATTTTTCAGAGACTTGTTATAAACAGAAAATCTTTTAAACATTTAAAACAAATACAATTTTGTCCGTGAATTTATCAATTAATGTTCGTTTCGCTTTACACAAACTGATTTGTTGCGTATTTATTTCCTTCGTATTATTTCTGCGATATTTTTCCTCCACATGAGCAGGCACGACGGCAAGTTGTATTTAAAAACAACCCACAAACAAGCAGGTTGGTTTGTTTTATCATGGGATATTGGTAATTTAGCGCACGCGGCGGCCAGAGGCGTGTTTTCACAGCCGCTGGAGGGCGCCACACACCGGTGCGTTTTTCGCGAAAATAATTTTGCAGGGTAAAATAGTTTGTTTTTACATGCTCTTTTTTTGGACGAGTAACATTTTATGTTAATTGCGTGGTTCCGCAGACTATCGGTGTTTTTTTTGTTTTTTTTTTATGTAAAACTGTAAGCTACCTAAATGAAAAAAAAAACTCATATTATTTACTTTTTTTAAATAAAAAAAACAATAGTTTGTTAGATGAAATTCAATTAAAAACGAACGGTGACTTAGGTATATCGAAAAAAAAAACATCGGTCAAAATATTTTTGTTTGTAATGTATATTTCAGTACCAATACTACCAACCAAGACAATGAACTATATCTATAACCAATGAACATTGTGTAGGTAAATATTGATATCAACCATACAAGCTTCTAGCTAACCAATGTAGTGAAATTTTAAGTATTCACGTAATATTGCAAAAAACATTCCGTAAATTTTGAACTCGAATACGTCAAGAAAATGTATTTTTGTTCCATCACCGTCTATTGAATCATCAAAATCAAATTTGTCGATGTGCATACATAATTACACTGCATTTGTGTGCAGAGAAAGCGTTCGGAGTGACATGCCCTCGCCCCAACCTTGTTACCTCCCGCATTATTATGTAGATTCCAATTTTAAACCACTTGTTACATAGTTAGTTACGAAAAATACCTACCGACCCCACTACCCTGCGGCTGCCTACCGCGCCGTGTATAATCTACGCCAATTGACAAACGAAGCATTGGACTGTCAAATTCTAGTTTTCGATATAACAAAAGGTACCGCCAAATTCGAAAAAGTACAACGAAATTTTATTTTAGACTTTATCGCCTAAATAATAAGGGATGGCTGGGATATTTTCGAATGCAAATTGGTGGTGGCGAATGTAGCTTTTGCCGTAGATGCGTAATGGGTGCTTGTTATGGTAATCGTAGCCTCGGGCGTGCAAGGGATGTGCATCTGCCTAAGACGGTTATCGGAGTGGCCATCGATTTCTCAATTAATCGATTCGACTGCGCTCGATAAGCACTCTTCTTGGATGTTGGCGAATTTTGAAGGACGTTTTCATAAAGACCCACTTGTATTTTTTTCTTAATAAGCACCGCTCATGTGATTTCTTTTTTGTTTCAGGTAAGTGGGCATGCTCCTCAATTAATATTTCCAGGTTTGTTGTTTCTCTATTTTTGTGTTTTATTTCTTGTGTGTGATTATAGTGCTTACAGCTATTATTATGTGCTTGCAAAACGCATTGCGCATGCTTAAAAAAACATGCTTAAAAAAGCCTATTATACAACTCGAGATTTTCTTAATGATAAGTCATCCTGGGAGTAGGATTATGGTCCTCTCATGCTCGCACTAAAAAGAATTAAAATGAAAAGTAATGTATAAACTCATAATAATTTCTCAAATGTTATAGTGTCATGCTTCTCAATCTGGACTGTTACTTAGCTTTATTATTAGTTTTTTTATTTTAAAGAGATAACTTGGAATTGTCATTCTCACTAAAATGTCTCTGGGGTGGTGGCGTAGTGAGGCGGGTCGTTACATTCCCTCTAATATGGTCGAGTGAAGCGATGGCTGGTTCACTCGTCATGTCTGTGAACAGGCGCTGCTTTCGGGGACTGGTCAATCCAAGTTATTCAAATTTATGTATGCGAGTCATTTCTACTAGTATCTTAATATGTAAGTCTAGATATTAGCACGTCACTACCTTGTTTAATATACCACGCAATCTTGTATACCCATTCTTATAAGATACCTGATACACCATACAAGAATGCATGGTAAATTCAGTGAACTGCTCCTGAATCGAATGTACCTACTACTACTATTTCTATTTATTTATATTAACCGGCAGACAGTGGTGACTGAGTTTGTTGCGGCGCTTCTTCTCAGCACTTGCCAAATGTTGGTCTCGAAGCGCTGGTAGGGTAAAAAGATTATGAGACATGTAGAGGCTCCTTAAGAGCAAAATGACGATTTGTAAGAACTATTTATTAGTCCAAACAAATAAAGAAATTTTGACTTTGACTTTGACTTTGCTTACGTTCAGAAACTTAGCTGATACCAAAACAACAACGAACTAAATATAAAAGTTCATTCTGCTTTTTTGCAATTGTTTAATACGGTAATTTTGAATATTGATTTGCTGAATGAATTTTATAGGGTATAGCTTCGTTTTTACATAAAACGCATTTTCAGTTAGGTAACGTCTATGTAAAACAGCTTTTTTTGTAAAAAGCAATAATGTTAGGTAAGTAGGTAGGTAAGTAGTAAACAATCGTTTATTTGTAACCTTAAATCTAAAACAATAGGAGTAAGAAAATGCTGAAAATTAATCCTCAGGGTAAATATGACGGATGGCGTTGAAAAGTTAGTTAATATTTCCGTAGGTACATCAGGCCTCCCCACAGCGAAGGGTTGAACCCTTGACGACTGAAATTATGTCCGATCGGCGGAGCATCTTTATATTTCATGCCAATATAATTTACTGGGGATTAAATTTAATTATAGTTTTATGGCCGAACATTATTATAAGCGTGTTAGATTCAATGATGTCATTAAAACTTTGTTTTGTTTTTAGTACCCGTAGTAAACTTTTTACAGTGCCTAGATTTTATAACTGGAGTCTATTATTTACAAATTACATCATCAGGTCAAAATTAGGAATTTTAGCAAGATAGGGTTTTTTTTAACAATAACTTAATATAAAAAAATCCTAGCTGTCGATAGAGTCGATGTTTTTCCAAGGCTGAATTGAAAACCCATTCTCTAGCTTCACTTATCTAAAAAATGATAAACACAAGGCTACCGTACAACGCCACAAATGAACGAAAACTAGGACAAAGCCTGCATAGCATGTCACGTACTCCATGACGCATACCAAATGCCATTCTCGAACCTAGATGAGGTCATCCACTACCACTGACGCCTCCTTCCAAACACACATACCTTCCCTTTTATTAAAATTCCACGGCAAACTAAAATACAACGCCTTTATGACATCGAATCACAAAGGTCTTATCTGAAACGCTATATTTTTGTTTACTTACGATCGACGCAGCACGCGAACTCCCCCCACCACCTTTATCTTCTATCTCTGTCACATTTTGACAGATCGAAACACCACGTGACACGTCACTTGCAGTGTATCGCTCGCAGGAAACGCGCGTCGGAAAAAACATAAATCATTTTAATCTATGCACTGTGAAATGTCAGTTTTGGCGCGCATTTTCCTGTCATTTGTTTTTTTCGCACAAACCGTCAGTTTTCAAGGAGTAGAGCGTCACTCTTTCGTGTAATCACTTCAAACGTTCTCAGTGGTCGAATTTGAGATTTTTTCTTTGTTTTCGCGCGGTAGAAGCGTCGAAAAGCAGCGAGTTGGCTGAAAGACGTGGCCGTACTGGCTGAATGCGGCTTACTCTCGCTCGTTCAACTAAATTTTCAATTCAAACAGGGTCTTTATAAGGGTAGTGACGCTGTACAAAATTTACATATCGACGTAATAAACCAGGCGGGTGCTGATTTGAATTCTGAACACGTACCTATATGGATTTTTATTTTGCAAAACGCTCGCTTATTAGGTCGGTTTCTTTGGTTTATTTTAAGGTTTCTCGTCGAATATGGATTGCTTGTCGTTCGTAAGATAATGAAATGGTAAATTGTTGATATAACTTCATTAGCAAATGAATTTATATCTTTTATGTATTGTTTGTAAAAAGATTCATATAAAACTTTTGAATAATAATAACGTAGATTCATTATAAATTAAGTGCTTCAAAGATGAATCAAATCAAATTGAGCTTTACAAAGAAATAAAGTCATCCAGTGTCAGACAAAAGATAAATGAATTTCTTAACATAATAAGTGTCTAGTAAGCAACATTTAATGTACATTTCCGCCCACGTTGAACAAAAACATCGATGAATGCTTAATGAAAGGTTTGCGCATAATTACGGCTAATAATTCACAGTTATGCAAAGCACATCAAGATAACTGATGATTAGCGATCACCTTAATGGCCGCATAATTACATTATACTTAAGAACTATTAGACTATTGAATAACGTGCAAGATCACTTGATAAAGTTTTTCTATAAACGCTCGGCTTCTGTTATGGCATAACAAATTTTATTGTTACGATTTGAAATTCAAATTTTGTATTGAGTTGTTAGATAGTGTTGTGATTTTTAACCGGCATATCAAGTGGCTTGTTATGTGGTATCTTTAGAAGCGCAACATGTTTATGTTGGTATTGATAGCCACAGATAAAATACGATATCAAAATGCTATTTGTAAATGCTATGTTAGGCGGAGTATCTCGCTCGATCATGTTTAGAGATAACAATGTTCTAGGAAGTTGAATAGAATCTTACATACTTTAAATTAAAATATTTTACCAGCCGGTTTTATAGAATAAAAAATATGTGAAATTTTCCGTCTGTCGACTAACACCCGAGTTCATCCGACATCGATAAAAATATTCGAGTAAAACGATGTCTCGATGGAGGATTTTAAAGGTGAAAACGTCGGTAAATCTTGACAATTCTCAATTTAAATTGAGACGCGAATTACTGAGACAAGCGCGCGATGATCGAGGCGGCGTTTTGCGGGCAGTATCGATTTTTCGTCCGCCCCCAACTTTGTTGACAAAGGCAGGTTCTTACAGTAAATGAGATGCACCCCAAAGAATATTATGGGCAGACATAGCTCCACTATCGCTGGATAGATATATCGCTGTACGCGGAGATATCCACGGGCTCATATCGGCTCTTTATTGATCTTTTAACCGAACACTGGTCGGATTTTCGTTTTGCTTTATTAAACGGTGTTTTGCTGGGGCGGTTTGTGCGCTGCTGCCATGTTTCTTTCCTGATAGTTGGTTCAGTAGTATACAAATGTTTGATAGTAAATTTTTACTAAAACCTTTTGTCACAATTATCACAATGTCCCCAGCAAAAAACTGTTTTACTTAACAACGTTTGCTAGCTGTATCTAGAAGAAGAAAAATCTCAAAAATGAATAAAAATTGAGATAAGTAGCTATTTGTCAGGTCAAAACTTGTTGAGTTGGTGTCTTTCACAAGTTTTGTCACAAATGTAGAGTCAATATTGTTTACTGCCAAACATTTTATGGAGTGCAAATCAAGTAGTTTATTTCACCCAGGTGAATTTTCTTTCAAGGAAAGTTTTCAACATATTTTCTCAGATCTTACACACGGTAAAGTTTGAAATATTACTTTCTACCATTATTCATGTGCCCGTGTTTTTATAAAACGATTTTTTTATTAATTTTGACTTAATTAAGGCTTAGTGCGAGTTTGCAATGAACTTAGTCAAACAGTCAAAAAAAATCTATGAAGATTTTAGTTCTTGAAAGTATCTGCTAGGAACGTCGTCGTATACATTTAATCTCATTTATTACGTAGTCGCTAGCGATGACGTGTGATGTAAAGTCGCACTAAGCCGTAATTTGAATACTTTTAGCAATTAATATGAATTATATAAATTCATATTAATTGCTAAAAGTATTCAAATCTCCAAAATTTTGGCAGACAACTCGAGTTTATTTTTAATTTAAAAACATATTCGTAGTGAAGTTACGCATCTTTTTTCGTCGCACGAGTGCCCTGAATCCGCGGCGTCCCGGGGGCCACATTGGGAGTAAGTGGGAGATGCAAGTTTAATATGCAAAAGTCCCGTTTCAATTCTAACGTTTACTTTTACATTTTGAAACAGATATTAAATTTAACTGCGGCGTAATCATTGTGATGAGGAATTGTGCAATGAAAATGTCGTTATGGTACTTAGAGAACTCTAGACAAATATGAAATATGTTTTTTCAGTACAATTTAATATACAATGTGTAAAGGGTAATTTGTTAGTATTTTCATCGATAAAATTGTCCATAGACTCTTAGAGTTTGATCACTACTTCCCCGGAAACAATGTATAAGCTTTTCACAAATTAAGGACATTACGTTGATCTCAACGCATCTACACATCTGTGTAGAGTCACGTTTTGCAACTATAGAGTTTCCTACAACCTGCGTCATTCAAAAGTATCTTTATTTGACAAAAAAAAACTACACAACGAAATGTTTGGACTCCCACTATTATTGAGTTTGAAACTGCTGACGTAATTTGCATACGCGCCTACAGATAAGTGCGCACTTTTATCACGACGCAGCGGATCTAAACCGCTCAGCAATGTTTACCTTTATTTATTTACGTGCTGGCTCATACATTCCCATAATGCATCTCTTTGATCCGCTGCAGAACAACATGCAAATGCGCTGCAAAAACAAGGGTGGTAATACTCTTAATGCGAGCGCCATTAATATTTGAAAATAAACTAGTAAAAATGTATTCAAATCGGTCGCTAAGCCTAAGCCGGGCGCGTGCTTCGGCGCTGAGATCGCTACTTTTTCAGAATAGCTGTTAAAGGCCTGTGTAATGTTTGATGGTGTTGGGACTGTGTGCAATTCAAAGTACCTACGTCTCTAGATAAAAGAAATGAGGTCTATGTCTTAGCTAGTGATAGAAAAAACGTTGATAGCAGGAAAAATAAGTAGGCAACATTCTGACTAAAGACACGTGTAATTTACGACATAACAAATTGTGTTCATATGATTTTTTAATTCAGTAGTGATCTGGAAATTAAAATGATGCTTCTCGTAGAAAGCTTTTTTTGTGTTAGGTAATTTTGTCTAGCCTAACAATATAAAGATGTTCACTTACTTTGTAGCGACGCTTCTTCTCAGCACTTGCCAAATGTTGGTCTCGAAGCGCTAGTACTCGTAGGGCAAAAAGAAAAATGAGATATGTAGGCTCCCTAAGAGCATAACTGTAAGTTTTTTCATTAGTCTTTTATTTTTATTTTCTTAAAAGTTTGACGATTTGTAAGCACTTTTTAAGTCTATACCTACAAATAATTAAATTTTTCACTATGACTGAGACAATAAAAAATATCCATTATAATCTGCAACAATCGCCCAATTTACTCTCTTGACAAACTACCTCTATTTAAAAACTCGTTCCATCTACACGCAAACACCATTCATCTCGAATTTTAAACTTATCAAACGTCACAGTCACAACCGCTGATTAAAATCTGCAGGGGAGGGGGTGGTTATTTAATATTCACGTCACGCGCGGCTCGTACGCGGCGCGAGCGTGTATCGATGTCGATAGAGAGGGACGCGCGTCACTACTGACCGCGCGGATGTGATGTTTGGACATGTAAATAATACAATGAAAATGCCTTTTATATGTTTTGCTGTAGCGTTAGATAAGTTGGCTGAAGTGGAAATGGGTTGGGTAAATGCTACAATTACAGAAAATTCGATAACTTAAAGACGTTAAACTGAGGACAATGCACAAAATATACTTTTTGATATAGATATATTTACAAATAATGGGTACCTAAACTCTTTTCAACAATGAATTGCTAAAAATATGTTTCATTTGTTTAGTTGTTTTATGAGAACTGAATCAATTTATACGTAAACCCGTACCTGTCTTACCCGAACTGTTTTAACTTAGAATCAAATCCGTGACCCTTGTTCCAAAGCACTCGTAATTTAAGGTGAAAATTGTTAGGATAGTTACTGCGGCCATATTTGGAGCTGAGATACTGTTTTTAGGGTCCAAGCGCATGACAAAAAGCCCTCATTTATGTGCCCGTATTGAGAGACCTCCGCGATTGTTCAAACATTGGCCGTAAATAATGTTGGCCATCGAGGATATGGGAAATGTGACCCCAAAATATAATATCGAATAATGAAACAGTTTGACTCTACATAGTCATTTTCCCACACAAAATAGTTTTATTCTGTCCATTTTTTAAATAGGCTTGACTCTTTTCTAAAAGTTGGTTAGACTTTCTTCTAATTCTCTATTAATAGACTTCTCAGGTTAATGGAAGTTGCCTAAACATCACTCTATCTCAATACAGCTAAAACCCCAGGACTTGTGCCAAAGACATAAATTGCCTTCAGGGTAATTATGAAAGTTATCGCCCGGATTCAATACAAATCCGTCCATAGAGACGGTTATGTATTAACTTCGGGTAGAGACAGGTGCTCGCGTCGGCTTATGTACGAAGTGCCTTTAGATGGTTCGATATAACTTTTATGTACTTAAGATGCTTCGTTTTAGATTCAAGATTACTTTGCATTCGTATCAGTTGGAAGATTTTCGACCTTTGTTTATAACAACATCCCAGAAATAAGAAAGTAGAGATTTTTACAATATACTCGTACCTATTCCTTTTGTGCTATTAATTGTGTGGGCTGGAAAACTCTCGGCATTTAAATGTTTGATTCTTCCATAGTTCGACACTGACATGCTTCCCAAAATATAGGCGAATTTTGTATTCATGCTCATACTGTAGCTGTTAATAGTTAATAATAAATAAGTAATGCTTAACTGTTCTTAAACTTTTACCAGTTATAATTAAGTTATGATTATCTGACATAGTTTTTATTAGTACCAATCAAATATGTAGGTACTCGTATAAGTTAGCCTCTTACATTACTTAAAGGTGGATCAAATTTGTCTTTAACTATTTTGTATCGAACCATGTAAAGGCACGAAAAGTTATCAGAAGCGCTTGAAATGAATAACTTAGAACTGAAAACTTGATTTGTCTCAGCGACTCCATCCTTGTTTATATGTCATACCTATACCTCTATTAGCATCTATCACGCGACAAGAGTATATCTAGAGAAATTAAACATACCTATTTAGAAATGTTTGTTGTTGTGATTATAACATTTTCTTAGTTCCACTTATGTGATTACCTATTTATTTAGATAGGGACAGACTTTTTTTATTAATTACATACTAAATTATACGACAGTTATTATAACAGATTACAAATCACTATTGTTCAAGTCTTATATTTTTACGTGCTAAGATTAAGCGATATAATTTTGCAGTAGTAACTTGTTCAGATACGTTCAGTTCATTTTATGCTATAATTAACCTAAACCAGTCTCTGCATACCCCCTGGTTTCCCTAACAATAAATAAACGGGACAAATAAACATATTATTGTAAAAGGCTGGGCGGGCGGAAGGCGGGCGGGCCATAGGAGTGCTTCCGGCGGAAGCCGCTGGGCAGGCTGCCCTGTCCTGTCCTGCCGCCATGACAGATGGCGGGGGTAGAGATCGTCGCGATTGTCGGCTGAAAGAGTTTTGAGTATTCAGGTGTTTTAGCCAACGTAAAGAATAAATAAGATACCTAATTAGGTACAAAAATAGAATAATTATTTAGGTAATCAAATTAAATAACAGGACTTAGGTACCTAAAAATTGCCAATGTTTCCCAATATTTGTGAATTAATTATTTTAATTGTTTTTTCTAAATATAATTTTGGTTTGTTGTTCCTGGGTTAAGAAAACTCAAAAATGTTTTACTGAAAAATGCGTTTTCGTTAGATTATCTGTCCCTACAACACTTTATTAATCTTAAAAATAAAAATGATTTCATATACTTACCTACGACTTAAATCGTGACATTGTGTTTTAAATTATGTAGTTCTTACAACATTCTTATAAGAGTCTAATAGCAAATACCTACCTACGAATATTTTAAAATTAATACGATATTATTTTATTGTAGTTTCATCGGTAATGTAAATCATTTATATCAGTTTTTCATAATTCCGTACCGTACCAAAACCACCAGTTTATCTCACACCTCGAAAATTTACCGCCGTCCTTTTCTATTAGCCGGACAGCCGACTGCCCGCGCCTGACAAATGCTCCAGATATCTATTGCAACTGGCCTAAGGATTGACTTAGCTCCCTAAGGAGAGGTGATAGATTGCGGAGGATAGTCAGGATGTCGATAAGATTGTATTTTTTTGGAAAGGATAGTATCACTATAACAGATTATGTAGATTGTAGAAAATAACTGGTATGAAAATGTTCGCAAGCCGTTAATTGTAATTAGTATCCAATCTACGAGTATGTAAGGACAATTGTTTAGGAATTTAATTACATAAAAGCTAATAAATAGGCCACCATAGCGAATTCCTTTAGGGAAAATTTCAGTGTGACGAACACTTAGCATTGAACAATGGTCATGAGTGAACGACATAAATATAGGTTAATATACGAGTAAGTATAGTACATAACTGAGTGTGAGACAGAGCATACATATCTGAAGGAGATCTGAAGTCTCGCCGATGTTTGACCTTACAAAAACATCCTCACTCGGTTAAACGTTAAACCTACTACATACCTACTATTTAATCGTTTGCTATTTGTAATTTTAACGTAAGCTGTGATGTGATATTTCTCCCTAATTTCATTTTAAGAGCTTTTTTAAACCATTTAAAAAGACACATTGACTTATTTCCTAACTTTATATTTTACTTCTTATTTGAGAACGGTATGCATTTTTGCTGCGATTTTATCAACACTTCCAAAAACAATCGCGTGAGAACTTTTGCAGTCGAACAAGATTTTCCGACTCCTGAAAATACGATTTCTTATCCGACACTGTCATCAAATGTCCCGAGCAGGAGTCAAACGCCCTCTAAAACTATCGGGGGAGGCGCCGGTCAGCACTACTCCTAATAGAGATTGATAAGCCCGGATCGCTTATTGACACCGGCCTTGTAATCTGCCTGGCTGTCGTTTAAGACTGCTTTCTTTTCGCAGTTGGTTAGTGTGGAGCGGGTCTCTTTATTGGCATGAATAATGTTAGGTTCTGTATCTTCAGTTTATGCAATGAAAAATTAAAGTGAAAAACAAAGTTCCAAATGTTGTCGTAGTAGGATACATTCAGAACTATAGTCCATTCGCGGTAAGAAAATTGTAAAACAGCAGTTTATTACTGCGGTAAAAATTTTACATGACGTCTATGAATAGATTTTTGGAACCCTGTATGTCCACGCGCACTGTGAGACCTCTTAGTAATGTTTGCGAATACGGGTGTTACTTACTTCAACTGGTTAATGTGAGCTCTAAATTTACTATAAAATAATTCGTGTAACGGCGTTGCCTAACTTACAGAAATACTATTTTCTTAACGCGAAGCCCTTTATGTTACTGATAAAAAAGCCGCTTCCACCCTCACCAGCCAGGACCCACTACCCACTAAACAGTTAGTGCATTTAGCACGCGGTTATCACGCCCTTCCCGCCCCAGCCGAAGTGACCTCTTCAGATGCGATCGTTATGAGCTGCGAGCCATCAAGATTGGCAAGGCGAAGGTTTGATGGGAGGTTAAGCTTTGTTCATGGTGTTTGGGATCGAGTACGGCGGAGTCATGATATTATCACCCCTTGGAACACTACGCGTTTTAGTGATTTTGTCTTGTGACGAAAGGTTGTAGTAACTTGTGTTCTCACAGTCCTTATTACAGCTTAATGCTGTATACAGGGTGGAAACGATAAGTGATCTCATTCGATTATTTCTAAACTATACAAGATATATAAAATCTAGTTACTGATCCTGAAAGTGCTTTATGAGGTCTATCCAATGGTACCAATAATAGGTTACAAAATTAACTGGATTTATCCGAAAATTAAATGTTTTCAGCCTCCATACTAAATGTATGCCAGCCAAACAATATCGGAAGTATAATTTTTTTTATTAAATAAAAAACATTCAAAATTAACTCGTCAATTGCATTCTTATTTAAAATGATTCTCGGAAAACATTTGTTTTAGGCTTTATTTGCTTTAATATTATCAAGACTTGAGTGCCATGACTGTGGCTGTACTAAATGTATGGAAGCTGGAAACATTGAATTTTCGGATGGATCCAGTTTATTTTGTGACGTATATTGGTATCGTTGGATGGAGCTCGTGAAGCACTTTCAGAATCAGTAATCAGTTTTTCGATATCTTGTATAGTTTAGAAATAATCGAGTGAGATCACTTAACGTTTCCAACCTGTATAAACCTCTCTGCTGTATAACTACTATTATTTTACCAACCTCAAGTAGTATCGTAGCGTTTATAGTTTAAAGTTTTACCTGCATCTAAAACTAAAGCAGGAGCAGTTCTGTTGATATTTCTTTTGGATACTTATATCAGTCTTTGAGTATGTGGCTTCCACAGAAGAATTTTAAATCATTTTGAATTGTAGAGACACAGCCTAGGAAAAGCCTTATAAGAGTTAGTTCGCTAGTGTATTTATTTATTTATTTAATGAGCAACAAAATAAGCTTGCAGAAAACTTAAAATTGAAGGTAATTTAAGCTCTAAATCAATTATTCTATCGTTAGAACTCGTATGTCAGACCAATATTTATTAAAATACAAAGATATAAAGTGTTACTGATCTATTGTAACGGTTTTCGATATTAGTCGTTCTAACTCAGGAAAAACTGGGCATAATATCATACACGGTTTTCTCTGTTGTTATTCAGGAAAAACTTAACTGTCCTACCTACTCTTCACGCCTGTTGGTGACGGTAGTACAATTATCGCACTACCACTACTTAGTAATTCTTATCAATCATCGTTCCACAAAAACTTGGCGAGTAAACAGAATGACATTATTGGTCAATTACCACGCGTGCTGCGTCACGGGCCGTGTCCACAAATTGCCTCGTAATTACGCCGTAAAATATAATTTAAGGAAGTTGTTGCCCTTTTAATTATGATGCTGTTAAAGCTACGTTAATGAAATGTGACCCTTATTTGTAGAGTAGCAAATAGGTGTTTGTCCTAAATCTAAGACCTCTTTGTCTAAGTAAGGATGATTGTGCTACTATACTAACTGAAATCGTATTTCTAAAGTGACAGTTGAATCGTATCTATAAAATGACTTGAACATCATTAATAGTAATCGTCTCCCAAAGGAAAGCTCGCAAAGTCTAGAGAGTGGTATAAATCAATTACCTGGACAAATGAAACCTTAAAAACTAAAGCACTAGTATTGTTATATTATAAGCGTATTTAATAATAATGTTTGCCAGGGAATCCCAACCAAAACCTGGTCTCAATAACAGTGATTTGACCACATGGTCAAGATATTATAAACAACCCTAGAAATCATAAGCTGGCTTACCCAGGACCTTTCTGATCGTTCTGAAATGCATCAAAGACTTGTATTACATACAACTTTATGACCCGACTTCAATGAAGACCGCAGAGTTCTTAAAAATTGTCGTCTTTTGTTTATGCACATCGCTAGGCCGCGTCTCGTACAGTCCATTGCACAATTAAGTGTGCTTTGTGAAATCACTTTCACACGCTGCTAATTTAATTTCTGCAATATTACTTGTAGGTACATCATATCACTTTCATATAACTTTTGACACTCATTACTAAGTAAATGATTTTAAATTATCCATACCATCGTAGATTGCATCGCACTTAACATCAGATGTAGATGCAGACAAATACCTGCTTTGTGCCGCATAATAGGTACATGTTTTGTCTTTGGTAGCGCGTACATTTTGTGTAAGTACGAGAGACCACTACTTTGTTAGCTGACAGGAACTCTTTGATTTCGCTAAGTATGCGACTTGAATCCGATCTTTGACCCTAACTGACTATAACTGACTGAAAACCTACTAACGTTAACCAACCACTTAAGTATAAATGGAATAATGTTCATCATCTCTGGAAACATTGGGCAATTTTTTTGCACTGCCTAGTAACTCGAAAGTTTTTGAATTTGGTTATTTATAACTCTGTTACCACTTGACCACAGAGGCGTCTAGCTTGTTGAGTAATAGAGGAAGCACTTCTACAAGTTGTCGGTGATGAAATTAGCGATGTGAGTGTACCATCGGCGCGAGGTGCCGGTATAAAGCTGCAGCGCACAATGGCCGACGTTTGTTACCTCGCGGCGCGTTTTGTCATTACAGGCACGTGGTCGAGAATATATAATATTTTATTATTGGAGGTTACGACTTCACGCGTTAGCGCCGCGTTGATAATGTTTTCATCTGTTCCGAGAAGCGGTTATCTTCGTCGCGTATTGGTATTATAATCGAAGATTTAAAGACGAATGCGTGGGCTGTAGTTATGGCTGTGGTGCAAGATTCCCATTGACAGCTACCATCGCGGACGTATCTAAAAGATACTCCAATAAATAAGCAAAGTTATGTCGATTGTTTTTTGGCATTTCACAACATCCAGCAGCAGAAAATGCTGGGTTAGGTCAACTGTATAGAGCGTCTACGTAATTTTGCAAGCGGTTCAAATTCAAACTCATAAAACGTTAATCCGATAAAGCTTAATCCGGTATTCCATTTTGATTTCTATTATTTTTAGTTAAATGATCATGTATCTCACTGTTCACAAATATTAAATTGGCTTTCGCGTCACGGGCGTGACCAAAATAAAACCCCAAAATGCCTCTATAAAATTACAATACAAATCTAAAATCGCGTAATGACCGCAGTCGAAAGAGTAATTTCCGAACGTTTTTTGATCAACCTGACAATGGAACTAACGAGGCCACAAAAGAATTAAGTTTAAATTTCACCATTACATCGATGTGAAGATTAGTCCCAATCGTTTGTCGGGCGCAAGCGGAGCATGGCGCAAATCATAGTCCTCGCGCGTCACACTGACACCCACATCCCGCTGGGTCCTTTTTCAATCGGGACAAAGACTGTTTTGTTAGAAGGTCCGATAGGCATTATAATTGATTCAGGATAGATAGAGACGGCTTGTTAAGCAATAATTTTGTGTGTTATGTGATTAATGAAAGAAGCATAGATTGGACTTTTTACAAAATAAACCAAAAGTAATAAGTTCTATAGATACAGTAATATTTCTCAAGGCAAAAAATATAAATCATCATCACCGACTAATTAATTTACTACTAAAATCCATTTTGTTTTATTTTGGCTTTGAGAAAGCAAGTAAGGTAAATTCAAATGTTATTTATTACTCCATATTGGTATATAAAAGTTCTTACTTATTACATAGGCCCCTAACCCTGCCAAGGTATTTATTATCATTAGGGTAAAAAATTATACTTACACTCCACACTCTATTATAATGTTTTTTTTTTAAATCTTGTAGAGTTTTCCAATTGAAAAAATGAGCGTTTATATTTTGCTTCAATTACAAATAAGAATCTGCATACTAACTACAATAACTTATAAGATACATCTTAGACTGCATCTCACTTAACACCAGGTGCGATTGCGGTCAAATACCTGCCTTGTCTAGCATAAAAAAAAACTTCAGTATGTTTTGGAGTATAGTCTATTTACCCTTATACATTGTCTTCTGTCCTAGCCTACTCTTTGCCGCTGCGCCCGCGCCGCAGACAGCAACAATGCGCAGGAAGTGTCGACTAAATCGAATTACACGCGCGGACATACGGACTAATTTTTAATATCACCATTGTCTCGCGTTGAAGGCCTTTTTATTTGAATCCGCCTTTTTTGTTTTGCCCTAAGTTCGATTGTCACGCCATCATTGTTGATGAAATTATCGTTTTGTTTGGTTCGTTTCGTGCTAACATGGAAAATAAATTAGAAATCAGTAGTAACATCTTCCAAAGTAAATTAAACATTGTTTTTAATGTAAAGCAGCGCTGTAAGGGCTAACCCATTGTCACCGTATACATTTTTTTAGTTACAAGCGATAGATAAATTAGGTTCATAATTCATTTTTCAACTCGCAATAAGTATGAACCCTTTTGGCACCTATCGTTGCATTTAAATTAAAAATAAATTATTTGTAATCGTACTGTCATAATGTGCATTCCGCAATTAGTCTTTTAACCTATTAAATAGGTAACACAAAAATCACAACAGAATGTATACTAACATACATTCATAATAATTTACCAGGAAGCCATTGGTAAAGCTTATAAACAATTTTAGCTAGAGATAGAGCATATACTCGTAGAAAGCTTTGTAACAGTTAAGGGTTCTGTCATCAACAGCACCACATCAATAAATTGTAGTATTTTAATGATGATTGGCCAGAATCAAGTTACTCGTAGTTGATTACAGTTCCAAAATCATAGTCTCATAAATAAAGCCGTTTGACACTGCTATTGACTTTTGATATGAAAGTGTCTGCCCACCTCAAAACACAAATCTCAGTGCACCCCACAAGCCATTACGGAGCCGAAGCCAGCATTATCAGGCCAATAACTCTTCCTACTCGAGCGTTCAAAACAATAGCGCACAATAGTCATCGAATAGCATCCCACATGTTCAAAAGTCAATTTCAGCGACTCCTCGCGACTATAGAGCGCTTTCCGGGAAGGCAGCGGGCGAGCCTTATCGCGACTGTAAATCAATATATGATTACAAATTTAATGCTACTGTTGGACTATAAATCAGAGATTTTAAATTACGAGGTACAAGCAACGTATCACAACGCGTGAGGCCCCCTAGTGGTGCGCTGTTGTGTCGACACTCGATAAATCGCGTCGCGTGATGCCGCAACTAAAAATAGAATGATCAAATTAATTAAGGATGCGGATTACGTTATTGGAACTGGGAATTGGGAGAGCAAATATTTTGGCATGCTGAGGTTTTAAATGTTTTGAAAATTAAATCACTTTTGGAACTAGATTGCCATAATTAGAGCGCGTTCATGCATATGCAGAACCTAGCGCTAGGAGAGAGGCAAGCTGTCAGGGGAAAAATCAAATGCGTAACCATGTTTAGAATTTCTCGTGTGGGTGTTTGCTTTTACGCGGAACTTTGACGGAGTTTTTTTACTTTGACGGAGAAAATGGAGCAAGATGGCAATCTGACATTTTTCTGTCCTTTTGCCGTTTTGTTTTTATTTGGGACTTAGTCCGAAACCTTGTTTTCATACAAGTATTCCAAACAACTTTCATGTAAATTAATTTTTGAAAATAATTAATCGATATCACTTTACACCGCGACATGTGCACCACTCGTGCACACCGTTTATTTATCGATATCGATGTCCCCTCGCAGGTGACGTCTCTCGGTACTATTTCTGTCAGCAGGTCGGGTGATGGACTGCCCACCATATCCATGTTGGATGATATTTATAAGGCCGTGGGCAGCAAATAGGCCGTGTATCGATACTATACTGCCGCTTTAAGAGGTGCTTACACGTTTAACGTGGCGAAGATGATGTTTTCGCGGAATCGAGAATGCATTAAATGCAATTTTGAATTCGGTGAGCGAGTTCGTTAACAATCAGACTGTGGATTAACCTACAAATTTTAAGGAAAAATATAAAATTATTTCCAACTAGCGGCCGCCCGCGACTTCGTACGCGTGGATCCCGTTTTACCCCCTTCATCTATCTTACGCGGTTTAGATTTTTTCATACAAATGTTTTTTCCCGCTAACTCCCGTTCCCGTTGGAATTTCGCAATATCCTGTTGTAACTAAGCTTTAAGTTTACTAAGGGACCTGCATACCAAATTTCAAGCGTCTAACTTAAGCGGTTTAGATTTTTCATACAAAAGGATTTTCCCGCTAATGCCCGTTCCCGTGGGAATTCCTAAGTATCCTATAACCTGCCCAGGAGTATGAAGAATAATTGTACCAAGTTTCGTTAAAATCCGTCGAGTAGTTTTTGTTTCTATAAGGAACATACAGACAGACAGACAGACAGACAGACAGACAGACAGACAGACAGACAGACAGACAGACAGATAGACAGACAAAAATTTTACTGATTGCATTTTTGGCATCAGTATCGATCACTAATCACCCCCTGATAGTTATTTTGAAAATATATTTCATGTACAGAATTGACCTCTCTACAGATTTATTATAAGTATAGATTATACCTACTAGTAACTAAAGTATGAAATTGCCGATTTTAGTTCATAATTCCTTTATTTCAATAGCTATGGCATTATTCTATTTATATTTTATTTCCAATTATACCTACTAGTAACTAAAGTATGAAATTGCCGATTTTAGTTCATAATTCCTTTATTTCAATAGCTATGGCATTATTCTATTTATATTTTAAATTTCGTTTAATTGAATGGTACTCGTATTTATGAGGCTTCCGGCGACTGGGACCGCAATTAACTGGGACCGCGGTCCCAGTCGCCGGATGCGTAAAAATTAAATAATTTTCTTCCGGCGACTGGGACCACTCATAGACAACTTTAAAGAAAATATTATTCAATCCAAAATCGGTACAGTACTAAAATCCATGAGTGGTCCCAGTCGCCGGAAGAAAATTATTTAATTTTTACGCATCCGGCGACTGGGACCGCGGTCCCAGTTAATTGCGGTCCCAGTCGCCGGAAGCCTATAACATTTTAGGTTTTTTATATTTTTTACCTTTACGTGTCCTGTAGCTTAGTGTTGCCACATTCTTTCTTCTTAAAAATTTCATGAAATTCAGATTTGTAGTTATCTAAAAATTCCCAAAATTTTTTGTATGGAGAATGATTTTCTCAAATTCTTCATTCAAAACAGCAGTTCCATACTTTAACAATTTTAAGATGGTATTCGCGTTACGATAAAAATGTATACTTATGAAGTTGTGGTTAATCCAGCAGTGACAAAAGCTCAGAAGCAAATGTTCTAATTTTGTTACAGTTCGAAAAAGCGCCATCATACTTCAGTGAGCGTATTCAAACTTTAGTTTACTGAGGCTTAGATAACGTGGCATTATCTAGTAATTAAGCCTGATCCAAGGCCTGAGTGAAGAATAAGCTCTATAAGAAGCGAATTAGCTGTTTAGCTTACCCACTCAATTCACCAATTCGCCTACGTGGTGTAGGTGGTGGTATATAATCCCCTAAATCCCCATAGTTTACGAATGGGACAGTAAATAATATGTAGACGGTTAATCCGTAGAGTTAGGTTTGTGCAGTATTCGAAATATTATTATTATACATATAATTTGCTGAATTTTACTGAAATAAGTTTGCAAATTATTATTATCAGCTTTACAATCCACAATTAAATTTTTATTTCATTAATCCGTTACACGTATTATGTCAATGCTCAATTAATTTTATATTTGTTAGCAATATTGCCTTTGACATTTTATTTGCGTTTCATCACAACACAATCAGCCTGTAAAAGTACACGGCTGGACATAGCCACTTCCATATCCTAGTGGATACCGCCGACGCACGACGGCCGGCGGCCTACCCACTGTCTTTCAGCTCATAACCGCTTTACGAGAACCCAGAATTCATGTTAACTTTTTCTATTTTTACTACTATTCTACCACTCCCAAGACCTCGCACACGATTCATCTCTGTCTGCTTTACATCTACCGAATGAGCATAATTTAAGAACAACTCACTGCCTTTATTCATTCACCTCTTAACCAGTTTCGGTGAAAAGTGAATGAAATAATAAGCAGGTAGTATCGGGATCTGATAGCGGTAATGAGTGGGCGGTTAATAAATACATTTGAGCTGAGACATGCGGAGCTTCCACGGAAAGATGGGAGATTGGCGGGCTCAATGAAATATGTCAGAGTGTACTGAAAGGTTTTGCTCGGGGAAATTAGCATAAACGCTACTATCCGATGTTACATGAAAGTTTTGTGTTCTGTTCAAAATCTGAACTGATTTCTGAAGGCATCAAAAATTAAATATCGTTATCGCCACGATTCTTCGATTCTTTCTGTGCCCTGTAAAATCTTATACCTAATCTATTTCATTTCGAATTAAAATTTATTGAAGTATGCCTACTTGTTTTTCAGTAAGTTGTAGAATGTTTTATAATTTAAAAATTGTCAGCTCTAGGTATTACGATTGGAAGAGCCTTAATTAACATCACCAATAACTGTCGTCATCCAATGACTCCCGTTAGCTCTTAATTAATCATCTGTTCAATTAGGCAAACATTACTTGTCATTTTGTTATCTTTATCCTATGCTAGGCTTCAATCCCTCCCACTAATTGTCAGTTGTTCATGTTTCATGCTATAACCATTGTCATTTTTACCATAGTAATTCACGAGACATTTGCAATATACGACACCTTCTATCTAGAAACAATGAGGCAATAGATATCATTCAAATAATAATTAAATCAAGAAGATTCTAAAATAGCGTATAAATTTAAAATTTCCACGCTTCTGTCCCGCTCGACTTTTCCCACCGATTTTCGATTTCGAATATAATTGATTACGAATATTTCCATTAATCGGCGTGTCATAACGTTTACCGTAATATTCAATAACGCAGCCTGCGCGCGCGCCGATGCTATCGCCCTGATACGATATTAATTGGAGGGCTCCATGCGACTACAAGGCCCACTTTCCATCTTGCGAAACTCAAAACATATTGATGAATGCCAAGAACTGAGACAATCGACATTTGGGATTAATTTCTGACGAAACAAGGCTTTTGAACCAATAATTTTGGATGATGAATTATCTGGCTTGAAATTCGTACAGGCAATTAAAGCATCATAAACTTTCTTTCTGCATTGCACTCGCATAGCATTTAGCCTGACGATTTAACTCGGATGATATAATTGTCCGACAGAAAAATGTTCATCGTATGAACTGTGAAGAAAATAATTATTATCCTTATAGTAGGCTTACTTAATTTCAACAAATAAAATAGGTCTAATTAATGCATCTTGTTAAGATCTTTCTAACACAATAGCATATTACGTAATAATTCAATAAAGAAAAAAATTGCTAGTGTTGAATCTTTGCACTGGTAGGTAATATTCATGGTGTCATTAAAGTGTCCGTACCTAAACTTGTAAGTGGCCGTATCTTTTCGCCGTATCTTTTAATCGCTATGGGTCTACCTAAATGCTGTTATTATACTTATTAATATTATTTTAAAAGATGTTAGCGGCATTAATTTTGTTAAAATATCAACTTCCAGTTGATTCCAGTTTTCACTCTCCTTTAAAATAGAGAGACACGAGTCTCAACGCCATATTTTTATTACAAGCTATAAATTGACTTCACTTGTTAGTATGTGTGGGACAAATCTTGCAACTGAAATTAAGACCAGTTCTCAATACTCAATACTCAATACTCAATACTTTTATTGCATAACCACATTAGCATTCACATTTATAGGTCTTACAATTTAGGCAGTTATACAATGTGGACCCAGTTAGGGCACAGCAACTTTAGGAAGGAGACAGAACGACGATCTTACTAGTCAAAAGAAATTAATGTACAAATTGAGTTTGGTGGAAATGTCATTATTAAACGTTTCGATAATTATAAAATAAAGTTAGAATTAATGAATTATTAAAAATGGAAAAATATTGTTAAAATGTCATGCTAATTATTGTCAAGTGTTGAAATGTCATGTTAAATATCAAGTGGTAAGCAGTTAGGTCCTACTAATTTATTATTCAGGTCAACATTAATAAATAATAACCTAAAAATCCTTAAATGTCAAGAAATTTTCAAAATAAATATAAATAAATATGTGTATAAATTAAATAATGTCAAAAATGTAAAATCATGTCAAAATGTTAAATCATGTCAAAAACTTATCGTCTAAAAATTCTTTCAAATTATAATAAGTTTTCTGATTAAGTATATTCCTTAATCTATTTTCAAATGTCCTGCTATTTGTTTCAGCTTTTAGGTGTTCAGGTAGGTGATTGTATATTTTTATTGACATAATAAGTGGCCCTTTAGTGTGTAGTGTTAACTTGGATTGTGGTAATGCTAGGTTGTTCTTGTATCGTGTAGGGTAACGACGGTGTGTTTGGTCCACGATCTTCGTAGTGAACGCTGGGTATTTCCTTACGAATTTGCAAATTTCGAATATATAAATCGAAGTAAGGGTTAATAACTTGTGTTTTTTAAAGTAATCTTTGCAACTAACAGATTCGTCAATATTTTCTATAATGCGGACGCATTTCTTTTGGAGTATAAACAGATCATTTACATGTGTGCTATTACCTCACATGATTACTCCGTATCGCAACCATCCGTACGCGTAGGCATAATACGCAGTTAAAGCTGATTTTTTGTCCGTTGTTTTCTTTAGTTCTCTTAGCGCGTAGATAAAGGAAGATAATTTCGTTTTTACATTTTGTATTTTGTATTTATCTCCTCAACCGATTGAGCTGAAATTTGGTATACTTATGTAAGTACGATGACAATGCAATGTTATGGTACCATTGAGCTGGTCTGATGATGCAGTCAGGAGGTGGCCATAGGAACTCCTAAACGAAACGGCGGAATCGCATCGAATTTGGGTTCGTTGGATTTGTCTTTTTGAGCACTTTAGTGCTAGATGATGCCCAGGGTCCTGATGATGGATTCGGGAGATGGCCATAGGAACTCCTAAACGAAACGGCGGAAACTCATCAAGTTTGGGTTCGTTGGATTCGTCTTCCTGAGCACTTTGATACTAAATGATGACCAGGGCCCAGATTTAGATACAATACAACTAAAAAGTGTAAAATAAAATTATAATAAAAAATTCTTTTTTAAAAACAAGCTTTATTCTGAAATGCAATTGAAAAAGAACAATAAATTCCATGCGCGATACAAGCTTTTGAAATTATTTTGAACATAGCTTCCAATTATTTTTTTCGTTTTAGTACAACTGCATTTCAGAATAAAGCTTTTTTTTTTTAAGTTTTTTTTTTATTATAATTTTATTATATGATTTACATATAATGTACCTACTCATGGCTTGACGTTTCAGCAGTAATATTGCAGTCGTAGTCACAAGAACGAAACCAGTATTTTTCTATTTTAATTTAAATTCTTTCAACTCTACATTTGCGTAGTTTGTTTTTTAGGTTATTGGCAGCCTCCTTACAGGCAAAGTTATAGGTGCCCCTAAACAACCGGGCTAGAGTAAATAATACGAGACGCGTCCGGCCTTAAATTTGCGTAAAGCTTGTTGCGCACCACTCGCAGTCAAATAAACTGCGCACACGTCGCTTCGGTAATTGCGTCAAGCGGCTGGGCTGTAAATCGTGCGGGTGTTTAAACAAGATTTGTACAATGTGTGAGCTGTAGAAATATGATACGGGTTTTATTTTAAGTAATTTTCTTGGAAAATTTTTATTTTTGTTGAAACAACCCACACGATATTGTTAATTCTTTTATTTAGTCCTGTTATTACATTGTGTTGTTGTAAATTTAGTTATCTAGTCCAGCCAGATTGCTTATGATTTACTAAAAGCCCTGCATAGGTATTGAAGAAGACATTACTCTAGTCGTAGACTTCATGAACCATCAAATAATACGACTCTTAATTTTTTTTAACGAATATTTTCCCAAATTTAAACTTTAATTCAAGTAGAATTGACTGAGTAGGTACCACGAGTTGAACATAATAATGAAAGGATTGCAAATGGTATTATTGAGTTTCGGTATCACTCATCAGTTAAGACTTAAGACTGGCAAATTCGCGAGTAAAATCAGCGGTTGCCCGCGGCCGCCATTTATCCTCGTCGCACTCCTTTGCGACGGCCATTTTTCCGAAACGCGCTCAAATCAATCATTATCCTCAACAAATCATTGACATTTTCCCCGCGATGCATTTTGACAACGAGAAAGCCCATGAATTATTCCAGATAATCGGTAGAAATCGACACGAGATCGAGCAAAGGTTAAGATATTAAAACGTGATTTATTTCCAATTTTCCTGTCAAGATCATCTGGGTTATGTTATCTCCCGGCTACCGACGACTTAACATTTTAACGAGTGTTCCAAATTACGTGGAATTTCAAAGGAGGTTCTGAACACACCACCTCCCAAACCTTTGTAGTACAAACGTTTGTATACTAAACGAAACAACGGGCGCTGTCAAATCAGAACAATAAGATAGAAAGCGAGAAACAAGTCCCATGGAGAGGCACATAGCACACCTAATGACTTGGCGAAACCGAAACTCCTTCCAAAATTAAACAAGGTAAAAAAGCGGGCAAACGATCGATCACCGCCGGCCTCAAACAAAACACAGAAAAAACCACGTGAAAGGATATGGAACAAATTAAAAGCTCAGCATGAGGTGTGCTGGCCGTCCACGATGCACGGCTAAGGGCAAATATTAAAGCTGTCAGTTTTGTGTAATTTGAAGGCTCGTTTTCGAGGCATAAGTTATGTTATTGAATGTTTTCGGGGCATGAGCCGTGTGAACGCGACTCACCGCAATGAGCGCCGCTAAGCGGGACGTCACCGCGCGATCAATTACCAATTGAAATAATATCGATACATCCAACTGTATATGCCCATCATTACCTATCAACCGATAGCTATTACGGCTTTACCCTGATGATATTCAATCTCACTAGGTAAATGTTTGAAAAACGAATCACTTTTACCACGAGAGAGCAATAAAAATACCATCGGAACGAGCTGCCATATTCTAAAATACCTTAACACGATAAAAACTGTTAAATATGCTAGTAAAACGTCGGAAATTATTGCCCGACCCCGACAACTCCATTACGAGATGTGACACTAATAACAGATGCGAAGACGTTCGGCCTTCATTTCGGCAAATTGGGTGCCAATTATTGGGAGAAAACGTCAATTTTTTGAGCGGATCAAATGGGAGATAGTCAGGTGGAGTGCGCCACTCAGAGATATGGCCACTTTTTTAACTCGTAAGGCAATAAAAAAGCGCTAGTCACGCACTAAATGCCTCTAGCCGCGCCGAGGCGTCGGCCAAAGAAACAAACACAAGTAACAAAAGCGCACCATCACGCACCCACAAAATTATTTTCGCTCCGTAACACGTGTCAAGTTTCAATTTTACTAACGTCGATATTAACAGTGGGCGTAAACAGATTATTGATATTTCTAACGATAAAAAAGTAATCGATGATCGCTTCAACAGACTCGCATTGTGATGAAAAAATCACCTATTGTTGCACGCTGGACTTTTTTCACGACGAAATTAAATGGACGCACGAGTTTTGACAAAAAATTGACTTCATCAATCAGAGATGGTTTTATTGGCTCACAATAGAGTTCCTCGCGAGCGTCTCATGTAATCTGGTCGTTTCTTAGAATTGCGTACAATTTTTCACTTTTTAAATGGGATCAATTTGGCATTTTTCGAATTGGGTGCGATAGGATCACATAGGAATCGGTTTCGTAAGATTTTGTAAATTCCAAGTCATGTTTTATGTCCAAAGATAAATGTAGCCCTTTCGGACCGCTCCAATACAATTGTGCGGGTTACAAAATCGAGATTATCTCATTAGTTTTACATCGGAAGTGGATGGGCTGAGTATCGTACGATTGTGCGGGATGCGTTCTTTCACCTCCCGTGCAAATTTTGTCCGAAGCGCAGTTGGTGTGCAGGTTACAACCTGTACAGTTCATGACTGATTGCGCTCCCCGACTTAGCGAAAGAAAGTACCTACTATGGTTTTATTTTGTAATTATAGTAATATACGAGTTATCGATTAGACAAATAGTTAAAAATAGCATCTTTTTGGGATAACAGTGACTACTTGTCAGCAAAGGCTTTGGCGTAACGGCTTAACGAACTTTACTGACACAATTGTATCGACGTGGGCCCTACAATACCTTAAGCGTATTTTAAGTTTCTCATAATTATTAATTTTTCATGGTTTCGGCACCATTTTTCCCATTATAAACGACGCTACTATCGCAGAAATGCTCAATGCATCTGGAGATGAGAGCGATGACAACGACAAAAGTTAGTTTCGGCTACTTCAGATGAACTACTCCTCTTCTTCTGATGAAGGCTCAGACATTCATGATGATACATACATCTGAGTATGCAAGCAGCATAGCAGACGAAGCCCTTCAATCGTCAACATCTTTCAGAAGATGCTGTTCATGATCCAGGAGATATTAAAACTCCATAGGAATATTTCGAGCGCTATATTTACTGTTGAGCTCATGGAACAGATGGTTTTGCCCACAAATCAATATTAAATAGCAAATACTGGTATAAAAATTAAACCTGTTTATTCCTTACTGGTTATAAATACGTTTTTCGGAATATAGGCCAGTAGAATTAAACACAAAAATTGATTAAATCGGAAATAATTCCTACAAAAGATTTTTTTGCTTTAATGGCTTCATTGGTTGCCCATTAAGACTCTCCTAAGTTTTCGACTTCGACAGAGTTGTGCTTAAGTGGTGGGGGCCCCCGAAAGGGGCGTTTTTTCGGTTTTCCGGTTATACCGCGTAAAGGACTTACCCTATCGAAAAGTGGTCTTCATGATGGTTGAAGGGCACTTAATCCTGCATTGAATAAGACCAAATTCAAATGTTTTGGACAAACCGTTCCCGCGCTAAAGTTCGGAAAAGTAGAAAATATACGTATAATTAATGACCCTATCCACGTCCAATGGCTTGTTACCCACAGGCTTCCAAGTCTTGAAAAGGGCCACCTTAACCAGTGTAACCCTATCAAGGCTTACGAGCTTGATGCGCCTATCCTTGTGCGTCCCAGCCGTTCCTTAACTGCGGTTGGTGCACCTCTTCCTTGCACTCTCCTGAACGACTCTGTGTTACCTACTGTGGCTGTCCCTCTTCCTTGCAGCCTCCTGCACGACTACGTTGCCTAGCCGTATGCCTGGTCCAAGGTTCGACGCCACAAAATCAACTTCGCACGCGTGAAAATAGTTTAAATACTATTTTCCGTGCTTGCAACATTTTTCTTTACTGCTTCGGCTCTATTAGTCGTAGAGTGATTGTATATATCCTATAGCCTTCCTCAATTTATGAGCTATTCAACACAAAAAATATTATTTCAATCAAACTAGTAATTCTTGAGATTAGCGCGTTCAAACAAACAAACAAAAAACTCTTCAGCGTTTTAATATGAACTTGTTGTTGTTGATTTTTGGCGTCAAACCTTAGACCAGGCATACGGCTAGGCAACGTAGTCGTGCAGGAGGATACAAGGAAGAGGGGCAGCCACAGTAGGTAACACAGAGTCGTTCAGGTGAGTGCCAGGAAGAGGTGCAGCAACCGCAGTTAAAGAACGGCTGGGACGAACAAGGATCGGCGAATCCAGCTCGTATGCCTTGATAGGGTTACACTGGTTGAGGCGCTCCTTTTCAAGACTTGGAAGCCTGCGGGTAACGAGCCATTGGACGTGGAGAGGGTCATTAATTATACACATATTTTCTACTTTGCCGAACATTTGCACGAGAACGGTTTGTTCAAAACATATGAATTTGGTCTTATTTAATGCAGAATTAAATGCCCTTCAACCATTAGGAAGACCACTTTTCGATAGGGTAAGTCCTTTACGCGGTATAACTGGAAAACCGAAAAAGCGCCCCTTTCGCCCCCCCCACTTAAGCACAACTCCGTCGAAGTCGAAAACTTAGGAGAGTCTTAATGGGCAACCAATGAAGCCATTAAAGCAATAAAATCTTTTGTAGGAATTATTTCCGATTTAAAAGCTAATTCTACTGGACTAATACATGACATTGATAAAATTTCCAAAACCCTTACAATTTTGACCCGCACAATTGTACGTAGGAAGTGAAGGGCCCAGTTTGATACAATTGTTGGTATATGAATTTTCCAAGATGGCGACGGAAAATCTGGAAAATTATAGCAGATTCGTAATCTGCGACCCCAAATTACCTAAAATTCATGTTCAAAATTACACTTTCTAGTTTAAGCGCGGGTCCGAAAGGGTTAAGTAAATTTTATTTTGACGCTGGCAATTAATAAGATGCGTAATTTTAAAGTTGATGGGAAAGCTTAATGACAATGACGGAAGCGCCGGCTACCGAAATATTGTTAATTAATTTTAATTAAGGCCTTCGTTAAATTTGATAAATCGAAATGACGTTCATGCGGTACACGATTGTAGACACTTCGATGTATTTTATTTTATTGTAAAGGTAGTCAAGAATTAATTATAACTTTTACACTTAAAAACAAGAGCCTACAAGTGAAATAAACACTTATTTTATGAAAAAGCTTCTTACAAAGGGATTTTTGTGTGAAAATTACTTTTGTTTTATTAAAACTACATTTCTGTGCACAATTACTCTGTACCATGTCAATAACAATAGTTTATTTAGACAGAGGAATGAAATTGCAACGTTTTTTCACCGCAGCTCAGCCCCTCGCTAATAATACTCTAATCATAGGTTTGACACCCCTCTCCGTGTGTTCATTCCGACAATTCCCATTGGATTACATCCAATGAAGCTTGGGGACGCTGCGTTGAATATATTGGTGAAGAAAAAGAGGTAATGGATGTTGTGCAAAGAGATGTAGTTGGAGCGGTAGGTGGTTTAGCCTGAAGGCATCTAGTAAGGCCAGTGTTAAAAGGCGCGGCAGTTAATACGGTGGATTGTGGGGACCGGGCGGGTAATTATAGCAAATGTGCTGTATTCCTGTTGACAATAGGGCCTAGTCAGGTCTGGTTTAAGAAAGTGATGTACCCGTTTTGTAGCTATATACAGGGTGGAATTTTGTAATGCCACCTGGAGGGAAAGTATTCTTAATACTGTAAATAGAAAATTTTACTGAAAGAAAACATTCCTTTATTTTTGAAAAGAAAGAGAACTGCATTCATAGATTTTCGAAAAAAATTCGAAAATTCACTACCAAATCATACAATTTTCTGTAAATAATTAAGATAATTTAAGATTTCATGGTTTTCCTTTTATTTGATTTATCAAGTTTGTTAGAGATTTCATCCTTTTACTTAACCCTAACGATCGGTGCAATAAAAATACAGGGTGTAATAAAATTAAGAATACTATCCCTCCAGGTGGCATTACAAAATTCCACTCTGTATATATCTTCTGTAGGTATAGACTACAGTAATTTATTTTATAACTAGCGACCCACCTCTGTTACGCACAGGCACTAATCCTTCCTCTTGAATCACTCTATCTATGTTAAAAAAACACATCAAAATCCTTTGCGTAGTTTTAAAGATCTAAGCATACGTACATAGGGACAGACAGACAGGAAAGCGACTTTGTTTTGTAATAAATTTATGTATAGTGATAATTCTACTACTACTCTACTATGAGTGAAAGAGGCAGGCGCCTGGCGCCCGAAATACGGGAATGCTCGTTTTAACTATCCACATTCTCTTATAACACAACAAGTTATATCACAAGATGGCGCTGTGCTTATTTAGCTCGCGGTATCATTCGAATTTTTCCGATTAAATAAGTAGTAAAATGGTGCTAAATTTTATATTATTATGTCTCCTATCTATAATAATGTTGGTTAATTTTTGTATGCGGTCTTGACGACTTTAGTAAGACCGCAATAACTTAGTCATCCCGCAGACTACAGACTGTATAAGGTAGTTTAGTTAGACTCGCATTATTCTTAGTTTTAGCGAAACATGTATTTTTATTTTTGTTTGTCCTATTTCCTCAATGTCCCGAATATCAAGGAATAATAATAATAATAACATTATCCTCTCAGTTTTTAAACGACGGAGGGAAACGTTTTTGTTCTATTTATAACACTAATTGTGAAGCACTGAAAACTCCGCTAAAGTGCTTACTGTAACAAACCATTCTAAGGTTTAGCACACAATAAGCTTAAACTTTGTTCACTTCACTTCACTTAAAATACGTATATTAAAATGAACTGTCATTAACTATAAAATTTGCTTAATTTTTATTAGGTATAGGGTTTTAATGGTATTGCAGAACTATGAAATTAGGAATATATTCTCATCAATGTTTTTTTGGCTAATTTTGATTAAATTTCTTATTCTTCATAGCTTATCATGACATAATTTGGTTAACTTATAGCTTTTTGATTTAGGTTTTGAAAGCCTGCTTATTAGCTTCGACAACATTTCTAATTGATTGCTGTTACGGTTAATTAACCTCTTTTCTCCTACCTTTGTAGGAGAAACGGGCAGTAAAAGAATTGCAGTTGGCTTTTTAACTACCCTCTGCTATTCCGATTCCTGTGTGTTTTAACCCTAATCAGCGACGTGACGCGCAATCGGCACGGAGGGTTTTTATGGTCTGTGACCGAGAGGATTGCGCCTTCAAAAAAGCGCACTTTAATTTGGGTGCGGCGTAGCGCGGTCGTGCGTGTCGCGCGCGTATTTATTTTATTAGCTATAAAAGGAGCGTTTGGAACGGCCAGTGTGCGCCGCGTCTTAACTACTGATTTGATTCTGTTTTAATGGGACGGTTACAGTTGGCGCTACGGTAAGATCGTTGTTCAATGATTAAAAATGACGTGATTTAAACTTAGCGGCACATGGAAAGGAATCACTGGAGCAGTGCCCACGTCGATCACTCTTTCCAGTCCATCACCTTAACAAGTTCTAACTACGTTAGCTTTTCTAAATTTTTTGTAAAAGTAGAATTTCCGAATTGGTGCTAGTTAGTATCTCTGTAATTAGTTGTGAGATATCAAAAGTGACAGATTGGTTAATTTCGCATGCCAATCAAAAAATAATTGGCAGAGAAAGTCTTCCTAAGGAAACAATACTTCTTACAGACAAATGGTTTAACAAGGGCTACTGCCCTGCGAACATCAATATTGACGGGCGATGGCGCAGTTTTTTCCTGAGACAAATCGCCTAGTGAAAGAAATTAATTTGACGAGCCCAAGTGCCCCTAGACACCGGTATTCATTTATGTGACGGGGAAAAATGTGGCCAGGGGTGGCAGGGTCCGTGGCCGCGGTTCTTCCCGAAGTACTTTTAGGTTAAGTTATGTTTTCTTATTACTACCCATTTTTAAAGTTTACGGTGTCTTCGGGTAATTTGAAGCTGGTAATAGGACATTTTGATAATAAGCTTGTTACTGAGGTGCGCGATGTTAGCTGTTGTAGAATTTTACGAGTAGTATTACGAGTTGTAATACTTTGAGTAAATACAAATACCTAGTATAAATTCGTAAATCGAAAGATTTATTTAAAAAGTCCCACACTTTTACTAAAATCTTTTTGGATGAAACAGAACAAGTTCAGCTTAAAAGTAAATAGAGCTAATCAGAAATAAATAAGGGGTCCCAACTACTGCTACAAATACACACCGTGAATCTTGTCAACTTAGTTCAAACATACCCTCGGTATAATCTCCGAGTCAATGAAACGCCAATAAGCCACCGCCCCAATCGATCGCGATACACGCCTGTAATCCGCACTGTATTTCCTTAATACGTGGCCAGGGCACCCTGGTATCTGTATTCAGTTATCAAGGTATAATGACATCAGGAAAAATTCTGTGAGGAAATGTACCGGCTAGTGAGGCCAATTTATTGTATCGATACAAGGATGAGCTTTGTCCTAATTTGTTTGGTTACATATACACCTTTTACATAACTAAAATTATTAGAAAAATAATGCTTTTTAACGTTTTTCATAAATTCTTACTCTTTAATAAATATAGGAGTTTTGTAGAGGCATTGACATTTGCAATTGTATTTTCTTAAAGTAAAATGTTAGCGGTGGCTTTATATCACCATTGTCCAGGAATGTTGCAACCATGATCGATAAATCCATTTTAAATGTGTTTTCTGCAATCGAAAAGTCACATGCGTGTTACATAATGCTGTGTCACATGCGATTTCTAATATCGATGATTCTCTCCCAATAATTCACGTACGTCACTGTTTCCGGCATCGAGGCGGAGGGGAGCGGGATTTATGACGATCTGATGATACAATCGAATCAAATAAAGCGTCGATAAATCAACGTCCGCTCGAAGGTGAGAGACGAATGTGCTTATTTTCAGTACGATTGTTTTATGCGCGGATTCCAACGTAAATAAGTATGGGGAAAAGGTTTAGTGGTGCGATGGTAAAATTTGCCCGTCTGGTTTTGCTTCATAGTAACTGAAAATGAAGAAAGATTGTGAAGTTTCCTTAATTTTCACAGTAAGACATTTTCTCCCCACTATGAACTAGTACCATCATAGTGATAAATAAAGGCAATAACTCACATAAATATTGCTTTTAGATTTTCAGTGCACTGTAGCGTAAGGCACCTCACAGTAGGGTGTCCCGTCGTTGTATGGGAAAAATTTTTTTTTGAGCTACGGTTACGCAAGAGGTATCAAAAGTTGCGTTTTGACATATAGATTACGATTAGCATTAAATTTAATGAGATATCTGTCATCTTGAGGCCTCTACCTGTCCTTAAAAAAATTTTAAATTGCTATTTTAGGGGTTCCTAACATAAACTATTAATAACACAAAAATAGCGTTTTTATGAAATTTGAGGGTACACAATGAGTCACAGCAAGGTTTAAAATAGTTTAAAAACCAATAAATCCATAAATACTTTCAAAACAGAATTGGCTTTTTGACCAGAATTAGGCAATTACGCGCGCGATTTTAATGTATTCCTAATTAATCCATGGGTCAGCCAAGATATCGATTTAATTTGAGGATACTCAATTCCCTTCTCACAGCAGGTTAATAATTTTATTACGCTATTATAAAACAATGATTGGCATCTCTAAGTGGAAGCTAACAAAAATGGCAGTCAATTTTAGAAAATCAACCATAACTTGAAAACCATTTGTCCGATAGCATTACTTTTTTATTTAAATGATAGCTCTACGTGTGCGCTTGATATTTTGTGTTATAAGTTGTATCGATAAAATCAACCTTTACTTAGTAATTAAAGGAAAATTGATTTTTTTTACATTGTTGTCATACTACTTTTTAAATCATTTTTTTACAAAATGTCTTATACTCTACTTAAAGTTTTACACAAGCCAAAAAAGTGTATTAAATTGTCTTTAATTTGATATATAACATGTATGCGTTTCATAACTAAAAATATATTTTTACTTCCCTTGAAGTTCACCATTGATAAAAAACTGCGTAGACAACAAAAACTTCAGCTAGAAAGTGTATGTAACGTACATAAATGTTATTTATATTTAATAGTATGCTAAAACTATTTAACATGTCAATTAGTATTCTGTTTAAATATAATATTATTAAGATTTTTGGCTATGTAATTTTTACCTGAAAAAAATCAAAAAGTATATTACTACCATATTATTATATTGCAAAATTTTTGTTAAATTTATGCTAAAAGTATGTAATATTATAACAAAAAAGTGCGGTGCGATACCTTACAGCAACAAAACCTCATCAGAAATAATACCAACAGCCTCGCCGAAGGAGTAGAAAATTTGAGAGAAACAAGTCAAAATATGAATTCTGCTAGTTCGAACCAAACCTATTCCTCACTGGAAACAGTCTGTCATTGCCTGCAAATCATATCTTAGGGTTCAACTGCCACTGTTATTACAAAATAAAATGAAATAATTGTGAAAAAAATATAATAGATGACAAAAAGTAAAGGGCTGATTAAGTGATTTTTTGAGACATAAAAACGCCGGTAGAGCCCTTGAGACATTATTTTATATTTTTTTAATTATTTTTACGGTAATCTACATCTTACGACGCAACTTTTGAGGGGTCTTGTGTAGCGAAAATATAAAAAAAGATATTTCGGGACACCCTACCTCACAGTTGACATGAGAGGCTTATTTAAGATCACGTGTTTCGTTCGTTTTATTTCCACATGAGCACTTTAATAGTGTTCTTGTTCGCGAGACCTGATCTTCATTTTATAAGTTGCATAGGATGTATTGAATATCTCTAACATATGTTATTACGATGACGCGTCCTGTTTGTGTGGTCCGCATATCCTCGGAACAATTTGCGAGCGTCACAATAGGTGTGGCACACTTTTTTCATTATTATCTTACCTTTATCGTCTGTATAAGGCTTTGAACCTTTTATTTATGGCTCTTCAAACTTGAACAATAAGCGGGGACATGCTCAAGCCACAGTCGAAGTATATCCAGCAGTGTCACTTATGGTTATAATGAAGTGCAAAATCTGACCACATTTGATGATCATGATTGCAATTTCTAATTTAAATATTCTTGGGTAACGTTATCCATTTTTTCATGAGTAGGTTCGTTTAACCCATTAACGCCCATAGTGAAACCACGATATATTTTCATAATATTTTTTATTATTGCTACTGAATGGATTACAAGTAATCTATAAACACAAAAAAATATATAAAAAAAATTAAAAACCTTGAAAAAAAAACCCTGTACACATGTGTGTACAATGGGCGGATCAGGTGAGAAATTTCCCGAAGCAAGGTCGCTCTACGCAAAGCGTTTTCATGCATTTAGAGCAACGCCAACGCCCCTACTATGGCAAATAACACACCTAAGAGGGTTTACAATACGGTTATGCCCTCTATTGCTTGACTGTAAATATGATGTTGACGATGATGACCGCGTCTTCGTTTTATTATTGGGTAAATACGATCTGGCAATAGATCGCCTAAAAGCCAATTGATCCAAGTACGTTCTGTTTTTGGTTTACACGGTAAGTACATATAAGCGCCATGCATTTGAGACCGCCATATCCACTAGTTTGGGTGATTTCATGAGCAGTAGAAAAAATGGGTGATATTTTTCTCCAAGTAGGATTTTCAGCAACTTCGTTACGAGCACGTTTTTGAGCCGGACCAACGCTTGAAAGAGTTTCTTCATCGCTACTGACCCACTCCGGCTCTTCATCTGAAGGTTGGTGGCGTAATAGCTCGATAGTACCTGGTATATCTCAAAGTACCGAGGAAGTCAAATCATCTTATGCACCTTCTTCTTCATCACTAACAACAGCAGGATCAGGTGGTACGATGATCAATTTGAGCTCCGTATCGTCATCTTCAGCTGCCATAATGGATTCGATGGCTTCCTCTAGTCTTGAAACTCGTTTTGAGATGATAAACGTTATCTATGTGACATCTTCAATTATCAACCAGGTTTTGAAAAAAAATGTTTTTCTTAGTATACATTCACCCACTGTACACAAGCGTGTACACCAACATTCTTGAACAATTTTTGGTATGTTTTAAGTATATATTTATTATTTTTTTAGCTTATAATAATAATTTACAATGTAAACTTACCTTGAAACGTAGAATTGAATCAAATTATAGCTAAAATATATTATATCAGTATTATTTCGCAACCGGCGCCAGTCACTTTGAGAAAAGGTCGGAAAAAAATGTTAATCAGACATTTATTTTTGCACCACCCTCCAACTTTTTTATATTTCTTACCTTGTATCGACATCTAGATTAGGTTTTATCAAGTAATTTGACTTAACATTAGAAGTTGCGTTCAGAAATAAAGTTTAAAGAAGTGTACACACGTGTGTACAGAGGGCGTTAATGGGTTAATGAATGTTTATTTCAACATCTTTAACACAGTAATTTAATTTAGAAACCCAACATGTCAATTTTGTACACGTCAAGTGCGGTACACTGAATTATTTTTGTGGAAAAAACCTACTGCATGCTAGGATGTATTGTGCCCAAATCATTTTGCGACCAAAAAGAAGAGTTTTCAATTAACAATGATCGGATAAGTCGAGTAATGAGTGGTTCGGTGGATTTATCGGCGCAGAACCGACAATTAACGTCTTTGTTCGCGCGGGCCGGCGCGCGCGCAGCGACCTCACAAAATGTACCTTTGCTGTACCTGGAGATGAAGATGTATAATTTTTGCTTTTGGAGATATGGGGCGGTAATGCTGTGAAATTATAACGATAACCGGTGGTCAAATCCCATACAAAACACACCCGTTATCGTTATAGTTACGGTCAAAATTAGATGGTGCAACTCAGCCTAACTCATGTAAAACTAGACAGTTCTCTTCCGTCGCCGTTTGAGTGGTTTTTTCTGTGAGTAATTATGAGTGAAAAGTGAGTTTTAAGGTAAGATACAAATTATATTTATTCACATACATTTGAATGAATTGATATGTTCGCTGAGAAATATTTATTTTATGGATAGTTATCCGTTCATTCTTATTTTCAGGATGAGTGCAGCAAAGCCCCTTAAAATCGTGTAACATCTTCATACATCTACTGAGAAGAGAAGCAAGAAAAATTTCGTTTTCGTGTTTTTTTTTTTAATCTTGAAAAAGGTCATTTAAATAATTAGTAGATGCTTTTTTGTTACTAGTTTATGTGTAGGTACTATTCTATTATTTTTTGTTACATAGCAGATAATATTATTTTTTGTTGAAAAACTAAAGTAAACTTGAAGTAGGTACACACATAGTTGTGCAGTTTTTTTTTCATACTTTTTTAACTCCCTATACCTATAATATTTTTTGAACTAAATCGATTAAAATAAATAATATGTATACATTTACCGCCTGTACTAAATACTTTTTCAATTTCCCAAAGTTCTACCAAATCATAATTGATCCACTGTTGCCGCCTTGACCCTAAGATAGCAGATATAACTGATAAGAATGCTAAAACTAGGTACAGCAAAGTTATCGAATGGTCTAATAATTTGTCAAAAAAATGGTTCCCTTTAAATATTTAGGGCTAATAAGCACTTCCTTAACCAAAATATTAAATAGAAAATAATGTACAGCAGGCACAAACAAGCAATGGGTAGGAGCGATGAAAGCCGAAACTGATTTACAAACCACTTGAATTTGAACAGCGAATGAGAAACAATAGACACTCAAGATCATTATTTTATTATCTCTACAAATCCAATGGCACTTAATTAACCGGGCATGCAGTCACGTGCATCGTGCATCACCGGAGACAACCGTCGGCCGCACAGGTCGCGCATTGTGAGCGAAAGGGCACTCTTGAGGTCCAAGTGCCCTTTATTGGGCAGTGGATGAGGCGGTTGACATGACGAAAAGCAATAAATATACCAAATCATAAACTCGTGATCACTATTATTTTGGAATTAAACCGCCTGAACAATAGAAAAGCATTCAGTACTCCTACGCGATATTGAAAGTAGTCAAGTGTTGCTTGTGTTTGCGTTGCGTATTTATTAAAGACACGTTTATATTTGATGTACATATGTATTTATTTTGAATTCGGGAATGGAATACCTACCTACTAGGCTCACATACTTACTGTGGAATCGTTTAAATAAAATAATGACAGTTGAATTCTGATCTTCTACAAATGTGGTAAGAATGAAAGATTACAATTAAATGATAAACAACGTTTATATGATTTTTTATCAAACATTTTAATCCACAATATCGATTACGTTCAAACCCGTCATAATCTTCGGTGCGTAGGAGGCGATCTATCGTCTGATCTCAAATCGATTTCCAATAGCATTGTGTCTCGTGTCCGACTGTATCGAGCATCATCTTCATCACTTGTTACATGTTCTGATGACGAGGCATTTTTCACATATCGTCCATCTTCAATTTCAATTCTATCGTCTTCAAAATTAGGCTCGTTATTGATTGGTGTGAATACCTTTGCTAATAGGTCCAAATATAATTTGTCAGCATCTTTACCAGTTCATAATGGAACCGTGTCTGTATTTCAATGGATATTGTGATCAATATTGAGCGTACCTGCTTGCGCTCGATCTGATCTTTGTGAGGCGTAATTGTGAACGTCAATACCCTTTCATGTGCATCATTCACTACACCCATTCAGGTTTCTAAACCGATTCATGGTTCGGATGACGCTTCTCATTCATGGATTATCAATCGTTCAAAAGTGGGGCGCGAAGTTGCTTTATAGATAGTTTGTTTGTTATTTGGGTTTAATTTTACTTCAATCTCTTCACCGTGGGTTTGCTATGATTAAATTGTCATTTCTTGTTCATGATAAATTTGAAATTCTTTGCTTTTCACTGGTCAATACATTACATTCACCCCAGTATCAATGTATTTTTTTATGATTCATTATTCAGTTTTAGAACAATAAAATAAAGTTGAATAGAGTATGCATTACAAACACAATCTATCGTGTCATTTTATATTCGAGAAAAACACACAATGGAACAGAACGTGCAAACGAAGCTCGCATGTGAAACAAAACCAATGACCGTATCAATATCTGACACCGATGAATATTTATTAAAACTGAGAACGAGACAGATCTGTTTTACAAAAAAACGAACAATAAATAAGGTGCTGCCATAATTATGCAGATGAGGCATTATGCACGAATCTTGGGCCTTGCGCCATGCCTGTCTGGGGATGTCACAACACCATTGACAGTTTTTTCTTGCCCACTCGCAGGATGTGCGCCTACGTCGAGAAGACAAAGGCACGGGCCTTTCGAGCAGCGTAAAGCTTGTCGCACACATACACTTCAGCATCTTATCGGAATTACTTTGTTTTTGATGGCCAACTTTGGAACCAAATATCTTGGTAGCAAACTAGGCCGTTCTATTCACAGAATCATCATTATATTAATCGGATTTACTTAAGATAATCAATCGCTAATCTACAAAGTGCTAAGTGGTCGTTTATCTAGAAAATTCAATCTTAAGCCATAGCATGTTGCATGCGATGCGATTATCCGAAATGTATTTAACAGTAGTACTTATTATAAGTAGTCAAACGGAACATTCGATCGCTTTATTTGGTACAAATAAAATATAGTGGGTGTGTAATGTATGATATAACTACATATCATATAATACTTAGAGGATATAACATCAAATTATATAAAATCATTTAATATAATAATTATTTACTATAATAAACGAATAATATAATTTTAAAACGAATAATTTTAAGACAAATAACTTTTAACTGATATAAAATGGTTTGATATAATGAATATTTTCTATAAAACTTACAATGTATAAAATTTAAAACAAATAACATTCAAATCATATAAAAATAAAGTGTCGAACAATCAAATGAGATAAAATTCTTTTCCTATAAAACTTAAATCATATAACAATAATAATTTTATATAAAGTTCAATTGTTATAATAAGCATTGCATGCAGCAAGCAAGCAAGCAAACGAGCAAGCAAGCAAGCGAGCAAGCAAGCTAGCATGCAGGCAAGCAAGCAGGCAAGCAAGCTAGCAAGCAAGCAAGCAAGCAGGCAAGCAAGCAAGCAAGCAAGCAAGCAAGCAGGCAAGCAAGCAAGCAGGCAAGCAAGCAAGCAAGCAGGCAAGCAAGCAAGCAGGCATGCAGCATGCAAATTTGACTAAAAACTTGAGACTTCTGTCACGGCTCCGGCACTGCGGGGCTCTGGCGGTCCCTCGCGTGCTAATCGTCGCAGATGGCTTTCGCTCGACACCGTGTCTTCGGCTTGCTGGCCGGCAAAGCCGGCCAGCCTCAGCCGCGGCGCCTCGCTTCCAGCCACCTGCTCCTCAGCCCGCGGGCCGCCTCGCCCCTCCGTGCCTACGCGCTTCTAAATTACACTCTAGGGGTAGGGCAGACAAGACTACGTGGAGTCGGTTTTACGGCGATTCGTTTTTGTCACTAAAGTCATTTATAAGTCAAGCTAAAGAAGAACATACTAAAAGTTATATCTATCAGAAATTATATCAATTAAAGAGTATACCAAATAGTCGTTATAACAAATAATATTTATTTTATGTAATGGTTATATGAAATATTATTTATATCAAACAAAATTACATCAAATGAGTCTTAGAATAAGTAAGGTTTATATCAAATGTCTTTATGCGTTTTGATTGGTATCTGAAATGACATTATTAGAAATGATTTATTATATGAAGTAAACATTATATGTTAAAAAATTATATCAAGTGTTATTATAACATACGTTTATTATACAATATGAACGTTATTGAAATGAATTTATATCATATAAACTTATATAAACTGTCACGCACCCAAATATAGTCCCCTTGCATATTGAAATACAGATTTGTCGTAATTACACAACAAACATCTCATGAAAAAGATCATTCAAGGAAAATTAAAATTACACATATTTGTATCTGTAAAATTGTGGAAAGAATCTGAAATAACCATCTACCTAAATAGATCCGTTAATTATAAGAAGACTCGAATGCTCTCCTCCAAGGGTACGTGTGTGGTGACCTTTACAGGAGGGTGGGGCGGGGTGTGGCCGTATTAATCACGTCCCGGCTGCGTGCGCGCAGGACGACGGATGACGACGGAGCCTGCCTACGAGACGGGACGAGCGTGATCGCACGAGCTGTAGTTGTGTGGTCCTAAATGTTGTTTTGAATTGTCTAAAATGGTTAAACACGTTACTAAAATCGATACGTGGTTAATACTACTTCGATCTCTTAAAGGTTAATCATAGGCGTTTAGTTACATTTACTTCATGCGCCCTCGTTCTGAATAAAAGGACGTTGAAGAAAGAATCTTGAAGTAACTATTACACTGATCACCATAGCTTACTTCTAGGACTTTTGGTATGGGCTTGTTCAAACAAAGACATATCGTTTTTTCCAGGAACTGTTTTTACAGGATCCCGTTTAGTATAAAATTATCACTTTACGGGATTTATTTCAACAAAATCTTTTTAACGGTAAATAAGATATTTACCCGTTTAGTTTAGTTTCCCATTTAGTAGTCGTGGGTTATTATTACATTCACATAAACATCCCGTTTGCAGTGTCCCGCAAAAACTGATTCAAAATTTCAAACATACATTATGTGGGTTCACATGATAGTGATTTCGCGTAATTGCCGTGGGAAAAGACCCTTATTTGTGGTTCTCAAAAAATCGAATATAATGCACAACAAACTGTTAATTTTTCTTTCTATAGTTTCTAAATGCTCTATGTTTTGGCATCAAAAACATCTATCTGGGGGCACGGCAGTGCCCCCACCAAGTCGAGCAAAAAGCGGCACGGCCGTACCATCCTTTTCTCGAAGCAATTCAGGCCATTTTCGACCGCCTGTAACTTCGTTGTGGATAAAACTAGAAGGCTGAATTTTCATTAGCTATGCAGGCATTGTAAAGACACGGCATATTTAAAATTTCATTCAATTTGAACCAGTAGTTTAAGAATTATAACGGGTCAAAGTTACTTAATTTTGTCACTCACTGACTCACTGACTGACTGACTCACCGATCATCAAAATTCTAAGGCACTTCTAGCAGACCTAGAAGCTTCAAATTTGGAATATAAGTAGTGTTTGGTGTATGAATCAAGGAAAAACTAAAATATTTGGGGGCACGGTAGTGCAACCGCCAAGTCGAGTAATATTTTTCAATTTCGGTCCAGTTTTCTAGATACATAACTGCTGTCTACAAAATACAAAAAGAAATGAGATTTGGGGGCACGGTAGTGCAACCGCCAAGTCGAGTAAAATTTTTCAATTTCGGTCCAGTTTTCTAGATACATAACTGCTGTCTACAAAATACAAAAAGAAATGAGATCCCATCAAAAACAATACTTGTCAAAAAAACCAAGTCTCGCAACTCAGTTGTTCTACGGTAAAAAGTTGTGAGATCCATGTAGGGGAGACTGGGGCTGGTCCTAACAAATTTTGATTTGAGCGTAATATTTTCTAAACTGCTTTAGCAAGAAACATGGTTTTTTGGTACGTGATGTCAAATTTAATGAGCTTTACGTAAAGTACAACAAAATGTATATAATAATTACCATATCTGAGAAAAATCGAGTTTTGCCAAACAAGTCACTTGTTAGATCTTACCCCCGGTTTGGGGTTAGTTTTAACATCGCTGGGGAAAGTTTTAACAGCGGGGGTAAGAAATAATTTAAAGTTGGGAATGGGATTTTGGCTAAGATAAACAACAAAATAATAATCAATGTTTATTAGAAACACTAATAAAATTAAATGTGGTTCCTTACCGTTCATAAAATAAACAGAAAACTTAAATTTTATTAGTTAAATAAACGGACTCACTCAATCAGCATTACTCAAATCAAAGAACAAAAAATAATTTTTGATCATCAAATGATCATTGAAATTCGGCTCCTTGCCGTTTAAACATGTGTAATAAACTTAAAACTTACTAAATCTATCTTTATCAAATAAAATAACAAAAAAAATACTCCTCTAATAAATCAACATACAACTTTGGTTATAAAAGTCAGTCTTACTCAATGTTCGGGCAAATATTAACGCGTTAGAACCTACCCCGTGCATTTTGTTAAAACCAACCCCACGACCTCATTTTGCACAAAATTATTGTTTTTCTTTTACCGGTTATATTTTCGATTAAAACTTTGAAATTAATGAAAAATACAATAAATTCGGATTTATGCAATACCAAAGCCAATTTTCTACGATACATATTTAAAGAGTAATGCAAAAAATTAAACACGTAAAAAAGTTCATTTTCCTGTGAAATTGGAGGCGTCTGACGCAACCTGCTCCCGTGACGCTTGGCCGGCAACTGACAGGTCGAGACACGTTCGCGCTTATTCATAGGCACAAAGTGCGTTGGAATTAGCGTGGTAACACAGAATACATAATAGTAGCAATAGAAATTGCACTCCTTTGTGTAGGATCAGATGCCGACATTTTAACGGTAATAATAATAATGCAAAATATCCAACGCACATGGTGCATTCGAAATCGCACCTTACTACTACGCTCACAAGAGCGCATTTTTTTTGTGTTTAGAATTGATCTACGTCACCGCTCAAGCGTCAGGGTTGTATGAGCAAAGTAAAATAAATAAAAACTTAATTTTAAGAAGCATTTATTGTATTTACGATTAGAAAACTTTAATCTAGTGGAGTTTGTATAATCGTACCATCTCTAAAGTAGGTACCTATTAATAAACTTCAGTGTTGCGATAATTCGAAATTAAACAAACAGTTTTAAAAGGTGTAGTGTCGGAAAATAGACACGGTGAAGTAAAGTTAATGTTTTTATTAGCTAAAATAATTTTTTTGCTATAGTTTTTTGTCATAAGCATTTCAAAATAATTTATTATTTAAAAAGTGTAGTTTTTTTTATTATTTAAATCACTACAGTTAATTATTATTCCTAAATATTACAATTTTTCATTAAAGAAGAATAACAGTGCTGTTGGATGCGACTATGATTCGACCGAGCGTGTATAGATACGCGTGTGCAAACAGGCGCGTGGCGGCCCGGACTGATTTGCAACTTGAAGTTGTCGCGCGCTGTAGGTAATTATCTCGGCCGGCATAGGCGAGTGACGGAGGCCTGGTGGTAAGTCGAATAGGTTCTATGTAATTACGCTGTTAGTATTTACCCCTGTTAAAACCAGCCCCAGTCTCCCCTAATACCAAGTCCAGGCCAGGAAATCTTTAACGTTTTACATAAATTATTGACTTCGCCATCGCAAGAAAACACGTGTAAATTAAATTATTTAGTGCGATGGCCAAGTCAATAATTTATGTAAAACGTTAAAGATTTCCTGGCCTGGACTTGGTATTACATGGATCTCACAAGTTTTTACCGTAGAACAACTGAGTTGCGAGACTTGGTTTTTTTGACAAGTATTGTTTTTGATGGGATTAGGTATTTTCACTATCAGCACTTTAAAAACAGAAGAAACTAACAAAACTAATAGAACTATTCGCATTCCACCGATTCCATCCCGCCGATCGAAGTGAATAAAGCGAAATATGAAGAATGTCGAACCTCGGACCGACCGCAGCCGTCAGTCACAAGTGTGGCGGCATATTGACGCGTTGTTTCGCTCGCGTTGGGGAAAAGTTAATTCCAAAATCAAATTGGATTTGTGGGGGACCGTTTTGAAGAACCGTCCGGTCAGATTTTGTAGCAGGAGAGCATTAAATTGGCAACTTATTCTATTTATAACACTGTAGAGCTTATTATTTTATTTGTAGAACTATCCGATATTGAAAAGTTGAGGTATCTTTAAAGTTTTATAAAACTGTAGTGTTACCCGCGGTAAAACGTAGTTTGTGGTTAATCCAGGGTGTCAGCTATCATCATACCAAAGGATGATGGGCACAAATGTATGGAAAGTGGTACCCGCTCCAATAGCCATAACCAATATATATTTTAAAAGGCCTTTAGATGTAGGAAAATGTCTGCTATGGGGCCAGTTCTAATTCACGTTTTGAAAGCAGTAATTCCACTAAGTATTATAATGAAAGTATAACACAATCATCCATGTAAACGAGTATGTATTATGACTACAATCTATTAATATAACTAAAAGAAGCATTGAAAAGGAAAGGATTATACCTACGATGAACTACTCAAGCTATTAGCCCTTTATTCGCTTTCATCATCATCATCATGATCATTTTAGCCATAGGACGTCCAGTTGAACATAGGCCTCCCCCAATGATTTCCACAATGGCCGGTTGGTGGCGGCCTGCATCCAGCGCCTTCCCGCTACCTTTATGAGGTCGTCGGTCCATCTTGTGGGTGGACTTATTGGGTCTTGTGGGTTTATTCGCTTTAGCAACTTATAATAAAACCCTTAAGAAGTAATAAAACTTTAACCCCTTTATTAATAAAAGTTACACCCTAGTTGAACTCTGGCTTAAATTGTCATTTGGTATGGAAATGTCATTTTAATCCAAGGTTCTTCCTAAATGTAACTTTTTATTAATAAGGGGGTAGTACTTATTTAAATAAAAATATTTATTTCACAATTATCCCCATCAATAATCATAGAGTTAAGGAAGGATGCTGGAGCAGTAAACCCTTCCTGCCTCGCATAACCTAAGAACATACGATGGACACGTATGATACTTCTTCTTCTTCCTCGGTCCCTCACTGATGAGGATCGCGACCACAGATAGTGTTCCTCCACAGACTGCGGTCATAAGCTGTGTGGACCGCACGATGCAAACTCCCGCCCACCGTCTTCCTCACCGCGTCCGACCATCTCGTCGGTGCCCTGCCCCGAGCGCGTCCCCCTTCATACTGTATGATACTTAGGTTATACAAAAAGTATCTTTATCTTCGAACGCAACCAGATCTGAGGCTGGTGGCTATAGTAAATGTTGTTCGTCTTGGTAAGACCTTTCAAATGACACTACAAACATAACTATTGGAGCCGGGTACCATTCTGCAAAAAAGTATGTGTATCTTCGTACACAACCAGATCTGAGGCTGGTGGTCATAGTAAAAGTTGTTCATCTTGGTAAGACCTTTCAAACGATACTAGACACATATCTATTGGAGCCGGGTACCATTTTGCCCATTGTCCTTTAATTAAAATTGCTTCAGCCATTTAGACGTGAAGAAGTAACAAACATACACACTCACACACTTTTGCCTTTATAATATTTGAGTGATTATATGAACGAGTATTATAAAAAGTATAGCTTTCTTTTTGTGATTGATACGACCAACAAAAGCGTTATTTATTTCTCCTACTAAGCCAGTTGATCTCAGTTTTCACTACCCACTTAAAGCCAGAAAAAGAACTAAGCATATCTTTTGAATTTGGTCATCAAAATCTAGATGTAAATCAAAATGGCCAACCACATACATGATTTGTTTCATCTGTGGTTCAGCTACACAACATTCTCCCCGCTCGACCCCAAAAGCTTTCAAAAAGCGACTACAGCATGCGTTACGGCAAAACTTTCTGTTTCCGCCTGTTGCGTACGTCGGCCGCACTGCGGTACGTTGTACGACAGCCGACACGCCGATTTGGGACCGCTAACTGGAGAAGTTAGAACCCTTTTTGCGGGATTGCGTATTGTTTGTCGGTTTTGTAGAGTTTAGAGCATTTTGGATTGCACGTTGCGCTATGAAATCAGAACGTTGTATTCGTGCAGGTGCAGGTAGACACAAAATATTGTAGGCTGAGAAAAAATGTAACAGGAGTTCTAACAGAAGTATTCAAATATATTTTTATGTATTTAAGTTCAAAGTCAGTTTTGTATCGTAATATGGGTTGCAGTAAAAAAAGTTAAAATCTTACTCACAAGTTGGGCGCCAGCAAAATTATTGGCGCCCAACGTGTAGTTATTTTTTTCGATAATCGAACATCCGTGATATTTTTCACCGTTACCAATATCTCTCATCATTACGACCCCAGTGACATTCCAGTCCACACCTCACGTCTCGTCTCCATCGATCACCGGCATCATCAGGGGCGCCACCCCAAAATCGCACGTTATAATTTGATTTCGACAAGCTGTCACGCGGCCGCCATTGTAACGGTTTTGAGGTCTAATAATGTCGTTATTGTTTTAGCTTGTTTGAGACAAATATTGGAGGTAAAAGGATTACACGGTGGTATTGCAGGGGTATAGTTTGAACTTGTCTGTAGGTACGAGTAAATAAGACTCGATAATAATATAAATAAAATAACCAGATATCTCTAGGCAGTTATTGATCAGGTTACACACTTTTAGATGGATGCTGGCTGAGTTTAATAATGTTTCTATTGATTTTATCAATTGTTTAAATGTTGAGCAATGAAACTAAGGGTTCACATATTTATCTTATATATTTATAATGTGATCAGTCTTTTAAAATTAATTAGATAGATACGTAAGTACCCTTTATAATACCACACAAAACTAACAAAATTATAAAAAATATACGGCACAATTTTCTTTTTAAATTTTCTAAGAAACACTTTATTATACCGTGACAATATTAGCTATGCTTTATTTGACCCATAGTTAATCTTATCACTATGATCCGATTGCTTACGAATATCTAACACAGTACAGCATCCTGATCCTTAGCAATATTCGGATTCTCGATACACGTCTCACCTATCCCAATAAAAACGATCCCAGCAATATCCCGGCGCATCCCAAACAATCGCTCTAATTGCCAAGGGTTGACAAAGATGGCGGCTGTTTGCGGTTATTGTTTCCCTGATTCTAATTAATTTACTAGGGCGTGACGTCACTGGGACGTTATTGCGCCGTGTCACCGCAACCTGACGTTTTAAACGAGATGGTTCAGTTCTGAGAAATATTTTCAACTGGATTTTACCCTCGGGTTTGCCCGCGTCAATTTCGATTTGTCTCAGAAAGTAATTATCGCAGATCATTTGTAAGTTAGCGACCTATTTGATGTCATAAAATCGGATTTTGACCACCATTTTCTTTGTTGAACTTTGAACGAACACGGCGAATATTATGGCTAATAACATTAATTTTATTTGAACACATTACAACAATTTAAGAACCTAACACGGTGATAAGGGAATCTAATAATTATTTTACTACAACAGGTGACCCGGTTGTGGCTCTCAACTCCTTTGTGGTCATTTGGGACTTCAAATCATTATAACATAGGCAGACTCTATGGTACCGAAAACAATTTATTTAGTTTGGTGGTGCAACACAGCCTTAGACAATACATTCTGTTTCATGTAAGTAAGTATTTTAACATACAATTATTATGTTTATAAAGTGACTTTATGAACAGGTGGCCACTAATGGAGCCAAAATTATGGGATTTTCCATCTTTGACCACATGACAGGCCAAAAGTGGTGTACATAGCCCACTTCTGACCATTTATAATAGCGTGGATTTAGGTTCATAATTATATTCTTTCAATTTTCAGAGTAACAATAAAATGTCTTCACCAAATACCTGAAAGTTCTAAACATGAAGAACCCCCATGGAAGTGAAATAGAAAATGAAGTGGATGTCGTATGGATCAAAGATTGCACTTTTGCTGAGTTTCCTATCAACAAGGAAGGTTTACTAACTAACACATACACTCGTAAATGTTGATATGTTTATTTCAAGTGAAGTTATTATTTCATATATCCCAACCTAAATAAAAATTTTGTTGAATTCATCAGATTTTTATTTTTTACTGGCACACGATCGTTGCCAGAACCGGGGTAAATTCCCGTTAGTTTTATTTTTTGTAGGATTTTTTTTCTATTGGATGTTCTTTATAAAAAGGTTTTCTTAGGCAACGTTAACATGTTTAATAACTTTTTACAAGAAATATATCCGTGATAGTAAAAGCTATGTTTAGTAAGCTTTGAAGTCGACAAAATCCTTAAAATTCCAAAACCGGGTCACCTGCAATTCGTAAATAATAAGTAAAGGAAAACATGATAATAACGACTATTTAATTTTGTCTTAGATAACGCTATGATGAAAAGATAAAATGAGTTGTTACGAGTAATACCTAACTAATTTCATTCTTGTGAACAAGATACATTTTTAGAATGTGAATAAATCATAATAACATTTTTGGATTCGTAATCTCTGAATCTAATTTAAATTAAATAGCTTTACCAGTAGCCGTAATTCTCGGAACATTCATGGCTACCGTCAATTTCCTTCATACTAGTATTATCCAATAAAGCGGATTATTTCGAAATCGATTTTTAAAATAAAATCATTAGACGATCGATCCGACTACTGCACCATCTACACTGCCCATAAAGTTAAAGTTAAATTCGACGCGATCACATTAAGGTAGGATTAGTGGTAATTCAGCGTGGATATTGGACGCATATGGCGCTCTTTCACCCCAAGTTCGATTCCCGATACACTCAAATTATATTGCCGGATTAATAAATAATGTTTACGGCTAGAATGAATCGCGTTTTACAATAATTTATGGCGAGTTGTACTGTGGGTGTGGCTAGCTTAAAACATAAAAAGCTCTGTTGAGTCGTAGGGCTCATACAGGGTGTTGATTCCTATGTGTGCATTATGGGGTTATTGTACGGTCTTCGATTATTAAATTCCAAACAAATGATGTATTTGATTTACAGATAATATTGATATTTCGCACTGAAAGTTCATAGAAAATTACTAGGTATTTTATGTGAGATAAAAAAGTAACTAAGAGGAACAGGTAAGTAACATTTTTTATTAAAATAGTGTAAAGAAATGCATTATTTTTACAATATTTTTTGGAATATGAACAAAATCAAGTCTTTTATTGTCATTCTCATTACTCTTAGGTCTAAGGCTGGGTTGCACTACCCAACTTTGACAGCAACTTTGACGATAACCGGTGCTTTTTGTATGGATTTTGACAGATTTTTGACGTTTGTCAAAGTTAAAGTAATATGGTGCAGCCCAGCCTGAGACTTGGGCCTCGCTCACGTGTCACGGTTCACAAAGTTTCAAATAGGATGTTCGTTGCTTAAAGTCACGAGTAGCAATTTAACGAATTTCACCATCTCTAAATAACGCTAAAATACTTCTTATTTTACTTGCTATAAGTAAGGAAGTAACCAATTGGAACTTTAATTGGAAAACATTATGGTACCTTTTAAGACTGAGTTTTTAGCACTGGGACTTTTTTATCTGTCAGTATTGACAGTACTCTATAATTATAGAAACTTCAGCCCTTTTATCATAAATTGATTGACTTTCACAAGCACTCTCAAGAACCAAATGGGCGGCGAGGACCACGACCCATTGACAACAAACATGCCTTAGACCACCCTTGTACTTTGACGATACTGAAAAGTGCAAACTCCTCTCTCCAACCTTACATTTGCACTTCGCGTGGCCCTTACCCCATCGACACAAGACCCACTTCAGTACTTTCAAAACGGTACAATGTTTGCAAGAAACTGTGCTAGGCGAGCGATTTCGAAAACGACACTCGTGTTTTGCTGACGAAGTGGTGTTCAAAGGGACAAGGAATGTATGGGAGAAGGTAGAATGTTTAACGATATTGAGTCTTGTATGTTTGGGATAGAGACGAAGGGGAAAGTTTAAGATCTTTAAGACTATTGTCTATTTCGCCATTAATGATTAAAAAGTATTGTCAACTCATTTGAGTGACATTGCATTATAGGTTGTGGAATATTAATTGCTTAATACTGTTTTGACACTCCACATGTAGTGTTGTGGTGCAGATTAAAATGTTGTCCTAAAACCTTAAAATTTTAACATTGTACACAATTATTACCTATAGGCAGAGTTTGAACCCTTCAGCAGTTTATATTCAAGTTTATTTTGCAAACATTGAATTAATTCTGATTTAATATTCAAAATAAAGATGCTACATTTATGCAGCACTTGTTTACACAGCGTCAAAATTTAAATTTCATCAAACATGTTTGCTCAAAAATCAAATATCGCCCAACAAAATGCAAACCACGAGACACTGCGGAACAATTTGTTTACACTACAAACTAGTTATCCGTTTCTATTGTTGAGTATAAAAATTAGGAATTTTTTATTCGCCGCGTGACGAACAAAGGGAGAAATTTGGTATCTTACATTATGCGAGACCAACGGACCACAGAGTAGCAAAATCATTCAATACAATCTTCCCTGCTCGTCAGTGGCTCGTTATTTTTTAAGGGTTGTTGTTATGCTGTGACGTGTAGAGTCCTTGTGTGTACGAGTAGTGAAGGGATAAGCGTGACGAAGTCGTGTGCGCGGGGGAAGCGGTGATGCAACCCTTCCTATTCTCGTGTCGATCTGTGGCCGCATAGGGATGTTCGTTACTTTAATCAAAGCACTTTGATACTTTATAATAAATGTCGTCTATTTATTTATTTAAATAGTTAACATAATTAATTATTATACTCATAAACTCTGAAAGGGCGTTTTAAGGCTCTCCATGATGAAAATAAAAATTTGAAAAATTGTGTATAACATGATGGTTAGCCATTAAAATGGTGTAACTTTGTTATAAACAAATCTTCTCTATGTATAATATTAGTATAGATTATCTTATTTTGCTACCATTCAAAATACGGTTAATTAGAGATACATTTGAAACTGATATTTAAAATACATATTTCAGTGTAAATTCGTTAGATAAATCAAGAGTATTTCTTTTAAAACCATTTATAAATATAGACAAAGGTAGAAAACGAAGTCACAACACGACTCTACATACCTAGATAAGATAGACTTTTAATCGGTTTATATAATCAAGGGCTTATTATCTTTCAAATCAGTTCTTCAATGGTTGATTTAATGATCCGCTAAAGTATCAAGAGCACCGGTCGACATACACCCAACCCCACGTGCGAGCGTGAAATTCGTACAATAAATGCCTTTGTATTGCGGCAGGCCTGTTGACTTTCGGCCGGGCCTAAACAATACCACTTTTATATTGTTCTGTTGGGTAAGCGGGTTTATTAATACTGTTTCTTCTGTTTCGCGTTTTGCTAACTTTAGACTTTGCATTTTTGAATGAAAATCCGGGAGTAATCGATATTTATTACTCTTTTATTGCACTGATTTCATTCTCGTAAATAATTATTTAAGTCTTTCATAATCTAAGTACCAACTATTGTAGTTTCTGAACATTTATGTTCAGTGTAAAACGAAAAGCTTGTAAATGAAATATTTATATTCCTGTTATACCTTACTTACACCATTGTGTATTGATTTTCCGAACGTGGATGAATGTGCTATGGTTATGTACAGAGTAAGTGAAGTATTGCGGTTTGATGTATAATAAATAGACAGAATGTTTTATAATTTTATGACTAAGTCTTTTCAAGACAAGCGTGATTTTACCTTTTAACTATTCATAAATGTAGATCCTAACACTGCCCCTCTTCGTGAGTGCTGTAGTAAAAAAACCTGTAGATTATGTTTAAACAGCGAAACTTTCGAAACAAACATAAATATCGGATCAAGTGAACAAAATTGAACCTCTCCTGATATTTGTCGACTCTGTCGACCATCATCGATGGAACTGCATCAACATTGGACGTCATCAAGATTAGACGACGTCACCAACATCAGACGTCACTGCCTCAAGGCCTTGGTGGATCTGCGAGGCGGAGGATGGCAGGATGCGGAAGTGTCGGAGTTCCTGGAGGATTTCCTGGCAGAACATGAACTGCGGAGGATATCAGATATGGAGTCGCGTATGAATGATGCCACTCCCTTCTCCACGCGTGCAGAGGCATTGGAGAATATTTATTAAGAAAGCATTGTGAATAATATTCTCAATGCTCATCTGCTATAAGAAATCAAGCCTTTAGTTGGAAGATTGAAACTGTTGGTGAAACTGTATGACCACCACCCTATGTTGTTTGATGTCGACGCAGATCGAAGTCCTTCAAGAGATACAACGTGGAGATTTATTACGGGCAGATGGCCTAATTACCCCTTCCCACAACGGAGACATTGGAGAATATTTATGAAGCCATCATTGTGATTATCATAACATTGTCAATGCTCATCTGTTATAAGAAATCAAGTCTTTAGTTGGAGGATTGAAACTGTCGGTGGAACTGTATGATCACTACCCTATGTTGTTTGATATAGACGCAAATCGAAGTTCATCAAGAGGTACAACGTGAAGATTTATTACAGGCAAAGACAGATGGACCAGTTTCCATAGTGGCTGACCTACGAGAGCTCCTGACCATGGGGTCGATGCCGAGACCATCATTTATCAAGGTTCTATCCAGTCACTTATGGGACAGATCGCCTACGGATCGATTTCTTGGACAGAAAGTCCAAACACTATGGCGGACAGGGAAAAAAATCAGATCTTAGGGATAAAACATCTATTTATAAACTAGAAAAAAGAAGGATACAGGACTTTCAGGAAAATGTAATAACTTAAAACGGTTGAATCACTACAAAAGGCGCTCAGGAGGACATATTAGATGAATGTACCTACAGCTGAACCATCTTTATTGAGAGAACGAAGATCAGGAAGAGCACCTACAGATGACATGTTAGTCATCACAGTTGCAACTTGGATAGAAACACTGAAAACTTGAAGACAAAACTCTACAAAGCTGTCGAAACATGTTTGTCACGAAGAGCTAGAAGGGCAAAGAAGATAAGGAGACATGTGAAGTGTGATACATGCTACCTTTTTATAATACCTTCTTATGTATATTTTGACGTTCCTAAAGTGACAAAAATAAAGATACATTATTTCATTTCACTTTATTTGCTTTCATTCGCTCCTTTTAAGATCCCGCTTTGAAGTTCTGGAATCCCAATTATACGTCACGGACATTGTACGCCTTCTTGGAATCATCAAAGATCGCCACTTCATTTTTGGGCATGATACATTTCTATGGTGAAGTTCACGATTTTTATGCGGCTAGTTCGGATTTCAACAGTGAAAAAACAGTACATGGGGTAAAAATAATGCACCAATTGATCACATTCTTTGGAGTACTGTAAAGACACTACAGACTGTAGACAAGACTACAGCTGCAGCACTGTAAATACTACTTTATGGACTCTTTGACTTCAGCTTCTCTGCTGGCAAGAATAATTCCATTAGACCTCAGATCGAAAGAGCAATGCCTGCTGTATGATAAGAGACAAGAGAAAGTTAAGAGAGGGAAACCGTTCTAGGCAGTCCCTGATATCTTCCCATCAGTTGTTATACTAAGTCAAAAGAAACAGGATAGAGTTTGAAGACATTAACTTACAAGATGACTATCAGTCTCAAGCATTTACGGACTGGAGAGGTGTAAAAGTTAAAGTGAGGGTGCTGCTGTCATCATTTGGCAAGATGGATTCGATATAAAGAAGTTCCACCTGAAGAGCTACTGTTTAGTTTTTCAGTATGTATTTCTTTTAAGTTTCGTGTACCATACGTAGCAAACTCTATGAAAACATCCATTCATATTATCCAGCAAGCATTTGACAAGGTCTGCATGACGCCACCACTGAGTTCCAAGAGATTGGCTCCGGGGTACCACAAGGATCTGTTCTCGGGCCCATATTCTACACGTTGTTCACAGCAGACTTACCGCGGACCGCCGGGAATAACCTCAGCTACATTTGCAGATGACATATCAGCAAGTAATAAAGAGGCAGGACTGGCATCAGAGAACATACAAAAGGGCCTTCACAAAGTAAACGAATTGATGATTCCAATGGAAAGTCACTCCGCATGACAGCATCACAGAACAGATTTGTTCATAGTTATGGAGCCGATTGCAAAGGAACACAGCAAGAACAAAAATTAACAGCGATTCCAGGTCAGCCCTGGAAACTGTTCGCGATCCCTCTTTCTTAACTACTTACACCCAACAAAAGAAAAAAAAGGCCATAGAACAGCCTGAGGACCAGGGTATGAATGTCGGTAAATTTCTATTGAAATGAGAGTGCAGTCGTGCTTGCCGAGGATGCCACCCTTAATTCGCAGACTACCCGCTCACGACCAATTTCTGCTGTCCTTCGCCAAACGGACCACCAGGGCCCTATGGCAATCATGCTACGAAAAAGCAGAAACTGGAGCGGGCACAAGGATCTTCTTCCGAAGCATAACATCGGCGCACCGGACCGTTGGTCGACTAGAGTCGACAAATATCCGCGCTCGCGAGACATGGTGGTGTTAAGGCTATTTGTTTAGATTCACTGAACCAATAAATTAATTGCCTTATTAAAATATTTTAATTAATTTTAACTGTTCATTGATTCGGCTGCAATAGCCAATGCTCTTAGCCATTTATTTAATTTTATTGAAAGTTACAGAATTCTAATTTATTTATTTTGAATGTTTTGTTATGTAATATTCTTATTGATTTAAATTGCTTGCCTTTATAATGCATGGTAATCGTGCATAAATAGTACGACGCGAGTCGTATCTATTTTTGCACATTTAGTTAAGTTGCATGACAGACAACCTTATTTTATTATTAAGGCCCAGTAAAAAAGAAATGCATATAAAAAACCTTAAAAATATTCAAGTATTTAATGAAATAAAAGTACCTATAATGGAACAAAAAAAATAGTTCGAATGATGGGCGGGATAAAAAAAAACAAAAATGTCCCATAGTTTAATAAAATTGAAATGCTATTAAGTTTTTATTATTTTGTTTTTATGTATGTATTAATGTAATGATGCAATCTTATATGGAGGTTATATTTAATTTAATAATGCATGTAAATAGTACAAGAATAGTACGAAGCGTAGGATGCTGCGTTCTATTCTTGTACGTTCAGAGTTAAGTTGCATGTTAAAATAATGTCATTCTATAATTAAAGCCCAATAAAAAAGAAATAAAGATGAAAAATCGCAAAAGATTTAATGAAAAATAATGGTAAAAAAAAGAAATCTAAGAAATTTATTAAAAAAAAATGAAATGGAACTAAAAGAAAACAGTTCCCATAATGGGTGAAATAAAAAAAAATATACCTAATAATAAGATTCATATACAAACATAATTATTATAAAGTAATCTATTGTAGTTCCGAACTGTCAGCCTATTGACAGGCGAGTGGTAATATTCCACAATTAGATAGAGCTGATAATTACAGCGGTGCGCGGGCGTCGATAAATTATCGACAACTGTGGGCACCACGCGGGCGGCGGTTATGGACCGATAGCTCGGGCGAGTAGACGAGCGTTTAAATAATTTGATATCAGACTGTGACAAGGATATAGGTCTTTGATTATAATAACCAAACATAGCATTTCATTCTTCTTGGCAACTAAGGTAGAGGTAATCTGAAGTTTGGCTTTTTTAAAGTTTGTAAGTATGGTTTTCCTATAATTAATAGTAAGTTTAAAATTTACATTGTTATGATATTTATTGGAAAGTTTGTGACTTCCTTTTCTTTACGGACCAGCTATGTGGGTGCTTGTGATCTTTTGTCTATCGTATCTTCTTTCAATAAATTAGAAAATAATTTTTCATCTTTGATTAGAGAAAACAGTCTCCTCCTATCGGCTACAGATAGGCGTTTAAAAACCGCTGCAGTTACAACGCGCTGTCTGCTTCACTACAACACAAACTCTCACAAATTCGAGCCTTCAACCTTATAATTTGGCGGGAAATGGGACAATGTTCTGTTGCCAAACGACCCCGTGGTAATTAGCGCTCGAGACAGCCCTGACTCGATCAATGGGCCTATCGACAATTGAATGGGATATGACTTCACTATTCCATATTTCAGTGCTTACGAGTACATGTTTGAATACAGTACCTATGTAATAATTACAACCCCGTTTTTGAACTTTTATTTCATTATTATAATTACTCACTCAAATGGTGGTTCACAATGCTTATATTGTTCATAGCGTTTTTGAATTAAAAATATTGGTGTTTCTTTATGAGTTTTTGGAAATCCCTTAATAAATGAAGAGTGCAAATTCTAATTAAATACCATAAATATCTCGAAATCTTTTCAATCCCCAACACTCGTTATTACCCTACGCTGCTAAACGTTAAATTGCGTCTATTTAAAAGTGCGTAGCGTCGGTGCTAATAGGCCCTATATCTTTATTAAGCAGTGAAGGGTTAGAATTGTGTGCAATAAACGAAACGGAATAGTTAACCCTGCAGCGGTCTTCACACTCACTTTAATTTAGTTAACTGTGCCGCTGCGTCCTGCAGCCCGCGGGGAAAGGGTTAGCCAGGGATGTATGCTAATGTTGTCGATGAACTTTTGTTTAGGCTTAGTTTACTTTTATAAAGAGTTACGGTAATCACAATTAACAAAAAAACTATTGTTTTTTACGTAACAAATAGACCTACGGGTACTCATCAACTTACGTATCTTGTAGCCTTTGAAGATTCTTTATAACCTTTGAAGCCTTAAAGATTTCATTTGAATTGGTTTTTTAACTTTTTGTTATTAATTCTTGAAATTTATTCTACACACTAATAGCCACGTAACGCACACAGACAACTGCTATTTATGATTTAACTAGTCGCACCCACAGCAACCTATATAGCTATTTGAAATTTTCTGAAGAAAATCGGTTTTCATCACGATTTTTTGCTAATCTGTTCTTTATAGTCGTAAACATCGACACCAAAGAATCTAATTACCAAAACATCACTATGGCGTTTTCATCACTAGTTAATTTATACGGGCCCACTGCACCCCGCGGTAAAAGCTTATAATCGCGCGATGAAGTGTTGCCCCGTGATGGATCGCGGGGATCGCTGCGAATCGCTGCGGAATGCTGCGAAACGCTTCGAAATGCTGCGATCCCGTGCGTTGCGAAATTAAGGCCCAAATTGTCGCGCTGAGCTAAGGAATCAACTGTGATTGCTGGGATCTGTTTTAATATTTCCGTGACCTTCTTTATTAAAGGAGGTTAACGTTTTCCTAAAATTAACGAAGAGAGTGGAATTTAATTAGTTGATGGACGATTTTAACTCGCCAGTTCAATCTGGAAAATAAATCTAAATTATTCTGCAAATAAAAATTATGTGGTAATGAAAATGAGTAGGTACTTAGGTTTATATAATGTAGTTGCATAGTAATTTTCATGTTTGGAAAACCGCAGTCACACGTTGTCAAAGTGCTACGGTAGGTAGGTATATGTAACGTGTGACTACGCCTTTCCAAACATGAAAATTACTATGCAACTACATTAGCAACTTTGTTGAGTTCAGTATTCTGAAAATCTTGTTTTATACTTTTTCAGCGTCGTTTTTTGTCGTAGTTGGGTTTTAGTTTTTTTACTTTTTATTATTTGTACTATTTTGGTGATAAAGTGTATTTGTGGCGCATAATATTAACAAAAGTTAAATTGATGAACTAATAAGTAGTAAAGAAGCTACGAACGAAAAGATGTGAATTATATGCAATCAGCCCATGAATACAGGTAAAGCCACAAGCAAATGCTAGTAATATATATATATTTAAAATGTACTAGTAAAGCGCTTTCAAATGATACCAAATACGGCATATTTATCTTAATTTTATTTTTTTACTCTGTATGTTTTGTCCGCTAGAGGGCGCCACATTAGATTTTGTGAAACCCCATATAGCCTATAACCAGCGGACAATTAAGACGCTTCTAATGATATGTCATTTGTCGAATTCTGATAAGTAGTTTAGAAGTTACGAGGGAACACATGAACATACATACATACATACATACATACATACATACATACATACATAGCCTGTCAAAATCATAACCCTCCTTTTGCTTTGCCGTAGTCGGGTAAAAATGATGACATTCCTCAAGTACGTTCTTCAAAATAATTTTATGCTAACAATGCATTTTAACTACTGCAAAATTGGAAGCTGACTTGTAATAATAACTGACGGAGCTTTTTGCACACATTTTCTAAGCCAAGTTTAGAACATCAACTGGACAGTTCAGTAAAACGGTAATCAAAATTAGAATTTAAAATTTTAGTTTATTTCCGGCGACATTAAACTCTGCATTACTTTTCTAACTGGCAAAAGCTCTCAGGTGTATGTTTTATGTATTAGCCGCAAATATAGCGATACCATCAATTAGCCGGTCACTATGAACGCCATCGGAATTGGTAATATAACACGGTTTTCAGATTTGCTATTGTTTTTGATCGCAAGCGTTTTGGATTTTGAACTGCGGTAGAGAGGTGAGAGCAGACGTCATGTTTGTCCCTGAAAGAAAATCGTGGTACATAGTAGACTCATTTACAGCAGATATTAATTTTTAGCGTATAGATTATAAATTATAAATTAAATATGAGTCGTTTCTTTTGTAGATTTTGAAAAAGCACTCTTGTTTATTAAAATACACTTACTTCCCAGAGTTAAGACCGCCTAAATTGTAACGTTTCAATTTGATTTTCTTTATTATTTGCACAGAATAAGTAATAGTACAGGTACAGAAGGATTACTCCGCAAGACGATTTAAATAAATGCGAGTCTTGCTACGACGCGATACAGTGGAATTCAGCTCGCACAGCACTACGTACCTACAATTTTATTCACCTACAAGTTTTGTCTCTTTCTATCGCGTGCCTCTGAACTCTTCTTACGCTCTTAGGGTTGCTGTCTAGTGAAAAAATAATTAATCTACTTATTTGTAATGAGGTACGTATGTAGGTAAGTACGCATTCATTATGGAAAACCTTGGGGGAGGCCTTTGTCCAGCAGTGGACGTCATTTGGCTGAAACGAACGAACGCATTCTGAGCAGTAGTCATGGTAGGTTAGGTTCCTATACTATCCTAAGAATTATTGATTACCTACATGGCCAACATACCTTTCAGCATCTTTGAGAAGCGAAAAAAAAGATAAATCCGGTAGATTTATTTTCGAATTTAAACACCCGAACACCGCACAATATTTCTTTCTCTTTATGTCCATTTTTAAATAATACTTCGATTATAGAATTAGGTACTACAACGCACGCCAGCGTCCTGACGGGCGCGCGCGTGACACTCGACTGATATAATACCCGCCGGCGGGGCGCTTCGCTGTAGGTAATTATCGGATGTACCGCGCGGAGTGAGCCAGGCCTGTTATTTGTCTGTTTTGTGTGGTGAACCTACAATACAGTATATTCGCTATCTATTTATACATCGCCTTAAAAATGAATGAACCTCTTCTCAATTGTTTTTTGTGAGTTTTGTGTGGTTAATAAAGAATATGTATTCTATCAATCTATCTTTGAAAAAAAACGTACCTCAACTAATATTAGCCTAAATAGGGAAACTAAATTACTGGGACACGAATCTGAACATAGAATTAAGTGTTACATTGCTAGTTATGAATGGTTTATTTATAATAAAGAGTATTCTACCAAACTATTTCAAGTATTACATTTGGATTTTAGTCAATAGTCCCTAAATAGGGACACTAAACCATAGGGACACTGACTATACCCCAGCACTACCGCCGCTGCAGCCGCCTGCCAATCGGCGTCCGCTGACAACCGTTAATGGTTTTGTTTTGTGATTGGCTGTTTATCTATGTACATACGTAATCGTCACTCGATTGAGTCTGCGATCGGGAAACTATATTTTGTTGTTAATTGATGATACCAATGGTCGATGGACATGCGGATAATTATCGCCTCTGTTATGCCACGTTTAGTGCATTTATACGTTTTGCATACAGTTTCTTCTTGGCCTAAGATTTAAATTATATTAACTTAAAATCTCAGTTTAAGTTATTTTTTTATTGGAATATCATCATTGCAGTATTATGAGATTACGTAATTTTATAGTACTCAGACTATAGTATTTTGCTTATCATTATGTTATCGAATGTAAATGTGTCATAGGCATGATGAGTCAATAACGGAACTATACAATGGTTATTTAAATTATTTACCACTATGCCTATCTGATAATCTGATAATATCATAGATCCTTAACCTATTATTTTGAAACAAAGACGTAGCTCTCTAGGTATGTACATATTTTTCAGACCGTTAATTTTGATTCACGTTTCTTATCAGTTGTTAGCGATTATTGTGTTTGTATATCTATCTTCTATAAAAGATACGCTAATGTCAATGCTCCAGTTATGAAACCTTCCATCGTCCATACAAAACGCTCATAGACTGTCATTATCAATTTTTTCAAGGCGATATCCGATATGATGCGTACAGGTGTGCGTCACTCTGATTTCATAATATAATTATGAAATACGATGACTGGGCGCCTACAGTAGAAATAGTTGTGCATAATTATAATCCGCGCCAATAAAAACTGGCAGTCTTGTAAATACAATAAATCGTGTTTAGTTTACTCAAAGAATATTAATTTGTTTATTATCAGAATGTTTTGTCTTTTTATTTACTACTTACACCTTTTATAAACCACTTATATAAACTCAATATTTACATACAAATAGAAAATAATATATGTAATTCCTTAATCGCTGTTCATACCTTTTTTCTGATTGGCTCTATCTCTGACCCAAGAGCACAAATCGTCAAAGTTATTCGGCTTCATTTCTTAGAAATTCTGCCACTTTCGATTGACGTGGACTGTACTTCCACATAGTGCACTTTGGATGATCATTTCGATACGTTCTTGTTCTGCTCGCCTCATCGTTGTTCGACGGATGAAGTTGTGGGCTCGCTGCATTGTCACATGCCGTGACAACTCTGGTATGTTGCCGCAACGGTGGCCGTCGCCTCCTACCGGAGGACATGCGGTTGTGACATGTCATACTTAGACGAGTGTGAGGAGGTGGGAATAGGGGTGGATACGGCACTTTGGAGGCGTTTTAAAATTCGAAATATTTTTAAATTGTTGTTACATAAATTAAATAACACTTTACTTCCTTCTAATTTAGTAGGTAGACTAAAAAATGCAATACATTTTTAGATTTGTACCTAACGTGAGATTTTTGTTAGTACAATATCGTTTTCAAACTGATGATTATGAGAATAATTTTCTACGTAAAGTTGAACCTTTTGCCAATGCGCCACATGGATGGTGATTTTTTAACACATTATTTTTTTCCTTTCGTTAGATATAAATCATTTAAAAATTGAACAAACCATTTTAAATTCATATTCTTTCTCAAATCAATATCATTAAAGATAGAATAATCATTGAACTGTAATAGAGCTCAGCAAGGTCTAACTAACATCTATGTTTTTCAATACCCAAACTACCGCCTCCACCCAGCTTCATACATCAGCGCCACAGCCCACAAGTCAGGAGCGACACAGCGTTTTTCACAAGCTGGAGGTTATTAGAAAGCGTGAAACAATGGCGGCCGTCCGTCACAATGCCCATTGTGTAGCGTGACTCACGCCGCCTACGCTCCAGGACTACGAGCAGGGCTTGTTCCATGCACTGGTACCAATGTCGAAAGTTAAATAGGCCGAGGTAGGACCAATCTCGAAAATATTTACTTACCATATGCTTCAGTTCATCCGAGATCCAGGGTATCGGTGACGAAATAAGTCGGTAGTACGAGCTCTATTTGACACTCACTAAAACAGTTTATGGTAGAGATCCTGATAAATAAGGATTACAAGGCCAGTTCGTTATCTTGTATGACATTTTTGTATTTTCTTACTTTACTTTATTTAGTCACTTTTGAGAAAGGAAAAATCGGCAGATATTTTTTCTCAAAGTCAAAAGGACCTCCGTAGCTTAAAGACATTTTTTGAAAGATTTCCTCTAACCGATGTGATATTATCCGTATATGTTACTTGTTTCTCAATATTATTTCACATTATAACTTATTACAAGTTACAAATTATAAATAATAATACCTAATGTCAAGTAACAAAGGAAAAACTATAATTGCTTATCTATAAAAGGAATATTATTATTATAAAGTGATTTTCATAAGAACACGTTGAGTAAATTTTATAATGACTGTTAATGACAGTAGATAATAATGCTGTACATCTAGAAAAATAATACTAAATCTTCAATAATCTATCTTACACCAACGCCCAACATTTCTGTGACTCTGTAGTAGAGCACAGTTTATCCTACTAATGAAAGCTATTGGGTTAGATTACACTCTTAGGCCCAGAACAGACGGTGAAACGCAACTGCAACGAAACTGCAACTGCTAGTTACTTTTGAGTTGCATCTTAGTTTCTGCCATAGCGTCTGTTGAGAGACCACACATGACGCAACCAGTTTGAAACTTTCAGTTTCAGTTTCATTCATCAGAATTATCAGAAAGTTGCAGTTTCGTTGCAGTTGCGTTTCACCGTCTGTTCTGGGCCTTAGGCAGCCGATAGTGTAATGAAAATAATCTATTTAATTAAAATAAGTGGGTTGTGACGTCTTGGAATCAGCTGGCGCTATAATCCACCCTGCGACCCACCGGGCGACCAAGTCTGTAAAAATAAGAAATTAACAACAAATTATTTTTTCAATAACGCAAACCCGTTCGGTAACCGCGTTCCTATCTCAGTAGCGGCCATTAGTAATTTATTTACACAACAAAAAGCGAACGATTATAATAACCTGCGATTAAGCGGGCACCCGCAATCGGTGATTGGAATCAGTGCGCGCGCGCAGTGTATCGAAACTGGTGTAAGGTGCAGGCGCACAGCGTGCCACCACGCGGCCCTTTGACCTTTGGAAGAGCTCAAGGTCTAGTAGATTAGGAAAAAGGTTGAAGTAGATTTGTAGATAATAATTGCACGTATTCTCTGCCTCTTAGATCAAGATTCTGTTTTTGTCCACAGCTATCAACTATGTTAAAATTCCAGTCATTCGTTCTTTTATACCTATCATGTACACTGTAATAAACGATGTGTGTGAATGTAGGAAACATTAGTTTACGTATAAATCAACTCAATTAAATAAAAATCTAATTTTTCACTCTATCTCGTAATTTAAAATTATTATTTTAATTCGGGATGTTTTCATAGTTTTGCAATTGATTTCATATACATTTCAGCCGTCGACTACTTTTACTCTGTGGTAGAGTTTAGCTTTTTAAAATGACTTTTCCAATGACTGTTAAGGTGCAGCAGTAAAATCCAAATAATCCTTTCTCACACCTTCCCATGGAAAGTATACGCACTGCATGGGCTTTCAATCAATCACGCATGTCGCTTGCGCCGACGCAGGCGTCCGTCAATCATGCGTGTTCGGGCCTCACTGCTACTGGACATTATCTGTGAACGTTGCTTTTATTGAAAAACTGGCAAAGGAATAACGCTGGGGTCTATCTAAAGTCTACATAATAGACTGCAATACTTGATAACTTGTCATTCAAGTTCTTCATCACATTTTTTATACCTATTCATTTCAGTTTTGGCAAAATAAAGTAGCTTTTCTTAAACATCACAAATCGATTAAATTAACTGTAGTATGATATCAACTTTGCATTATTTTATTCAATAAAATAAACATTATTTGTGTAGTAACATTAGGTTTGTCAAATCTTGAATACGGTCAAAGGTCACCATAAATCGGCTTTCCCATTTCAGTTGCATCAAAATCAGTTCTAGGGTTTGTTTACTATCAGTGCTTCGACTGAAATATTGGTATTTTGGATCGTTTAGCCCTGGCACTCGCAAGTGGACTTTATTTTCCTACTCATGATGCCAGTATGCGCGCACGCAGCCCGTCAATCACTTTTTGTGGCCCATTCACGAGAGTCCATTCAGCTACCGAGCACCGGACGCGGCCGCAAAAAACTCAATGAGTTATTATACTCGAGCGATACTATTATGAGCTAGGTTTATCTGAGACGGTTATCTAAAGTAGTTATCGTTTTGAGATTGGCTCGTTTGGTTTGTTTATTGCTATGTTAGATGCAAGAGTTTCATAAGGTGTGTGTTGCTGGTCTATTTCTGGCATGAAATGTATAATTTTCAATACTTGGACCATTAATTTAAGGCTCTCTTAATGATCCCTAGAGATCCTCCTCTAACGTGTAGGTTGAGCCAACTGAGGCTTCAGCCCTAATGTTAGTTCAAGCCTGCAATTTCTATATCAAAGAGAACAGATGCAAAAATTGGTCTAGAGCCTACAACTTCCATCTCAATCGCTTCGAACTGGACTACGGAGACGTTAGAGTTCCAATAAGAACCATCAAATAATATTCTTTTACAAATTTTATCCAGCAAGCATTGCTTTTTTACATTTTAAAGTAACGCCTTTTCTATTTATCGAACTTAGATCAAACTACTGGAAAAAATTAACGATGAAATGAATCGAATTAAATGAAACATTCGATTTCAATTCGAAATCGTGATTGTTTCGCCACGTACAAAAAGGTGAATAGCAATCTATACTTATAATTACATTGTCTACAGGCCCATTGCCTATTGCCTTCGCCTGCTTCACAATAAGAATACAACAAAAACAGACGTTGATAACCAAGCTTATTTAACGTCAGGAGCTAATCGATCAATTTCGATCACGTGTTCATTGTGTTCCGATGAAATCTACCACGGAACGACCTTTGCTTCTGTTCGTGCTCTATGAATTAGTAGACTACTCGTGTTTTATCTCTCGACGACTTCGTTACGTTAGCGCAAGCACATGCAACACCAATTTTGTAGTGTGTTTGCTGTCTAATCGACATAGTACGAGCTCGCTTTATTTTGGAACTAGCCATTTATTTATTTATATTGTGGTTATTACTCTCGTATGTCACACAATAAGAGAGTTTGATGACTCTAAAATAGTAGAGAAATAAATTGTAGTGTGTAAAACAATTTCAAATATCTGCATCATTATCATCCGCCTATCATTAGCATCCAATTGGCAAGGAAATGTAAATAATAACTTAAAATACGAGTTGACATCCTCCAAAAATATTTTTCAATTACGGTTTAATCATCGATCTATTTTAATCATACCTAGATAATTCACCCACACGGCCAACCCTTTATCTGAACCGATAAAGCAGTGATAGCTGACTGTTGTGTCATAATTGAGTCACATTCATATGAATAAGCACAAAAACAAAACTCATTAGTTTTGCGTCGGCAGCGAACTAGACGCACGTCGATTTGGTGTAGACAATTAAGATAATGGGTGTTTATTGTGACATCGGTGTTAACGCACCACCGACTGGTGCTTTCGGCCCCGGGAGCGTAGTGTCCGGAGCGGTTCAGTACGCCATTGAAGACAACACGCCTGTGGACCAGATCATCATCACATTAAATGGCACAGAAACTCTGTCCATCAGAAAAAGTGATAGCAAACCTCAGGACTCGCGACACTATCATGGCAACGAGATAATAGTGAATTTTGCAGCTGTGGTCAAACATAACCAAACTACAGGTGGACAACTAAATCGAGCAGAATTTAGCTTCGTGTTACCAAATAATGCACCATCATCGATGAAGTTTACAGGAAGACACGGAAGTTACAGTGGTACGTGCAACATAGTATATAACATCCAGGCCGTGTTCACGGTCTCGGGGCGATTGTCGTTCAACAAGAAGTTTGAGAAAGAAATCCGTGTTGTGTCTTCAGCGATCACTCCAAAACTACCTACAAATCCAATGACGCGTGGTGAAACTAAGAAACTTTTCCAACCTTTTCGTAGAGGGAAAAGCATAGTGTCAATAAAAGCGACTATACAAAACTCGGTGATTCTTCCCGGCGGTAGAGTGGAGATAGCTTACGAAATTCAGAATAACACTAACCTAGCAATAAGAGCAATCGAAGCCAAACTGATGGAGGCATATAATTTCTATGCATACGGCATACATATAGTTGAAATGGCCCAGGATGTCCCAAGTATGTTCTTCAAGCGAGGAGCTTTAGAAAGTGGAGAAACGTTCAGCACGACGTCCACAGTGGTTCTGCCCCAATATGTCCACAATATTGATAATGCTAAATTGGTGAAGAGAAGTTATTTTTTCCTCATAACAGCGGAACTGCCAACGCCTCATTTTGACGCCAAGCTTTTAATCCCTATTCAAGTTGGACACCCATACAACATGGTATACGAAAGCCATCCCACAGAAGTGCCTGGTACATCGTATCACCACCAAGACCCACCACCAAGTTATTGGCAGTCCACCAAAGACATGGAAAAATCTAGCTGATATTACTCGTAAAACCGCATAGAAATACGAGTAAAATGGACAGTAGTGAAGATTTGTAGCATAGTTATTCGTATTAGGATTCATAAAATCAAGTTATCATTTCCCACGGTACTTATAAACATCATTTTACATTGGTAAACTATTCAATAAGTTTAGATAGTAAATTACTCAATAAGTTTAAACAAATAAACCTTTTTTATACTATAATTTTATTATTTTGTTCCAAAAATCACCTCCTGGCAACAATAGTCCCCATCGATTTATTTTACTAAAGGTCAGTTCTTTATCTTAACAGATAAAATAGTAATATTTATCTGTTATCACCCACTAAAAGGATGTATGTATCAAAAACATAATTTCGTAACCAGTCTAGGAATAAATTCTGTTTGTTGTGACATTGACATGGTTAATACATTGTAGTCACTGCATTTCGATGCGTCATCGAAGATAACATGTTAGTCAACTAGGTCATTAATTAATCATTACACAATGCACTGGAAACCTATCATTATAAAACTGGAATTATAATTAACAGTGTTACAAAATGCTGATTAGTATTACAAGTGTCGATAAATGTAATCAAAATAAAATAAAATAACAATCAATGTATGTATATCTTAACGTTTCTCATAAAAATAATTTCCTATTTAAATATCACCTAGTTATAGGTAGAAATTAGCTCGCTCTTGAGTCATAGATATTGTGCAATTAGTAAATCATAGACATCAATGTAATATTGTTGTTGCAATTTTGTCTTACAAAGAAATAAAATAAACGTGCACAGGCTCTGTCTAGCTGATATTATAAATCAGTTAGGTAACAAGAAAAGCCGCTTCAAATGAAAAAGAGTTTCCCAGAACGTAATTGTTTCCAGTGAGATCCGGGTCTGGCCAAATCACGTATAAATCAGATAAGAACGGAATAAAACGTCCGTGTGGCCGTGGCTTGACCGCAGGCTTGCTGAGGCCACGAAACTAACGATTTTTAACACTGAAGTCTTCGCAATTTTTTTTTTTCATTTAACAAGTTAACACTGGACCGTAAAGAAAAAGGTTTGGTTAGAATTAATACCTTTAATATATTCAAAGACATCTGACCTAGTTTTATGATATAAAGACTAAATTAATTCAATCTTTTTTATTTTTAGTAAAATGTAAAATAAATAAAAATGACTAGTTGTTTCAGTATGTTTTGTATAGATAATAACCGACCCTTTTTCTTTAAGGACCAGTGTAGAAAGGTTAAGGTATTAATAAGTAAGATAAGTTTAGTTTTAATTATTTTATTGTGTTATGTTTTTTATTAGTTTAAAATTAGTATTAAGTCTTAACATAAATAAATAATTTCCTTAAATTACACTGTTCACAATTAATAATCTTTAGTCTGTAGACTATATTTAATCGTAATTATAACGTATGTAGGTATACTTACATATCAATAAGTTACAATAATTTCACGTCTATTGAGGTAGTTATAATGTTTTTGTTTTTTGACTTATGACGCTAGTTTAGTGGCCTCAGCCGCGCTGGGCGGGCGCCGGACAATACTCGCCGAGGCGGAGAGACCGGAGGTAGGCGGGCGGCCATTAGGGCGGATAAAGTATTGTCAATGCCTTCAGACAGGCTTGACAAATACATATAGTTTTAATATTAGCAAAAGGTCTTGAGATATGTAAAGGTTCCTTAAAAGCAAAATGTGTATTTGTTTACTAGTAATTTAATTAATGCACACAACAATGATATTTTTATTTTCTGATTTTGAGCCAGGCGAAATGCTTCAAAGCTTTGAGAGTATTCAGTTGTCAGTTATTTATTATTATTTTACTGATGTGGGTTAAGATTTATCTTTCTTTTTTTATCTTATATCTAATGGAAATTATAAACAAAAAACTCATCTTTCTCAAGGTATTGTAGCGAGTACAACATTATGATACCTCAGTGGCTTCAGCTACGCAGGGCGGGCGCACAATACTCGCTGAGGCGGAGAGCAAAGGCGGGCGGGCGGCCATTAGGGCGCATATAGTTTTGTCCCTGGCCTCGGAAATATTTTATTGTTGATTATATTATTAGTGTATTAATTCTTCAGTCTTGGTAGTCTGCAACAAAATTAAAATATATTTTATTATGAACTTTATTATTATTGATTTGCTTCATTAAAGCTAGTAAGCAGTAGTATCTTTTTTATTAATTAGTGCAATAAAAACAATGCCATTTTGTTTCTGATTACATATAACAATTGATGAAATCTGAGTAAGAAGCTCTACAATCCTTCACATACTGTACAGACATTAAGATTTTAGCTATTCAAATAATAGCTAAAACGTTATGTATGACACTATTAAGGACAAATGACCGTCTCTACGAGTAAAAGATAAAAAATCGTGCCGCCCATCAGTTTGGCTGGACACCGCCCGCCCTATGAGAGCAAGAAAATACCTTACTATAAAAACCGACGAGAACTGTAACCGTCCCAAAAAAACCTATGACATGTGGCAATAGGATGAGTTTCTCGTTAATACGCTTCATAGTTTTTAAATAAGTATTATTTTTATTGTTTTTATCGACCCTGTGGTTGATTTGTTTTCCTTAATGAGACACAAACTAAAATTAATCACATCACAAGCAAATAAAATATAAAATCAGTAGGCTTATAACAGTGTGATTAAAATAGTCGGGTCTTAACGCGACATTTATGAATGAGTTACATTATATACTCACGGCTTGACGTTTCGGCTGCGATGCTGCAGCCGTGGTCACAAGCAGACTGAAATTTATTTAACAATAATTTAATTGAAATGGAATGCGAAAGTTTAAAATCTTATAAGTATAACAGTGTGATTAGTTATATGAATCCTTAATCACAAAATAGTCTATGCCTTAATATTATCAGTTAGACTAGTAAGGTTATGAAAAGCATTGCAGGTTTGAATTATTAACGTAATATTCCCAAAGTATATTCAATTATTCATCCCAAATTATATTCAATTATTCATATCAAGAATAGAAGAAAAAGTAAGATCTAACTTTATTTCTAAACCAATAAATGCCTTTGCCAGTAAATCGATCGTTAACAGATTTCACTGTGACAGCAATGGCAGGTCAAGCCTCAGCTGATTGCCGCTTGTTGCCTTATTGAATACGCAGTCTCACGGGATTCATCGACGCCTGCCTTTCCCAATGTTTTGGATGTGTGGTCTTGGATTCGTATATGAAAGTCATTTTTGTTTCACTCGTAGCATTTTACTGAAATACAAACGCTTCTAAAAACCTTTCACTATTTAGGTACCTATTATTAGATACTAAAAAAATAAGGTTAATACCGCATTTACTCAACTCATTCTATTTTTATGACTTCTTAACATTAGAATTATAGAGTCTTTTCTGTGTAAAACATGAATACCTACTCGTATTACCTATCAACCCATGTCTCAACGGCCATATTCTTAAATGCAGACGTATGTTTTTTGTTAGTAATCGCGTGACCGTCTTCTCTGTGCCAAATATGGCGGTCACGACTGAATAGAAAAATACAATATATAAGGTAAAAACTTCGTTACGCCGGTATGCAAGAAAAATTACCGATACACAAATCAAACGGCTTATAAATAGCAGACGTGTAATTACAGGCAACAATAAATAATGCTTGCAACATTTTATGAAATAATTTAAACACTTAACCCGTAACCGCGCAGGTGTAACAAAAAATGTTCCGGCTGGGCCTCGGAGACCGCAGACCCACGGGGTCGGCAAATGGGCGGAATTAGACGCGCGTTAGCGGTCAGCTTTGTTACAGTAATTGATTCGTCCGCTGCACTTTTTACTGTTGACTTTTCGTGGTCGTGTGACAGCGGTTTGTGGTCATTTATACGCGTTAGCTGCGGTCGTTATCGATCATTATTTGACAAGTAATTACTCACTTTCTGCGAGCATAAAGAGCATGCGGGATCGTTGGTCTTATGTCTGACATTAGTGGTAAATGTCGTAAGTGCAAACTAGAAGTAACTCGCAAGTCGCAAAAATTAAGTAACTTAAGCAATAGACGAGGAGGAGTAATTATTTTTACAATAATTATAAAAATAATACAAATGTAAGAACCTAAATTTTTATTCCAAACTGTAGTATTTTTCAATAGTGTAGGTAGTTTCTTAGTTTGTTTACCATTGTTTTTATAGCCACACAAAGTCAGCCAGCCCCGTGTTTGCGTTGGCACACGCAATCAGCCTCCGTGCGCCGCCCACGAATCGCTGTTTGGCCGCACTCGCTGATTTGTGTGCCGCCGATGTTTGCCGATCGCGTCGGGGGACCTAAAAATAATAAGGGGCATTCAAATTTGTTTGTTTTAAATAAATAAATAAGCTACTTAAGCAACTTAGAAAGCTTTAGAGTAAGAGATGAATGTTTGATGACTGAAGTTGCCATGATCAAGCTCCTTTCCTTGAAAAATTTCAATCAATTGTATTACACCTATTTTCAGTATGACAGATTCAGATTTTACGTGAATAATGTTACCTACAAATTAAGCATTTGTAACAAAAAGCACTTTTATGTTTCCTGCGTAAAACTTAATTCTCAATTCTTGTCTCTACATGAAAATAGAAAAAGAAACTCAACATCAAGTTCCACTGATCGGCTTTCCATTTCAATTCACCGTCACTCCTGTCAAATAACTCCAAAGTAAGCAGACAACGGGTTCACCCCAAGTTACCCGTGTCCGCTGCCCCGCTGCGACATTCTTAAGATGTTCTCCCGAATTTTTGCAAGACAAATAGCGGGAGCTTTACCGAGATGACATATGGCCGGCGCGTGGAGTGGGCAGCCCTCATGCACTGCCAGGAATGCGCAGTTTTCCTTCCACCGATGATTTATACGCACAGTTCGAGGCCCAGTTTATGAGCTCGTATTTATGGAGCTTGTTTAAAGTTCGGGATGAATTGGTTGTCGCGTATGGTCACGGGAGTCTGTTGATGTTGTGATTGGTGTACAATTTTGGTTAGATTTGTAGTACTTCTTATCAGTGACCTGTCAGTAATTATTTTTGCATATTTTATATTACTCTTACTAACAACATGTTTATATTCTCATATACAAATTAGAAGTTGCAATGTGTGCAATAACTAAATGTTGAATGTAATATTTTTCCAAAATTCACTGCCTTAGCCCAATTTTTTTAACATATCTGGGTACGGTTTGATTGTTTAAAACGTGTATGATACCTCATACGCTGCTATACTATGCTTTTTGCATTAAACTATTATTAGTATAAAATAGCTACAGTTTAAAGTGAAAATAAAGTCGCAGGAGTAAAGTGTTAACCGCGCTAGGTGTTTGAGCGTGACAAATGACGCGTGAAGCGCCGCTGACCGCAAGGCGCCGGCTGCCTGCTCTGCGGTAGTTAGCTTTCAGAAAAAGCTATCTTATACTTATTGGTTTATTTCATCTTAGTCTAGTTAAGTTACTTTCATGGATCTTAAAACAAACACGTTTGTGAAAAAAGTAATTTAACAAAGTGAAATTAGTACTGAAAATATCGGTATTCTATTTTAATGTTAGTTCCACTTTAATCTGAAATTAAATTCATCTGTAGTTAGTAGCAGCAATATTAATCAGTCGTATAAACCACCGTCCGATACCACGGTTTTGTTTTTACCTTGATTACAGTTAATGCCTATAGATATCAAGTGGAAAATGTAGGCTGAAAGCTGTAAATCAGTCTTAAAAACGCCACCTGGTAGAGTCAACTTTTCATCGTACCTTACACTTATCTAGTAGCCCTCTAGATATTCCAAATTAGCCGCAATCAATTGCAGCCTTTTAAAGTAACATATGTAGCGTGAATGCGAACCCCGCGGCGGCCGGTGTATTCGTACAAATGGCTCGCAAACGAGCGGCGGTTAGCCACCGGGTCCCATTGTAGACCTGGTTGTGCATTAGCTGGTTAAATAGCGTTAATCTATTTAAACCATTTTCGTATTAAAAGAAAAAATAATAATACTCCTTACAAAGTTTTAACACTCTATTTTACTTTGGTAATGTGGTAAAATAATCTAGTTTACACAACAAACAGATTTGTTTGTTCCGCGATATCTTAATTGAACTCTAATTCGGTATGTCTAATTAAGCCATGGTAAATCTCTGACTTATAGAGTCTGACACTAGGACAAGAACATCTCTGAGATCCTAAGCGAACATATTTTTCATAAAGAAAGATCTGACTGCTTCTCTTAAACTGAAGTCAAATAACTCACTCACATTAAAACCACTTTGTACACTATGGATTATTATAGAAAAAAATATTCAATGCTCGATTATTTTATATTACCACCTTTATTCATACTCAGCTTGCCCAAAATCCTTTGCTCTTTCATTAGTCTCGCTCCTTAGGGGCTTGCCCGTGTCAATCACGATCCGTATCACGGCGGACACCGGCCCGGACGCCGGACAGCGTTCCGGACGCGACCAAATCCGTATTTGCGTAAGCAGAACCGGACGTAATCCGTAAGGTATTATTGACAAGACGCCGATTTTGTATTAAGATATGTGGTCCAAGTGAAAAACAGTAGAAAATAATATAAATGGTTTACTCTTAATGCGTCATGAATGAACAACTAAAAAAAAATCGAATGGACAGATAAATCTAACAGATCTTAACCGCTAACCATCGCTACATATTTAGAGATAACCTGGATTTTAGCATTTACAACTTTAAATGAAACTCTTTTGACTTGCACGATTTTATAGCAAACTAGCTTTTGCCCGCGGCTTCACCCGTGTGAAATTTAGTTTGTCACATATCGTCATAAATTATAGCCTATATGTTAATCTGGGTTATAAACAATAATACTGTAAAGTTTCAACAAAATCCTTTCAGTAGTTTTTGCGTGAAAGAGTAACAAACATCCAGACATCCACACAAACTTTCGCATTTATAATATTAAGTAGGATGACTTTTGACATACCACTGAGACTATTCTTGCTTTTAGTATCTACCCACCACTACTACTTACACCTGTGTAGCCTGTATATTGTTTAACTTGCTTTATAATACCCAATCGCCAAAAATAATCCCAAAGCAAGTTAATCCCAAAAAAAATTATTACATCAAATTAATCTAAACAAAATAGAAAGTGTTCGAAGTTAAGTTTTTCCTCTATAAAAAATGTAGGTAGGTATACCTAATTCTACCGACTATAGTCGCTAGTTCTTAACGCTTGGGTCATCGCTGTCTCAGCGTCCACCGGCCAGCAAGCAAAGGGTCGGCTTAGCTATGCCAATTTGCCTCGTCCTTCCTAATAGTGTTTTATTAAAATGGACCCGATACTGGCTTAGGTACACCATCTCATTATGCCTAACTCGCCATATTTTTCCGAACCGATGCTAGTTTCCATTCTCCTGGGCTTACATGTCAAGTGGGGTAAACCTGCAGATTATTTGGGGATTAGGGATTCTGTGTCCCTAATGAGGCTCCTTGAATTCTAATGAGATTGTAGGTAGTGTTCCGTGTAAATGGTTTTACTTAATACTCGTATTATTGAAGTAATAAGATCCCGATCCGTTATGCGCTGGATTCTAACATTGTAAGAAATGAACCATTAGTTTCCTCTATTTACACAACGATTTACGTGGATCTGTCTCTGTTACTGTACTCGTGTTACAGTGTAGCTAGTTCTAGTTCTAGTTCATACTATTTCAGATAGTGTCTTTGAAGGTCTGGCATGGTTTGGTATATTTGTTTATGCTCAACTGACGAAACTTTTCCAGCAATCTATTGATGGCAATAATAGACAGCAAAATTTTATGAAGCATCTCAAATTCTTATCTCAAAATTGCAGAGCCCAAAACATTCTGTTTTGTTATAATTCGTCGAAGGCAATTCTCAAAAACGGTCCTTCACGTCTCCCCTTACTAACCTATCGCTATACTCTTGTAAACGACGCCCGCGTTTGAGGCGTTTAGAGAAAATCGAGTGTCGGCATCGGATGGAAATGCGCCAAAGTGGCCGTCTCGGGGGCCCAGGGCCCGGCCCGGGGCCCGCGGGCCCTGGAGATGGACCCTCCGTAATGATGCACTACACACTAACTCTTTCGATCGGCCGATTGAGACTTACATAGAGCTGCTCGGAAATAAATTAATGCCCCTAATTTAATTTATTTATTTATAATATTAGTTGATATACAGACAAATAATCACACAAAAAATAGGACAGAAATCAGCAAAGTTTCCACAGTTAAAATCAATACAGATAATAAATCAATAAAGACAATTAATAAAAATAAAAGGAGATTTTTTTTTGCGTTATAATAATAATAATAATATAATAATAATAAATAATTTATTTCAGACTTTCATCCATAGTTTGTTAGTAGGGATTAGTAACAATTTTTCCTTATATTATGTTAGTTGAGTTAGTGCACATTACTTTTAGTTTACATTTTATTTGGCCCATAGATAATTGTATCCAATGTGTTTGGATAGGACAGTCAGGACGTGCAATAATTGTCCTCAGAATGCTGTTGTTGCTGACCCTTATGCGGCGTAGCAGCGACGAGGCTTTTTTACGCATTATCGCATGGAACCCGTCTGTCCGTGCGTCCGCGAACATTCCCGAGGCGCTGCAGAACCGCGGCAGCCTCAACAGCATTCTGAAGGCGTTGTTGTACTGCACGCGTAGCGCGCTGTAGGCTCGACGCGTATAACTCACCCACAGACCACTCGAGTAAAAGGACTGACAAAAAGCCTTGAAAAGGGTAATCTTGACCTCCCCCGTACATCGAGCGAACCTGCGTGCAAGCATATTGCTTCTTACCGCCAGCGCCCTACGCTCTCTCTCAATGTCCTCATCATCACTTAAATTTGCAGTGACTATATGCCCAAGATATTTAAATTTTTCAACATTTTTCAATATCGAACCATTCAGAGTTATTGGCGGCACATAACCTGGCGCACGCTTTCCCGCTTTAAATACAAGGATTTCACTTTTTTTGGCGTTGTACACCAAGCCATGGGCCGCCGCATACGTCTCACAGATAGAAACCAATTTTCTTAACCCACCAATAGAAGGGCTCAGCAGCACCATGTCATCAGCGTAGCTTAGGTTATTTACACACTGTCCGTCTATGTAACAGCCAATATGGATGCCACTGAGCTCCCCAATAAGCTGGTCAATGTAGAGGTTAAAAAGGGTAGGCGAGCTTAACCCACCCTCTATTCGCCTCTAGCCTCACTCCGCATTGAAGGGTATATTCATCTGAGAGTGCACCAGCCCACCTCACCTGGTTTTTTTGATGTTTATACCAAAATCTAAATAATTTAGTACATTCTGCCGGCATACCAGCTCTCCCCAGTTTCTCCCATAGTAGGCCATAGTCTACCAGGTCGAAGGCTTTAGATAAGTCTAGGAAGCACGCATACACCGGCGTTTTCCTCTTTGTATAGTACTTGACAGTGTGCTTAAGGCTGAAAATGGCGCTTTCTGTGGACACACCTGGTTTAAAACCAAATTGCGCATCGTGAAGTTCCACATACTTTGCGAGACAGCCGTTAACCCACTTACTCCTACCAGGCGTTATAACACCGCTAAAAAGTAGTTCGGAATATCCTCAGATAAATTATAAAAACATCGAGAATTTGTTTACTGTTCCTTGTATTTTCTCTTCATTACGAATCAAGCTGTAATTGAGTATGTTCGATATCGCATATTTGCTTTATTTTGTTAGTTTTTTATTATTTTGAATTATGTTATTTAGTTTTGTGCAAAAACGTCTAATAAATGGTAAGATATTTCATAAACTTGCTAGTAATACCTCAGATTATACTAGTTATTATTTTATGTACTACTGTTAGCTACAAAACTATAAACATATGTTTTTGAAAAGCTTTACATTTTAGAGTCTTTTTATGACAAAATTACGATCGGTGTTTTAACACCTGGTCGCATAATCGACGTCTAACCTGTATATTCATTAAAAGTTTAGGCCACGATATAAAAGACTGCTGAGACTTCACGAAATTGTGGACGTATTAGAAAACTTGACGACGATGCTCAGATACCGAATCACATAGCAATTTTACCACCAGAAAATGCCAATGCAGAAGTAACGGATAAATATTCTGGTGAAGAAGACCACGTTACCTTACAAAATCTTCCAGGTTAGCCTGGTTCCGTTTATCTAATTATAACCTGGAAGATTTTATAAGGTAACGTGGTCTTCTTCACCAGAATATTCATCAGTTGCTTCAGCATTACTACTTATAGCGTGTAAGTTTTCTATTGCTATTTTTCGTGAACTTCCAGGTTCGCAACTTAGAGCCTAGGCAGAAGTACTGTACGACAAGTCTTCAGATAAAGATGATAACATCCCGCTCTCTAATTTTTTTAAAGTAAGACGAAATGAATCTAATGACGCCTCCAATGCAGTTAGTTCTTCTGCCATGAAAGTACCTACCGCAATCACAATTACAACCATGCAATATAGTGCCTTCTGTGAAAGTTCTGTGCCAAAATGTCTAAAATATACATGGCAAAGCAGTCATACCCCGAAACAATATTTATGAAGAATGGCACCACAACCATGGTCCACGGAGCTTACATCCCTCCCTATGTACTACTTTACTTGCGAGTACTACACGCAACTGACATGTAAAATTTGCAAGAAAAAATCAATTTGGTGTAAAAAATGCGTCACGTACTAAAGCATCCTAGGCTATGATTTATGTCTTACCATATACCATACCTCTGAAAAAGATTTTGGTATTTTTTTAATAAATGAGTATAACTTACAACTCGTTTTTAACTCTTAAACCTAACAAAATCATAGTATGGTTTTTTCTCATAGTAGTAGTTGTGGTAGTAGTCCATTCTCCGACCAGGTGTTAAAACACCACCCATTTTCCGGCTTTTCCAGTTGACCAAGAATTTTTCTAATATTTTTCTGTGGACACTTGACCTCTATTTAGAAACATACTAAAAATTTATAAAAATTGACAAGTATAAAAAGTTTCAGGAGTATCTGGGTTAAGCAAACCGTCAAGTATCTTTGCAGCAGTGGTAGCAAGCGATATGGGCCGGTAATTACACTTGTCAGATGCGTCCCCCGTCTTATTTTTAACTATGGGTACTACAATTGTACGCATTAATGCTTCCGGCAAATAGGCATGTCCCAGACTAAAACCAAAAATCATTGCGAGTATACGTGGTAGGTGTACCCCAGCATATTTAAAATGTTCTATACTGAGGCCATCGTGTCCGTTATAAAATGAATTGTGAGCAAAAAGCAAAGTCTTGATTTAGGTACTGGAAAAATGTAATTACTGAGGCTCTTCCTTGAATTATTTCCATTTGAATTCCCAAGAAGTGAGAGCTAAGCTAGGGCAGAAATAATAGAGCTGATAATTTTCTCTTCGCCACTGTTTAAGGTCCTTCAAAGCTAATGTAAAAGTAGAAATTTGTAAGAGCGAGTTCCTGTAGTAAATTATCATTAAGTTGTTATCTGACATTTTTTTAGTATTTTTAACAAATCGGTATTATCGACTCATGATAGTTTACTCCACCGCCCGCGCCTAAAACTATCTTTCGCAAAAAATATCTTTTAGAGCGAGTGTGAAGTCGTGCCACCTCACCCCGCGCTTATCGCGACCTGTTTACTGCTCGTAACAGTCCAACTGCTCCAAAGGTCAGCGCGAGCTGCGAACTCATTATATTGCGATGTCTTTCCAACTGTTTGTTACTGCAAGTCGTTTCAGTAGGTAAATGGGATTCAAAATTGAATCGACATCGGGGGTACTTCTAAAAATCTACATTAAAATTTGATGATCTCTGAAATGTTGGAGATAATTTTATTTAGAAGCTTTCAGAAATTAAAATTTCAAATCTGTTTCTGTGAATCATGTCTAGGTCCAATTTGATTATACATTCACGAATAATATCGATGTTCGAAAGTATACAATCTATAAAGATATTTTGAATTGTGCCTGAAAACCTGAATTACTTACAACTCTTAAGCAATTATCTCTACCAATGATATTCTTTACATGATGACTAAACTAAAATGTGTTTCAAAAGCCATAATAAACATTTACACTGCGCTTTTCAATATTCTAAACTGTCATAGTGAAGGTCACTTAATTCGAAAATTACTCAAGTTTCCTCTATTTACCGTCAAAAGCCTTCAAGGGGGATCGTATCAGCCGCTAGACGGACTGGCACTGGCAGCGCCGCAATTCGGACCTGGTGTTTATGGGCTCGTAAAAGTTTGCAACCCCACTTTAGGATGTTTCGGACCGTTCTAAGATAAAGTCCATTTGGTTGCTGCGAACTTTAATTAGATGGTTTTGATGTTAGTTTACTGATTTCTATTTATATGGTGACGTGTTATCTTGATAGCATATCTTATGCCCTATAACTAACTTTTTATTATACTGATTATTAAAAAGAATAAACCTATTATCATAATGCACTATACGACTTAAAAAGGCCCAACTATGAATAAAGTATGCTTTGCAAACAGGTTGGATTTAATTTTTGAGGGTGTATCTCACAAATTTCAAACCACTAATTTTCATCAATAAAACACAGTTCTATACTCCGCCCGCTCCTGGCGATGCGCACTTTTTTTAGACGTGTTCAGGACATTACATTTCAACAGTTTCACAGTTCTTTTTGCCCAGCCGATAATGCGTGATCATGCATAACGAATATGAATCTAATTATCAATACACGTTTTTTCTTCATTGACAACTGATTACTTCTGCTTCTAGTTTCCAAAGTCGAGTTATTGCATCCTGCTCTTGAGTTGGAGCTAGTTTCTTTAAATTTTAACATTCAGATTATTTGCGTCATGCGTGAATTCACTGGGACCTCGTAGACTTACGATTATAGCTACTATGTTTATGGACATATGAACCAGGAAAGCGTAATTTGGTTTGTTGCCACAGAATAGTAAAGCAACGTGTTTATTACAATCCTTCCAGCGATTATGCTGTCATATCGTTACACTCAATGCTTTGTCGAATCAACGATGGCTGTGTTTTATAATATTTTTACATGTAACATATTAAATTGGGGGAAGCACTCATTAGTTTACTTAACAAATGATCGCATGCTCACTAATAGCTAATAACTTATTAGGGTAATAAGAAAGTTTGTTAGCGACTTGCTTTTATGCGAGAAAGATTTTATCTATCTTTGTTTTTTAAAAGTTATGGAATAGAAATAATACATTATGCTCTATAGAAGTAACGACTCCCTTTCATGTGACAATTTGAAAAGTTTACTTAGGTACAGTTTTTGTTTTACCTAGCTTTTTATTTATTATACTCTAACTTTTTGGCCAAAGATAGAGATAAACACGAATAAGTATAGATAAAATCTTTATTACATACTCTGGGAACATTTACCTGAAAAAGTTATTTCTCAACTATTCTGTGTCCAAAGTAGAGTTGCATTCCAGCCACCAGACCACGTAATGTTTACTTGGTGCGACGTCAAATTGCGAGAAAATGTTTTTTCCCACATGCTATTGGTCACTGAGCTGTGAAAGACCACACCGATCAGTGCGAATAGGTTCATTGCCATAGCTGAATAACGAAATCTTTTTATTCTGGAGGAAATATTAAAAAATATCTTCTATTTTTTAAATCAATCCTGTCATCTTCTCAGAACTGATTCATTTACTGTCCCGAAGCAGTGGTAGAGTTAGTCATACTGGGGCGTGTAAAAGCGCTTTTTAAAAGCTTATTTGCAGAAAATGATACTTAGTTTTATAATTTTTAATAATCAAGCTTGAATTTGAAACTTTAAAGAGTCTATTTTAAATGGTAAAATTTTTCATTCTGCAATTTTTGCATAATTATCAAATTAAGGTCAAGGGCCTTAGTAAGCACATTGGCTTTCTATAAAAAGCTTAACACTATTTTTTACAATTAAAATTTTGTCTTATCAAATAAAAGCCATGAAAAAAATTGACTTTACCTCGCGTAACTCAATTTAACTAAGGTGTCCCCCAATGATTCTTTGTTTCGGAGCGTATCGAAACGGTTTGTGGTATCATTAAGGATTGTTCCGTCGCGGTGGGAAGTTAATCATTAGCAGTTATCAGATCTCGCTATCGGAGTGTCATCGTTTCGTTACTAATCAGTTGTTACACGGTGCGTCGAGTTATTACGCGGGCGGCCAACGGTCGTCGCGCACCTTGCGGCCACCTTGCGTCTCGCCCAGGGCTGCCAAGGAATAGAACTTTAATAAAAGCTGTGTCTAGTTTGGACTTTGTATCAGTTAGTTGTTTCAAATCAAATCAAAAAACGTATTTCTCAGAAAGTGGTTGAGATAGTCCTGAATGTGAAATATACTTGTTGAGTTACAATAGGCACATGTTGTGCATAAAACATTCTGTTGAATGTTAATTTGTATTTAAATCACTAAGCGCATACTGATAGTTACGTACTTTTGATGCTTTTACTATGGCTACAAGACAGTGGTACATATTAATATATTTGAAAGTACTTTTTTAAAATCCGTACGTTCTAACTAACCTGACCTACCTAGTAGAGTAGTATAATATTAGAAACTCATTCATTTTTTTTTATTTTGCGCGGGAATCGAACCAGTGACTATTGGCATAGTAGTGGTACGCAAATTATAGTCGAATATAGGAATCAAAATCTGCAGATAATAAGAATTTTAACCTAATTTATCCCATGTTTATCAGTGATTCATTGTATTTATTTTGAATTCACTCTTGACTCTATGCCAACCCTGTTAGCCACCCCGTCCGATACTGGAAGATATCAATTATACCGTCCATATAACGTTTTAAGTTTTGCACCTTGCTTTTAGAACTTTGAACTGTAACCCCAATGTGTTAGCCCTAAAGTTGTCTGGCGCGCGTTTAAGGGATACCCCACCTTTAGGTCGCTTGGCTAAGTATAAGGCACATTTTAATAGCGTTTTATATTAGTGGACACGGTTGTCTTGCGGCATTAGCCGACTATTCGGGCTATCCGTTGAGATCTCACTCGATAAGCCCGGGGCAGATGAAATCGAAAGTGGGGGTAGATGACGTGTTGGTTTTGTTATGGTTTGTACTTTGACAGGTTATTAGAAGCCAATTCTGTTTGAGTTTATTTGACAGGTTGTTAGAGGTACATTAATTTGATTACAGCAGGTGAGGCACTTATTTGTTGTTGTTTATTATTTTCTCGTACTTCTTACTGGACTGTAAAAAAAAACTTTGTATTCAAGCCTCATTCCAATCGTAAAGTATCAATTCATGTAGGTATGCCCAATTACTTTGCACGATGGCAATCAAATCATTCATGACAACAATCTCACATAGGGCTATAACCAGGCAGGTGGTATGCTGTACTTACGAGTACAACTGAGTCAAATCTTTAGTGAGGGCACCTGATTGAATGGAACGGAGATGCTTCTTCAATTCCGATTACCTTGAACTGGGTAGATGACTTTTGACGATAATTTCGAGAATATTCTAGAAAATGAAAATTAACTTGTTTTTATGGGCAATCCAAATACTGAAAAACTTTACAATTTTGATCTTTGCCTTGCCATCCCAACTGTAGCAAAAAAGCACGAGTCAAACAAAGAAAACAAGTTAATCCTTACTATGAACTGTAAAAAGTGTAATGTTAATTAGCTATAATTTTATTGCTTTATCGAATTACCACTTCTTCGTAGGCATACTTCGCCATGAGCACAGTGAAAATACTTTAAGTAGGTCCACTTATCTGTGTTTCATTAAGATACTTGATAATTATAGTTTTGTGATTGGACTGTAAACGTCAACTAAAGCTTACGGTATGACTATAGAAAACCTTCTATAGGTACTTTGTCAATTATTTATTTATTTATTTATCTTTATTAAAGAAACATACAGCCTTGTTTGACACATGCAGCTTAAAATTAAGTGGGTTATACATTAGTTGTGACTAAGTAATTTTTTTCAATCTTGTTAAAAATGTTGCTTTGTGTTTAAGGATCTTTTTAATTTTTCAATAGTTTCAGCAAGGTTTTTAGGCTTTGTCATTAATAGAAAGATTTGTACTGGGTACGCTCATATCCAGTAGTGGCAAGATAAATAAATAAACCTTTCGATTTTAACTTTCATTGTCCAATCAGTTCTCAGTAGCTTGCCTTTTTTAATTGTAGTCATTTGAAATAAGATAGTTGTTCTTATTTAATCGGTGGTACTTAACCTACTTTACTTACCTGTATTGTGACTGATCAAATTGAGCGTGTTATTACTCAGTACCTACATAATTGCACGTGCGTACGCGCATTTCGCCGATTGCAAGCGTTTGCATAACGACTGTCGAAGAACTGACCTGTGGATGAGGAATGTTAACTGCGTTAGAAATAGTGGTGAAATTCGATAACAATTTTCCACTGTTTTTCCGTGGTAGGCCTGCGATTATCAAGACATAAGAACGTCTTCCGTTTTTTATGTCATGGTAGCAAATCAACCGATACGTCTAGTCTTGCTATAAACACTACTAAAGCGGCGCTATAAATTCAAGCCTATATCGCAGGTAATACCGGATAGTAGCGGATACGTGCATCTGAACCAGAGTGCAGTGAGTTCAAAGTGGTTCTCATTCTCATAATGCGATTTGTCACGTCGATGCCTGCTGACCAGGCGCATATTGCTCGCATCGCTACCACTTTTATTAAACAGATGTTATCGCCGATTCAATCTACTAATACGATAATTGTCGGCCATTCGTATGCTCACGCGCAAGCACGAGTAACGTACACTCTACACACAAGTTTCTTACCATTTTCTTCCTTAGGCCCGTGTACTTAAAGGTAAGAATAGCAACAATTTTGCAAGGAACTGTACGCGTACATTCCGCCACATACGCGAGCCGTAAAAACGGTATTTGGTCGATGTTTTTGCTTGTAAGAAGGTTTCTTAGTTTTATTTGAATAAAGCTCACCTAGGCTTAGTATTATACGACCTGGAATCACAATTTGTAAGGTGTTAGCCTTTCAGATGCCTAAGCGCTACATAATAGATTAAAGTGCGTGCGATTACTTAGTACATTATTTATATCACTGTTAACTTCAGTTTCGGTTTTAGTTTAGACATCATTTATTTAGGTACCTATAAATAAAAAGAAGACAATTAACTTTATTTTCGCTACGAATTTGTCACAATTACATTACATTTTTTAAATAGCAAGTAAGATAATGAACGAACATTTTTGTTTAATTACCTATTTGATACTGCAACACTGTAACAACTCAAGCTATATTTGTCTTTCTGAGTTTTTCCACAAAATATGCAACATTTTTCTTAGTACAAATACCTAATATTACTTAAGTTTTCATGGAAAAACATAATGCCCTTGTTGAAACATAACGTGATGTGTTTGTTGAAACATTTGAAAACGTTCGAGGTGGCATTGGACGGGTGTGAAGAAATTTCAATTGCATATTTTAACCATATTTAGCGGTATTTAATAAGGTAACGCATGTAAAAACAGTAAAAATGCGCGCATGTGATGGCATTGTCATTCTTCGGATTGTAACGTACAGATGGTTTTGACGGAAACGCTGTTGGTCGCATGATTGCATTATGCATATCAATTTATTGCGTCACCTCATTAGGGCTTGAATTTAATTAGCAGATTCAATTGGTATTTCTAACTTTTAACTTTGAAACACTCTGTTGTTAAAGAATGTTGGTTCGAATAGGTCGGTTTAATTTTATAAATACGCATTATTTATTTTCAACACATGTTTTTGGCACAAGTATAAATTAAAACGTTTTATTGCTATTAGATGAGGTACACATCAAAATATGCGCGTCTAGCTAAATTAGTATTCAAAACAGGGATGCGTGTTAATCGGTCACCAGATTAATAAAATAAAGCACTAACTTTGTTCACGCGTAGTAATTCGTATAAATTAAGACTACATTAAATGAATTATGACTTATAGAGCGAACAGTTACCCAATTCAATGTGAATTTTTAGGGAAAAGTTGAGTTTCTTAACTATAGTTTCTGCAGATGTTGTTACACTATGTTTGTTACCAACGATACGTTGTAACTCCATGGTATGTGGACCAGTTTGCCCACCCTCAATAAAAAGGAAGTTAGTATTTTCAAGTTTAGTGTAAGTATCGCAGCCGGCGAGGTCGCCCCTACAAATGTCAATGCTTCCTGACATTTATTAACGGAAAGGGTTCGGCAGGAATGCCAAAAGGCCATTTTCTTTTTCCCATACAAGACGCTTTAGGGACCAGAGTTAATCAATCGTAAGGAACCCTTGAAGAGACTTTGAAGGCGTTTAGTGCGATCGGAGACCTTTTGTTGTATGGCGTTTTATATCAATGCTAGATTTGCTGTAAAAAATATTTGGGGAAGGCATGACTGGTCAAAACTGCCTGACGAATAATATTCAAATCTACTCAGATACCTAAACATTTTTGACCCTGAATACTGACAGCTCTTGCCATAAAGCATTAGAAAAGCTCCAAAAGCTGTAATGTAATCAAAATAAAATTATCATGACTTATTTATAAAATAGTAGGTATGTCTGACTGTGATCTAAGAAAAGAAAATTTAACATTTTAAGTATTTTCTATATTTTTAGTCTCTTGTTAGGTCATGGTCGATCATAATTTGATAATTCTCGAAATGAAAAGTCTCTCATCATATCAAAGATCATTCCACAATTCACATTTGTGCAGAACCTTCAATTCCCGCACGGGGCTCGCACTAGCCCTTGTTTTTACCTACGCTGGCCAGCTCTCCCTGGAACGCGAAGCTCGCCGGGGAACGCGCTGGCATGTCTGATTTGAACGTTTCTTCAGCGGGTGACAAAAAATTATGTGTTCCGAGAACTGCTAGTTTCAATTATGATAGTAGGCAGTTCTTGTGAAGTCAATTGCGTGGAACGTACTCTTGGTTTGATATAAAACTGTAGATCTGTGTAGGTTAGCCCCAGTGTGAAAGAACCTCAAAACCAGGAAACTGTAGTAAAGCTTATAAATATGTTTATTATACTGATTCAAGTCCAAGTAATGACTGTTCTTAAACTGTGACTAATTGTACTTACACCAATATGAATGAATTGCGTTGATTTGTGATCGAAGATTCATACATTTTGAGTCACGTTTTCAAATTATGAAACAAAACTTTTAAATAGACAACAACCAAAATGGCACACTGTAAGAGGGCGCCGCGTTGGGTCGCCCTATTTGTAGGAGGGGGGAACCTAACCTACAGAGAGAAATGACCAAAACCAATTTTATAGGGCTTTATCTCGTGTTTATTGCCAATCAACCTATGACTAAATTACACAATCAAAGCAGACAACCTCTCTATTACGGAGCTATTAGTCGGTACAAACAAAATATCACAGTAAAGTTAGGTTCGGCATGTACATATGAACAATTCTTAATGACAAACAATACTAATTGCATTGACTAATTAAATATTCAAAGCGAAACATGAGGATCGGTATATGCATTTGAGCCGGATCCAATAGTAAGCTATACAATTGTATTTACTTGATAAACTTTATTACAAAAGCGTGAGTAATTCAATTAGAACACAAAACAAGGATCGGTTTATGCATATGATCTAAACTTAATTGAAAACTAAACAATTGCGTCTAATTAATAAAGTTCATAACAAAAGCATGTGCAAAGCATAAAACTAGGATCGGCGTATGCATTAGGGCCATATTTAGTACAATAGCATTCACTTAATAAATTTATAGCAAGAAGCGTGAATAATTATCTAAGTCATAAAACCAGGATTGGATTATGCATTTGAGCTAAGCATGCATGTAAACAATGAGCAAATTCTAATTAGCGTAATTAACTTAGCTACTACAAGACAACAGTTACTATTTCTATTAACTATCTAGTAGGCACGGGAAGCGTGCATGGGACGATACAACGCGATGTCCAGTCAGTTCCGTGTTACGGAAGCAGACCTTACCATCGCGGTGTGTGCGAGTTCAATCCGGCGGGCGCATCGTGTTCCGTGGTACGGAAGCGCGGAGCGTCGCGGACGAACTGACTTCTAGGCCGGCTCGCACGCCTTTTATAGCCAGCCGGTGAGCGCGTGTGACGCACGCGGCGGCGTGCGGGGTCTCGGGGCAGGGTAAACCGGCTGCGCGCGCGCGTAGTCCTCGCTGTGACGTAGTGGCAGGCTCGGCGCTTGTCGCTCGAAGTAAATAAAAGGGCGCGCCGTGTTACAACACTTATTTCGTTCAAAATTATCATTTTAATTTTTGAGTTCAGTTTAATTTTCTAAAAATTAAATGTAACCCAATTCCAACCCCAAAAAGTAGCACAACTTAAAAAATAGATATTTAACGAGTCCGTTATCAACTAGGGCACCAATTTAAAGCACTTCGGAACTTGGGGACGACAAATCAAAACTTAATAAAACATTCTTAAACAGCTATAAAGCGGAGTCGTGATAGCCGACCGTACTTAACTCGTAAAATAGTTTTGGAATTTCATTATTTAATAACTCTTGCTTTAACAATAACACAAAATTACTTTCAAAAATAACAGATAATATTTCATGAAAATATATTATTTAAAAGTAATTACACTTCATTAATTTATTATGTGGTAGCAAAAAACGGAAGCTTTTTATTGTCTAGTTTACTAAATCGTTTTATTTACTTATCGGTAAAACGTTAGTTGGGTCATTACTAGTATTGGCGGTCAAGACGTAGATCCGTAGTAGCCAACACAGGATGCTGTAGTGGGAACGAGAGCTACGAAAGTCCTAAAGAAACTCTAAGAACAAATACTACGGAATATTAGTATTAATATCTTGAAATCAGGTGAAATGGACCTGTAACTGTAAGAATATAGAAGTGATATTTTTATAAGTCTCGGAAAAGCAACAATCGCAAATAAAACTGCAATCCTAGTATAAGTTTAACAAGTGGTTTCAGCTATAACCGAGTCATACTGTTTATCCCCTTATAAACTGTTGATGTCAAATCATAAACAGCCGAACGAACCTGCTTTATGCCTCTTTAAAGTTTTCGCGTAAAGGCGCCGAATCAAAAAGTAATGCTGACACTTTATTTCGAACAATGTTTTGTTAGTGTCATAATTATTAGGATTCCAGTGAGCTTTTATGTTATACTAAATTATAATTTATGGTATGGAAGTGCACTTGACCCCACTGATTATAATTCTCCCTACCTATAAAAACAATAACGGGGATTGAACCATGCCTACGAGTATTATAAAAATTATAATAAAAAAAAACTTTTTTAAAAACAAGCTTTATCCTGAAATGCAGTTGTACTAAAACGTAAAAAATAATTGTATCCTTGTTTCAAAGAATTTCGAAAGCTTGTATCGCGCATGGAATTTATTCCTCTTTTTTTCTGTTTGCGCTACAAGCTTTCGAAATTCTTTGAAACAAGGATACAATTATTTTTTACGTTTTAGTACAACTGCATTTCAGGATAAAGCTTGTTTTTAAAAAAGTTTTTTTTTATTATAATTTTATTTTACACTTTTTAGTTTTATCTCAAAAGCTCTCATTATTTAGCACCAAAGTGCTCGAGAAGTCGAATCCAACGAACCCAAACTCGATAAGATTCCGCCGTTTCGTTTAGGAGTTCCTATGGCCACCTCCTGACTTCCGACCATCATCAAGACCCTGGACATCATCTAGCACCCATTCTTTTTTCATTGTACGTCAATGATATCCCCAAATATCCTAATACGGATTTAGCCCTCTTTGCGGACGACACCGCACTCTACAAGTCCGGACGTAATCGGAATTACGTCATCTTGGCGCTCCAACGCGCAGTCACACAATTAAGCGAATGGTTCAGGAAGTGGCGTATCGAGGTACATCCCGAAAAAAGTGCAGCAGTGTACTTTTCTAGGGCTTTGTCTGCGAAACGTCCTCCGGTTCGCACTCGTCCTAATGTCCCCCACCCATCTCACCTTATTTGACCAAACTATTCCTTGGAAGAGTACTTAGGTGTCACCCTCGACCAGAGATTATCGTTCGCTCCGCACCTCAGACGCGTCTTGAGCCGTGCGAACCACTACACCCACCGACTGCTCTACCACCTAGTTGGAAGGAAAAGTAAATTTTCACTTAGAAATAAGTTGACAATTTACAAAACCTGCATCCGTCCAGTGTTGACTCCGCCAGTCCGGTGTTTGCTCACACTTCCTGCACAGACCTTAAGAAATTCCAGACCCTCCAAAACAAATTCTTACGCCGAGCCGCGGATGCCCCGTGGTTCGTGCGTAACACGAATCTCCATAGAGATTTCGAGATCCCATCGATTGATCACTTTATGAAAGAAGCCTCTCGCCGCTACTTTGATAAAGCGATCAACCACAAGAACCCTCTTATCGTTAGCGCCGCCACGTATACACCCCAGAAAGATGTCGCTGCCCAATACCGACAACCTAGGCATGTCCTAGACGACCCGGACGATCCTATTACCGCATTTCTGAACACAGACACTGCCTTAAGCACGCCAACTACTCCACAACACAGTAGCTCGTTACACCATACTCGCCGGCGAGTACGAGGCTCTGCATTTCATTTCGGACGGTACAGACATGTAACGGGCCGGTTCTCCCCAATCCGTCCCCGGGACACGGCCTGAGCCGAGGTCCGAGCCTACCGTGGCGCCATCAGGCCGCGTCCGTACTCCCCCTCGATCGGGCCCACTAGAGTGAGGTTGCCCACCGTAGGCTGGACTTTGGTCCAACACCGCGGTGGGCAACCCTCTAGTTGGGTTCGCCACTGATCGGGCGCCTTATGCGCTCAATGCGGCCCGATCGCGAACGTCAGTCTGCGACCGACGCGGACGAGCCTGGGCTTCGCTTCGCTAAGCCCACACTCGGCCTCGTCGGCACGCGCACCGACGATCGCCAAACGGCTAGAGTACCTTCTGTACTCGCCAATCTGCCTGAAGTCTGAAGCTGGAAAAGCTCTTCAAGCTAGCAGCGCGCGTCCCTTCAAAAAAACATCTAGCACTAAACTGCTTGAAAAGACAAATCCAACGAACCCTAACTCGATGAGTTTCTGCCTTTTCGTTTAGGATTTCCTATGGCCACCTCCCAAATCCATCATCAGGACCCTGGACATCATCTAGCACTAAACTGCTCGAAAAGACAAATTCAACGAACCCAAACTCGATGAGTTTCTGCCGTTTCGTTTAGGAGTTCCTATGGCCACCTCCCTAATCCATCATAAGGACCCTGCAGATCATCTAGCACTAAACTGCTCGAAAAGACAAATCCAACGAACCCAAACTCGAAGCGATTCCGCCGTTTCGTTTAGGAGTTCCTATGGCCACCTCCTGACTCCATCATCAGGACCCTGGACATCATCTAGCACTAAACTGCTAGAAAAGACAAATCCAACGAACCCAAACTCTATAAGTTTATGCCGTTTCGTTTAGGAGTTCCTATGGCCACCTCCCTAATCCATCATAAGGACCCTGAACATCATCTAGCACTAAACTGCTCGAAAAGACAAATCCAACGAACCCAAACTCGATGCATTTCCGCCGTTTCGTTTAGGAGTTCCTATGGCCACCTCCTGACTCCATCATCAGGACCCTGGACATCATCTAGCACTAAACTGCTCGAAAAGTAAAATCCAACGAACCCAAACTCGATGAGTTTCTGCCGTTTCGTTTAGGAGTTCCTATGGCCACCTCCCTAATCCATCATCATGACCCTGGACATCATCTAGCACTAAGCTGCTCGAAAAGACAAATCCAACGAACCCAAACTCGATGCAATTCCGTCGTTTCGTTTAGGAGTTCCTATGGCCACCTCCTGACTCCATCATCAGACCAGCTCAATGGTACCATAACATTGCATTGTCATCGTACTTACATAAGTGTACCAAATTTCAGCTCAATCGGTTGAGGAGAAGTGGTCTTAAATTCAGTTGCAAGATTTGTCCCACACATACTAACAAGTGAAGTCAATATAAAGCTTGTAATAAAAATAGAAATCAAGCTTTATTATTATATTATAGATTGATTGAAATAGTTTATGGAATTCAAAGCCATCCTTACATATCAAAGAATACTCCATCTAGACAAGTTATTCTTTAATGTAAATTATATATTTTAAGCATACCTTAGGCTAGGCTTTCTGGTTAGAGGTACCTTGTCTTTTTTTATTAATACCTACTTAGTATTTTATCTAGATATTTTTTCAAAAGTACCCACGTCAGTGTGTGTTTTTTTCTGCAAATAAGGTCCCATTATTTGTAGAACAAAACATTCTACTGTACGTAACTGTGTATTTTTTGCAAATAATTGGGACCTTATTTGCAAAAAAATACACACCCACTGCAATTGTATGTTGTTTTCTGCAAATAACGTCCCAATATTTGCAGAAAAAATATACAATTGTAACTATGTGTTATTGTCTGGAAATAATGGGACCTTATTTTCAGAGAATAACATACTGTAATGTACTTTTGAAAAAATATTCTTAAAAATAAAGTGTAAACAGGTACATTTAAGTTACAGAACTTAACAGAAAGTATAACTCAATTAAAGCGATTCGATTTCTGACGACTGCTAACAACGTTTAATCTAACGAATATCTTGAATTAGCTTGTCTTGATGGACTCTCAGTTTAGAATACCACGGGTTCAGTCAGATCCTGTAAAAAAATCAGTTGTAAATTACTTAGCTGAGACGCTTGATTTACTGAATCCGGTATCCAAATCCGGAAATGGTGCTGTAGGTCGTGGAAATTTCTCAGGCTGTAACACTGCCATACTTACGTCGCCAAAAGCCGAAACTTTCGAACAGCTAGTGTTGTTAGACCTAATCAAGGGCTACATCTGTGTAATTACGGGCGATACATCGCGCGGTAATGTACCGCGACGGCGCGCTTCTTGCGGGCCGCGGCGCCTCTCCGGGCCATTAGGCGCGGCGCGAGACGCGAACATTCGGCGATACATTTACCAACAAATCAAAGGGACCAATTACGTGATTTTTCCGATTTAAAATTATTGCTGTTACGTAAATTGGGTTGATACGGTTTGTTTGTTTTCAATTTCTCTCCATCAGACAGCAAGAACGGTTTATATTTAGCCAATTACATAACATTTGTGCTGTCACTATCAATACGTCCTATTAGTTGTTGTTAGCTGGCTGGCTATGTATAGTAATTTAAGTGATTTGCTTCACATTTAAACGGGAAGTTCCCACCTCTCGTTCCCACTATTGCAACTGCTGTGTAACCAGGATTTGCCTACAGCTTGACCGCCAATAAAAAAAAATCAACCAATGAAGGCCCAGTACCTATATCCCAGGGCAAAGTCAATTCGTCAGAAAATTGTCAGAAGAACATAATGTAGAGTTCAAAATTAGGGATCAATTCGTCAAATGAAAAGCGTATTATAATAAAGTGGTGAATGTGGTGATAAAAGAAAGTAAAATAAACCTATGCTTTACTATACAGTTTTCATGCAAAGTGCATAAATGGTATTTTTCTTAAATCAGCTTTACTAATAAGTAATAAGTATTACATATTACACCTTCGAGGAAGATTAGTACATAATACACTTGCTTGTGCTTTTTTGATATCATTAAATGTAATTAAAATATCGCTCAAGCGGTACGCTAAAATTTGCTAGATAATTTAGGATCCCGGCAAGTAACCTGCTTGTGCAATCGTCGGTGAAAAAAATAATTGGCAAGTGTCTGGGCCGATTGACAATAATAGTTTTCAAGGAAAATTACTCATTCAATTAATAGGCTTGATTGCTTTGTTGATCGCCGCTCCTCACTTGGATCCAACTAAAGATTGATTTATTGCAAACAATAATTTATTGTTATTCAACAGCAAAGTGATTGTTTTATTTATTTGTTTATTTAGTCTACTAACAGGTTACCTATCCATCATTACTTAACATATTCTTATTAAATTAACTGAATCGCTTACGCTATTCACGATCGAACACCTCTCGGTCGGCTACTTTAGATTCTTAGTTTAAAATTCAGTTCTCGATGAATCCATCAATCATCACTGAATTTAAAAAACGTTTTCTGTTCTGTGATGAATCGCTGTGCCAACAGCAAAAACGGTGATGTACCACCGACCGCGGCCACAAACCAAATCCGCAATTATACGTCAACGCAACACTCGTTAACGTTTTTCCACAACCAATTTTACGCACAGTTTATCCCCGTGTAATGGTGGGCCGTCACGATAGAAAAATGCATTATTAAGCCCCATAACAGTTTCCAATATTGCAAACAAAAACACCCTTTCAGAAAAAAGAGTCGGTGTAAATTACGCGAAAGATCGGCTTGAGCGCGCGTCGCATTGTCCGGCGACAAGCCACTTTGGGGTGACTTAAATCCGAAATTGGGTATTTCGAAAAATGTGCATGTGTCATTTATCACGGCCCTCCCCTGAGGGAGGAAGCGTAACCCTATTTAAAAAACTGCCCCTCTATAATCCGCGCGCTAGTCGCGAGCGGCACACACTAAAAGTATTAAATTTTTTCACTATTAAAGCGTCGGCGTCGAATAAATATTGGATGAATGCATGGAAGCTGGATGGAGATAATCCTTATTAAGTGAGATCGGACAATGAAGCCGTGTGAGCGGGCTAAGCAGGCGGCGGACAGGCGCGGTAAGTGCCAAATTAAAACGGGATTGTTTCGCTTTTTTAATTACGTCATCGCCACCAATTCAATAATCATTATAATTAAAACCGAGCAATAAGCTTTTTTTTTTATAAAAAGTAGATCGCTTCGGTTCATTTTTAATCGCGACAAACCCGCACGTTTACATATTTTACATTAATTTGATTGTATATTAAGAAGGAAATCGCTAAATTCTTTAGGGACGTTTTAGCTTCAATACCTTTTAATAGTTTTATTACTTGACGGCAGAAAATATAAAAGCGTTTTAGTTTGTTTGACGCGGGACAATGGATGACACAGACCATAAAATTAGGTGCATTCTAATTGAATTACCGTCCTCAAATTTCATTGGTGAAATTAAGAGAGTCACGTGTCGCATTAAAAACCACTGGGCTCATAGCCGAGGGCGCTGGCTGCGGTTTGAAGTTTTCAATATTTGGGCCGGCGCGTGCCGCGAGTTAGACCCCTGCCGCTTTATTTTTTATTATTTTCATAATTCATACTTCACAATAACAACGCGAAGGCGTTTCGCACGGTTACGTTATGAAACCACTTTCTCGATCGGGGGCGAAACACTCGGCTTACCGCAAGGACCACTTTTGGGCCCGCGTTATTTATATTATAGCTTCGCGTTTTGTGATCCACTTTATCAAACGCTTTGCCGAGATCGCAGTGGGGTTGGAATGACTCGGATAATAATTTAGCGCATTCCTCACATGACGCCACGCAATGGCATTGTGTTTTTTGGCGCGGATTAGTGAACCGTGGTGGATGTCCATAAAAAGCTCCTGTTTGAGCGCTGCTCGACTAACAGTAATCCTTGGTACTTTGGACCGTCTGTAATGAAAGCAATATTTCTTTTAGTGGGAGTAAGAACCATCTTGTTGAAACCATTTCTTTATAATTGATTCTACTTTTTAAATAATTGTTAAAATATTTATTGTATTTGTAATTAAGTGAATTGTAATTTAAAATATTATTTCGAAAAGAAAACAATATCAAATTAATTTACAAGAATATGAACGTTTTTTGAGCCTCCAGGTCGTAAAAAGTATGACAAAGTAATGATTCTAGTATACAGTATCTATTAAAACAACTAAACCATTCCATTCCTACAAACCAAAGCTTCCTCGCTGTACCCTTTGATTCATTTGCATTTCAGTTTCATTTTATTTTTGAATTCCCTTACCGAGCCAATGAAATAAAATGCATCTCGTTTCCATAGACGTGCGTTTGCAAATTTCGCTATTGTGCTGTTGTTTACATTTCCGAGAAAGCCCTTTTCGATTAAAATCGTTCAAGTTTTATGAGCTCGCCTCGTAATAGGGAAGACACCAGAAATATAACCGTGTGCATATTGAGACTTGTTCCTAAGAGGAATTTTTAGTGTTCCGTGCCGGGGGAGTGTTATCCAAATTGCCGAAACTGCAGGGCTCGGCGGAGGGAGACTTTTTTATTTTAGAGTAATTTCCCATTACGTTTTACGTGAGTCAGGATCTTAGGGTAACATTTTTTTTACCATACAGTCAACAAAGCACCCTTTTAAATGTTACCTTACGCCTATACGATTTAGGGTTAGAATGTTTTATTTTTGACTGCGGATACATTCGACTTGTAGTGCGAGTAATTTAATTTTCTTGGTGCAATTTATTGTTTGCAATTTAGTTTTGTACGCTACTTAATTGTACGTGTACTACATTTCAATATTATTGCTTTGCAGTAGTACTTAACGTGTGTATTTCCAAAAAAATATTATGGTAGGTTAAATTATTCAACCGAACAGAATAGGTATATAAGTGCCTCTTCCTACTTTACTAATTAAGTAAATTCTCTACAAGTTTTCCTTCATTTATAGTCAATATTTTATTGTTTTAGTTCATCCCTCACAATACTTAAACAAATATTTAGGTAGACCTCAATTAATCATTTCCAACGATTTAAAATTAAAAATAAAACTCAAGCGTCAGAAAAAGATAATTAAGTTTTTAATTTTGGAGGATGAAGTAGACAAAGATCGGTAGCCCCTCCTGGAGCGCTGATATGTTGTTGATAAGCTGCGCAGGCGCTGGTCATCCTGAAACAAAACGATTATCGTGAGATAGCATCGGAAAGATTATATCTAAGATTTCAACTGATATACAGATAATCGAATTAAGTTTAATGTCAGTGAATTCATTAATAAACATTTTAGTGAGAAATTGGGCGGTTGAGACCGTTTTTTAAAATTATTAAACACGACAAAATCGAACTGGCGCCAGGATCTACACGTGAATATACGCAAATTTTAAAATGGGTCACGCAAAACATGATGCCTGTAAAATATATTATAATTTATGTATAAGAAGGCTAGTCCGTTAAGTTAATATCACGATATTTATGTAAAATCGAGAAAAAATGTCATCATGGTTAGCTACCATATTAACAACACTTTATTATAATTTATTGCCTTATCGTTTGGATCGATTTGCAACGACAGATTTGGTCACATGTTGAATCAAAGTTTAAAATAATAGGCATGATACCTAAGCATAGTCACGCTAGTATCAATTCTAAAATTACATAATCTCACGAAGTACGAAAGTTTCAAAGTAAATATTTCAGATCAAAAAGAAATGGTTTTGAGATTAAGATCGTCATGACGTTTTTAAAAGAATCTTCAACAAACTAACGTTTTTAAGAGTTTTTTTCTTTTAAAATAAATTCAACCAGTCCCACATTATTCTGCTGCCCAACCGCCGGGACCCCACCGTGTAAGAAGGAAGTATTAAAGTCATACAAGCTAACCCCACGGGGGACGATCTCTTTAAATACGTCCGATAAAAAACTAAACGACACCCCTCGTGCAAAAATACCCCAAAGGAAAAACGGAACACAAACGTCCATAAAGGAAAATTTATCCGCAAATTAATTTGTACCGGTACGAAATAAAATTAAAAGAATTTTGATAGGATCTCTCTACCCCAGATTCAAGAAATAAGACTTTTTTTTTACCTATTTGTAATGCTACTCCTAAATGTAATGTAAAAATCAAGTTCTTTTGGTCAAAGATTGTCTGAACCGTGCAAAATAAGTTTTAGTTGTTGGATAAGGGGGTTAAATGACTATGGTGATTAATCTTTCAAAATATCCGGTTACATGCCTACTACATTTTACTAAAGTGGTTATATTAAGTTTAATTTCAAAGTTAGTTTTTTTTGCATTATTGGGCTTTTTAAAAGGGCTTTTATTCGTCCCAATAACATCCCTATGCTTTGGGATAATGGTTGTAAAATTTAGCTTCATATTAGACATCTGATTGTTTTATTTTGATCATAATCTTTTTCGAATGATCTTACCCCTTACCCCTAATCTTCTGTACTGCCATATTCACTACTGCAAGGTTGAGTCTAGCCGTATCGTTCTTCATAGTGATTTATTGTGTTCAAAGGTACATTAGATTTTTATGTCGGTGTCTCGGGCGGTAAATATCCGGGCTTCCCTCACACCGAGATTAACGGCTCTGATTTATTTATTTGCGCCGCATGATGGATTGGAGCCCGAATTTTGAGATGCGGTGTGATGGAAACTAGAATACAGTTTTCGTGGTTGGCTGATGGTCGACTCATGAGTAATTTAGAGACTACGTCTGGAGGTTTTAATCCTGTGGAGGGCTTAAGTTTTATTAAGACATTCTATTTGTTGCTTGAACCACTGATTGCTATCAATAAAACATATCATACAGGCACTAAGATTTCAAATTTCATTACAGCAAGTTTCTGATGACATGGGCATAGGTTTTTTAGAGATTCGGATTAGTTGAAGCTCTAATTGTTATAAATACGAGTAAATCATTAAAACTTTCAAACTCGCTAACTTGTAGGAGAAAATGTTGAGTTGTTCTAATTTTCCTTCGTCAGTCTTAAGATTCTACCTACACTCAATGTGATACATGCTGATGATTGGTTCATCCAATCGTGAGATTTAAACTATGATTGAGTTTGAACCCGTCGTTTTATAATATCGGCCTCAGATCAGTCTCAAAGAGCTTTTACTAGTGAAATAAATAACGCGTACTTAAATGCTTCATCTCAATTCTATGATAAGTAGTGGAACAAAATTTTTAGACAGCTTTTAAATTGCCATTCGTCTACGCTATCTGTTTGTCGGTATCTTTTAGTGTACTTATGTCAAAATATCATTACAGAGCCTTATTAGGCACATTCTGATTTACGGAAGAATGGCTCAAAATAAACTTTTACTATTTAAGTATACCTACTTTATGAGCTTTATGATGGATCTGTCGCTTAACTCAAATACTCGTCATGGGAGAGCGATTTGAAATAATATTTCGACATTTTAGGCATTGTACTAATCGTGGTTTATGATTTAATGTTCTTAGTAATCCTGATGGTTTTATGAGTCGTAACTTTTTTTTAATTCGGTATTCTAATTTCGACACTGATATCAAATATGCCAGTCACTTTAAAATTACAATAAATTATTTGTTGATTTAACCTTTGTAGGTTTTTGAAATCCACTTAATGGCTTGCCTAATAGCGTTAGTTTGAAAGTTGTAACCATGCGAAATAAATGATTGCGTTTTTAAAACTTAGCTCGTCAATAGATCTCGCGCCCCCAGCGACTATCGAACTTATGCAATTCTTTCTTATAATTGGCCAATCTTTCCGTTCCAAATAGGTGGTGCTTAATCTCGTACCCTCTGTTGAAGGTGAACTAACAGTGCCTGAAATGGTTATTTTTTTACTTCCCCATTATAAAATGAGTCGAGTGGAGCGAATTAGAGGGGGGCAGATTTAGAGGCAATTCCGCAGTCTTATATTGATTGTAACGGTATGCGTCGTTGGCTGGAAGATTGAGAGCTTTCGCATCTTAAATTAGATCTTTTGCTTGGAAAACTTAAACGATTTTTTTAAATTAAAAGTTTGGTTACCCCAGACATTTGAGAACACAAGACAAGAGACAGTTTGTTTCCACTCAAAGCACTTACAATTCTGTAAATCTTAACGATTGTGAATTCGCATTACCAATATTTTGTGCTTATAACCTTTTATTGGGAGTTTAGGATTACATAATAGTAATGATCACTAATTAACGATGCCAATTTACATTTTAATGTTTTGGCACAATCGGAATTGGTTAGTAGGTAACTATAGAAGATACATACATAGCAACCAACTAATTTATTGCAAATCAATAAGCATCTTGCCAAAATATTGAAGGCTCGTCACCTTCGCCCCATTCCCACCAACGCCACCTCACACCTCCGAACCAATGTATCTCCGGTGTACCCACCGCCGGCACCTGCATCAATCGCAGCCATATTTGTACCAGTTTCATTAACATTCCGGAGGCAAGGCCGATACAGCTTGATATTACAATTTATGGTAGGAGTTGAGATCTATAGCTCAGATAGAACAGTTGAACTGACAGAGACTGTGAATGGGAGTTACGCGTAGTTAGTTTTTTTTTTTAAACCCAATCAAATCACATGTTTGTGTTTACCGTACTAATGTTTTCATAATTTTATGAAAGAAAAAACAATGAGGCACTTTTGCCCCTTCTTGCAACATTGCACTGCTAATCATACCTATGATTGATTTTGTAGGTAGCTCTACATCCAATAAATACATTTTTCAATATCAAATATTACGGAAACTTGTTCACTGCTGTACCAATTACATGAGTTGTTTGCTCTCTCCAATCTATGATTACGTTATTTACGATTGAACCCATAGAGTTATGGGAAGAAAATTAGCATAATTAGCAGTCAAAAAGTACCGCTAATGAGGAGCGGATCTGTTATATACGAGTTTTGATATTCATATTTCGCCGCGTGTCTTACGCGTTGGCAAAGATTAGACAAGAAATAGACAGACACGAAGTGCAATAAGCATCACGAGAAGTTATCAAGGCTATTTTTGTATTAGCTGATACAGAAAGTAGGTAATATGTAGGAACATTATCGTCTCCGAGCTCTGAGGTGACGGCTCTGATTCTAAAACTCAGGTTCAGAAGATTCTCGTGTAAATAAGAGAATCCACTGATCTAACCAATTAAAAACATAACCGTATTTGAAAATGTCGGAAAATTCTCTCTCTATAACCATTTGTAACCGTATTCTGGCAAATACATTTATTTATTTTTGTAATAGGTATACAAACAGTTTATTCTGTTTTTATTTATTTATATCTGATAACTAATAGCATCAAAGTAATTTGGAATTTGTTTTCCGTTTTATCAGTTCAATCATGAAATTATATGATTGTGCCCCTAAGACTAGGCGCAGACCACCTATTTTTAGTTGGCCGATAGTTGGGCTCGATTTTAATTTGTATGAAGAATCGGCCAAATCAAATCGGTGTAATGTGCGCACTTCCATACATGCCCATACTGATTAGCCCGACTAAACTATCGGCCGACGAAAAATGGATGGTCTGCGCCTAGGCTAAAGCAATGAATTAAATTTTAAGTAGGTAGTGTAATTTGTAAATAGTTAATAATAACGTAATATAATATCCATTTAGGCATAAATAAATAAACAAGTCCCCTCTGCGATGTCTAATCAACTAATCGAGCTTTCACCGCACTTCTTAAAACGAGCAATAAAAATAAAATTAATAAAGCGGGGTTCCCTAAATCTGTGTCTCTATCGTGTCACATACCACAGACAAACCAAATGTGAGTATAGACAGTAGGCTCGCTACTGCATCTTCAAATTATCTAATCCTTTGTCAAATTGGTTTTTGTAAAATCTAAGAGTTTCCAAAATATCCAAGGTAGTTCATTAATTACGTTTAGTTTTTACAAATCTGCGTACATTTAACAAACTGTTAAATGGCTAGGTGTTGACAATACCAGAAAATGTTTGCTTGAGATTTTAGATTTAGATTTTAGCATAGACTTAACTAAATTCTTTTTCTTGAAAAATTTCAATGAAGCCTGCTTCATCGGATGTATATTGGAATAGATAGAGATCGAACTTTATTTATCGATATCAAAAACTACGGTAACTCCCTACAACATTATAAAATATATCTAATTCTTTATGCTAATATCAGCCCACTGGTTTTGGCATACTTCAAGCAACTCCCATCCTTAACTCAAGGGAATACGAGCTGAGCTTTTTAGGTGATTTGCCTCTGTTGTACCTAAAACAGTAGTTACATGATACATGGCTCTATGATTATGTGTATTTGCGTTTATTTCAAATAATTTATATTCGATCGGTCGATTTGTTTGTTTATGTGTCTCTAACGGTTATTGAAGTAAATCATTCGAAGATTTAACACACATCTTCCTGCTGTTTTCTAGAATTTATATAGATTTTTCCAGTTTATAGTCTTGATTCTGTGCTTTTGCTGTCGACATGAATGTACTGCCCTAAGCAATACGCGCTGACTAATTATTTCTGCTTCATTCAAAGATTGGTTCAATGAAAATTACATTAAAAGCAATAAAGTTCTAACTAAACTAAATTTAAACTGTAAAAATTCGTTATTTGTTTGATTAAATACATTTTAGAATGCAAACATTAAAAATTTGTACCACATATTGTTCCATATATTTTATGGAAAATGAATTAATACGATATGGATTAACATTAATTTATGTTGAATAAATTAATAGCTCTATTAAATTAATAGTTTACACGATTATTACTCTTCAATAAATTAATAAATTTAAACTTGTCTCATTTCTAACAAAGTTTATACTCAGGTGTTTTATGAGCATGTCCTCAAGATTTTTACGATGCAAAGTTTGAACAAAAAGACCTCGAGACCAATCTCAGCCTGCGTCGGATCATTTGCCCAATAACACAACTTAATTAAGTGACAAAAATACCATCAAACTGGCATTCCAAACTAAAATAAGAATCACGGCCTTAACCCACATACAGCAAGATATTACACGTATAATTTTGCGGACATTAAAATTAACATATAAATCGTGTGGCATTATATCTATGTCTGCACTGGAAGAGATTTATTGACAAGCAAACGTAGGCCAATGTTTGGACCAACATTTGATTAGGTTGACAGTCAACTGTTTCTAAAATCAAGATCATGAAAAGCAAAGTAGATAGATTAGTTGTGTTTTAATACTGATGAAAGATTTTTTTTATTGGCTTGTCAGTTATATTTTTTAAAGGAATAATCGCAAAATGAACAAAAGTTTGCTGTTCCCAAATGAAGTTGTTTTAAGTAACTTTTAAGTGCATAGCACACAGAATCTAGTCTAGGACCGCCACAGTTTTGTAGTTATGGAAAAGATATCCCAAAATCTCACTCTCAAATCCTCACGACCTATAAAATATTCGCAAAGAACGTAAATGTTACACATACAATTACAATTCACAACTTAATTTAGCTGGCACCTTTAGCACTGAGTGGTTAGCATTTGGTCAATGATTGGCCGGGTGTTGGTCGTTGCATTCCAAAGTACAACATTCCAAGCGACACGTGGCGTGGTGGGCGCTATCCGACACCGATGCGTGTACTGTGCACCTACATTGTTCGATTAAGCCTTGCCAGACAAAGTAATAGAAACTGGGTATTGTAATTATGGGTTTGACTTCGTAAGATTCGGAAATCTAAGGCTGGTATTGTGGAATCACGGTCTAAACTCAATTCAAACTTAAGAATAAGTAAGAGTTATTATTATTATAATGTTTTAAATCAAAAACATACATGTCTAGCGTTTAATTGAGTCAGTGTTTTTGGTATGGGATGGTTTTTGAGATGTCAACCACAACATATAGTCCAGTCATTTAAGCTTAAATTAGGTAAGAATCTCGGAATTCGAGATACCCAGCTGTAAGTCTGTAAATACTTGTATATTGACACCCTAAAAGTTGTCTCAAAACCTACATACGGTAGAGTGTAAGCAACTATTAAATTTTAAGGTCAAAGGTCACAAAAATCGGTTTTTTGCGCTTTTTTTGGAAATATCTCATTTCCTATGAGTTTTTTGCTATTTGTATTTATTATCAATATTGTAGAATACAAAATTCTCTACAAATTTTGTTTCAAAAATTTTTTTATACGGTGAACCGTTTTCGAGATAGAGGGCGGCGCTAGTACTTAATTTTGTATTCTACAATATTGATAATAAATACAAATAGCAAAAATCCCATAGGAAATGAGATATTTCTAAAAAAAGCGCAAAAAAAACGATTTTTGTGACCGTTGACCTTGAAATTTAATAGTTGCTTACACCCTACCATATGTAGGTTTTGAGACAACTTTTAGGGTGTCAATATACAAGTATTTACAGACTTACAGCTGGGTATCTCGAATTCCGAGGTGAACTTACTATAATGACTGGACTAATTTTGTGCGTCAAACGTCAGTAAGACTTTACTGATCTCTGCCAGATTTGTATGCTCTGTCACGTCATATGTCACCCCTCCCGTGCCGTTGCCATACCTCAGGCACTTACTCAGTTATACTCTAGAGCAGTCTTTCCCAAAGTGGGCGATAACGCCCCCTTGTGGGCGCTGCAGGCTTAAAGGGGGGCGGTAAGAGACCCAGAAAAAAATGGGACGTTGTGTAGAGGCTTGGGAGGCGTCATTTACTAGGAGGACTCTTAGACACCGACTGAGCACTCGACACTCGACTACAAATGGGGGCCCTAAAAATAATTTATTCTCAAAGTGGGCAGTAGACAATATAAGTTTGGGAACCGCTGCTCTAGACCTATACTGATCCTTGAGTTTAAATCAAGATTTTAGTCATTTTAATAAGGAACTAAGGCTGGGTTGCACCATCTTACTTTAACTTTGAAAAACGTCAAAAATCTGTCAAACTCCATACAAAAAACGCCGGTTAACGTTATAGTTACGGTCAAAGTTAGGTGGTGCTACTCAGCCTTAGTGTGTTGAAAAAAAAAGTTGCTAATCGTCTGCATCGTCATTTATGTGAAATAGCAACCTAGGAATCACAGATATGCTCTGTGCTGCCTGGGTAGGCCATATTATAGGTAGTAGGTATACTAAGGCCCGAGTATCTTCTCCACCTGCCGCTGCCCGCTGCGCGCCCTACGTAATGCGATTTGTGAGACAGGACGTGCGCGTGAGTGGGTGTTTATGACGCGGCTCGTTATCCGCGTCATTGTTTATCGTAATCCACGTGCGACTGTTTGATTAATGGCGGACGATTTATTAACAATTTGCGTCTTCGGGGTTTGTTCGAGTGCTTTCGATTTTGTACCTTGTTACGATGACGGGTTGAATGGATCGGCTGGGATGTGGGAGTGATTTTATGCTGTTTATTAGAATATTCTTACATACATACAATTCCTCTGTTAAAACTCCTAGAAATTGAGGTATAGTTGTTGAAAACTTTTTCAGTATCATCTGGTCTTAAAGCCTCTGCTGCAGGAGCACGACCCTCTCTTTCCCTCTCCTTTAAATAAAAGAGAGGGAAAGAGAGAGAATACCAGGGGTACCTACCTAAAATCACTCTCCACGCTTATCAGAGAAGTTAGGGAGAAATATTTTTCACAGTGACATTAATTAGTACGTACCTACCATATAAAAATAACATTACTTTTCATAAAATTTCCACCTACTGTAACTATATTAATTTTACATTTAATTCTCATGAATTGTTATTCAAAAGCTTAATAGTATTTGCTTGTTATGACCAACAAAAAATAATGCATTATAGGTATCCATGCCCATGCCCATTGTATTAATCCATGCATGAACTACATGCGACAAAAACCGATGAGAGCTGTCAATAAGAAGTTATATTTTATTGCAGAGTTTAATGCAAGAACGTGTACTTCTATGAATTCTTCAGCTCGCAAAAAGTCAGCACGGTTGGTGTGTTTCCTCTTAAGGAGACGGAGCCGTTGATCTTGGTCATCATTTATCTTTTATAGTTGCTTAGTATCTAGAAGATTCCTGAAGATTAACAATGTTAGACATACTCTTTGTAGCTACGAATTATTTAGACAATACAATATAATCACTGTAGAAATATTTTCGGAATATTTGATTAAATAAGACCTGTGCAAATCCACGGCAAGCGAATGACATTGAGCTAGGACTATTGCGTTGACCTGCCCCCCTAGACAAAACGCACTTTTTGATCGAATCGAAAATCGAATCCGTCAACTCCATACAAAAAAGGGGCTTTTCGACCACTTTTCGACTGGTTTACGATTATAATTTGCACTTTGTCTAGACCCACTGGTGTTTTGCACCGTCAGTTTTGACATACGTAGTTACATAACTATAAATAAACTAAAAAGTAAAAAGGGATTGTAAAAAAAAAACTATAAATATGCAATGTAAAATCAGATAGCAAAAAGCTTTTCGCAAGGTAGTCAAATTAAATTTACGTTTCGGTTAATGATTAATTTCACCTATTACCAGTAGGAGGTACCTACTGCGAATACATACGAGCATGTTATGAAAACCAAGCATTAGTGTCAAAAATAGAAGTGCAGTCCAATTTGTCAGAGGCACTGATAAATGACGTCACCGCTAGGGCGGCTGCGTAGGCGTCCGTCAGCCGCCAGGTGTGGTGCAGCCTTATTTATGCCGCCGTGGGCCCGCGGATTTATGGCCCTAGGAGAACCTAGGCTGGGAGCAGAGAGACCTAAAAATCTAATGTTGATACCTTTGAACCAAGGAAAAAGAATTATGTACTTGGTGTCAAATAAATGTTATAAATAAAGAGTTTAACTCTCATACTAACAAACGTTTATTCCACTCAAAAACTTTGACTAATCTCTGAATGACGCTTTTCTTATCATTCTGTCATATTTAGACGGAAATTGCAAGAGATTTACTCGAAGTCCTCAAGGCACTTCCCGTTCTGTAATAAATACCTTAGTCGAGGAGCACAGAGGAATCAAAGTTTGTTATTGAAACAATAGGGTATTTGCACCACTAATCATTGACGTACTTTATAAAGCTGTCAAAACGAGACTCGCCCATAGATTTTGTAAGGCAATACTAGCCAGTGACGTCACTATTAAAATGCGACCTCCAACGCCTCGACGCCTGCCAAGCGTGGGGATTATGGTAAAACCCTCCACTATAGTGGTGGAGGCTCATAGTTCAGCAGTGGACTGTAAAGGGCTGTTGCTACTGATGATAGACAGTATCGATCACTAATAACCCCCTGATAGTTATTTTGAAAATATATTTCATGTACAGAATTGACCTCTCTACAGATTTATTATAAGTATAGATTAGACTGAAACATAGGTACAAAGAGAAAACTGTTACAAAGAGTTTACGTCTAGCCTAACAAAATCACGGCACCGTTATTTGCTAACGTTTGTAATTATATTTTAGTAATAATGTAAAATATTTTACAATTATTACTCAGATATTATTGATAGCCGCCTTTACATCGTTTTCGAACAAAGTAATTTCCAATATTTGTTAAAAATGGCCGTAAATCTGTCAACGTGTGAGGAAACTGTATGTTTTACGATCTGTTGCGCGTGATTAGCCGCCGGATTAGTACACTATAAGTAGATAAATTTAGTCGAATACTGAATTTAAAGTTCCAATACATTATTTTATGAAACTATTTTATCCAGCTCAAGCTACGTCTTTACTTTTTTTTCGATCTGAGAGCGACCTCCCCCCATGCGGCAGCCACGTATTCATGCCTCCTATCGATAACCAACCGAAAGGGGAGGGAAATCTGTGGAGGACCTCGGAATTATCGCTACGACTCTATCCCTGTCCCCAATCCAATTGTTGGGGACGTAATGTCTCGGCAACCACCGCTATGCCAGCCTCCCACTCTGCCAGAGACTGGATATCCAGATCCTGGGCTGCCCGACAGTGGTTTAGATTACCCTGCAACACGCACTTTGTGGGCCATTCATCTGCTCCATTTGGACGGCTTTCATCCACCGACTGGCTAGCAGCGGTGGTGACAGCAGGCTGGGTCAGGGGGATTACATTTAGGTCCCCTCATTTTGTGGCCAGCTGGCCGCCGGCTGCCCAAACCGTGCAGAGTGGCTTTTCACTGCAGGAATCGGTTTTGTGTCCCTCCTGCCCGCAACGGAAGCACAGGCTGGTCATTTGCCAAAAAATGATAGGGCCCAAAAGATAAGGAGACATGTAAAGTGGCCCATAAAGGCTACCTTTTCTTTTTTATTATTTACTATATTTTGACGTTCATAAGTGCCACTTGTGGTCTAAACTGAATAAATATTTTTGATTTTGATAGTCAAACAAAAGGAGGCTCAGCTCCCGGCCTAAGCGTCTCATCGCGATATAAATGAATGTTTTGCGTATTTACAACATTGAGAACGTTTGCAGAAACCGGTCAGCTGACTTATGGACATTATTACACGACTCGCTCCCCGCAAAAAACATTTGTTTATGTTTGTATTAGAAGTTTACTTTATGTTTATTTTCTGGTTTGACATTCCTAATTTACTTTAATGTAGCCAACTCGCGTTTTAATTGAGCAAGGTAATTGAAAATAGCTATAATGGCATTGCGTTTAGATACGGTGACACAAATTGGCAAAGATAAAACTACTTCTATTTAATTTAACTTTTAAAATACTCACGTTTAGAGGTAGCTGTAGGTAATAACTGATATAGACTGTAAACAAAATTCAATTAGAATTGCATAACATCAAAATGATTAGATAAATGGGAGTAAATGGCAAACTGGGTATTTGACGTCATCATAGCTTGATTTCAAAGTCAAAGTCAAAATTTCTTTATTTGTATTATAGACTATTTAAAAATAGTACTTACAAATCGTTGAATATTTTGCTCTTAAGGAGCCTCTACATGTCTCATAATCTTTTTACCCTACCAGCGCTTCGAGACTAATATTTGGCAAGTGCTAAGAAGCGCCACAACAAACTCGGTCACCACTGTCTGCCGGTTGATATAAATAAATAGATAGAAGTAGGTGGAAGTAGCATCACAGAATAATAATAAGTACTACGTACAGAAGTTTTACTTCGCGAAGGTATTTAAAAAAATGTATGCTCAATGTCATTAACAATATGGTGTAATTTAGCCTGTCTCAAGAGTCAAGCACCATTTTGTTGACAAACGTCAGTGATCGGCACTGCGCCGAAGCTGTAGGGCTGACTTCGGTAAAATGATGTGACGTGAGGTGCCAAACTGCGGAAAATGGCGGAGGAAATAAATGATTTAGCATGAATTATCATGAATAATATTAACTACTTATTTACCTCTCAGTGTCTTGAGGCAACTTAAAAAAGTACATTCTGTGTTTTTATTATTATTTAGGCAGTTAAATACTGTACAGTATTTAGTACACCATTTTCTTTATTTTCTTCCATCATACACAAGAATACGCGTGCGTGAGTCAATGTTCGCTCGTATGTGAGGCCTTGTCGAATAGTATCCTGTAGGTGGGCCATCGTGCGTGTTTTGTTTTCGATGTAAACTCGCGGAGATGAACAGGCCTGGTAGCATTAGTAGGTACATGATTCAGAAGCAGTGCTCAGAGTTTTCCACGCATTTCTTGTATGGTACGTGTATCCTATAAGAATGGGTACATACAAAATTGCGTAGTATAATAAGCAAGGTATTGACGTGCCTATAATTATGTATGTATAGACTTACAGATAAGATACACAAAAATGAAAATTACACACATAAAAATTTGGATAACCAAGTTATTCGTAAATTTCTATCGTATAAAGCCATGGTAGTATCGTGTTGTTGGTGTTTTTTGAAAAAATGGTCTCCCATTTATTTTTTCAAAGACTATTTAGGCCGACCCGATAAAATAATCCAAATGGAACTGTTTAAAGAGTCAACCAAGCAATAGCATTCTGCTTCGCAAAAGTATGAGGTCCTGGTATAAAGTGCACCCTTTTTATCGCTTTAACCCCCGCCATTAGAAGGGTTGAGGTCGCGGTCGGTTCCACCCGCTGCACTCGCTGCAGTCTTTCAACCGGCATTAGCGAGTTAGGGTTGTGAAGTGAGGAGTGTTAATTAGGGACAGTAATTATAGCTGGGGAATCAGCCTCTTTTTGTTTTGGTATACAAACATTTAAATAAACAAAAGTAAAACCACTCGCGCTGTAGAGATAAATTAACATTTTGTCACTTTTAAGTATCAGGCTCTGTAGTTTAGATCTAGTGTTTAACTCAGTCAGTGCCTGAAGTAGATGAGTGGTACGGGAGGGGTGAGACATTGAATGACGTGACAGAGCATACAACTCTGAAGGACATTGAATATAAAGCCGGTTGCAGACCAAGAGCTAAGCTAAGTTAGTTTCGTTTAGCTCGCATAGCTGACGCAGTTTCCCATAGAATTGGCATACTTTTCAGTCTACACACGACTATGGGAAACTGCGTCAGCTAGCTCTTGGTCTGCGTTAGCTCTTGGTCTGCAACCGGTATAAGGCTCGCTGACGTTTGACATCACAAAAACACCCTCCGTCCCTCCCGTGCCGCTCCCATACCTCAGGCACTAAGCACTGAGTATATTTTCTACATAATGTAGGATGTGACTTGAGTACCTATAGCAACAATTTCATCAATTGTGCACCTACACAATTAGTTAAACATTGTAACATTTTTTGAAGACATAAAAAGGTCGCGAAAACCTATCCTTTTTGCAAATCATAAGTAAAAATAAATAACATTGATGTGTGTATGCCGCTAATGATTGATTTCAAAATGTATGGCACGACCATAACATAAACTGTAAATATAAATTACTAAACAGTTGTTGAATGCAATATCCTAGATACAAATAATGCGTTATCAGATTGACACTCAATTCATAATGTATTGTTTAGATATTATTGTCAAAGTCTAAACGTGATTTCATCACGCGTAGGAGATCTGTTATTCCATGTTGCTTTGTTGACAGCAATCGGCTAGAGTAAGATATAATCAAACGTAGCTCCTAAAGTACCGTAAAATTGTGGAGCAATAAAAAATCATGGCCTCCCGAACTAACAATTACTTTTGTTTATGTTATTAGGCGGGTAGAGTACGGAATGACTGGAAATGCAGAAGCGTCATTAATATGCCTACCTTTTATGCCTATGTCTTTGACTTTGGGCGGAGTACAACCTACATAATAAAACCTTCTGGTCCTTGGTACCTTCCCATCCCTTGATGTTTCTGATGATATTGTTCTTGCCCCCACATTTTAAAGAAAAGGTAATAGAAATCAGTGGTCTGACTTATCTTATCAGATTTGAATACTTTGGATAGGAAAATATCAAGAATAATATGTTTTAAATGCTAAAACTGAAATTTTGTTACGAATGAATCACTGTATGAACGTCAAGCAAAATCTTGATAAGTCAATTGCTCAGAGGACCACAAATGTAACTAGTGTTTTCTCTTAAATATTAATTACAACATAATAGTATTTCATTTCATTACTTTACAAATGGGTAATTAATAATTGCGATTCGAAAATTAAATTTACAAATAGTGCCATCTATCATTCTTACTCTATGGCCGGACATTGAGAGAGCCGCGGGCGCCGATCGCAGCCGAATGTGGCCGAAATAATTTAATTAGTCGGGTAATTGCCGCCACTGCAGGTGCTGACCGTACCCAAGGAATTTGTACTGTCAGCAACAAAAAATGACATTTATTTCACTTACGAGTACATCTTTGGCGTAATCCACGAATTCTTAATATTAAACTGTAGAATGAAACTTTTTTGCCTTTGCTATTCTATATGAGATTCAAAGACTGATTTCTCAAAATACAAACAATATCCAAGCGGTACTTATTCCATTGTAATAGGTTCGATTTTGTGAGGAAAATGTATGTACCTATAGGTACATACATACTTATAAGTCTGATGTGTTATTGAGGCATTACAGGTAAATAACATCGAGCCTGATGACAATGACCACAAAGCAGTAGGTACCTATACCTTGATTTTTTAGAATCCAGCAGAGATGTAAACAAACACTTTCATACACAATTACACCATAATCACTTACGTGTTCATAATATCATACACATTATTTAACAAGCCCATGAAACCAACTTTATTTTCACGTTTATACAAGTTTGAAATCAATCTTTGAAACAAATTATTTTAGCAAAATACGTGGACGATGAAAATTTGTGAGACTTGTCAAATTGACTTGACGTTTAAAATCATGTGTTATCTCCATATTGTCTATGACTTGTCTCTGACACATCAGTGCTGTAACCTGTTAGTCATAGACAATAATCTGTAAATTTAATCGATATTATTTTAAGTATTCACTTATTCCGATTACTGATTAATTTTAAATAAAAAATATACGATACTTTGTTTAGTTTTCCAGCGATACTTCGACAATATTGGAGATAACGTAAAATTATTTTTCTACTTTTAGTGTATACTTTTTCGGAGTCAGTTTAATTTTTAGTCGGTTTTATTTAAACGAAATTATTTTACTTTTTTATGTAATTATGCTTACGTATTGTTCCATTGCTTATTTTCCTATATAAGTAAATAAAATAAAAGAAAATAAAAATCTTCTTTCAATGAGGGTTTTCGCGATTAAAAAATCCGCTAGATGGCAATACGTAGACGCGAGGTCCAAATGCTGCGTGATTAGTGGATTTTGACATATTATTATCTGTCAATGTCATGTCAAAAATAACCAATCATGCAGCATTTGGACCTCGCGTCTACGTATTGCCATCTGGCGGATTTTTCAATCGCGAAAACCCTCATTGATAGCATCTTAAATTACCTCCCTAGCGGAATAGAGCAACAAAGAACTGAGCGAGCGAGATGTCACTAGTAGCAACACTGTCAAACAGAACTTTTTGCAACTATTTGAAGTTTAATAACTTTACGGATATCATTGATTGTTTTACTGTCCAGTGTGTTTTTTGATTACATCTGTGCATGCAGTTTGTTTCCTGTTCTCGAAAATTTCATAATCAGTTCACATTCAATGTTGCGACTTTGTTGCATATTTTTAGTATTTTGACGATCACCCGGCGATGATACGCAAGTACTACAATAATTTCACTTCGCGATTAACGAGAGGTTTTGTCGCATCACTAGTTCACAGACTAAAAATATTTTTATGTCAGTTGGCCATTTTTGATGACATTTCTGCTGATTTCTAAAAAATTAGACTGTAGTCAGGAATGATTATCACCTACCCCCCTAAAATATGAATCTCGAAAAATGAATGAATAAAATATAAAATATCGCGTCTTTTTAAGATAAACAAAATATTCTAAATGGTTTTTATTGCAAGGAAGCCTGCCCTTGAAATGGCGATAATTATTTTGTCTATGCTAATTTGTGGCTGACTTTATAGACCTAGTGCCAAAGTCGAAGGTCGATTGATAACATTTAAATTAAAATGCTATTCTTTTTATTTTTAAATAACGCCAAAATATCGGGTTGTATCTAAGTAAATTTAACATACGTTGATCTGTTTAAGAATAATGATCATCCGGTCAAAACGATGGGTCCGTTAAGAATACTTAACCCAGATACATTTGTAACACTCCGAGAAACCATGACATTATAAATTTCTTCAGCCTAGTTGTGTTCCTCTCAAACAGTGTCAGTGATCAATAATTATAATTATTGACGAATCTGCCAAAAAATGTTCTGAAATATTCCGGCATCAATTCACCAACTCAAATTTACTTATAAGGATGTCCACATCATGTCACGAAACCGAGCATCGGTTCCCACACTCCTCGGCTGCAACCTTCGCAGGCCTACACGGTATCTTAAATAATAATGAAGTCTGTCATAAGGTCAGAAATGTCAAAAGGCTTAATGTTATTCATCTGCTGGCGTCTAGATAGTGTAGATCGTATCGGGCGGCGATTCTCGATCACCTTTCCCCAGTAGGTGAAATCCAATTGCATATTCATTCATTTTTGGCGTATAATTTTCATGATATATTAACCGTCGTTAAGAGACTCAGAGTCTATAATTAACTGGCTACTGTGTTAAATCTGAATTATTCATTAGCCAAAAATAATTTTATTAATGCAGGATGAGTGAAAAAATTAATAATTTTCGCCTGTGGGAGGACTCGCGAGTTTCAGGAATCAAAAGAGGTCCGTGTTGGTTCGAGTGGGATGCCCTCGGAGGCTGTGTTCTTTGAAAGATCACGGCCATTATGTAGAATGAACACCATGATTATTGAATTCATTGGTTTTTTTTCGCGGGTGATCAATTAAGTACGTGCTACCTTGTTTTTTAAATTACCTTGTTTTATTGGCCATAATATTAATATGAAGCATTTAGTGCGTTTCTTTATCTATTATGGAAATCATGTGCAATTAGATTTTTGCGTAATTGCGCGTTCATAGTTGTATTACTTCACTTCAGTCAACAGAGATTTAAAACATAAATAATTGGCAACCGTCATCCACTTGACATTCGTGTGATCCGCCGGCGGCGCCGGTTGTAATTTATTTTCATGCATAACTCAATATAATTATCACTATCTCCTTCGAATTGTGATCGGTATCAGTGAGTACAGATATTTTGAAGAGATACCAAAGAACAAAAAATTTACACTTCCTAAGCAATCTATCAAGTAAGGCACAATGGATTATAATACATTCACATAAATATTTAAATGAGGTGTTAATTTTTCAATTAACCGGTCTTTCTTTACGGTAATATCTTCATAAATCATGTTTACCCGACTTTGAAAAGGGGGAATGGTCCATAAGAAACTGCGTGCAGGAAAGAAGTGACCGTAAATATCTTGATTACCATACTTAAAAGGCGTCAGGTATGAGTAACTATTTCATTTGCTGACGGTATTGCGCATTCTTTAGAGGCAGTTTAGATTCTTGTGGATTGCAGAAAAAACTGTTTTTTATTGGATAGAATAACATACATCCGTTAGTATCTACATGTTGTTAATGGTAATGTGGTGGATTTATGTCTTTAAATTTATGGTATTGGATACAATACCCATTTCATCTAATCAATCTGATCTGTTTATGGTGGCTTAAATAAAGTCTGGCACCATGATTGTGCAGCAAGTTGTTAAAAACCACATGAAGGCTATCTTAATCACTGAATGTATTTAATTATTCTATTGTACTAATAAATCAAATTAGTTCTTGACAAGATACACTTGCAACCACTCCTTTATAGGATTCAACTTCCTTAATTACTTATTTTTAGAGTTGAGATTTGAATAGCTTTAATGATATCCTAGTGTTGGCGCAAAAGTGATTACATTTTGATATCGATAGTGTAGTATATTATTCATATCGATATGTAAACTGCAGTTACTGTACCTGTAACTGCAGTAAAATTCCGATAAAAGTTAGGTAAAATGAAAGAAATATTTCACTGAACATAGCCTTGCCGAGATACTTGATTGACCGTGTTATGAAAAATCATTCATAGAGTTCATAGTATTTGTCTTCCTGCAAGATGAGATTGTCTTATAGATCCAGGTCGTTTTCGTTATTGGCGGAAACAATAAACGTGATGACGCGATTGATAGCACTGCAGTACATGCTCAGTACAGCTATCTTACCATCGATATTGATCTATTGATAATATCGACATTACCGCCATCACTACCGATCTGAAGTAGGAACTGATAAGCGGCCAGTTAGCGCTTGTTAATTAATATCGCGGAGAATGCAGTCGGTCCTGTTTGTTTGTATAAGGCGATTTGTTCGACTTTGTACGCTTTTTGTATGGCTGGCTTTTTGTAAATTCATTGGATTGTTGACGATTTTATTCAGATACAAGTAATGTGGATAGCTTTTTGAGCGAGTATCATTACCTGATTAGAATATGCCAGTTGTTGCTCAGTTTGCTCAGATATTATACAGCTAAAATACCCATTATTGTTTCTGCAAGCATCCCAACTAATATTATAAATGCGAAAGTAACTCTGTCTGTCTGTCTGTCTGTTACGCTTTCCCGCTTAAACCTCGCAACCGATTTTGATGAAATTTGGCATAGAGATAGTTTGAGTCCCGGGAAAGAACATAGGATAGTTTTTATCCCGGTTTTTGAAACAGGGACGCGCGCGATAAAGTTTTTCTGTGACAGACAAAATTCCACGCGGGCGAAGCCGCGGGCGGAAAGCTAGTTTTTCCTATAACTGGGTAAATGTTTCGGCAGCACTGAACCCAGGCATCTTAAATTTTATCTAAGAACTCTACATAAAATTGTATAAAATTTCAAAATGACCTTGGAGATGGTTAAATCACACTATCTACTATATCGCTTCCACCTTGGGCCTGATCATCCCTTACCGTCAGGTGAGATACAGGCAAAGAGCTTCCTTGTTGTGGATAAAAAAATGGTAACATGTTAACATTGTTAAAATTGTTTATGATCTAGGACACTAACTGTAGTGTACATATTCCTAAAACGGTACAAGTCTAAGGTTCATTGCGGCCCAAATCATGGGTTTCTGGCACAAATCATTGAGGGTAGTGGTAGTAAACGTTAAATATTGCACATAAACAAATAAATTATTATTAACCAATGACGTAGAGGCCGATAGGGGACAGCATAGACTTATGCAAGTAGAGAAGCGGCTCATTTGTGTAATATTCGTGTCTTGTACAAAGGATTGTACAGGACACATATTATACTGTTAAAATAAACCTCAACTCCAATAAATCGATCCCCTGGCAATAGGTAAACGAATTACTCAGGTAACTTTGATTAAAAAAATATTTTTTTTTCATTATTTTCCGTAAGAACTGCTACAAACAATTCAGCGATTAAAAAATCGGCTTATAATCTCACTAATATTTATTTTCATACACATGACTTCATAACCGTGTCTAATTGCTCCCAGCTCTGCGTCCCCATAATAAACGACAAGTCACACAGAGGTGGTATAGCCAGACTAACTGCCGGATTACTACTTCCGTGCTGCAATATTGCACTATAATGGTATTAGTGCGCACTGTGATTTACCATTAATGTAACAAATGAATATTGGTTTTTCCTAGTCTTCTTATTTTGCTTAGACGGCATTTCAATGTTTGGTAAGCCCCTTGGAAAGATTTCTAAAAAACATAACCCTCCTTCTGGCGCAGTCGGGTTCAGTTCAGTTTAAAATCTTTAAATAATAGTAGCTGATCTTCAACAATTTTAAAATGTGTCGGTTAGATTTAATTTTTTTCCTTCCGTTGCATTACCTACATACTTGCTCGTACACGATAACAGTAAATTATGGACTATAGATGACGTACGCATCTTTATAAAATTAACTATTGGAGCTGCTCTGGTATTATGTGAACTAAAAAAGCATTTCTCTCATATAAATATTATTTGTAATATCCGTACTTTGCCCGCGGTCACTGCTCAGCATCGATATCTATTACTGCGCACTTTAAGCCCGATATAAGGCCAATTCTCTGAGAGCGTCGTCAAACCGCCAATAACTATAATGCGGTTATGCGAGCGCGCGTCCACGCACTATTTCGGCTATCGACTCCTCCACTATATTGGATTCGTGTAAAGACGGTTTGTCAGTTTGTTTCTTTTTATTAGTCGATTTATCTCTAGAACTAAAATGCAAAGATGAAAACTTTACTGTCCAAAATACAGGTGTGTTGCAAATCATTATAGGTGTTGGAATGTACCTACTTAAAAAGCAAGGAAGTACGGAGGTCATAAATCAGGCGTAAGACTTTAAAGTCCAAAGGTATCTGGCATGGCTTAATTGGACCAAAGTCTATGCCTCTCGTGATTATATTTAGTTTAGGGAATTAATATTCTTATTCTTAATAATTAGTTTTACTTGGGCAGAAAAATTAGCAATTTATTTTTATTAAAAACACGTGCTATGAAGTGAAAAAAATTGAATTAATACAAAAATTGTCACCAAAATGTTGCTAAATTGCAAAATTAAAGGAACTAGGGGTCATGCAATAAAATCTAAATTCCACGCAGGTACAGCCGTGGTCGGAAGCTAGTTCCGGATAACTCTGGATTTTCCCGCATCGAGTGCATGAAATATATTAACGCCATAAAAAGCCTCCCGGCTCGTAAAAATAGATGTACAAAGCGTTACGCGCGTTTCGCATCAATAATTCAAGATTACTTGACTCACTCTCCTTGGATAGATTTCTCATTTCTAGTATTTACTTCGCTCTGTACCCCCAACTTATTTTCAACCTAAAATCTTGAACACAGAGTTCAATTTCAAATGGGTAAGGTAGCTGGTACGTTTTTCAGATTTCTTGATATGGCGGGATAACACTGTTAGCGTAATTACTATAAATTATGATCAGTAAGCCAAGGACGAGGTTGTTTAATATTGAAGCGGCGAGAGTTACGACAGCGCGATCGACCCTCTTAGTATGGGGTTTGAGGAACATTCGAAATGAAATTGAAAAACGTGCCAGAACCTTTGAGTATAGGCACCTGTGTTTTTACTCTAGTTGTTTCGCTTGCTTCTAAAGAGTGACCTCCTTGTACGCGATAATATTAAATGCTAGCGAGCGGCTAAGGGATCAAATCCTGTACGTACTCGTACTTTTTAAATTCTAAAGGATTTATACTAGGAGTCATGGGTGCAACGCAACGTTCTTCTGTAGTGGAGTCACAGAAGTTAAAGCTTCTTAGTTTAGAACTAACTATCAAGCTGTGTGATTGAAACTGATGAAGCATTTATGGGATATCTAAGTAAACCGTTGATGGTACTTATTAACAATCCAGCTTGATGTCGCTTAATTCATTTCAATATGATATTACATTGCTCTTCATCCAATGTTGTATGCGACCAATTTGCCGACGAACGAATACTGCCTCATCTATCACAATATCTCAAAATTTAAAATTACCCGACTTATTGAATTACACCCGCCGTTTCGCGTAAGACGGCCAAACAACGGGTCCCCTCGCCACGCACGTTCGCGTCGTTACAATATATCTCTTTAAATGCGCCGCGCTATTTTTTTGACAGAGGCTGGGTAGCGGTGCTCCTCGCTTGTCCCTAAACTGTGTTATCTTATTTATTGCAGATAGGAAAGGAATATGAGTGGGTAAACAGGTATGTTTTGCTCGGTACGCGTTAGTGTATTATAATCTTGTACCAGGGATATTTCCTTCAGGTGGCTTATTTGTTAAACGTAAGCAAATGTCAGTTGCATTAAGAGATTTATGCATTAACATATTTAACGATGATGTATGTACTTAATTAACTTACATCAAAATGGTTGGATATTACAGTAAAGATGGAATGACAGCCAAATCGTTGGATTTTGAAAGTGTAATTAACAACATCTACGTTTTTCTTACGCTTTTCATTTGTGAAAAATTTATGTACTTTTTTAAATAACGCGTGTTAATTTTTCGTGCATTAAGAGGTGCTGTTTTACAAGCAATTAATGGGAAAAAACTATTAGTCAATTAACAATTTATCAGGAATAAATCATAATTATCACTGCTTTCGTCTTTAAAAATTTAGAACCACAATCAAAAGTAGTTTCAAGTCTCAGAAATCGATTTTCGCGTTTCCTAAACACTGCACACTTCAGAGCAGTGTCACGCACGTACACGCTGCACCGGCTTCACGCACGGAGGGGCTCGGAGACTGAGTTGTGGAGCTGTGACGGCTGTGACTGGAGCCGGCGGTGTTTGTGAGCTTAGATTGGCTGCTACAGCTTGGTTAATGGGCGCGCGTGCGAATGTGTCGAGGGTGGATTTAAATGTACTTGATGGTTTTGGAAAACGAAGCGCTAGTTAGTTTTAAAGCCGGATAGTAGCGAAGAACAGAGTTGTGGAGCTATGACGGTTGTGACTGGAGCTTATGATGCCGTCTTAGATTGGCTGCTACAGCTTGGTTAATAGGCGCGCGTGTAATTAACTTACAACAGTCTGGCAATATACTGTTCAGATCAGCACAGACCTTGCATGTAATAGTTCCAATAGTTCCATATCATTGGAGGAAATAATACAAGATGTGAGCGAGGGTAGTTCACACTGGCTTACGCGATAAATACTTTTCACTTTCTTTCTTTAGAAAGAGTTTTAGCCTTCAGATCCACTTTGCATCCGTGGCCAACTCATACATCCCAGCACTGACAGGCAGATCCACTATCAGGCAGGCTTCCAATTAAGTCAGCGGCGTCACGTATGAGGCGGTATCGGCGCTGTCCTGGGAGGCATCGATTGGCCGAATCCCGGCCGTCCTGCGGGATCGACGCGTAATTTCTCCAGGAGGTACGTAAGCCGCATGCGGGATCGCGCGCAATCGCTCACCCCATTACGCTGCGATGCGGAGTGCGGGACGAGGTGGGAGATGTAGCGGGTCAGCCATAGTCCAATTCCACAGTAAATACATGTCTACACCGATTTTTACAAAGTTATACATAGTCGGTCACGTCATGAGACGCCCAGGAAACCATTTTTTTCCCATATACCATATCGTAAAGCAGTCCTTGGCACTGTCATTTAAAAGGAAAGGCAAAGGATGCCCACTGGCCACCTAGTGGTCCGCGATCCACGGCCCAAACAAATGTTTCGACAGCCCAGGACAGACTGTCCTGACCTCAGAATGAGAATAGCCGGCCCCAAATAATGGGAAATGGCTAGGACAAAGAAGAATAAGAAGGATAAATTACCAAACTCTCTACGATCTCTTACTTAAACTCTCTTCCTATTTCTTCTCCAAGCTCCTTTTCATTCTCCCCTGTCACCATTGATGAGACCAAAAAGTTCATCCTCTCTATAAAATCAACAGCTGTTGGCCCGGATGAGGTTAGTAGAGCGATGATACTCCTTATCCTGGATGACTTACTTCCTGTTATCACCCATATCATCAACTCCTCTTTTGACCGTGGGTGCTTCCCTACCGCTTGGCGACTAGCTCATGTCATCCCTTTACCCAAACTCTCCAACCCTACCGCATTAAACCAATTTCGTCCTATCTCCATCTTACCCTTTCTTTCCAAAGTCCTCGAAGCTGCTGCTCACAAGCAATTCTCTAAATTTGTTTTAGAAAACCATCTCCTCAGCCAATTCCAGTCTGGCTTCCGCCCGGGACACAGCACTACCACTGCACTCTTGAAAATTGTTGATGACGTCAGAGCCGGCATGGAGGAGTCACGCGTTACCGTTCTTGTATTGATCGATTTCTCTAACGCCTTCAACACGGTCGACCATGACATTCTTCTTGCCATTCTACTCCACCTCGGAGTCTCATCACCGACCGCAGAATGGTTCTCATCCTATCTGCGCGGTCGGAGACAGGCGGTGCGATTCGGTCAAGCATACTCGGAGTGGATGGACCTTGCTACCGGCGTACCTCAAGGGGGTATACTCTCACCTATCCTTTTTTCCGTCTTCATCAACATTCTTACTTCTCACCTTTCTTCATCGTTTCATCTCTACGCTGACGACCTCCAACTCTACGTACAGGCTGACCCTTCTGAGATATCTGATGCGGTTTCGCGTTTAAATGCTGACCTACACAGTATTGCCGATTGGTCCGGAAAGTTCGGTGTGAGGGTCAATCCTGGCAAGTGTCAGGCGATTGTGCTGGGGAGCTCCAGGCAGCTGGCTAAACTGGATCTGGGATCGGTCCCTAGTGTTGTCTTTGACGGAGTTGTCGTTAACTTCTCTCCATACGTGAAAAATCTCGGACTCTTCATTGATAGCACTCTGAGCTGGTCCCAGCATGTCAGGGAAGTCAGCAGGAAGGTGATCGGTTCACTGCGGACACTCTACCGCTTTAAAAACTTCCTCCCTTCCAGCACTAAGACCTTACTTGCTCAGTCTCTGATCCTGCCTATCCTCGACTATGGCGATGTATGCTGTACGGACATCTCACAGGAACTTTTAAACAAGCTGGACCGCCTCTTGAACAACTGCATCAGATTTATCTTCGGCCTCCGCAAGTTTGACCACATCTCACCTTTTCGCTCGCAGCTTGGTTGGCTTCCCATCAGACAGCGTAGATATCTTCGTTCACTTTGTATGCTTCATTCAATTCTTTTCAATCCTGACTCTCCATCTTATTTAAAAGATAAATTTCAGTACCTACACTCCACTCACAATAGAAATCTTCGCTCTAGTCAGACTCTTCAGCTTGCCACCCCTCTTCATAGCACCGGCTTCATGTCCAACTCTTTCCTAGTCTCCGCTGTACGGCTCTGGAACGACCTTCCGGCCAAATTACGCAAACCTTCCTCCAAATTTACTTTCAAAAAGGCTCTGCGCAAACACTTCAAGGAATGACCTTTTTTCTTCATTATCTCGTTATCTCAGACATGAGTGATGTGTACATCTATAATACTATTATGTTTATGTATTTATGTGTATGTCTATTATATTTATTTATATTATGTCATTTATTGTATGTAATCTTATGTAAGTAGGTATATTATTCTAAATGTAAACTTTTTGCACCGCCTTACTCTCTCTGCATGACCCGTGGTTGACTGGCAGAGAATGCCATCCGGCATTAAGTCCGCCACAGTGCATTGTCTCTATGTGTACTAAAGTTTAAATAAATAAATAAATAAATAAATAAATAGAGGTTATATTCGGTAGGTTCTTTGTGTGATATGTAATACCTAATGTATACTTACCTAACGTATGTTCAAAATCCACAAAAGTATTTAATTAATGAAGTCCAAAATTAGTCAGGCAATTTAATTAAATGTTTCTTTTTCCGATAAGAACTAATTGACTGTTATTTTAATTGATGATTAAGACATCACTGATTAAGACACAAAGTCGCATGCATAAATAAGAGATGATTCAATAAATACCCATAGCATAGCACATCAGACCACACATACTACTTGCTGCAAAGAAGTACAACTGCATGAAATGCCAGTGTTTACGTTGATTTGCCGTCATTTGTACCGAAACATCTATACTCAACATCAAATAAACCGCACCTTCCGCAACGCGAACTTTAACGATTTTCTTCTGACACAATCATGGTGCCCTAACAATATTGGTGTTATTTGAAAGCCCAATAAATATCCTTAAAGAAAAACACATTTAATTTCTTAATAAATTATTAGCATATACCATAAATGTGACTTGAAAAAATACCTCATTTTGGGCCCACCTATGGGATCAATTAGACCAATTTTTATGGTTATAAAACCAAATAATGATTTCACGTGTCCTCTTTAACAGATGGATAGCAATTAAACCCAACTTAACAGTTTTATAGCCATAAAAGTTGGCTCTAGCGTAACTACCTATTTTTTGAAGAAGTGACTCTGGATCCTTCTAAAGACACATTTTTGGGGTAAAAACCTTTCCTTTAATGAAATGAAGGTTAGAACTAGGCTTTTAAATGGTACCAATATTGGTGGGAAGTGGGGATGCATACGTTTGAAAATGCTTGTCGCGGGAGGTGCGATTTATTTGACGTCGAGTGTAGTTACTATTTTGAATAAAATAAACGACGGTAAATGTTAGCTCTACCATCGCCTTTGTTCAAAATCGCTCTACCTCATGACGTGGACTTCACACAACGCATTACGCGGATCGATGTCAGATCGAAGCGAGGGCAATCAGGCGACGTACAGCTGAAAACAGCTTACTATCGCGTCTATTGTTACAGCCGAAGACATTCGCGTCCCATCGGAGCCCTTGGCTTAATTTATAGGGATCGCGATAAGCCCTAATTTGTTCCTTGGCTCGAGTTTGTTAGTATGGTCACTCGCTGGATAATGGACATGGAAATGTTCCAGTCCCATGAGGGGAACTAGTTCTTTAATTGTTAATTAAACTGAAACACAGAGAATAACACATCAAACTTAACATTGTGGCATCTAAAGTCATTTTGATAGGTGTTATTTTGCAACAAAAATGATATTTGCTGTCAACATGTGTGACATGATACTATGAGGAGTCTTCCAGCGATTTAACCCACTGTTAGCTTGGTAAATTTTTAATTAGGATGTTGCCGGAAGATAAAATATTTTTTTTAAAGTCCCGTTAGCTCCTCGTACTACTAAGCTAAATATGCTTGTGTTACGAGTGAGCTCACCACAATAGTCGAGCGGCGGCGGGGACCGAACCCGCGTTCCCCGGATCACGAGCCGGCCAGTCCGACCCCTTCACCATTCGGCTATCGTGGCTTCAAAAAAATTTAAACCAGCGACTTGGCTCTTGGACCAAGCCAAACGTGGATCAAGTCCCCGGAAGACAAAATGACACCTATCTACCTACTTAAACTACATAAAAAGCCACGGTATTGACTTGACATGACGTCGTAGATACTTGGAGGTAGAAAAACACTTGGGTAGAGCAGAAAAGTAAACTTGTTAGTAAATGTTTGTGGCGCTAGTCCAATAACTATTAGATTATTAATATATTAATGAGGATGTTAAAACGCTTGAGGTATTTGAACGCGGGAGCCACTGATGTTTAGAAGTTTTAACTTTTACTAATTTTTACATGGATAAATTGAAGCATAGGCATAATTAGGAGATTGAATTTTATGACATTATTTCTCGTCCAAAACTATGGACACTTTACTAAACAAGACATCCGGGTACATTGGAAATATTTGAGCGCAAAAGAAACGGGTGTTTATAGCTATTTTATAGCATTGTTGATAGCGGGACGCGGCCTTGGGCGCACGCGCAGCCACGCACCTCCTGTACTTTGTAGACAGCATAACTGTGTGATGACGTCAACGCGATCTTGATTCCATTTGCATTTAATTTCTTGATATTAGTCCTCGTTCTAGTGCTTTTACAATATGTAGAGACTGTAGCTTTTCTTGGTACTCCCGTATGCCTACGTAAAGGTTTTTGTACGTCTGTCTACGTAAAGAGAAGTTGTGAAGCCAATACGAAGAAATTTTTGATCAACTATCACATTAATTACCTAGAATAAAAGAGCTTTCCCAACTACATACATTTATTACAAATTAATTAGCACACAAAATGTTCATACTATGCTCAAGCTCATCACACTCACTTTGGAATTCAAATCTCTTTTTTTCCTAGAAATTCCTTTAGCAAGTCAAAGCTTAAAAACATCAAAAGATAGACTATCCGCACTTCTCAGTAGTTAACGACGCACGAAGAAGTTTCTTTCAAACAAAGTACTTACTTAATCGTGTGTCCATATTACACGTAGTTTGCGCGATCTGCTCGCCACTAACTACAATTGATACAATTACGTCCAATGAATAACAAACTATTATGAAAATTGAAAATCAGCAACAATGAAGATGTCGCACAATCAAAACGTGTATTACTAAAACAAACAATGTAAAACAAACTCGTAGCATTGTAAACGCAATTATCCTTTTTCATTTAGAATCGATTTGAATAATTGATAAATGTGCCGTATAATTTTTACCGCTAATTATGAATAACTTAACATACATTGCCAACGATTCGGTGGCTAAGAGTGTCTCTAGATATTATTGATTATTAATAATTTTCTAATTATTTTTATTGGCCCAATAATAACTACGCTGGTTATTTAAAGTGTTAATTAATTGTTCCGGTAATTAAAAGTATAATATAAAAACATCGCTCGAGTAATATCAATCGTTTAGGTGACTATTAAAAATGATTTTCTGTTCTGTAAAATTGGACAGTCCTTATTAATTTATACTTTGACGTTCTTGAGTTACGACGTTTGCGCAAAATAATGTATGATATGATTTTCATTGTGTTAATGCAAATTATTTAAAGAAAAGCGACTAAAAACTAAATAAACTAAACACGAATTGGCATGTCAACCACTTTGCCAACCAATGAGTCTAACTAATGTATGTCTATGTTACAGGAAATGTATGAAATCCGTCATTGTATACAATTCCTAGGATTTGTGTATAAGTCCTAAAATCACCCGGAAATGTGTGATGTAAATTATTTAGGAAATTTACACATTTCCTAAACAGCAATCGGAAATGTAATTAAGATTTCTTTTTTTTCTCCGAAACTTAAATGGCGCTACCGCGCCGCGGCCGCTGTGTATGTGTAAGGTCGCAAGTCTAACCTAACCTAACCGAGACTTTGTTATCCAGCTACAGGAGTACTAAAACCTTCATGCCAATAATAGTTTAATAAAAGAGATGTTAAAATTAGGGTTTTCCAATACTTCAGCGTAATATGCGTGATGCCGAAAGAAAGGTATGCCAATAGGAAAATATTTTTTTCAGCCAAAGTATAATAGTGCGAAAACAACTTTCAGGCTAAACAATATTATTATAGTTGTGAGTTAAAAGTACCTATCGGCCAATGTGGTTTGGCTAATGGAAATTTTAGGCGTACTTACTGAGGGGCACCCGATCACAAGACCGCGCTTGTGCCGCTTAGTTTTATACATTTCCTAATACAATATTGGAATTCTATAAAATTCCTAGGAAAAGTATACATGTCCTAGGATATGTGCGTATTAAAAAATCTCTGAAGCAATATTTTATACATTTCCTAAATAGCTTCGGAATTGTATACATTTCCTAGGAATAGTATACAATTCCTAGAATTCATACATTTCCTGTAACATCTACACTTCATTTTATGAAAGTAGAGCAGTATTTGGTTAGAAATGCATGATATATTTATTATTATCGTCAGTTTAAAATATGTAAAGATGCAACCGGTAAATGTAAAAAAATATATCTGAATATAAAAATAAAGTTAAATAACAATCATGAATCACTAATTTCATGAATAATACCTAATACTTTGAACATTCATCATTGTATGTCATTGTTGTCCAAACCAAAAGACCATTGTTTATTTTGAAAATAACAATGGCTAACTGCAGATTTTTTAGATGCTAAATAAAATAAGAAAACACTGAGAAAGCTTGCTTTTCTACAAAAACACAGAAATCAAGTATCAGATTCCTCATTTAAAATGTTCATGGTCACTAACATGAAACATTTTGTTGTTAATATGTCGTGAATTCGAGTTAGAAGTGATTTAGTGAATAATACTGGTTCCAGTGTTGGAAGTAGTAGAGACATGCGAAAGAGAGTACACTTTTGTCTGCCAATAAGCATTTAAAAGTTGAACCGACGACCTCAATGAAAAGGTAGCACGAAGGTGCTTGATTCAGGCCGCTACCAACCGGGCGATGTAGAAATCATTGGGGGAGGCCTATGTTCAGCAGTGGACGTCCTTTGGATGATGATGAAACATCCATAAGCATTTACTTCAGTTTTTCGCTTGCAACCACTGAAAGATCAGAAACTCAACTATAAAGAGCTGTAATGGCAAGAATATAAACGTACGTTTATCAAATATGATGTTGTTAGACTCTTTTGACAATATTAGACAGTCACAAAAACCTATCTTTAATAAATCAAGGCCCCCAAAAATATTTGATTCGTCGACAACCATTAGCTGGTTAATTGACAACCAATCACCTGATAAATATACGTTGTCAATTCTTGATGTCTTGTAAGTGGGCATTATCAAGTTCACTCTTAGCTGCGGAGCAGTTAGTGATGTAACCGACCTGATTTAATAACCTTAATTCGATTAATCGAAATCGATCAATCGAATCAAGCGCCAATCACCGCGACCTCGTGGATCACGCACGCTATGAACTTCTTTTTTGTTTCTTTTTTAAATCATTCAATGGTTGTATGTACTTCAAAATTAACTAATACTTTTCAAAATTATTGAATTATTGATAGGATACGTTGTAGCTACCTGCATAATTTCAATTGCTTTCCACAGTTTTAATATGATTCATCGAGCAAATCGTGAAATTCTATATTTTTTTGTTCCTAATATGAGTTTCAGTCGTTTGTAAGTGTCAGGTTTTAGTTGATTGGAAAATTAATTGGAAAACTGAGGCTGTGCTTTGAAAAACGGTTATTATATAACACGCGTATGCTGTTTAAAATAACATAAACATGCTGAAGTCTAGAGTTTCAGTATGCTAGCTATTGTAAGCACGCGAGATGTCTCGCGTTGTGGATAGCAATGATGCGAGAAAATTCGCGACCTTCACAGACGTTTATATAGATATAGACTTTTGGAACAGGGTTATTTTCGGAACAATTATAATTACCTATGATCTAGCACAAAACTTAAAAATTAAGGTTTAAGTAGAATACGGGTATAAACTTGAACATACGAATTTGCTTGTAAAAGCTTACTTTGTATACCAACTTACACTTGAATTGGTGTTTTCAATCAATCTAAGCAATATTTATAACGCTAGCCAGGATATTCTTATCTGTATTAATTTAATCTATGAAGCGTGCAGAAAGAAGGATTTTGCAGTAGACTCTACATGAGGCTTGTAATGATAATTGGAGGAGGTTTTTAATTCAGATCAACCAGAAAGTAATAAAAAAAATCGCAAAAAATAACCTTAATTTGTCATTATCACACAAAATATGTAAATATTTTAGAAATTTTAAAAATAGTTCGATGCCATTTTTAAGATTTCTAAAAAAAAGTTTTCAAAAAACTCAAGTCATTGTCACTTTCTTCCTAAATAGAATAAGAATATTCATTTATTCGAAATTTGCTAATTTAAATGTTTACAAAACGCTTCGTCATAAACTCAGTAGGTGTTATACGCGATCTGACGATCGTTTTAATGCAAATTAAAACCGATCCAAAACCAATAGATCATTAACGTTATGGCATTAAAAATCAATAATCATTGGCATGAATAATACACCGATTAAAATGGCGCTTGTTGTCTACACAAGGACGGAAAAACATATAAATAATGTTCAAGGAAATCAAGCGATGGATCTCGGAATGTTTTATTGTGGCTCTGGCGAGGTGTTTTATGGCCAATTATGGGGAGCTTTACATGTAATTATAGTTATCATAAAGTTCTAAGTTATTTTTTAGAAACGCGTTTCAGAAAAATCTGCATCGCATTAAATGCGAGAGCAATAAGTACTACAAACAAGCTTTTATAGACCGAGGCGTCGTGTAACGTGATACATTATGTGTAAGCATTAAACAAGTCTAAGAAATAATTATAAGTGGTTAAAAACTAGCTCTAATATTAACATGGGTAAACGCCTGGTGGCGCCTGTTTGTGGGGATAGACGGAAACTTTACAGTATCAGTGATATATTTTGTTTGTGACTCTGAAAGAGCTTTTGGGCGTCCGTTAGGTCTTTGGTCAATATTCGTTTTAATATTCTACTATGATCCCATATCATTGTTTCTACTAAATACAATAAATCTTTAACCTACACAAATACCTGGGTATAATTGTTTTTTTTTTCTAGGCAACATAAAGCATTATTGTTTTTTAAATTCCGGATGCACAAACCGTGTAACTATTTTTACTTATTTCACTTACGAATGGTTTTTTGTACGTTACAAAAGTACAAACTTTTTGTGACACTGACTGTTGTATGCAATTGTTGCGGGTATATTTTTCATTTTCGTGCCAAGGAGTGAGTGCATTTTATTTAAAATTGACACACTCTCAGCGTTTCGGTCAGAGGTCATAATATAATATAATTATAATAGGTATTTGAATATTATGTATATCTATGTTTATACGTGAGTAAAGTTGCAGTTGCGGATTGGCATTGACATTATCTTACTAAAATGTCCGGCAGACGAGTGAGTAACATCGAAGATTAATGGGACTCGCATTGTGAAATTGATTGGAAGATTTAGTGGTCACTTCTATTCCGCATATTATAGTTTTTTTATTTGGTCATAAGCAGTGATTGTACAGAAGTGCTACTTTAATTAAATCTAGATATATTTTGGACTAGGTACTGGTTGTTTTGATGACTATTATGAAAAACAAATAAGAAGAAGAAGCTTTCAGCTACAGTTACTGGCTGGATGAAAAAGCTCTTAGGCGCTCGTTGGGGAAAGCTCACATCCAGAATTTGGACAAAATGTGTGATATATAACTCAAAGGTGACTGACTGACTGACTGACTGACATAGTGATCTATCAACGCACAGCCCAAACCACTGGACGGATCGGACTGAAATTTGGCATGTAGTTAGATGTTATGACGTAGGCATCCGCTAAGAAAGGATTTTACGAAATTCCACCCCTAAGAGGGTAAACGGCATATACGCGTAAGATGTCGCAGGCGGCCGCTAGTGGAGTCATAAGAGACTTTACATTATACAAATATGTAATAATAACGCTTGCACCTTCCAGTGGTGGAATTTCCGAGTCTTCGACCAATGGACTATCAAACTAGTCCAAACAAACCACACCGTTAACAATTTAAAAATTAGTGGTCGTTCTTTTTTTATTTGCCCACAGATCACCAAACCCAATCGGTGCATTAAGAGTGTTTCTCCCATAAATCAACAGACGTCATGCGGCTTGGAGGTCGGGTCCTCACAGATTAGTTTCGAAACGGCGCAGGCGCCTCTCGGAGGCGAACCGCTTTCGTTGAAGGTCCACCCTCATTAATTTATCGAGGATTTTGTAATTGTAAATAGGTCAAGGTGCGTGGAATTATGAGATTTATACCTAAATACTGCTTAGTCTTTCAATTATCTTTAAATCCTTCTAAATAAGCCAGAAGAAGTAACGGAACGCCAAAATACTGATGATACTCTGTACTGAGATACATTTCTAAAATGTAGTTTGGATTTTTTTTATGTAGGTACTAGCTTTCCGCCCGCGGCTTCGCCCGCGTGGAATTTTGTCTGTCACAGAAAAACTTTATCGCGCGCGTCCCTGTTTCAAAAACCGGGATAAAAACTATCCTATGTTCTTTCCCGGGACTCAAACTATCTCTATGCCAAATTTCATCAAAATCGGTTGCGAGGTTTAAGCGGGAAAGCGTAACAGACAGACAGACAGACAGACAGACAGACAGACAGAGTTACTTTCGCATTTATAATATTAGTTGGGATAGTACACACATCATAATGGATCATCGCAATTTACGTATACTCGAAATAGACCCCAAACGTTGCTATCAGCACGATTTATTTGAAATCTTATAGAAAAAACAGTTTTTTGCAGCAATTTTGGTGCAACACTAATCAATGTAAACTAATCGATCGCGCATTTATCGATTAAATGCCTTGCGGAAAGCATAATCTGTGGCCTTGTCTGTGGATCCTAAAGTAATGGGCGATGCTCGTGCCAGCGTTTATCGATTTGCAACGATCGCTAATAGTTATCCTCACGAGATCAAAAGGTCGGATTTAACCGTTTTTTGTCACGGACTGCCCAGGAAATGACTGGCAACCTATTAGTTTTTTCTAGACTTGAGTTTCTCTTTCTGTTGAACTTTTATGAATGTTATCATCGACTTGATAGAGCGATTAAAACATCATCATCAATGTTGGAGCTTTCTTAATTACACAATTACTAGCCTCAGCATGCGGTTTGGCTCACGTGAATTTTAGTTTCTTCAAATCTTAATCGTATGCTTCGCAATCAAACACACGGTCGTAAAATGTAGACGATTTCGAAACACTTGCACAATCTCCCGTGTTTTTTTTATCACCAACTATCTTCTTGAGATTTTCAATCTATGACTGGGGGGCATACAATACGATACTGTTTCCTACGACGTTGGAGACGTGATCTCTACATTTCATCGGTTGTGCGACAGATATGGCCGGACTACTACCACTTTAGTTTGTTACATTTTTGGATTAAAGTCTTTACTTTGGTCTTCTGCCAAGTGACCTGATTGCTTAGCTGAGAGCTGAGTTAGTGGACAAGCTACCAGTCTACTTTCTTCAATATGTGAGAATTTTAGTATGGCACCAGGTTTCTACAATGATACTTTTAATAGTGAAGCTCTCTCCAATATCAATCTATAGCAATTGACATACAAATCAGAGACATTCAAAACTATTTAAAGATAAGACTAAAAGCATTCACCATCCACGGTCCATACATTGTCTCCAAATGTTTATATGGACTTAGTGTTAGCATCGAGCGTTTTAGCATAAATTCAACGAATGTTCTCTCATATTGAAGAACTTTCAGCTATTATGGTAGATTTCTCTAGATTGTTTTGGTTGTAATGGAAGACCGATGTAAGGCATTTAGATGATCAGAGAATACAATCTAAAACATAACACAGTTAGGTAAAATCTAAACAGCTTGTGGGTTTTGCGTACAGTTCATGTATCATATGTTTCACGTACGAGTTTTTTTAAACTTATCGACACCTGGCTACAAATGAAGCCCTCATTTCCTCAACGATTATGGTAATCACTTATTAATTTAAATCCAAGTAGGTAAGTATTTAACAGCACTTTTACTACGCGGATATAAATCTCAGCACAAATATGTAAAGTCCGAATGTGTGAAATATGAAGTTATTGTGGAATGAGTTACGGTCCGTGATAACGTTTTATCACCCACAAATGTTGTACAATCTCTCTGTAATAACGAAATAACCTTGAATTTATAGTCCTCTTTACGAAATACGTAATGTACCGACAGCAAAAAACTGCTGAAGTATTGTTTTTAATATGACTGTCAGATGGAAACATCCTTAGGATAATGATTTTGTTTGATAGTGGAGTGATGGTAACTTTTCACTGCCTAAAGCACCTGTGATCTGAAGTCATCACTCAGAACTTTTCGGATCGTATTCTACAGGGGGTTTTTGATATACAGTTTGGCTAGGATGACAAGTTCAAGTAGATCAAATCTTAAATCAGCTCCAAATAAGTTCAAAAAGTCTGAACCCTGAGCCAAGTGACAACAAATTCTTTAAAATAATCGTGTCAAAACTAACTAGGCGCTTCTCCTGCTATCGCTACTGGTTTCTAGCGGGCGCGAGCTCGCCACGGGGACACAGGCTCACAGTTTTATTGCCCATAAAGTTGCCAGCTATCCGGTATCTGGTCGGAACCCGTTACTTTTGATACCGAATTTATTTCGTCAATGCCCATCTCTACGCGTAATAGAATTACTGGACTCAATGGATGAGCGAGTAATGTATGGGAAAGTAAGAGCTGTTGACCCGAGGAACCGGTGTGTAAATGCATTGGTATTTATTTGTATACTGGTGTGATATGGCTATGGGAAGAGTGGTTCTGAGGTTAATTGATACTGGGTAATTAAAGACGGTGATGAGGCATATTTCCTAGGGCGCTGAACACGAGCTGTACATAATTATGCTAAAAAGAAATTAATGTTGACTCAGATTTATAATATTGGCTGATTGATTTCCATACTAATGGGTTGATATGGACAAACTCATATAGGGTATCATAAAAGCTAGCCAAATGAATAACGCCAGAACATAGACGTCCACACCACACCATAGCTTGTATTTTTTCTTCCATAGGCCAAAACCTCAGTGAACTCGCAAGTCAAATATTTTGCTAAACGCTGTAAAATGGAGTTAATAGACAACAAAGTGTCATTTTAAATTTTCCAGGCACTTTAAAACAAGTGCCAAGTAATAAAGGCCAATAAAGCAGAACTGCCGAGACGTGCCGCAATTTCGCAACTCTTATAAACAAAATGACCATTCACGTCTGTTGAAATCAACTATGTATCGCATTTCGACGAGAAAAGTGTCACTACAGATTTTGGAAATTATAGGACCTGTGGGCAGTGAGCGCGTTTAAAAAATGTATGAATATTTTAGTTTTTGAAAGTTTCCCGCAAGGGGCGCTGTACAATCCGTCATAGATTTAATGTCATAGTGAGCGCGTTTGATGAAAACTCACACTAGGCTCTCTGTAGGTATAAAAGGGGTGATTTGAATTATAATAATGATACCCATCCGAGTTTGAAATAGTAAACCAAAAATGCACTATTTAGGTTTTATCCAGCCTGATTCGTAGACCCTATAAACCCACTTATCTACATTACTCGTACTATTTTCAATTATTTTTTTGTTAGTATGACCACAGAATAATAATAAGTACTACGTACAGAAGTTTTACTTCGCGAAGGTATTTAAACAAATGTATGCTCAATGTCATTAACAATATGGTGTAATTTAGCCTGTCTCAAGAGTCAAGCACCATTTTGTTTACAAACGTCAGTGATCGGCACTGCGCCGAAGCTATAGGGCTGACTTCGGTAAAATGATGTGACGTGAGGTGCCAAACTGCGGAAAATGGCGGAGGAAATACATGATTTAGCATAAATTATCATGAATAATATTAACTACTTATTTACCTCCCAGTGTCTTGAGGCAACTTAAAAAAGTACATTCTGTGTTTTTATTATTATTTAGGCAGTTAAATACTGCACAGTATTTAGTACACCATTTTCTTCCATCATACACAAGAATACGCGTGCGTCAGTCAATGTTCGCTCGTATGTGAGGCCTTGTCGAATAGTGTCCTGTAGGTGGGCCATCGTGCGTGTTTTGTTTTTAATGTAAACTCGCGGAGATGAACAGGCCTGGTATGACACACGATAGAAGATAGAAAACGTGTTTTAGGTTTTATAGTCAACAAGTTCCTTGTAGGTATGTAATCCGTGAATTGCTTAATCGAAAATAGATAAATTAATGTATTTTCGTAAATTCTACCTATATAAATACCTATTCACTTTTAATAAGGCCATTTAAAATCAAAATGACTAGACTAAAATGTGTTTTATCTTTACAAAAACAACTGAATCGCGCATTATTTTGGATTGTTTAATTATCTAAGAGAAATACTACAAGTAGGTTACCGTGGTAAAAAGGAGCACAGTAAGGGCTGACAGAGAGGATGGCAATTGGAAAAGAGTTAAAAACCATGGTGTAATAATCCATCCATCTGCATTATGCAAGCTCTGAGAAGGACTGTCACAGGACGAGAGGGGTGACGAGCGTTAGTGTAGAGTTAAAAGGTGTTACTAAAATTTGGGTAGAGACCATAGAAGAGAAGGAGCGACGTCACGAAAAAATCTATACCTACCTAATAACAGTATTCAAATTTAATTTAATGCATCTCTACCACCAGCCATTTGGTCTCAAATGCGTTCGCGTGAAAACATATTTATAGTTTTTGCGTTTTATTATCATTGTGGGTCAAGTTATTCTAATTTTAATTTATCATTTTACATCATCAATTAAGCATTTTATGGAGACTATCTCGAATCGGATCTGCGTGGACAAGGAGGTAATTAATGAGCGCTTAATGATTGTCATCGTAAAATCCGTGTGTGTTTAATGCTCGATTAGCGGCCCAAAGTGGGTAACAACAAGTTAATCAGCATCCGAACTTGGACTATTAATTTAAGTATGGCATAGTAAGCTATTTTGGTACCGTACTGTCTGGGTTTGACGTCAACAGTTGTAAAGGATAATGCACATAGCGGCTCTTTAAAAAATCAAATTACATTTTAATAAATAAACTAAACTTTGCTATTTTCTGGAAAACGCTAGCACCTACTTTTCCAAGGCCCAATTTTCTTTATGCACATGGATTGTGTATAGAAGCTAAACGATTACTGAAATAGTGACTCATACATAATAAGTACGAATTATAGTACTCATCAAGGTCATCATTGCACTCTGGCTCGAGAGCACGAATATAAGGTATCAGGGACATGGACCAAAACATCAAAAAGTAACGTAACATTTTTCATCATAAAATACTAGTGCCTTCAATAATTTTGAAGATTGTGTGTGAATAGTGCCTAATAATGATCTTAAGCTGTCATGTTCAGTTATTTTTATGTGGATGGAATATTTTTATTTCCCATATCACGGGCACATAAAAAGAGCAAATGGCTGAACAGAAAACGATTAATTAGAGAAAATGAGCCAGTTGTCACTTTCCTGAGACGTTATGCATGTTTTGGCAAAACGAAATCGATGCGTCGCCATTATTCGATATTTTAACAGTTCACAAGTGATTTAGAAGACGATAAAAACTATTTTTGAGTGTATTTTGCATATTTCACGCTAGGTCAACCCAAACAACAATCTACTTATTAAATACACTACACCTTATCAAAACATTTTCGAAATTAAATAAAACTAAAGCTGGTACCTACTAATTAATCTTGCTCATAAACGTTTGTCTAATTTAAAGTCCGCATTGCCGTCAAAAGCCAGTTCGATGAAGTCATTACTAAACGCACCGCGCTAGAAAACTGATGTGAAAGTATGCAAAGAGTTTCAATTGATCATTGGTCCCGGCACAGCTCATATAAATCCGCCAGGATGGTTGTACGAGTAGGTAGAGCAGCGGTTCTAGTTTCTGTAGTGTTGGACCGATTCGTCTCTCCTTCTTTCTTAGAAAGCCACTGATATGAGTAAGAGGGACACATAGAAACAAAAAAATGGAAAGTGCTTCAGCAGCTTTCAGCTTTAGTAACTCGTGTGAAAAAATCTGTTTGTTTCCAGTTTTTCTCTCTAAAAATATTTATAATCTAAGAAGATGCGATATTTACAACATTTAGGCTGCTAAAAGCTTACATTAATTTATTTATGACTATGACTACAATGTGTCATGTAGTGTCATGTAGTGTCATGTACATTGTCATGTAACGAAACAAGAGTTGGAAAAATCACTTGGTTATCTTAAGTTTATGCGACAAAGATGTCTGATCTTGCTGGCGTGTGGAATTAGTACGAGTAATAGTCCGAATACGATTACATTAATGGCAGTAACATTGTATTTACACGTCCACACTCGCGCGTAATTTACTCGGAGCAATCCACTCTTTTTGTATCGGCTAAATGAATCACAGATGCTCGTTTACATGTTTATGTGTGAGCTGCTTGTATGAGATACTTTTATCCCTCACGCTATATGATGCAGCGACATGCGATATAGACCTGTTAACTCCCTGGAATTATTGTAGACAAATGTTATGCATAATTCTTTAGACTTAGGTAGTAAATTCCCATCCCCTCAAAAGTGCATTTCCCATATAGTGCAAAATCTATTCGCAGAATCGCTAAAATCAAGTGGCAGTGGGCGGGGCACATAGATCGTAGAGACGATGGCCGTTGGGGCAGAAAAGTTCTTGAGTGGCGACCACGGGCTGAAAGACGTAGCGTAGGCAGGCCTCCTACTAAATGAACCAACGATCTGGTGAAGGTCGCGGGAAGAGCCTGGATGCGGGCAGCGCAGGATCGTTCATTGTGGAAAACCTTGGGGGAGGCCTTTGTCCAGCAGTGGACGTAAGTTGGCTGAAACGAACGAACCTATTTGTACCCGGTTTGATTAAGACATTGCAGAATGGAATCCATCTGATTGTCCGAAGTATTTAGTCTGACATCTGAGTTAAGTCCTTAGTACTATGAAGAAGATTATCAAAGTGGACTTAATCATGCAATTAAAAAGAAGAACTCAGATTAAACTAACCTGATTTCCTTTTTGAAAGAGCTTTTAAAGCTCTTAAAGGCTTTGTTCCCAATATGAACCTACTTTTGGTATCTCATGTCATTAAATACCTCTGGCCCATAAACTCGTCACTATACGACTGACATCTACATACATCTTTACTGCTCAGATTATAATCTAACCGCTTATCAAACGTCTTTGCTGTCAACCGGAATTAGCTAATAAATAAATAATCTCAACAACCTGAATGTGGACTATTTGAAAAATGAAACATAAAATTCGTAAATAAGCAACAAAACAAATCTCTGCCCAATAATGTGTATTTATTTATGCAGAAATGCACTCGGTGGGTGCACCGCGATCGATGCCGAGGTGCGAACAGGAATCCAAAACGTAATGATAATGATTTACAAGACAAATAGGCCACACCTTCAGCGATTTACTTTACGATTTATTATAGTTCAGGGGAAGTAGGTATATTTATTCGTAAGAACCTTAAAATTACCACATGAAACAAGTAAAACACTTTGTATTGATGATTATTTTTAACGTAACTTACAAATCAAACTCTATCTCTTTCAGAGAATAAAAAAAATTGTCAGATTAGGATTCAAGATATTGAAATACGGCTAAACTTCATTGTCCTAAAAGGTGCGTTTTTCCTTTAATAATGTTATACGACCCTCATGAGCTTTAATGAAAATGAAAATTTTAAGAGAAAGAATAAGGTATGTATGAATCTACTAAGTATTGAACAGTATTGAAGATGACTTGAGTCTCCTATACTGTTCAGTGTTCACACATGTGTCTTATCTGATCTGTGGGGTGGCGGTTATTAAAATGTAACTTAGCAAAAGCGGGTACAAAATAAAGTGGGATGTTGATTAAAGTGGAGTTTTATCAATCGGCCAGATATTTTGAGATTGCGCCCGGTCCCAGTGGAGCGGACGGTGGATAGATCAGGTTGTGTCGCAAGGCTCGCTCTATTAGCGCACTGACCTGTCGCCAAGGAAGGTCGTCCGGTGCTGATGCCTGCGACCAGTATGGCAACTTATCGAGACCTGCTACCGTTGGATTAGGGTGGACAAGAATATAGTATAAGTAGAAGTAGAATAAAGGTCCCTTATAGTTCAAACGATAAAGCCTTGTTTCTTAAGTTGAATTTTGACTTTCTCCAAAAATAAAGTTTACTTGACCTATTAGTCAATTACATTTTATAACGGCCCGCAGTTCACACCCGAACAACCGTTTAAAAGGTTTGGAACGAGCTTAGGGCAAATACTATACAGCCGAAAACCACTTTCTTGTCACCAAACAGAGAGAAGGACTAATCCTAAACGAAATGAGAAAAGGCACAGAAGAAGACAATGTCAAACAATGAACTGACGTATACGAATGAAACGAATGATATGATAATAATATCATTAACCTACATCGGTTCACTGTTAACCAAATCAAATTAATCAATCATAGTAGAGTGGTAAAAAAGTATGAAAAATAACTAACATTTTTGAGATGGTTTGAGAACATAGTCTCGCTACATGTATTGTTCTATTGACAGCGGATAGTTTTTTTGGCAATCCATTGTTTTTAACACTTTGGTACGGATTTAAAATTATAATCCCAAGATATATCCACAAGTTTCCACTGTGCCTGCATCACGCGTTCACGTTTAGCTATCTCTATCTGAAACGTAAACAATCTGGTCCGCGCCGATTTCAACACAAGGAATGTGTCCACTCGATTGTCAGCTTGACGACGTTTCATTTATTTTGTTGCCCGCCATCATTAAGTTTTAGTGGGCCTTTAATTAACTGCGGAATGGTAACGGACTAATGCTGGTTATAAACAAATAACAATCGCTAGACAAGAGCAACTTTTGTTTCGTTTGGAATTCAGATGTGGTTGCTTTAATAGTATTTGACCATAAGGTGTCAAGTGGTAGTATTTTTATGGGAATAATTGACTTCAACATAAAACGATATCATTTAATGTTCAAGTCAGTATTCCTTCAAAGACAACTAGTGTTGTCAGTGATCCTACCCCTAGTGTTGTGGAAAATCCGTAAAAGTTTGCTCTGTTTGTTTAGGCATTCGGCCGATTAAGTTTTATAACAGATTTTTTTATGTACAGACTACAGCATTACATTTTACTATACATTTTTGTTGCAAGCTTGCCTGTATTACAACTGTTTTCGACTGTGTTTAGTTGATATGCTGTCTGTACATAAAATCCTGTGGGAAATATTTTAACATGGAATAAACTTGTGCTCTATTAAAAAGTTAACAAGTATCAACTGACAAGTGCTGCAGGTTCAAGGTCCTGTGCATGCCAAATATCTTTCGGGTGCCAAAAAAGGAGCGCTGCAGTTCTCAGAACGCTTTGGGGGTTCGGCCAGCTGATAAGGAGTTGTTTATGTTTTATAGCGATTTGCTAAGAACTGTCTGTTCATCATTTAAGAATAGATTTTCTTATTACGGATCACTTAAATTTTCTAATTTCTTATCTGTGATTTCACTAAAAACTCTGTAACTTATTTTAATGTTGGTTCGGTAAAATATAACATCAAAATAAAGACAAGTAGAGATAGTAATTTAAAGCTTAACCCTTACTTACTTACCCCAGTATACATTTAAGGATCACTAACAGGCAGAATATTCCAGAACAAGCTTCGAGATACTTCTAACATATGCACTTAGACCAAAGGCTTATCCTAACGATTGCGATGCATTATCCAACCATCTCCTCGCTAAAATCATTCAGTTGTTTATGGCAATGATGTAGAAAGCCTTATGATGTGTCCGATGGGGTTTCTAATGAGAAACGCAGAAATCTTTCGCACGTTTGCGTCTTATTAAAGTTTTCGCTTTCCATTTTAGATAAGGCGGAAAGGATGAGGCGAGAATAACGATCATAAAAGTTGACAGGGGTTAAAAAGAAGGTTTACAGAGTTACCAACATCAAAATAAAGTAAAGATATTTAATAGTAATTTGAAACTTATATGCAAAATCGATTAATCTGGTGGCGATGTTAAAAATGTACACTGTCATAAAAATACCCGTAACCAAGCATAGGTAGGAATTTATTTAAAACCGGCAAATGGTTTCGATTTACCACTAAGTCTATTGGTCCTTAATTTTTTCGAGCAATGATTTAAAACAAACTGCGCACGCACAGTGGGTGTCTCGCATAGCTCGGCCCGTTCTACTAATATAGGCAAAAAGTATGTTTATTTTTTGCAAATCGCAAAGTAAGAGGATATTCTGGACGTAAATATCGATCTAGCAGCCGGCTAGGTAAATCTTTTAAAGCTGTCGTTAGTCAAACCTATAAGGCGACGGCTTCAATATATTTTTTTTTTTGCTAGCATGCAATACAAGGTATTTAGAAGTCTAATGTAGAATAAAATCTGCTGATCAAATCTTATTTTATTGGCTCAATATTCTAAACTACTTTCTACCTTCTTAACAAATTGTCCTTCATAAGTCAATCTTAGGCTGAATTGCACCACCTTATTTAAACCGTAACAATAACAATAACCGGTGCTTTTTGTATGGAGAGATTTTTGTCGTTTGTTAAGTTAAAGTAAGATGGTGCGATTAATAAAACTTAAATTCAAAGTAAAAATTGTTTGATTGATTTTCAATTTCAACTGGCTCTAATGTATCATAAGTCAGTTTTAATTATGTTCTACCGATCAGTGTAAAAACTTGAAGCAGCAAAAAGTACATGCCAATACTGAGTAACAAACTGTAATTGTTATTACAAAAATTGTATCGAATGGCATTCGTAGTTCGATCTGCCCGGTAAGCTATTTATATTTTAATTTATTCATACATTTATTGCCCCAGTAGTTCTTCAGTAGTACAGACCAGAGCCCGCGGAAGATCGCAACGGAACGGGTTCTAAGTACAAGTCCTAAAATATAATTTTACCGTAGTTTACGCACTCTTGGCCAGGGTCTGTAATTATGTATAGATGGATAAAGCTGGCGCACAACACTTATATGGTGTCGGTATGACAGGGCCGTACCTAGGGCGCTGGTTGAGGCAGTGGTAAAAGGACGTTCTAACTTCTAACCCTTCCTGTTTTATCCAGACTTGAGGAAAAATCCTACTTATTTCAGTACATTTTATAATGTAAATTCAGTTTTTTTTTCTTTATAAAATACTAGCTTTCCGCCCGCGGCTTCGCCCGCATGGAATTTTGTCTGTCACAGAAAAACTTTATCGCGCGCGTCCCTGTTTCAAAAACCGGGATAAAAACTATCCTATGTTCTTTCCCGGGACTCAAACTATCTCTATGCCAAATTTCATCAAAATCGGTTGCGAGGTTTAAGCGGGAAAGCGTAACAGACAGACAGACAGACAGAGTTACTTTCGCATTTATAATATTAGTTGGGATGGGATCTACGCGTATTTATATCTACCTGCTTTTAGATATGCTGACTTGATGAGACTCAAGTGGACAACACAACAAAAATCATTAATTTCAATAGCAATGTTCATAGATTTGCAATATGTGACCCATATGTATAGAGTATTAACAGTTTATTTTCGTAAAACTAGAGCCCCAAAAAGTCCCCGATCCGCCCCTGCCCAACAGGGCTATTAACTACTTAAACGAATCGCGGATTTTACATTTTTTCTGCTAATCGCTGGCAATCTCGCCGCGTTCCTCTATTAACACGTTGCACTTGTACAATTAGACAAACCACCTGAATTCTATGTAGTTATTCAGCAGTCCGTAAAAATCGATAAAAAGGTTGATAGGCGATTGCGGTGTATTGAAAAAGTACAACAAAAAGAAGTTGCAACGCTTAGAATCACGCACAATGTAAGATTTATATGGGAACAGTTACAAATACATTTTGTAATTAAATTCCTAGCAGAGACGTAAAAAAGTAGATATAAATTTGAAGTGTTTTTCTCCACTGACTACTCAGGAATTTAATTTTCCAAGAATATTCTGTATGAATAGTAAGTAAACATTGTGTTGTTGTATCCACCTACATTATCAAATACTGGTTACTCAGGCTTGCTCCTGATTAATTTTACTCAAGGGTACTAATGTTAAATCAGTTATAATTGTACCTTTTGGTATTTAGATTGTACACTTTCTTCTCCTCGGGCTGGATGTTTTAGATTACTTAAGTTAATTGAATGAGCAATTTAATTTTAACTGCTTGTAAAATTAAAAACTAACTAACAGTCCAAAGAAACCTCACTGTAACTGAAAATTCGTATTCTATTGGCCTCGAACATATTTTTTCTTTTGCTATAGTTACAACAAAAACATGTGATATGCAATGACATAACATAGCTCAGATGTTCGCTGATCAGAACTCGCGTAGCGGCGCAGTTTATCGTTCCGGATTCCGACCGAAGCCGGGTGCAAAAACTACCATGTCCGTACATGATGCAGCGAGGAGTCGCGCTCAGGCAAGGAACCAGTTGGGGAGGCCAACGAAGGATGTGATATGCATTTTGTTTGGAAAGGAATGTGCGTTACAGTTAAAACAGGTGCGCTGTTTTTTGGTTCAGTTCGTCATAAGGTTTTATGATTTTGAGATCAACATTGTGGAAGTAAAAGTAACTGTAGTGATGTGAAGGCAATGCAGATTAATTGCTTAGTTATTTAACAAATTTCATGGCCTATTAACAGCATTACAGTAATTTGTGACAAACAGAACTAAAGCAGATAGAGTTAGAACCAAAACCATTTCTACAGATAAACTACAAAAAAAAAATAGCATTAGGTATATTAGTAAGTAACAAAATGTAGGTTTAAACATTGTTAGCAGAAGGCAGTTGAAAAGCCTGACCACTCTACTTTAAAATACAATTTAAATAACCTCACAAATACGACGATCGAACAAGGCCTATAATAGTGTTCAACATAACAATTTCTCTGTCAGGCTGTCAGTGTGTATTGTAAATCTTTCATTCATCATAGCATAATCGAAAATAAGATCAAAAGTCCTGTATGAGCTTCGGATTATTGAATGAAATAAAGCGAGAGGGCGCAGCGCTCGCGCAAGTGCAAAAGAGACGGGGATAATATTACTGCGCCATTCGATTTCTTTTCAAGATCGATACACAATAAATCTTTAGGGTTTTTTTCTTTTTACTCTTGTCTGGTAAGTACTCTTATGTCGGCTGGAGCGACAGCCAGTGGCTACTGTATTTTGGTTTGATTCTTTATTTGTTGTATTCTCAATTTATCGTATCTTTACGGCCGCGTTGATGCTAGGATTTTTTACAATAGCATCGGTAGTAAAAAGGTAAATGTATTTCGATTTGAGCGAAGATATGCATTGTTTTAGTGGGCGTAAATCCTATATCGTGTTATTGGTTGTCGTTGTAAAATAATATCGCTATGGCTAGAATATAACAACAATAAACGAAGATAGAGTAAGGACGCGCTGCATTAGTTTGCAGTCCCAAAGTCCGAATCATCATCATCATCATTTCAGCCATTGGACGTCCACTGCTGAACATAGGCCTCCCCTAATGTGACGGATTAGCAAGCTGAAGTGGCAATGGGCAGGGCACATAGTACGCAGAACAGACGGCCGATGGGACAGCAAGGTTCTGGAATGGAGGCCGCGTACCGGAAAACGCAGCGTGGGACGTCCACCTACAAGGTGAACCGACGACATCGTAAAAGTAGCAGGGAAGCGCTGGATGCAAGTCCGAATATTCTAAGATTATTACTTAAAGTTTTATAGAAATTATATTTTACATGCATGGTAAATGATGTAAAAACAAAACAGACTTAGCACTAGTCTTAGCACCCAACTTCTAAGCTCTACATAAAATATACACGAAAATTAATAATGTTCGGCTTAGGAGATCATTTTGTTTCAATGGTATGACAGAAAGATGTATGGGGTCACTCGTGCGAATGAAAGTCTTAATATTATGTCATAAAATACTATTATTCCTAATAAGTGCCTCTACTACATGTGTCTATTTTGTGGCTAGAGTTATTTGTGGGTAGGCGCGCCCGTCAATCTGCTAGTGGCGAGCAATATTATGGCATTTAAAGCCAATGCGCGAAAGACTAGGCCTTTGAATAAATAACTTCGCTGAGTTATTGCGCTAAATTGAAAGTAATTCCGTCGATATTCTCTATTAAAATAAACACAAAATTCATGTTGAATTATGGACGTGTTGGTGTATCTACTGGTTCTGGCAGTAAACTTGCTCTAGAAATGAAATTGTGACAAATTTATTAGCGGCTAGATAATTTAGCGTGGTGAAACTTTAATAACTTTGTAAGAATAAAAACCATTTATACATATACAAACGTGTTTTAATATAAAACAACCGAGTAATAGACCTTGAATAAAATAACAAGAAGAACTGAACTTTTAGAAGAAAAGCAGGTAACAGCATATGGTTACGCAGATGTACGCAGTTTTATTTTTATTTTTAATTCCCAAATAGTTTTGTCTGCAGGTAGAAAACTGTTTGGTTTCCACATCTCTGTGGTCATTCTTGGCGTTTCTGAACGTCAAGCTTTGACACACTTCACCGTAAAAACTTTATCGCAACGCACATCTTCGCAGTCTCGCGAGTGAAAAAGCCGCACTTTTATCTCCCGCAAATCGCATCATAACGCACAACGCATTCGCAGCAAACCACCTCCGCATTCAAAGCCCAAATCGCTCGTGACCTGAACCCCCTGCAGGGGAAGTGAAGCCGATCCATCTTCATCCCGGAGTGTCCCGGTGCCCAGCAGTGGTCGAGCTGACGGAAGGGGACCCGAGATTGGCTCAGAGGTTAGTGGGACCAACTATTTCTCCTCTGCAGGCAAAATCATTTGGGAAACGTAATTTGGACTTCCGATTAAGATCCCGCCTGGTGTGGCTATTTACACGCCACACCATAGTTTTGTGGTCCTTCAGCTTGGATATTGCATCAGCAATTTTCGCAGCATAATTTTCATGAAATTCACGTAATTTGGTGAACTTTTAGAAAATTCCAAATTTTGACATCTGTCTGACATCTTTGGAAAATTTTTCAAATTACGATTAATAAAATTTTATTTTATCGCAAATAATTTTCGGGATTATTGCATTATTGTTACGCATTATAATTTCAATAGGTACGGTTAAGGAACCTGAGGTTATTTTTTCAATTTTGGACCGAACGTTCGCAATTTTGCATAACGTTCGCAATTTCGCATATTCGTAAATAGGTAATTTTAATATTTTTATTTTTTGTTACGCAATTTTATAATTCATAAATACGCAAAATGGAGGATTTTCAACGGAAATTGAAGATTCTTCACCCAAAAAAAGACGCTATATTTCAGAAAGTGAATAGCATTTACGAGCTTTCTTTGAAAGTGACATCATTTGTGGATACTCGGTCGAACGAATACTTCATGATCGAGTCCGAATCTATTGACGCATTACATTCCAAATTTGAGGCTATTGTGGACAGCATAAACGAATTTAGTTTGTTAGAAAACGCATCGGCTGTGCCTGACTATAGCCCAATGATAGCTTTTGAGGATTTATACACGCCACACCAGCATATCTAAAAACTATTGAGGGGTAGGAAGTGAGGACTTTGCCCTTCAGCGAGGAACCACATGCTCTACATAGTAATAAAACTTGCCAGGCCTTGGTAACAGTAAGGCTAGTAAGAAGGGAAGTGAGGAACAATATCTTCCTAAATGATGCAAAGGATAATAAGCCACAAATACTAAGTCAGCTCATGGAGACGTGCTGCCTTGCATAAGAATTATTATTGCATTGTCTATAAGGCTTATGCCTGTACATGACGTTGCCAAAACCTAGTTGCAAATTAAAAACCAGTGTCATCATACTTTGTAAATATTAATATCATACAACATCACACAAACTCGTTTCATAAACGCCTCCGGATATTGCTAATTACTAGCTCTTCGAAGATTAAAAGTGACTGTACAATAACATCCTGACCAAAATAATTACTGTGTGCCAAATTTAGATTATTTTATTATTAGAAACAATTTTTAATATTACATTACCGCTGCTACAACGAAGTTTATAATTAAAATCAAATTGATTCGCTCTACATACAAGCGAGCAACGTTTAATGCATTAACATTGTGTTGAGTACATTAGTGATACGTTCAACAAAAGTAATTTATAAATAAATATGTAGTTAATTTGTGTTTTAGTTATTGTTAACAAAGTATACTATTCACGAAATGTTTTATTAAATTTCATAATGTATATAAACTGTTTTGTAATTTACTGTGTTGTAGCAAAGAAAATGTAAATTGAGACATTGTTGACCGTTTCCGGAAAATCTTGGTATTCTGAATGGCGCATCTAATATCCGTGGTGTCAAAGTTTATGAGACACCATAGGCGTTTGACAAGGTTCAAAAACAATGTTTTCTTCTGCTAGTATACGGTATTAAGAAATCTGTCTGGAGCCACGTAAAAGTAAAAATATTTCATCGAATCGAAATCTTTACGGAGTTCATCTTGTCTGATAGATTGAATTAATCTTTATTTCCACAATCGTCCACAAAAGTTCACAAAAATAAATCTGTACGAAATCGTTTGCCATTATTAATACTTTACAGGCGCTGACCATTTTACGAAATAACCGAATTTACGGTCCATCTGTGGCGATGTATCGATGAATGAATATTAATATAAATCGTTCCAGCGAAAACATCGTTCTGCTATTAAAGTGATATACAATCGGACCGCACTCTTACGATAATGTATATTTAATTACTGGACACTTTTGATTGGAAAAAATATTTATCGATACGCACCGTCTGATTTATCGAAGCTTAATTTGTCTGTCGTGTGAAATATTAACAACGGGCGGGAAATATTGATCTTTGCTAAAATATTTATTAAATTACAAGGTGACGTGAAGTGCAGTAACTTATAGTCAACGTAAAATACACTCAACATCAAATAAACCGCACCTTCCGCGACGCGAACTTTAAAGATTTTCTTCTGACACAATTATGGTACCCCAACAATATTGGTGCTATTTGAAAGCCCAATAAATATCCTTAAAGAAAAATACATTTCATTTCTAAATAAATGATTAACATATACCATAAATGTGACTTGAAAATAGACCTCACTTTGGGCTCACCTCTGGGATCAATTAGTCCAATTTTTATGGTTACAAAACCAAATGAAGATCTCACGTGTCCTCTTTAACAGATGGATAGCGATTAATCCCAACTTAACAGTTTTATAGTCATAAAAAATGGCTATAGCGTAACTACCTATTTTTTGAAGAAGTGACTCTGGGTCCTTGTAAAGACACATTTTTGGGGTAAAAACCTTTCCTTTAATGAAATGAAGTTTAGAACTAGGCTTTCAAATGGTACCAATATTGGTGGGAAGTGGGGATGCATACGTTTGATAAGTGCTTGTCGCGGGAGGTGCGATTTATTTGATGCCGAGTGTATTATCTAGTATATTTCAGGTGTGACAGATACGACGAACGTCGACGACGGTGTAGCTTCGGGCTATAAAGATACTCTGTCATTATAGTAAAGTCTATAAAAAAAAAGTATTATTCCAACTCTATGTTTATACTCTCTAATTCATTCTACTGGCAATGAGAAATCCAAATGTAACACATTCTATTTACTTGTAACGCATTTCATTCGAAGTTATGCATCGGTTTATTGATTATTCCGTTAAGACTACCCTACAAACGTCCCTGGTGAGGATTTATTGGATATTAAGCTGTTGGTGTCAATGTCTTTGCTTGCTATAGCTGCTACAGAACTCGCAGTGTTATAAGATACTCGTATGTAGGTACTTACTGCATGTGAATATGTATCTGAATCGTCAAAATAGATTCAAACCCAATACAGATGACCAATTAAAAAGTAAGTTTGGAACAAAATTATGAATTAACAGTTGTTTACATAATTTTAAATGTATTTTTTTGCGAACTAGAATCGAAGTGTATGTTATTAGTTGATGGTCAGGTTTCACACGTTTCTATGTTATTCCAGGCAGGCATGCGCGAGCAAACGAAAGGTCAGTGGTGGTTAACGATCACCAAATTGAAGGTTAATTGACGCGCCATTTAGCGCTAATCAATCATCGCATCGCGCTTTCTTCGCGCGAAACCACGCTTTTTGACGAGAAATCCAGTTTTTTGTAACACTCGCGCCGATGGCTGCTATTTAATGATTCTCATCAGTACTTTTTATGATTGCGATTTCTAATAGCAAGCGATGAAACTATTTACTTGTTGTCGTGTTTGATGGACACGGTTTTTTAACGGGTTTATTTTGCTGGATAGTTATCTGTTTGAGCGAAAAAATAAGGCCAGTTAGTTTTCTTTTAGATAGAAAAAAGGTATGTTTGATCCATTGATATCGTGTGAAACTATGGAGTTTAATGATTTTGATGATTAAATGGGTTGTTCCGTTTGCATCCTAATAATAATATGACGTCGAAAGATTGGGTTGATAAAATCACTCTAAATACAGCCACTCTAAAACAGGTGCTATCATAATATTTATGTATCTCCTATACTCAATTAAACACGAGAAGACAAACGCTAGTATTCATTCATGCACACCCAATATCAATTTATATTGTATTCTCAACAGCCAAGTATGATTCAAACAAATGCGAAGCAATCGTAGTAATGTTACCTTTCAAATGCACTATATTGCCATTAGCTGTAGGCGAATCGCGCTGCGCGGGCGTCGATTTGTTCGGCCTCGCGCGCTCCGCCACTCCACGGGACAAAGACTTCTGTGTGCCACTAGACACGCTGTTCTAAACTACATTATATTGGTTACTTAAGGATGTGATTGCTATCACAAACTCGTTGCCTTCCCTGGTTTGTAGGGTTCCTATTGACGGTCAAGGTCAAGATCCTGGCCGAACAGAAGTTACAACGATGGGAATCTTCGTATTCCGTTATCACTACCTTATTTAGTTCATTGCTAGAGAGCAACAGGAGAAATTTCGGGAGACCCCAGAAGGTTGTACTAGTTATCAAACTAAATCATTGTTAGTCATAATTAGTAGGTACAACATTTTAATTTCCACTACAGGAACTCGGCCCTCTCTTATTTACCACAGGTCAGCTGTGACCTCGGCAAAAAAGGATTTGAAACGCTGGCTAATTGGGTTTGGATAATTAATAAAATATCGTAAAGAATTAAGTTCGGACAAACGTCCATTACCATAACATTTGCACCGTGATACAATTTTTACTCTGAACAGCTTGTCTAGTAGCATACGAAGTAGAGGTCTTTGCCAGGGATAGATTAATCTCGGGCTAAACACAGGACTTGTAATGCACACAGCCTGTAGCTGAGAAATGTATTATTAGATCGCTACTAGGCACGAGCATTATACAGGTTGTTTAATAAATTGGCGTTATTTTCCAACGGGATGGTTTAACACTGACCATTTTGGAGTGTGTTGGAACACTATAGAATGTAAATGTTGTGTACATATAAATATTAATTCAGATCATGATCACTTCGCTGCGCCGTATTATACCACTTTATACATCTGTTAACACTTAGGCCCAGCCTACTTTGCTGCATCTGCATCACCAACTTACTTTGACCGTAACTATAACAATAACATGTGATTTTTGTATGGAGTTTGACAGATTTTTGACGTTTGTCAAAGTTTAAGTAAGATGGTGCAACCCAGAAATAAACTTCTTAGAAGCTCCTTAACACGTCAGAATATGATTATAACCTCTACTATAAGACAACATAATTATACAACAATGATGTAGTTGAAGAAAAGCATTTATTTTTAAAATATTGATGCGACCGATTTTCTATTTTAAGACCATAACATAGTTTTCAAACTATTAAAATCATAACAGATATCATAAACGCCAGTAGCATTTACTTATTAGTATGCTAACCTCAAGTTAACAGCCTCAAAGTGAGCTGGTGCTGATTAGTTCAAGATAATAAATATTATATTACCGCAGTGCCGCCATTAGCCGCTACCGTGGGCTACCGTGTTTAGGAGAAAATTGCTCGCGCGCAACTCGGCGCAGTAGTTTTGTTAATGGGATAAGCAGTGTTATTATTGTATGAACCTGCTCGGAGTCATGTCTAGATATTAACGGCATTATTACGAGGTCAGACGAAGTTTCTGAAGAGTCAGAATTATAGACATGATTTTGAAAATGACATCATTGTCTGCTGCGAAGAAAGAAACCTTTTGGTAAGACAAAATAATAACAAAAAAGAACTTAATTATGTCCTATTAGAAAAGGACATCATACGCCATATTATACTCGTATAGCCAGAATTTTTATTACTTATATTGAAATTATAGTTTAATTATAGGTAATAAAAAGTCTGTGGCGGCTAAAGCCCTAGCTAAATAACCTGCAGGTATTTTATTCGATTTATTGAGCTTAAATTGTACCTAGTTAAGTCTTTGTCTAGTTTTTATGATTACAGGATAAGATAAAATCATAACACCAATATTGTTATTGCTCGCTAACGATTCGCTGTTAAGTTTATTGCTACCTACTCCATTAATAACTTACGATCTCTTGTAAGTCACGATTAAATCTTATATATTTACAGCCTGTAGGTAGATATTTTAGATACGAGTAGGTGCGGTTTTGCTTTGCACTCAACGCGTCAAACAATGCTTACGTTCCAATAAGATCTATCGTCGCAAATACTCGTATCTATTCATCTACTTATCTAAAAAGTCCGTGACTACTGCTTATAATATCTTAATAAAACGCCACTTTGCACTGTTTTGATTATAAAGTAAAAGGGGACGTTTTTTGGAAACACTGAAATTCCAATTCGCACAAATCCAATGAGAATTCAAATAAGATTTGTGCTATTTTATGCATATGAATTGAAATTAAAAAAAATGTGTTTTGAAGTAAAGTCGTCAAAGTTATAAAAATCTGCCAATCATAATCGTCAATTTTTTATATCAAAACATGCATGTAAATCTAATAAGAATTTTGCCTACTGTGCATTGCCCCACTGAGATATTTATAGGCTAGAATTAGGCTATTGTGATTTTTTTATTGCTCTATAATTATTTATTATGTCTGTCTGAGAATTCGGTCTTAATTTCTTGCACTGCGACAAATTAATGTTCATTATGCATCGAGTCCATAATCGGAGTATACACTGATCAAGATATTGATAAGCTACGGACAACATCGTAAAAAATACTTCTGTTTAATTTGATATTGTTTCAGTAGTTCCTACAATAATATTGTGTTTTGGGCAAATAAACGTTTAAACTTTGGGCAAATAAACGTTTTTATGTCAATGGCCTTTTCAAAAGATCCAAGAGCATTGCTCTACAAAACCAGAAAAACTATGCGTTTTGTGTGTTATTTTATATTACGGACCCACACGTAACGGATGAACCCTTCATGTCGGACCCGATCCCCACTTGTCATGTTTTTGTTCAAAATATCGTTTGGCCATTTACGTCATATTCCAAATACCAATAGGGCACAAAGAAACGTGAATGAAATGTCTGCTGGTCCGTTTCAATGGGCATTGCATTCTTGTACCGTTCAATCGATTTTCGACTTTGATGGTGAAACTTTTAGAGTCTAAAATACGTTGTGAGGTGTACTAGATGATGGTCTAAGAGTGGATAGGTGTGCAAACATAGCTGTAGAATAAAAACAAGGCGCACTGGCCGGGTACCAGGACCGCAGCGCGCGGAGGCGGCCGCCGGTAGCGGGTAATGATACCAATACCTTATAGGGCTCGTGTTATGATGCCTTGGGTTATTGTGGATACGACTATTTTTTTTAATAAAAAATCTTTAATATTGCATGTTCTCTACATTAGTTAAAGAAATATTTTGACAGAAAGTGCCTTTTATTGTTGGTGTTCTATTAGCACAACGAAAAGTTATCATTTCTTATAAGACTTGTCGTAAGTTCAAATACCTAATCTAGTTAAAAAGCAATTTGCTCTAGTTTAAAATAAGTCTACATTTATTAACTGAATTTTTCAATGTTCATGAAACTTTTCGGTTTCTTAATATTAAATAACTGCGTCGTGTATTAAAATAAGTCGCATCCACATTAACCTCGCGCGCCGGCCCTCGGCCATCCAGTTTGTCCACTCTCATTAAGATCGAACAGTCCGTACTTACTCGTCACGTGACAACTCCTCGCGACTTCTGCGCGCCTGGTACTTGAGGCTTGTCTAGCTCGACTATGATCGTAGATAACTATGCATTCCGATGATCTATGAACGAATGAACACGACCAGTCAACTATGAATTTAATTAATTTTACAAAATAGCAAAAAAAAAACTTTTTTTTTATGAATTAAAGCTAGAATTATGACAAGCATCTATGACCAAGTTGATCGTATGGGTTGGGGTTGGTTTCAGGCTTCTGAATGCAATTAGAAGTTTAATCTTTATCAAAAATATGCACCACTTGTTTATGTGGGTGATAAAAACAAAAACATGCTAGTGTTCGTCTTGAAGTTTTTATCTTATAAGAATGTCCACGTACTATAAAACCATCCATTTAACTATACCCATTATACTTTACTTAGAACCGTAAGTTCTTTTTAATTTTTCATTACAGCTAAACTAGTTTTAATTTATATCTCAAGGCAACAAAATGTCGTGTGATGTAATTACCTTTTATAGTGCATAATTATACGTTCCCATAAAGGAGGAATGAATTGATGGCATTGCGAGGTATTCGATAATACAACCAATTTTAATTAACTTTTAATTATTTGGACTCATTGCCGATCTAAAGTCGCTTAATCCTTCGTGTTAATCCGGTTTATGCACCTAATTCATTATGGTATTTTAAAAGAAAGTAAGAAAGTTAATTGGCCTTGTGTTTTTATGTGGGGCTTTTTTAGCCAGAGAGCTTAAAACCGATTTGGTCTATAGGAAATTACCATCAAAATATAGCTTGGCCTATTGGACATGACACTTGAAAGTCTTATAGGAAATAATGTTTTTTCTTATAGGAATTAATGTAAGTAACTAATTGAAGTTAAAATATTAATTAGTCAAGATCTAAAGGCCACCTCGTATTAAGTTATCGACAGGGTCTGCGGCGATGCCATTCGTCTGTGACACGGCAATTGTGGATTACAATTTGTGAATCAAGGCAACATTATTCCAATAATAAAATCTTGTAACCAATTCTTATTTAAATGGAAGCAAAAGTTACTTTTATAAAGATTTCATTAAGTTTCAAAAATTCAACATATTTTTCGATTTTGTGCCGATTGGGTTCAAAATGTAGGTCTTTGTACTTTCCTCCACTTTATAGTACGATCTTATGATCGTCTCACCAGAATGCTGACAACTATAGGTGCTTTTTCCCAAAAAAGATTTATTTAATCAGTATTCTCTTTAGGGCCGAAATCGAGTTTATCATAACATCTCATTAACGAAAAATATTGGTCATTAAGACGTAATTGGTCACAATTCTCAAAAGCAGACTTAACGGAACCAATCTGATTTCACCAGGTTATTAACCTTCAATGAGATAAGAGAGCACTAGTGTTAATACTTAAATGCATTCTGACCCACCGGGGGACGGACTAAGGAATTTATTGGGGGGCCATTAATGAAAAAAAGGTATTTATAAATAAAATTGTGGCCTAATAAAAGTTATTGGGAAAAATCTGTATTTTACAGAGTTTTGAAGTCAATTGTCACAAGTAGAGATAGAGATTCATAAAATAATTTTACTGAATGCTGTAATGTATCCGGATAAGATATCCGGATATTAGACGAGAGATTAGCATAGAGTCTTGCCTAGATAGTCTCGATTGGAACTCTTCGAATATTAAACAAAGTTCTATTCTACTCAATAGAAGTTTTTATCAGTATCAAAATCTCCCTATCCTATTGAATATCTATAGTAGCTCGTCTTACTTATAGTAAAGCTATTACAAAGATGCCCTAACTGCATCCCTGTGGCACCTGCTTATCTCGGGATCGGTCGCGATAGCGCGGCTACCGAGCGCCGGCTCAAATGCGTTTCCCGTGTCGGCTCAAAGCGGCCGTATCTGACCTTGGCCCGATAAGTGCCGGAATTTATGATATCCACAGATTTACAGATATACCTTTGATTAGTAAACGCTCAAATTGGTTGGAATTTTAAGAAGAGGTGACGATTTACGGTTGTGGTTGTAAATAAGTGTTTGGGAATGCACATTAAAACTATCATGGATTTTAAAGTAACCAAATTGTAAACAAATATCGGGTACGCTATTTTAATGTTTTTTTTTTTGTGATATCAATCTGTAAATCCATTTTTCTTAAACCAAGGCTACTCACATTAAGTAGAGATTACACTTAACATTGAAGAATATCCAATCGTTGAAATAACTTTGTAATCATGTGGTTGCGTAATTATGTTATAATTGAAAATGAAAATGAAAATGAAAATGAAAATTTTTTATTGCTACACTAAAAAATAAATTACTTACATGTGAATGGGTACACAGAAATAAAGAAAAAAAGAAAAAGTTATAAATAAAATTTGAATCTTATGATGTTACACTTTTGTAGGTAAGCAAAAGGTACCAGTCTCAGCATAATGCTGAGCTACAAGCTCAGCGCTGATTTTCAGACTGGCCCTGATTAAGAGACTAATTGCCGGCGATTACTGCAAACAAATAGTCCACGCGATCATGGCTGGAGCCTGTTGCATGCGCATACGCATGTAGTATGCTATTTACCCAAACCTGATAAAAACGCATCCTCTAAATGTAGAGTACTAATAGTTGTCAGAAGTAATTTCACGTCCTACATTATCTTTGTTTGATTCGTTCGTTCGTTCGTTTCAGCCAAATGACGTCCACTACTGGACAAAGGCCTCCCCCAAAGTTTTCCACAATGAACGGTAATGCGCTGCTCGCATCCAGTATGATTCAAAATGATTTAATTACTTTACAAGTGAGTGCTAACATTGCTGGCAAAATTCAGACCCAAAATAAGCTCAAATATTGTTAAGTAGAGAGACTCTATGTAGCGCAAACTCTTGAATAAGATGGATTTTTCTGACAATATTGTTAATACCTATGTGTACAAACTTTAACTTACAAATTATTAATTCAATCACTCAACCATCAAGCATTCATTTATTAATTCATATTCTAGCATTAATAGTCTGAAAATATTTTGATCATTTCTTTAAAGCGTCAAAATCAATTTTAACAGACTAAAATATGGACTCTTAATTTCTCCATACGTTTCAAAGTCAACACCCGGCGCTGCTCGCTAATTACCAGCATTATCTGTCTACCCGCACTATCGGTGCGCCCGCGCAGCGCGTCGTGACCCGCCCGCGCGGCTACCGGCACGACGGTTGACGTTATGGGCAGATGGGCTTGTGGATGATATAATATTCAAGTTGTGGCGATAAAGGTGTTTAAGTTAGGCCACTAAGAATGAAATTGATTTAAGGTGCGAGCTTGTACTCCCGGAGACATTCCGTTTTTTGCAGGAGCTTTGCACAATCCCGTTTAGTATATTATAAGGCTGAGTTGCACCACCAACTGGTGGTTTTTGTATGGAGTTTGACATATTTTTGACGTTTGTCGAAGTTAAAGAAAGATGATCGAACCCACCCTAAGTGCTTAAATATTAACGTTCACACGCATATCCCGTTTGCAGGGTCCCAAAAAAACCGATCCGTTCGAATTTGTGATTCTTTTAAACACACATTTATATTTACACGACAGATCATAACTGGAAAACTCATAACTGCAAAACTGGATTGATTTTGTAGGCAGTGGGTAAACGTGGTTCTAGCTAGTACTCAAGTATCGATAGTAAACTACAAGTACTATAGTTTTGATCGAACTATGACGAAGCAAAATCGTATCTCGTTGCAAATCGACCTTTTTCACATCTACACTTAATTAATACAATTATCTTTATCTAATGTGTTAAAAGTTACACTTATTAGTTGTTATTACAAAGACTTTTATTAGCTTTTAACTATTAGAAACTAATTAGTTCACGTGGCATTCCACGGAGTATAGAGCACGTGTATCAACGATATTGTATAAGGACAATGCAGGTTTATTAAATACAATATGTAACAATTTATGCGCGTTTATGAGTAGTTTACTTTTATGATATAGTGGATTAGATTACTACGGAAAGCTACTCTGTTATCAATTATCAAAATTGTTTTTATATTTAGTTTAAACCAATGAATTAACTTTAATATCTTTGATAAAACCTTTCCGAGACAAATTGAAATCCACGCAAGCGAAGCCGAATGCAAAAGTTATTCAAAATCATTTATACGAATTTTAAAAGTAACACGATCTTAGTGTTAAAAAAACAAAAAAAGCCTAACAGGTTTCAACAAGACGAAATAAACCCTGGAATTGGGAGCATCATTCGTTAAGTCGGACTTCCTTATAGGCCGAAGTAAGGCGATTAGAAAAAAACCTGCATCCTTATCCCGGCCACGAAATCCGGTAGCTTAATTTATTCGTGTCGTTGTAAGGGATCCACAAAAAGACAACTGATCGTATGAATATACGAGGCAAAGGGGCCGCTATCGGTAGAAAGTCCGTAAGTATGCTGTTAGCCGCTAAGTGCAAGGAACCAATTACAAACGATTTTAATAAGACGGGTGAAGCTTCTATGTGAAGGCTGCTCGGCGCCGCTTGCATGTGTGAGTCGTTATGAAATAGAATGTTGATTAGTTCAATCGTTTTGTGGTGATAGCATTGATGAGTTTTTGACATGCTTTATGATAAACAAGAGTAATTAATAATACCTAGTAGCTTATAATCGCTTATGAACTCGATAACTTGCATGGATGAGTGGTGTTAGTGTTTTACGTAATAAATAAGTGAATAATAATAATTCATTAGCGCAAAATAAGTAAATATGTACTATTAAATGTTAAAGATTCTCCCTACAGTTAGGCAATTTATTATTGGGTTATTCCGTATTCGACCCATGACAACTTATAGAGTTAGGCAATAAGTACACACTGTACAATATTTTATTATAATAAACACCGTTTAATACGCATTAGGAGCGAATTACAGGTGAAGCTCTTAATGAGGCAAGTTAAATCTTTTATAAGCAGATCAGACTTGGGTGCAAAATGTTCAAGTCCTACTTCAGAACTTATTTGACCTAAGTATTCAACAACCAGGTTTTCTAATTAAAATAGAGAAACACGGGTAACGCTTACACTTTCGCGTTCGCACTTTTCCAGTTTAAGGTCTCGGATCGTAACACAATTTGGCCGAACAAAGCTACAGAAGTCTTAGTTTGGAAGCTGGTATAACCCGGCCCTAGATAGCGCTGCGCGCGCGCACGCTAATGAAGCGGTAATGAGCGCGGGCGCACCTTATCGCCAGATAGCGGCTATCACGACGCTCAGCCCCGCGTGCATCGCTCAATGCTTTTTGTGAGTGACTGACGAAAATAACGACACGAACCCATTAAAAGATGACGTTCCATCTTACACTAAATCAGACTAACAATAATGGACAAGAAATCAGCGCTAGTATCTCATCATTACTAAAAGAAACATTTTTTTTTTGCAACTTAGGCTAATGTGAATACTTGCCCTTCTTTTCATCTTCTCACTATAAACACTCTACCTAATATTGTCTGCATAAGTGATATTAGATTTTGCTAATTGGAATCTGCTGACAGAAATTAAAAAAAGTAGGTACTAGGCGACTACGGGGGATTATTTTAATGCCTATAGGACCAGAATATAGGCAAGTTTTACAATACTGAAATATGGGTCTTTCAATTGAAATAAATCTTCAAATCTTTATATCTGGTTAAAAAGTACATATTCTTATTAGAATTTGATATGATAATGTGTTAATCCCTGCTTTTGTTATGAATGTTGTATCACCAAGAATGAGGCATAATTTATTATACCTACACAAACTAAACACCGAGCAAAATAAAACCTGATACCTTCGGAATACAGAAAGGATCTCTTGACCCGACATTAAAACCGATTGTACCTTTGAAGTCTTAACACACGCTACCGTTCGGTATCGGGCGATGTAAATAAAACTGTTCCATAATAAAAGTGTGGATTGAAAAAGGATTATTTAGAGAAATAAAAGCGTGTGAGACACACGAGTGATGAATTGACATGTTACCGGGGCCATTAGGGCCGAGATAAGGAGGCATTTGACTCAATCCGCGGCGCGCGCCCGCGCAACCTACAGGGTGCTTGGAAGTTGTGAGGAAACAGACTGTTCTTAACGTGAGCATTAGTATTTTGTGGTTGTTACGCTTAAGTAAAAAGCACTCGTAATATTTATTTTACATGATAAGATTTCTCCTGGATTAACTGGCAGGGATCGCTTCCAGTTTACGAGAGTAGTTATGTTTTCTTTCTTATAAGACCGCTTACGACGTATTGTGTGTGAATCTACCAGTAAATTGTAAGTGACTAGATACTTGTTAAATAAGTGCCATATTTTAATTTTCACTAGGTTGCTGTTTTTTAGTCTAGGGGTCTTGAATGTAAAGTTCATGCACGGATATAAAGGTTTAAACTGTGTGGACAGGACATGAGATAATTTTGTAGGTATTCTGATAAGATTTTAGATAATATGATTTTAATTCATATTCTAATTGGGTTTACAGGAGCATTCAATTCAAGTGTAGAACCAATAAAGAAAAATGCTTTTAAAATAATAAAAAATACATCAGCCTGTATCTCAAGTGAAGTGTGTAGCGAGATAGGCGCAGTTTATGTGGCGGGCTCCTCGGTAGCCTCTTAATGAGTACCGGCTTCCGTCAGTACTGGGTGTGGGACCGGCCAGTACATACCCGGTTGAAAACAACAAAGCTTATTATTATTGAATCCTGAATCTGCTGAAAATAACGCTGACTTAAAATAAGTAGTATGCTTAGTCCTTAACATTCAATATGATGCAGTTTCCAAAATTATTACTTCTGCTAAAGCATTGATGAGAAGTCTTATTAGAAAACTAAAATACAATATGGAAGATGGATAAAAACCTTGAGAACACATACATGACAAATGATGAAAAAATTAAATAAGATATACTGATATAACAACAGACATAATTACAACATTTTGCGGTAGCCAAAAGTTGCAGTTCCTTTTAGGGTCATTATTACATTTTATTATGTAATTCTTCGCCAATAATAATAATATTAGCGTAAACAAATCACGTGCGAAGTTATAATAAAGTGTTGTGCGTTTTATTGGCCATAAACGCGGCGCTTAAAGCTGCGCGTGAGCTTTGGTATTTTTTGTTCTATATCGAGAGGCATTTGTGGATACGTTTGCAGAATGTTTAAGGTTAATAAATTTTGCTCTATAAACGTTGATCATAGATATGTAGAGTCAACTGTAGATAAAACTATTTTTATTGTTAAATCGCTATTTATACGATGCCACAGGCCCACAGTGTTCGGCATGATTGAAGTCATTTTATTTTATTGAATAAAAATGGTAAAATTGGATTGAACTTGGATTGATAATATTTTACAACACAAACTGTCTCTCTCACTCAATCTTATTGGAAAAATAATTCAATACCAAGATTCTGAGCTCAAAGCTTAGTAGAGTAGTTACAGTGGATGGAAGTGTACCATAATATTGAAACCTCTGAAACACAGAAAGTAAGGTTCCAATACCTTGTTTTCAGTTTTAATTGAATATTTGCCATATAGCTTTTGTCATGCGTGCTTTCCCACAGGATTCTATGGCAATACCTATTCCCAGAACACTTCACCTCAGGCCACAATTTATCTTTGAATGTAGAGTCATACTGGAGTGTCGTTACATAATATGGGTATTAGACACTCCAACCCATAGCTACTGTCCGAGATTAAAAAACAAAAAGCCAGCGGAAGCCGTCGTGATAGCGGCGGCACAAAGGCCGGGCCTCTATAAATCACTATGCCATAGTTATCGGCACAATTAAGACGTCCATGTGTCGACACACGAGGATGTTTTAGGACCGTCGTTAATTAATGGAATTTTATAATTCGAATGCCCGAGAATTTTATGGTCAATCGGGATCAAAATAATAATCGTAATTACCTCATTTATCAATTACACTCAAGATCCATATGAGCTTCAGTATAATTGTATTAGAAATACAATTGCCATGTAGCATTGGTGAACCATCACGAAGAAAGAAAGTTATAAACTAAATTTGCCCGATAAGCAATTAAAATATTTAACAAACCTTAATACGATAAATGTTAAGTGAGGTAAGTTGATATTCACTAGCCATTAAACGTGCAACGATGCTGTCCTAACTGCATTCCAATATGATTCTAAGACTCAAGTAAAACTTACTACATAACGTTGAAATTTTCAGTAAGTGTTAGAAACATTAACATCATCAAACCCAACAACCCAAGTCCTACAACAAGTTCTTACTTCTTACTTGTTTCATTTAAAACAATAAACCTTAACAATATGTTAAAAGAATCTTATTCGATTTGCTAAACGCATTCCTCATAAAACTCACTAACTCAGCCCTAAAAATGTGAAACAATCTTTTCAGCCAAAGCCAGGGCCAAAAAACAATGGAATGCATAAAACACAACACCAAAAAGACAGTTGCAATTTAAAAATATCGATTATGGAAGTCCCTGGACCGGTCGGGAGCAGCTATCCCTCAAAAGGAACAAATAACACGTCTCTCGATAACAACACTCGAGAATCGATTTTGAGAGTAACCATTTAATTATTTTATCGATAATCTCGCATCGGGCCAGTAAGAAAATAAGAGGAGCGGAGAGTAATCGTCGCTTAGCTGACGCCCGGTAGCCGGCGGCGGTGCGAGCGATTTTATCAACTCATAACAGACTCGATTTATAAGTATCGATTATGTATCGAACCGATACGCGCTCGCGGTCATTTGGCGGGTTTTTTCGCCTAACTCCTGCCGGTGGTTCTAAATAATTTTGCAAGTTAATTAATAGTGATACGCTTTATCTACACTGTAATAATATGCTTAGGCTGCTGCGAGAGCGCGGGCTCCAGTAAGAATTGCACCTTATACTTTTATGGCTCGGGTTATTAATGCTAAGACATTATTAAAGGTTACATCGGTTCCGATTTGTCTGGTTCATTTATTTGTAACGAGCTTGCATTATCTTTATAATAATTTATATAAGTAGTTTCATAGACAATACTCCGGTTACTAAAATAACGAAATACGTAACTTAGTAATAAATCAGATTAAAAAAATGTAAATGATAACATTTGATGATAGTATTTTTTTGCCTTCTTCCTTTACAATTTTACATTTCAAAATATCTGTACCTACGAGTGTAGTACCTATGTAATGTTATTGATCCCAGATCGCATTAAAAGATAAGTCTTTAAAAAGCTCAACAGATGTCGTCAGTAGTAACTAAAATTATAAACTTCAAAGTTCATGACTAGTTGCTGAGCAACTACTTTTATATAAATTAAGCATAAAAGGAAAAGGTACTTTAAAAAAAAACTATTCTATCTTATCCTAAACCTACGAGTAACTAAAGCTCGTAGCTACCTGTTATGCTAAAGCTCGTAGCAATGTACTAACTAGTAATTAGGTAGATACATACCGTAACTTTCAAAAGTTCAATTTGTACTAAATAATAAATAGCCTCCGGAAACTTTTTCATTTAAAACTTTGAAGAGCATAAAACTAACGTATCGATCGTAATATTAAGAAACAATTGTATTGTTATCAGTTACACCGAAGCTGAGCAATGCAGATGCCGTCAACCCTTTCAGAATAATTGTTCCAATAACTGTGACAAAGACACGAACATTCGGAAAGTCCGCCAACGTGCGGCGTGTGTTGGCATTGTTTGGCGGGCAATTTGCATAACTTATCCCTCTCCGGACAAAACGCGTTTATTGCAGCAAAAACGCGCATTAGCTGACGATCTCTTTACAACCGGTGAAAGGCGCAAACTCAAAACCATAACACAGCGTGTTCTATTTACATACACATAAATATAGCCCTAATAGACATTAGTAGATTCATTTATGTTCGTGGCAAATTAGTGAATGAATACATTTAAAAATACACTCTTTAATCCAAGGGATTAAGGACCACGTTTGGCGGCGAATGCTAATTTATGATAAACGAATGTACAGTCATAACTTAAAAATCAAACGATGACATGAGTATGACGTGTCAAGTCGTAATTTGTAGATCGTCGCTCACTTTAATTGGAAACTAATGAAGTGGTGTATATTTTATTAATAAAAGCAATATTTTTATTTGGGTTATGTGAGAGATTTCTCATAAGCTTAACGTTAGGGAAAGTATGGGAAAAGTTACGTAAGTGGGTAATATTGTTTACAATATTTGTCACGTCATTCAATACAGTAAAATCAGTGATGGATCTTACATAAAGAGAAGATAACAAAGTGTTAATATAATATCTACCTAAAGTTATAATGAATAGAATTGTTGGCATTTGAATACTTTGGATCGCTATTTTAATATCTATCATAGTCAAAATTTACTATTGGTTGTGTCAGCTAACAGCAACTCGTAACTTTGGTAAAAAACAAGATTATTTCAGCTGTTACACTGATACACACTTATGATAGCCAAAAATACATGAACCAACCACCCTGTACAAACCATCAGAACATTTTAATACAATTACTTTACAAGTCGTTTTTGCTAACTTTTTCCTTTTGTCCGTCCATTGCGTCAACATAAAGTACCCATTGACTACAATGTTGTCAAACCATCCCATTTGTTGTGCTGCAAAAACTAGAGCAATCGACACTTTAGAAAAAAACCACTGTCGGTGACCAAACGTTTTTATAAAAAAAGGGGTAATGTTTTGTTAGTATTTGCATAGGCGAAATGGGCTGTACTGTTAAAATATTTTAACTGTTTTAGTAGGCGTATCGTACAAGTTTTTTTAATTTAATTTTTTCATGCTTTACCAGCTTCAGGTTGGTACAGAATAGAATGGTCAATATGGTCATCTAAAAATATGTTATAAATAAAGCCATATTCTGTTGTATTTTAATCTATCGGAATTCTTTTATTCTTTATGAACTATCAAAAAAATTATACAATCAATTTAGTAAACTTATTTATTATTAAGTTCTTTGAGTGGGATTTAGACTCAATATGGTGACTCTTTGCTAGGTTACTTAATTTATTCTTAATTCTGGTCAAAAATATTGGATTGTTTTATTTTTGTCAACCACCATTTGGATTTAGACAATAGAGATAAGGAACACCAATTCGTTCTACAAAAAATAGCACTCAAAAAATTAATATTGTGGTAACTAGTTCTTACTGGACTTTTGACAATAAGAATGACCATGAACGAGACAATCAAACAACCCAGATCCCGGTAACTGAGAAACAAAAAACACACATAAAACAGTTACAATTTTTAACTGTTTTGCTCCTTCAAAGCATTTTGAAACAATGCCTGGCCGGACAGTAGCCCGTAGTCTTCGACGCCAAAAAACTGTAACGGTCCCATTTTTTAACGATCGTTTTTCAAACCCTTTCCGAAATACCGTTACGATCGAACAAAAGTCCACCCTGATAGATTATGCAAAAACCTTTGCTCTTCCTATTCATGTATCAATTCCCAGGCTCCCTGAAAGGATCTCAACGGCAATCGATATTCACAAAGATGACACCTTGTTTGAATATGCATCTTTCCCATGAAACTCTTTGATTCGATCCAAAGGGTTAGACTAGGGTGGATGAGTCTATAGGCAAATTCGATTATCTCAGGCCATTCTCACGCACATCCCGCGGAACAACTATAAATCTTGCATAAGGCCCATACAGAAAAAACGCTATTAAAAAAAGAACTATCTGTACGACCCTCGTATGCATAAGAAAGGATCCCAACACACCCAAATTATACGTAAGGTGACAAGTGCTGCGCCCCATCAAGTACTGAGTCACCCTCGGACTGTTCGCGCACCCAACAAACCCGTTCTTCATGCGCGCGCGCGGCCTGCGATTTTTTTTCACTACCTGTATAGATGTGGGGACAGTTTATTTGCATTTTTTTTGTATTATTCCCTTTCAAATTGTATCTTAACCCTATTCAGTAATGTCAGGGGTTAGGTTGCACTTAATATTCAAAAAGGGCAGGTACATTTCTCTTAATATTCTCGCATAAATTATAGTCAGGTACATTTTGCTATTGTGCATCGCGAAATAGGGCGGAGAGCGAAACGGTGTAACGCAATTTCTATAGATTTGCGACTTGCTATTTTATGACGGTGCCTATACGGACTACATTTGCAATGGAAATTGAAGGACCTTTGATTTGTGAACCGTGCTGCAAGCGGATCTGCGACGTTTTACTTCCTGAATGCGTTAACCCGTTTCCTTTGTAAGAATTTATGCAAAAAAGTTCTACCCATCCTATTTTTTTATTCAATAAAATTTAGGGGCTATGCACATTATGCAAATGCGCGCATACATTTTAATATGGCTCACATGGGGTTTCTTTCGAGATTGATTCTTCATTCGTTACATTTAAGGATGGATTTTGAATGTTTATGAATTGTTATTTTTTGTAGATTTAAAGTAAGTATGCGATTTTTTCGTGTCGCTAACTGTTTAGAACTGTTCTTTATGATTTTTTTTCTCAGGGCCGTCTTACCGTTATAAGGTGGTCGTTTTTATTGTATCGCGAGTGACATATGAACCGGGACCGTGGATTTGGATTAGAATATGTAATTACTTCCTTTACGGTTTTCGGAAACGGTTTGGGGCCGTTAGTTGGTGCACCTTCGCACCTTTGGCTTCGGGTCGCGGTTAGCATCGATCCCATATTGTCATGTAAACGATTTTTGTATACTAATGGATACTATTGTGTTGATGTCCGGAAAGATGACCCTTACAATGTGTCAAGGGATCCTAAATACCTACCTACTGTGAAACTCTAGAATGTAGGATGAAAGTCGTACTTTTGATAAGATAAAGTTAAAATGAATGTTTTTTGGCTGAAATGAAACTAACATACAAAAACCTTAAAAAAATACGGAACAAAATGAAAACACGTAAAATGTATCTAATTTCTGGAAATGAAAGAAAGATAAAGTATAAAGTAAGTCTTAACATTTATCGTATTTCGGGTGACATTACACTAATTGCGGGAAAAGGGTTACTCTACTACGTAATCACTTTAAAGCCGGTTATTCTAAAGAAAGAACATTAGCCATAATATCTTCGGACCAAAACAAACAAACCTCAGGTCCGTTATCAAAAAAAGTTCCACTGAAAGGGCGGTACTGATTGTTGTCGAAGAGGGCTCTTGCAAAAAACCACAATATTTTTTTCATAAAAAACGACTTGATCCCTTTTTGCGCCCGGCCCATTGTCTCCGTTCTATTGTTTTGCCGATTTGAAATATTTTTATGCTTTCCGGATGACGATAATGTTTTTGACTTATTTTCAATAACTATTATTTAGCGAATTTATTGGAAGTTCGGCCATTGTTTTTGTGGGCGGGAGCAGATAGATGAATCGTACTGATTGTATCGCTTCAAATTAACAAGTAGCGATAGTGATCGATTGGAAGTCGATTTGTGCACGGATGCCGACTCGTAACGGCGCTGTAAACTCGCGTGATGACATGTTCGGTGACAGTTATTTAATTTGAAATTAGTTCGACGGAAGTAATAACGACTAAGGAACATCCTTTGCAAGTAAATGCTACTGGAATAAATATAAAAAACGTAGACCTCTAGCTACGTTATTACGTTATGATCAATGGTCGGAGAAAACAGTAGTTTTCAGATTTTATATCATATACAGTCGACTGACTTCATTCTATCTATACCTACTTACTTCTGTGTTACTACAGTCAAAGTCAAAGTCAAAAATAAAGTCAAAGTAAAAATTTTCTTTGTTTGTATGGACTAATGTGTTGTGTAATATTTCAAGAAATAAAAATCAAAGACTAATAAAAAAGCTTAGTTTTGTTCTATGCTTCCTATTATTTTAGTGAAAGAAAAATATAATATTTTATACGGAACCCTAAATCATCGATGTAAAAATACCTTCACTCCAAAACGGCATATTGTCAATAATTTATACCATCGCAAATGTTTGTTAGTAAAATAAATGATTGGCCATTAAATGATTTATTAGGGAATTATTCAAATGGCGCATCGGCGGGTTTTTGCTGATCTGCATGCGATTAGCATGACAATGCGAAGGTGTTTGATAATAGAAATCATATCGATAACGCATTGTTTGGCGTTTGGCGATGCGCTGGCAGCTGGAGCCTGGATGTGAACAGTATTGAACAATCACAGCACATAATAAAATTCATAAATAAAATTCATTTATTTTTGCAAATAGGCTTTTAGCACTAATAGGACTGTATATATTTACTTATTGCAAAAAGAACACATTTTACATAAGATGCTATGCCTATTTTACGTTAACCTTGATATGCTCATTTGTCCACTTTTATTGCAAAAAGCTATTTATTTTTATTTTATTTATTTAAAAAAATTATTCCATACTCATAAAAATAAGCAGTACCTACAAAAATGCGAGCTTAATGCCATGTTGCATGCTCTACCAGCTGACCTTGGACAAAACAGAGAATTTTAGTATTCCAGCTAAGTGTGTTAATGATAATTATGTTGTCGTATGTGTTAGAGTTTCAGATAAAATTGATATTATTTATTTATTAGATAGTGTTAGAAGATCTTGTGTGCAAGAAAATAAAAAAAAAGTCTGAAAAAGTAATTCTATGCGTTTTATTTACTTTTAGTTATGAAATTATATTAAATGTATAAAAAATATGTGTATGTAATTACAAAGTTAACGTAAGAAATTGGCTAACAATTAACAGACGTTGTAATATGAAAATAAAAACAAATTGGATAAATATCTGGCAATGTACAAAAATGCCACTTTATATTTTTAAAACAAGATTGTTTTGTCTTTTTGTAGGCAAGTTTTTGTTGCATCAAATTTTTTGCTGCATTAGATTTTATTCAAACAATCTGTCTAATTATTACTGGCTCATTACAGTCAGTGCAACTGTACTTATTTACAATTTATGTTCAGATATAAAATTGTCAGCTTCTAGTTTATTTTAATGTAGGTTATGTGAAGATCTAGATAAGAGCTAACTACAGGAATGGTCTTAGCAAGTAAGTCCAAACAAATTGACACACAACAAACATAAAGCAATGAGGGCTATCGTTTTTATACTTAACAGTTGGCACCCCTGGCGATTGACAGGACCTTACTCTACAGTGGCGCCATCTTGATGAGTGCAAATGCGATAGTCCTCCTACCACTTTTGCGCTCACCAGTTGGCGCCACTGTCTTCGCTACTAGCAAGTGACAGGACCTTACTCTACAGTGGCGCCAACTGGTGAACGCTAAAACGATAGCCCTCATTGTAATAGCGTTACACAGATCTTGTAACGGTGGGAACCAAAGTAGGCTGGTAATAATTTCAAGTTGCTTGTCAATACTGGTAACCTTTGAGGGAGATCCTCCCCAAAGTCAACGATTAATTGGGCATTTACAAAAAACGCCTCGTCACAAATCCAGCTGCAAAAGAAAGATTAGTTGCGCGATTGAACCTTCGCCCCTGTATGCAAATGCGCCATAAATACCGCTGTATCGACACATAGATCGCGCATATTTATATGTTAATACGATAACCCTTTGCACTATTTTGTTGGTGACATTGGAGGAGCCATTTGCAATGCTAAGTAGGACCGTTTCCTGTGAACTATTGACGATCGATGATTAAGTGTTTTGTTCGATTTTTGCGCGTAACGGCAGATGGGACGGGGTTCACGCTGTTTGGCGGTAGATGGCGTTAGGTGTCTACGATTTGTGGCTCAGGTACACATAAGATAGAGAAGTATTTTTTAATAATTCCAAAGTAAAGATAAAAAAATCATTTGACATTCTTCGTAAAGTGTTAGTTTGCTACAAAAATGTGTACAGTCTATGTGTTGTCCATTAGTGTCCATTATTCTCGTTGAGTTATGTCACTATGTGGTAATGTTGAACTGACGCAGATTATGAAAACCGATAGTCAACTCAGAATTTTCTTGGAATTAATAAATAAAATGAACAAAGGAGAAATCGCTTCAATGACAACTTTAAAGTGAAATCACATGTTTGATTCGTAATTTTTCATAATAATTTGTGACAGAGAAATAGTATGTCAGTTGATTGGTTTTGGTTGACAATGACTCTATTTTGTTTTTGTTTTTTTTTTCAGTTTAAAATAATTATTTCACAAGCTACTGTGTAAATAATATTCTTGCATGTAAAAAGTAAAGAAGTAGGCATGAAAATCTCCCCTTATTTATTGTCTTCATTTAAGTTGAAGGTTCGAAATGTACCCACAAAGGGAGCCCAAGTGTGGCGTGCGTGCGCGCAGCCTCGGCACGTTATTTTTGTCACATTGTCATTACGGTTCCGTCCAAATTGCAGCGATGCCACCATGCATATTCAACAGATGTATTGTTTTACCAGCATTGTATCGGCGCCAGCATAGCCAGCTCCGTCTTGCTCCTCACAAATGCCTGCATGCAGGTATTCATTGGTGACATAGAGAGAGGGAGTGGAGACCAAGCTACGGTGGTTGCGTAGACAAAAGATTGGTCATAAAATGTCAAGTGAGATCTGAAGTTAAAGGCATAACAGAGTTTTAAATACAGAGGCGTCATGGTAAGGAATCGTGCGTGATATTTGAGATTTTATCGTACGATAAATAACAATTGAAAAATGGACACCATTAACATAGAAAATCGCCTATAAGAGCTTATTCTCTTAAAAGAGACAAAATTCAGTTTATCAAAGACCCTTAGGTTATGTTGAAAAACGAAAAAAGATGTTTTAAAAGCTAGCCCAACCGTATGTTACTTCACTGTGCTAAAAGTGTGTGTAAATGAGAAATGTACTCGTCTCGTATGGTGGAGTTCATCACGGCTCGTGTATTGTACACGGTACGATATTCCTACTAATATTGCACAATTTTCATGTGTTACTTAGGTAGCTACTAGTTTAATGGTTGTCTAAAAGAAAGTTTTTAGAAAAAGAAATTCACAAACAGAAACGAAACAAAATCTGTAACTTTGAATGTAATTAATAGTGTTCATATTATGTGTCATCATAAAAATTAACAACATCAAAGCAATTTATTAAGCTCTTAAATATGTGATGTGTATTTCTAATGAAGTTCAAGTATAAATAATTCGTTATTACCTAGTCTTTTACCAAAACATGACATTAAAAATAATGAGATTACTATTTTTAATTTTAGTCTTAACATTTTATCTAATCGATAAATCGGGATTAATAAAAACGACGATTTATTTGTAATCAATGGTATAAATTATATTAAGCTTTGATTTGTGACCTCGGAAATCCGGTGTGAGTGTAGCCTAATGTTTGGTAATGGGTGTTGATCAAGAGACGCGATCGATCATGTAGATCGATACTGATGATAGGCCATTTCGTATACTTAACACGTTGTAAATTCTAAAATCAAATCCGTAAAAACGACCAATCTATCTGATTGGTTATGATGATGTCGCTATTTAATAAAGTGTGATGAGTTGATAAATAACTTTTATCGAGTTTGCTATCAAAATAACGGCCAGTGTGTAATGTGATTGAATATTCCAGAAAGAGTGTCAGGTCAGGTGTAAATAAAATAATTAGCAGAATTTATATTATGTTCAAAAATGTGTATTTTTTTTTAAATATCGACATACCGGTACGACTATGTATAGTGTCCAAAGGTGAAGGGTCTCCATCGTACATGACATAAATGTGCACACTCGTCAATATGTCTTAAGATTTTTTTTAAAGACAAAGTTTGTAAGAAAAATACCAGCAAGTTTTATTTACTTCCTGATACATGTTTTGATGACAATCCATCATTGAAAACACAGATTTATTGATTTTTCTATTTTAATAAATTTTTGATATCATTCTTCATAATTCGTAGAATTTCGCGTTACAAAATTGGAGTGCAAATAAGAATATAGAGAGGGTTCCTTGATATTTTAATTTTTTTAGATGTTGCGGCGCGTTGTTATTACATTAAAGTCACTCATTAATAACATTTACACACGTTATACAGCCACGATGTCAGTAATTTGACAGTGATGAATTTTGATAACGCTTACTATACATTACCATTAGTGTTTGATAAATCATTAACCTTCAAACATTAAGTACTTAGTATGAAAAATCATGTATTATCAGTTGTTCGATGTAAGGTCAAATATATAACTATGATTTGGGAATTACTTCATCGGACACGTATAATAAGTATTTCCTGAACAAATTGGGTGATGTTGTTTTATCAAAAAAATAGTTTTAAAGTTCAAATGTCAAAATAATTTCTTATAATTTAGACTTTATACAGGCCAGACGTATAACGTTATGTTACTCGTACTATGAAAGGGTTAAAGTGTACAATAATGGCCGCTAGACCAGTTGTGGCCAGTGGCCTTTAATTGCAAACTAATTAAACCGCTACGAGGAACACCTTAGGCCATTAAGTAATTTAAAATAAATATAACGCTTAACACTTTTGGCATTTGTATTAAAACTTTTTTTATGTAATTAAGGCAAAAATTCGCCGTTTATCGCCAGTGTTACGATTACCAGGAGTAATTTTATGAGAATTAAATATCTCGCCCTTGTCCGTTTTTTAGGGGAGACGGAAGAGAGTGGTAACAGAGGTGAGTTGTAACAAAGACGATTTATTTGTGCCTATGACAGTAGAGCGGGCAATTTCACGTAAACTGTGGAGTGTCGAAAGATCAACGAATCCGCGAAGTTGTTAGATCGAGAAACAGTCTAATATTCAGAGAAATTGACTTTGTTACCACTCTCCTCAGTCTCCTCTACTTATCACCAAAGTATAGGTAATAACATCGTACGCCCACTTTTGTTAATTCTCTTTGCTTCGAGATTCCTTTGTAAAACAATAATGATCGCTTTATTGCCCTATAATTTATTAGTCCCTATGAGGTCTTTCATAAGAATATCTGCTGTTGTTAACTTCATTTTGACTACTTTTTTCGCTTCTGTGAGAGGAATGAGGATACTTAAATTGAAACAAATCCTGGCGGGAATCGATCCCACCATAGGATCTAGCGAATAACCGGACCAGTGTACCTACCATGAGTTTACATTAGGTGTGCTCGCTAGCGAGTACGTCAAAAATCTCTATGAAGATTTTGTTTCTTGAAAGTAGCCGCTAGGGGCGCTGCACCATATGTCATACAATTAATGTCATTTTTTTACGTAGTCGCTAGCGAGCACACCTAACGTAAATTCATGGTAAGCACACAGGCGGCTATCGAGGAATAACTAAATCGAGAAAACCTCGAGTATTAAGACCATTTGCGTGCACGAAACGTAATTTATTAATATGAGAAATAAGATGATGTAAATGACAAAGTAATTTGTGTTTCTCATTCCGCAAACCGAACACGAACCAGTTTGAAACTAGCCTCGTAAAAACTTAAAATAAACGCATGCACCTTATCGTGATTACCGCAAATTTAAGATATAAGTAATTTCATGAGAATGTAATTAAGAATTCTTAATAAGCGCCTCAACAGTTGTTTTTAGTTTTCTCAAAGAAAGCAAACTCATTTCGCAATTACAAGAATTGGATACTGTACACACTAAAGTTTTTTATCGGCTTCATTATTATAAAAAACAAAGTGTATTTTGCAGAAATTTGTTGGGTTTCTGGAATTGTTAACATACGAGTAGACATCGTGAATGAGTGTGTGTTTTGCTTAACTGTATTGATAAAATAAAATGTGAAACTAGTGGCTCTATCATTACCATCCCAAAATCTAATGGATACTCGAAGTTTGCCATTCTACACTGAAAAAAATGTTTGGTTACTGCTTACACAACAAAAGTGACCACCGAACACTTTGGTTATGAGGAACAAAATAACAAAATGTTGTGTAGACTTAGTTTGGTTATACATAGTTAACACTTAGTTCGGTGGTCACTTTTGTTGTGTAAGCAGTAACCAAACATTTTTTCAGCTGAATTCCATTAAAGAAATATGTCAACCACGAACTGAAGCCACGGTTCAGATTTTATTGCTTGATTTTTGGACTGAAATCTGTGTTATTATTCAAAAAACTACGGAACCAACGAGCACTGGGCACGGACCCGCACGCGAGCCTAATTGTGGCACTCATTACCTTCATAATTAGCTCAATTGAGACGCCTCGGCCGCGCTTATGTCATTACCAGATGCCAATTACCGTCTTATATGCTTAGCTTCCTGCACTCGTATTAACCGTAACAACTCGCGGAGAAAATATGGGAAGAACGATCCTCTCGTGCGGTTATAACACCGAGGAGACCTGAATCATATATTGGTAATCGTTGACGGCTGCCTGGTCTAGAGGTGGTATCAAAGTAAATATTTAAACCAGATCGGTTGCGAGTTTGAATTCCCTTTGGACAAATGTTAGCGTGATGAATTCGAGCTTCTAGTCATAACTTTTATTACGTACGTGAATTTAATTTTTATCATTTCATGCTATGTAGGTACCTAAGGATTGGAATGGGCATTGCATTGATATGCTGACATGCTAACTTAACTATTTTTTATGAATTGCGTACTGCAATTACTATAAAAATTAATCATAGTGAAAAGTGTTTTCATATTTTTATGACTTCTATTTTTATTTCCCCATAATATCTATAATAAAAGTAATTAAACATACTGAGGGTATAGTTTTTTAATATTTTCCATGAGAGCAGTTTATGTTTCTTTTTCAATCTAATAGCCGATGTTAGATAAGGAATAATGTATTTTTTCCAGCTGAAAAAGCTATGTATCGTGCTATGTACGAGTATGTTCGCGGTTTTTGCTTTGAAGTCGTACGTTAGGCCGGGCATACCTCGCGGGTGACACGGCGTGAATGGAGTACATTCGCACAGCTGTAGTTTTACCATTATTAACGTTTCGACAGGGTTTTTTGTTACAATGGTACATTAACTACATTCAAATACTTAAAAGTATTTGTAAATAATGTGTTATTTTGACCGGCTACTTCGTATTTTTAAAAAGATTTTCAAATCAAATCATTTATTTGCATCACATGTGTGGTTTGACAGTTCTTTAAGTTCCAGAACTCACTTTTTACTCCACATGATGGCCATCATAAAGGTCCATCTGAATCTGAGCCCAAAGGTTTACAACGAAAACCTGTCCTTGAAATGCGGATGGAGTCTTGTTGCTATGTCACAAGTATGCTCCAACAATGTCAAATTCCTTAGCCCCCACTCTACTCAGTTCTTCAAAGCAGGAGCCTCGCCAACATGTCGCAATGCTGTTGAAAGCGACAACGTTGCCGAATGTCCTTTTCGGCCATTGCCAAGCGCATGGCGGCACGTAGCAGCCATCCGTCAGTGTCAGCGGTGGTGCTGTGGTGGTCATTGGTTATCGGTTTTGCGAAATACGCCAATAAAATAACGTCACCATTTTGATATCATGAAGAAACTATACATATTTAGTTTTTAGTTTGTTGCACCAACGCCTCATGATTAGTTTGGCATTTATTAAATTAAAAGATTTGTAACTTTTAATGTCCTGTATTGGAAACATATTTTAGCAATTCAATAATTCTATTTCATTTCTATTCACGAACATTTATCAATATGAATACTTTAATTATGACCGGTTAAACTGTTGATGCTAAGAATAAAAATGGTTTTCTCAGGTAGGTACTTGGGGACATTCCTTGTTAATTGAATGTCCCCGAGATATCAGAAGTAAAATATTATTGAACTCGAGCGCAGATTCCGTTACAAATAAAAAAAGATTTTAGAATGAAAAAGTAGTCGTCCGACTGGAGCCGAGTCAGGGGAACGCATCTATTAATATCATAACTTAGTAATAACATGATCTTGTCACCGATACTACATGTAAGATATTACGGTATTACCGATAACCGGTATGCAGCCCTAGGTGTGAACGACCTCCGTCGGCATATGGGCGACAATGCCGTGACGTCATGAGGGCCGATATGGAACAAAAGCTATGGCGAATCGAACTCGACCGATTTGGGATGCTAGTGGGCAGTGACGTCATGGAAGTTTTGGTTTGCCAAATGTGATGTTCTCGGTGATTTGTAAAAAACAGTAAAATACCCTAAATCATACAAACCACACAGTTTTCTTGTCGGTACTGATGCATAGCCTACGTATTAACCCTATGCAGCATAGGGTTAATACGTACGTAGCGTTTGAATTTAACCTAAGACTCAATCCACTGCTATGACAATCTAAACCTTACATCTGGTAATCACGAACCTACAGAGAGTGAAGAATATCCTGCACTTTATTACGAATACAATAATTATGACCACACCTTACACACGATTAATTATTTAAAAAAGTCTGCTCTACATCTGTCACTACAGTTTTGTATTCAAAATGCTTGCTAAGTGAGAGGGACAGATGGACTCAACACATGGAAGTCATCTTGCGGAGGCAGAGCAGTGCTCGCGTCAATTCTCGCTGACGCGGCGCGCGCGCAGACGACACGGCGATCGCAGATAATTGTTATCGGCGACCATTAGCGCGGAAAACTCCGCTTTCTACCGGCCATCACACCAACAGGGTCGGTTTCTACTAGATAAAAATATATCTTACACTAATATTATTAAGAGGTAAAAATGTTTGTTTGTTTTTTACAAGAGGTAATCTCTGGAACTAATGATCGAGATCAGAAAATCATTTCCTCAATAGACAGCTGCTCTGTTCTCCAATGACGAAGATAAACAGTAATTGATCATTATTCTTATCGGACAATCAGGTTGATTCGAGCCGCCAATTCCCTAATCAAACACCACAGTGATTTTATTTGAGTTGGCCGATCTATAACAAACATTAGTTCACGCAAGCGAAGCACGAAGATGCTTCCAATTAATATAGGTGGAATGACCATCCATCATCATCAGTCCACTTCTATAGGCCTGCTTCAACGCATGCATGTCACTGAGCCCGTTTCTCGGCTATTAACTTCCGTTTACTTCTAACCCCGATAAAATATGATACTTCTAAATAATCAAATTTCGTTGATCAAAGTCAGGAATCAAAAATGTAATATGAGTAACCAGTTACCAAAACGGCACCCTTTCACAAAACTCATAGGATCTGGACACTACTTTCTCTGTTTCACTTTTCTATTTATCTAATCGGTGTATCTTTCATCGCTCTCTAGATGTCGTGTTATCCACTTATTTAAATAAGCGGTGGTGAAAATAAAATTATAAAGTTTCTGTCTGCGGCGCGACCCCGATGCGCACGCGTCGGAGCGCACATTCACAACTTTTTACACGCCTCTTGCGTCTGTACTTTGGCGATCCGTGGTGCGGTGGGTGCACAGGTTGTGTAAGAGTTACCTACTTAAGTTATAAAAGATTGACCTCAGTTGCGGACAATCTCTCATTACTTGAGTAGATACTTATTTATTTAATTTTTTTCGTTAAGAGTCGCACTTCAAACCGAACCCACGGGTTCAATTCCCGCCTTATCCAGTTCCATTTTTTCAAGTTATTTATAATTTTCAAATTAGATTACTCTGGGCTGTAAGATAATTCTGTCTTTCAGTTTTAAACTAAATGACAGCTATGGGCTAGTGTTCTGATTGCTAACCTAAAACTGAGATTTGTTTAATCTGCTTTCATTTAATGAAAGACGTTTCCTTTTGCAAAACATATGTCACCGTAACCAGTGTGAAACAACTGTTTTAGCATATCAAATTTGAAATTACTATGAATGCAGCTGGACTTTCGTAAGAACACCAACGGGTCTCATTCTTAATCTGTGTCACATATCAATATTAGGACAAAAATAAATAATTGATAATAAATAACTTAAAAATTTACGGAACCCCTGCCGCCTAATTGAAAGTCGCTCTTTTTGCTTTTTTATTTGTCTGTAGCTCCTTAATTAGCTCAAAACGCTCTCTTTCGGGGGCTAACGGTGCGGTGAGTTATCGTCCACAGTTCACCTCCGATACACCAGCCATGAGCCATGAGCCATGCATGAGGGCTTAATTGCTATTTTCGTTGGTAACTATTTTTTGTTCAATTCTCCGTGCGTCAGAAGAGTACCGCTTTAGTGATACCGCATAAAACTATTGTCTTATCAAAACTAGAACACAGTAATAGTTACTATGTTAAAAATTATCTGGTTTTGCAAAATCTTTAAAATGAATACGAATAGTCAAATGAGAAAAAATTCTGCTTACAGATTAGTGACCATGTAACAGCCATTAAAAATTAAGAAGTAGCAAACTTGCTACGAAATTACGTACTTGTAGGTACCTACATATTTTATAATTTCCGGAAAACTGTTATAGGTTACCTATGTTATACAGGCTCATAATTTTGTTTGAATATATACAGTACACGACATACTTTTATCTTCCTACAACGCTGCTGTGCAGAAATTGTAAGTTAACGTAAAAGTTCCATCAAGATTAGTATGACTGAATATTTTGGTTTTCAATCTAACATACATCACATTGAAACAAAAATTGGATTACCAAATTAAAATAGTTTTTTAAAGGCATGGTTAGTTTTCTTAATTCTTGAAGTCGTTGTGAATGGTGCATGTACCCATAGTCCCACTACGTGTGTAAGTTCCTTCCCAAGTTCAATAACCATGATGAGTGCGGCCTAGCTAGTGACAAACGGTTGGCGGCGCCGCTGCTACGTGACGCGCCGCGGCGTCGCCGGCCGGCTTTGTAACGTAGGCTTTGTCTGGCTTCTTGGTTACTAACGCGACTGTGAGAAGGCTTTTAGTTTTCTGCAGAAAGGAGGTGTTTTGTTTTTCATTACAGATACAGTTCTCAGAGTTTATGCTTAAGAAGAAATAGCCAATGGTAGGCGTCTCTTATAATGGGAGATAGACCAATTCAAACGACTTATTTTACTCAGTGAAGCATTATTATTCTGAAAACCAACTCTAACGTTTTTGTCTCTGCTATATTAAAGGGTCGCCCTCCTGCACTGGAGAGTAAATGACTTAATGATAATGATAATTAATGATTCTGAGAGACTGTCAAAGTGTCTAATTTTACTAAACACCCTTCAATATCATAATAGATCTCACTTCGTTAAAGCAATTATAACACAAAGTAACAATTGTTTGACAGCTCGCTTTATTTATAATATTAATTGCGATTGTTTGTTAAAACCTACGATTGCAATAGTTTAATACATTCAATCGATGGTCATTAAATCAATAACTTGAGCACTTGATCACCTAGTCTTGGGAATTCAACACTTGGGAAATATGGATTAATGATAACCACGTTGAGTCGATTAATAACACGCAATCGGAATATTTGTCGCAATTAAATCTAGTTTTGTACATGTTTGGTTTTCTTTTAATTTATAAAGGAGTAGTTCGCTAGCTCAGAGATGTGGTATCAATTGACACAAAAAGTTGTATGATATGCACACAATATGCATTGATTGATTCAAGTATACGAGGTGAAATAAGTATTTACTATATTAGTAGAATTATAATAATATATAGGACTTGTACATATTATATTACTTGTCTATAATTTAAGGTCCCTAGTTAACCGTCAGTTTAAAGCCCCTTTGGCTGTCAACGTCTGGTCTTAATTGATGTCAATAAGAAACCTGATTGATATTACATGCGTCAAGTAAATACTCATACTCGTATTTAGATAATTTTGCTCTCTTATTAAAATGTATTCTTGTCGGCCGTTTGGTGTCGTGGTTTCAATACGGACTACTATGCCGAGAGGTCCCGGGTTTGATTCCCGGGCAGAAATTTAAATGATGAATTTTAATTTCTGTAATGGGTCTGGGTGTTTAGTACAAGCTTTGCTTAATTTGGGACTAGAAGCGTAGTGTAAAATGTCCAAGGATATTTATTTTTTATTAATTGAATTCCATATGAATTGGATTACCTTCGTAAAGTTAATGCATTAGGCGAACTTAATACCATAACACCGTTTCTATCAGTTATAGGTGCTTCAGCCAAAACAATTTTTTTTATTAATTCATAATTCGATTCGACACTGATAGGCCTGTACCGGTCGGCGCCGGCGCAGTACTAGGCCAATAACAGGTGGAATGCCAGCGAGGTGCAGCGAGGCTGCGCGCGCCATATTTCACTGTGAAGGCTCAATGCTAACCGCTGGCTGCCTTTGCTCCTCTTGCTATACACTCACCGTTTCCAGAATACTTTGTTAGTCGGTAATACCGTCTTATAATAGAGTCTAAGGCCACCTTCTATCAATGGGAACGCGTGATAAGTAACTTGCTTCTGAATGTATAGTAACTTCCCACTTTTTTATATTTTCAAACCCCCAGACAGTGGTGGTTTCTTGCACTTGCCAAATGTAGCGCTGGTAGGGCAAAAAAAGAATGAGACATGTATAGGCTACTTAAGAGCATTTTACGATTTGTAAGTACTAATTTAATTAGTCTATACAAATCAAGATGATTTTGATTTTATCAAATGAAATCATATTATAGCAACTGACACTTCTATACGATTGCTGGTACCGGAGGTCGCGGGCTCGATATCCGCACAAAACAAATATTTACCTGCGTAAACATGTTGATACGACGTGTTTTCTTTGTATAATGTGTATGTTTTATTAAAAAAAAGCACTTAAATATCCATTGACTAGCACCAGTCTTAGTTACAAGCCTTGCTTAGTTTTAGATTAAGCTGGTATTGCGCTGTGTAAAATGTCCTCAAACATTTATTTAAATTATAATATACTTTGTTCAACGGCAATGCAAAGTGTTACGTTATAAATATTGATTTATTCTAAGACATCATAGCATAAATCATGTTTATGGCCAAAAAACTTGGCAATATTTTTTATTTTAACAATTTTTTATTAGATGACAGAATCTAATGGAATTAAAATTCATTTCAGATGATTCAGAAGGCTACATATGCATATTATGTACAAAGCGTAATTTTGTTAACTAAACATTAAACCTAAACCTCACTATCTAATATAACCATGCATTCAAATGTTTGTACATGTAAATATGTATTATGTTCAGTAAAGATAGATGCGTAACTGGTTGTAATCAGCGGCCGCATATCAGCGGGTCATATTTCCCGCGAAGCCTCAATGCCAACAGCCGCTACCGTGCGCGTGATACGTGCGCGAGAGTGTAATTGATACATGCGGAGTAGAACCTTTACTTTTTGGGCATTTTTGGAAGCATTATTTTAAAAAAATACTTTTTGCTCTTGATAAGAACACTTTTGACAATAACAGTGTATAGACACAGTGATAAACACAGAATGATCGTTTCTCCACATTAAATACCTATTTAATCAAATCAAAAATGCGTTCTAATTAAGACTCATGCCAAAGTCGATAGCAGCTTAAATCAGTAAAGGAATTTTACCAAATCAAGTACCTCGTCATTCCATTCCACATTAAAAAATTGCATGCAGCTTTATTGATATTACATCAAACATAAAGTCATTTGAAAATTATACGTAGCATTTAATGTATTCGTTAATGTATATTAATGTTGACGTAGCGAAATGTAACATTTCACATCGACGTAGTACTGTAGCAGCGCTGCTACGAAATTCAGCCGCGCTCCTGAAATAGACATCAACGCGGTACTGGCCTTTGGTAAAAGCTACAAATTGCAGTCAAGCTTTGGACTCAAATAAACAGTAAGAGTAGGCGCACACCGTTGATTTTTAGTTGGCCGATTGTTGTGCCCGATTTTAATTTGTATGAAGAATCGGCCAAATCGAATCGGCGTAGTGTGCGCACTCCCATACATGCCCATACTGATCAACTGCCCGACTAAACTATCGGCCGACGAAAAATCAACGGTGTGCGCCTACTCTAAAGGTATAGGTTAATCTAATTCGTCGACCGTTTGGTGTAATGGTTCGGAACGGACTACTATACCGAGGGACGGGTTCGATTCTCGGCCGGGCAGAAATTGTAATGATCAATTTTAATTTCTGTGATGGGGCTGGGTGTTACTATGTATAATATGTTTTTATTTAAAAAAAAAGTATTTAGGTACAACTTATATCCATTGTCTAGTACCCATAGTAGCGTGATGTAAAATGTCCAGAGATATAAAAAGAGACTAATGGAAAATAAATCATAAAATATAATTTAATGCCATGCAAGTCCAATATGATGAGTAAAAAATCGGCATAACGAGAGTCAGAAAGTTTGCAGAGGGTCGTATTTTAATCGCTTCAACCAAGTATTGAGCCAGCTTTATTAAGAAACTATCGGTTCGCTATTATTTATAATAAGCTGCATAAACACAATAGCCAAACAGTGAATGGATCGGACTGGCCGACTCGAGATCCGAGGAACGCGAGTTCGAATCCCACGCCGCTCGACTATTGTGGTGAGCCCACTCGTAACACAAGCTTATTTAGCTTAGTACGAGGGGCTGAAGGGATTATTAGCAATTTGTGCAATACATCATGATGATGATGATGATGATCATCATCATTTCAGCCACAAGACGTCTACTGTTGAATATAGGCCTCCTCCAATGACTTCCACATCGCACGGTTGGTAGCGGCCTGAATCCAGCGCCTTTCTGCTACCTTTATCAGGTCGTCGGCCCACCTTGTGGGTGGACGTCCCACAAATACAAATCTAACAAACAGTTAAGTATTGATGTCACTGTTACGACTTATTCTAACATGGATAAAAATATAGCATGCGCGAAAGGAAGATATCTACTTCCATTTGTATCTCCCTTTACGGAGTAAAGTAGTATCTAGTACTTTAATAATAATACCTTTGCACAGTCCAACCAGTAGTACTTGTAATCGCAGCCATCCGTTATCTCCGGGATATCTCTTAGATACGGAGGACGCCACTAACGAGTCGGTATCTGTCCACCGGCCACAATTACGCCGTAATAATAAATTATTGCCATTCGCAGCGCATCTGGTGCAACGCAACAATCAGCCTTATATAGCGATGTTAATCAAAGATGCGTGTAAACAAACGGTGACAGATTTCTGGATGGAAGATAATTATAGCGCGACAATTGTGCGCCGGCAATTGAATGGATTTATAGTTTATTTACGGGTTTGAAGCAGCTTCTGATTGCGCGTTTGTCACAGAAATTGAAATAAACTCCGTTTCTATCAACACTAGCTAAGAATGCGCCATTTTATACGTTTATCTGTAGGTTAAGACTTCTAAAATAATTAAATATTACCTTATATTGAAAAATTTCTACTATACACAAGATGTCACAACACAAAAAGGAATCTATAATTTTAATTTAAAATGTGACCAAATCAATGTATGTGATTTTCAATATAAAAGCAGCCTAGCTTGTCTACATCCTGTACTCGTATATATGCCACAACAACAATCCTGATCTATATCAGATATAACTATATTATATTTTATCAGAATAATAATATAAGACTCGTGACTGTCCCCTCACGTTGCTGCGTTGTCTGACATTTGCTTGTTTGTTTATTTCAATTATTTATTATATTTATCGACGCAGATATCGATCTTTATTATTTATTGAGATAATTGTGAACTGAGGAATTTACTGCTGCTATTAAATTGCAGTGGAAAATGATAAGAACAGTAGCCAAGATAAAATGAGGTAAACTTCTATGCAGCCACGAGCTTTGAAATCCTTATTATGCCTATAAAATACAATACATGACATCTTAAATTAGTTGTTATAAATGTTTTTTTAAAATCAAATGTAAGGCCTAGTGTATATTCGACTGTAACGTAATTGCATCTAGTGCATAGTTGTATTTTACTATTGAGATGAATATTAGGTGTAGAGCTACGGATTACATAAGTATTCAAAAGGCACTCCAAATCATCGATTTACTTTTAATCATAATAATACCCATTCCGAGACCATAAACATAGAACACTATTTTCTAAAGGACTGTCCAAGTTAAAGGTTTATTGAATTTAATAATATTCTATATCTACTGTCTAAGTAAAGAAAGTGCAGGTTATTACACTGAGCCAAAAAGCTTTACTACATCCTCCTTTAATAGAAATAAAATAATACTACAAAATATCTTAAATTCAGTAACGTACCGTCTAATAGCTTACAGTTAAACCCACAAGTGATTATCACCCTTCTGGGGTTTCGAAGATTTCATCTCTAATGACATTTGAAATCAATAAGATCTATATTGTAGCCACCAAATGATCCCAATATCCACCCATTTTGACGATAAGGTAACGGATCACTCATTGATTATGGGGTTTATTCTTTGTTTACCCAGCTACTAATATCGTTATAAATCAACCACCTCATAAAGTGAGGATGGTTTAAGGCCGGGTAGCAGAGAAAATGGCGAAAATGAGGTTTTCATTTTTCATTTTTGAGGTACTAAACAGTAAAATTAAAGGCTAAGATTTTTATTGGGCATAGTTGAGGATATTTTCTAGGGCTATTAACGGATGGAAACACGATTTGATGAAGTTGACTCGATAGAATAAATTCCCAAAGTTACCTCTATTCGTTTTCTATTTATGGTTTTATTTTTAAACTAAGCGATTTGAGATTCTAAATCTTTTACTAAACTAAAGTTCAGAAATAACTTGAGGGCTTTTAACGGATGAAATTTTTATATTGCGTCTTATTTAGTTACTATGTTAAAAAATGTGGAAAAAATCGTCCATGACGGCTTGGACAATCTCAATCAGTCGCGCGGTGGCGCTTACGGAGGACGGACGCGTGTCAGTTTTTTGGCCGTGACAGTTCGCGATTTGTCAATATTTTTGACAATGATGACTTTGATGAGTCACAGTATAATAATATCAGTGTTACTGGAGAAAGCTTAAATTTTTGATAATTGAGAATTATCAATTTTGTCTACCTATTGAAAGGACAATGACCAAAAATGTATGGAGTGTGGTCCAAATGTCCACCACTAACGAGACCTATGTAGTAAAATAGTCTACTAAATACTGATTCATTATAACCAAACCGCAATCAAAAGTATGCTGTCAGTAAAAAGTTATGACTGAATGAAAAGTCATGTTTTTTACCTTTTCATCTGAAAAATGTTCTTGATATCATTCTATCCATCGCACATTTTCGATTAATCTATGCATGTTATGTCATGTCGCTTAGTGTGCCGTGTTAGATTCTCACTAAAAGAAAAAAAAATAGACTCAGAAGAAAGATAACAATATTGGAATTGTGAAGAGTTGGATACTTTGGTTGTTGTAGATAGAGCTTCTTCGTAGGAGATACGTAGATAAAACACCAGACAATAGTTGATTAATATATTTGATGTTGTTCGTGCAACAGTGGTACAAAGAGTGAGGTAATAATTAATTGAATATAAAACGAAGACTAGTTATTATGACAGAATATTACAAATTAGGGATTGGTGCCGAGTGCAAAAGGCAAAGAAAAGTTATTAGGTACATGATTAATCTGTCCTCAATATTTGGTACATACATGGTGTGATGAGTGCATAAAGAATGATGCAATCATATTTTATAATTAACTGAGTACAAAGTAGGCACAGAATTATGGTCGGGTGGTCGCTGCTCCGCCCCTATTGGTTGTAGGGTGATGTTATACAGTGTGAGTCACGTTAAAGTGTACATATGAAAATAGATGAAACTAGACCTATTTTTATCGACAAAAAAGTGGACAAAAAATTTTTGAGATTTTTTTAAATTTTTTTATATAATTTTTTTTCTTCCAATTACTTATTGTAAAGAAAACGTAATAACTTTTAAACTAAGCGGTATATCCTGATAAAATAAAAACAGTAATAATGCTAAATAACAGGCGATACTAAATAACACCGGTCAACAAAAAATTTTTTTTTTTTTGCGCATGGATTTTACTTATTATATTCTGATTATATAAGCAAATTTGTATAAAAAAGTGCGATTACAAATCGAAAATATTTGCTTTTTAAAGAGTTATAGCGATTTGAATTTTCCATCTTCATAGTAGAATGTCTCTAAAGATGCACGTCACATTCTCATTGGTATATATTTATAGATAATTATGGGGGCTTATTCGCAAGAACAAAGGGCACGCTTTCATCAAAATATAGTGGGATTTGAGAGACGACGTTACCAAGGCCGTAAACTGAAATCATGATAGGGTTAGATTTTTATGAGAAAAATCTTCTATGGAACGTGACAGGAAATTAGAACTTTTCATTTTTAATAAATATTTGGACTCTATTTTAAATTTTCTCTTGTGAGAATGAATCTTAAATGGATGTTTGGTAAATTTTAATAATTAGAAAGAATTAAAGAAAGAAAGAAAAAAAATATATTTGGCAACAAATTAAATCATCTCTATGTTCATGTTTCATACATTCATTGATATGATTTTTTCTATTTTTTACACATAAAAGCAAATTCAGTACAATTTTTTGTTGTTATTCTTATTTCTAGGTATTAAAGCAATAAAAATAAGCTATGCATAACCCGTGCGCAAAAATGCTGTAGACAGTTGTAATTAACTTTTAAAAAAAATAAAACCGACTTCAAATGCGTGAACACAAAAAAAAACTAAAAATTAAAAATATTGCGTATAAAAAAGTTCATCCCCAATTTTCCACCCTTGGGGGTGAAATATTTTCTTCAAATTCGCATGAAACCACCCTTTTGATAATACCTATTCAACAAAAAAATAATCGTTCAAATTGATTTATAATCGGCGGAGATATTGCGTATAAAAAGTTCATCCCCAATTTTCCACCCTTGGGGGTTGTTTTTTCTATTATTAAATTTAAATGGGACCACCCTTGAGGTATTACCTATACGCCGAAAAAAGATTTGTTCAAATCGGTTCATAATTGGCGGAGTTATCGCGTAACAAACATAGAAAAAAAAAAAACATACGGGTCGAATTGAGAACCTCCTCCTTTTTTGAAGTCGGTTGAAAATACATAAAATACACAAAAAAGGCCAACAAATAATAAAAAATGATACTTTTTGAAAAAAATCTGCTTTTATATTCGTGTTTTTTTGGTTATTTGATAAATTTCTCCAAAAAATGCCCCTATAACAGGTGGTTTTTACTACTTTGTATTATTCTCCATCGTATTACCTTCGTAAAACCAAAAATCGCATGTCTCTATCCCTATCACAACATTTGCAATGATCGTTTGAACTAAGCCTCTCCGGGCGCGCTATTCAACGCTTCGTTAACAACGAAACTGAAAATGGCTCTAGATTTGTAATTTAGATAAAGACAAGTTAAATTTCAAATAAAAACAAAAGATTTCGAAGTAAAATAAGCATTTTAGTTAAAATTAAAATTTTCTCTACCTGCAGCGGAGAATAATGTTGTGGCAGGCCTTTGTTCAAACGCTCATAGCAAATGTTGTGATAGGGATAGACACATACGATTTTTGGTTTTACAAAGATAATACGATAGAAAATAATACAAAGTAATCAAAACCACCTGTTATAGGGGCATTTTTTGGAGAAATTTATCAAATAACCAAAAAAACACGAATTTAAAAGCAGATTTTTTTCAAAAAGTATCATTTTTTATTATTTGTTGGCCTTTTTTGTGTATTTTATGTATTTTTTAGTATCGCCTGTTATTTAGCATTATTACTGTTTTTTCACTCGTACGAAGTTGATTTTGTGGCGTCGAACCTTGGACCAGGCATATGGCTAAGCAATGAAATCGTACAGGAGGGTACAAGGAAGAGGGGCAGCCACATTAGGTAACACAGAGTCGTTCAGGAGAGTGCCAGGAAGAGGTGCAGCAACCGCAGTTAAGGAACGGCTGGGACGAACAAGGATAAGCGACTCAAACTCGTGAGCCTTGTTAGGGTTACACTGGTTAAGGCGACCCTTTAAAAGGCTTGGAAGCATGTGGGTAACAAGCCATTGGACGTGGAGAGGGTCATTAATTATACGTATATTTTCTACTTTGCCGAACTTTAGCGCGAGAACGGTTTGTCCAAAACATATGAATTTGGTCTTATTCAATGCAGGATTAAGTGCCCTTTAACCGTCATGAAGACCACTTTTCGATAGGGTAAGTCCTTTACGCGGTATAACCGGAAAACCGAAAAAATGCCTCTTTCGGGGGCCCCCACCACTTAAGCACAACTCCGTCGAAGTCGAAAACTTAGGAGAGTCTTAATGGGCAACCAATGAAGCCATTAATGCAAAAAAATCTTTTGTAGGAATTATTTCCGATTTAATCAATTTTTGTGTTTAATTCTACTGGCCTACTTGATAAATGGGCTATCCATAACAAAAAGAATTTTTCAAATCGGACCAGTAGGTTCTGAGATTAGCGCGTAAACTACTACAATTTTTCATACAGTCATAACTTTTTACTGACAGTCTATTTTTTTTTCGTCCCATACTGAAAGTTAATCTCTATTTAATGGACCATAAGCCAATATAGGTCTCATTAGTGGTGGACATTTGGACCACTTTTGGTCATTGTCCTTTAAATCGTTCCCATCCTTTTAAACGAAGACTCTACTCATGATACATAGTACATTCCTCAAATATGAGACAAAACCAATGAGTTAAAATTACATTTTAATAGTACCTACATACAATCATCTTACACTCTTTAGAAGAGCACACTGACACAAATAAATAATAAAAAATACTGTCTAAGGTCTGTAGCTAAAGGTCTAAGCTGTAAGATAGAAGAATCTTCTAGCCAAAAAGATGGCAGATGCAGCAGATGTCAACGGATTTAAAACTGGAGTTCATGTGACTCCTTGTAGACTTGCGTGTCTAGAGCGTCCCTTCCTCCACCATGCGTAAGAATGTTTCAAAAATACTGTCTAAGGTCTGTAGCTAAAGGTCAAAGCTGCAAGATAGAAGAATCTTCTAGCCAAAAAGATGGCAGATGCAGCAGATGTCAACGGATTTAAAACTGGAGTTCATGTGACTCCTTGTAGACTTGCGTGTCTAGAGCGTCCCTTCCTCCACCATGCGTAAGAATTTTCACAAAAATACTGTCTAAGGTCTGTAGCTAAAGGTCTACGCTGCAAGATGGAAGAATCTTCTAACCAAAAAGATGGCAGATGCAGCAGATGTCAACGGATTTAAAACTGGAGTTGATGTGACTCCTTGTAGACTTGAGTGTCTAGAGCGTCCCTTTCTCCACCATGCGTAAGAATTTTATTTTATTTTATGCTACACCTTTTTATTCGATTGTAAGAGTACTGGTTTACTCACAAATCCGTTTTATCTGATTTTCTGAAATCTTTTAATTACACTGGTATTTATTATTCAAATCAATGACTAATGTTTGAACTAATTTGGACATATCAAGGTCTATCATTGGTATTTTTTTCAAACTTCTGCGTTGAGCCATTTACGAGATCTGGGACATCACAAAACATTACCCCGGCAAAATTCTAAATAACTTGAGAACCGGAACACGAACAAATTTTGCTATTCGTGGACAAATTACTACGCAATAAGAGCTACCTATCCATGTATTTGGTTCCGGGATAGAACGACTTTCAAAAAAAAATTTTGCCAGGGTAATGTTTGAAACGTTACCCCAGCAAAATCTGTGTTTTCCTAATAACTTTAAAACTATAATTTGAACGAAATTTGCTATTAGTGGACAAATTTCTGCTCACGATGGACTAATTATCTGCTATACTCTCGACTCTCTAAAGCACAACATTTATAAAAATTTTGCTGCGGTAATGCACTCCAGGTAACCGTGTGTGATGCTCATTGCTCATAGTGATTTTCGATACAGAGCCCCGTACATACGTTATACATAAATTATGGAAAGAAAACACCCAGACCAATACAAACAAATATGTATGCAATTTTAGTATGATATTTCTATTTATTAATAAACAAAAAGACTGAACAAAATTGAAGCGTGTACTGATTAATGTAATTAACTACATGCAAAGCTTTGTGAATTGCAACAACTATAATTTATTATCCAAGCTCTAAATAATCGCTACTACGAGTAACTGATCATAAAATGTTTTTCCAATCGCTCAAGCTCCCGAGGATCTACCGATAGGTCGGGTGACGTAATCTTGAAATTATTTTAGCCGGCGCGGAACTTCCGGAAGGTCGGGTGACGCCACGCCTCTTTGAATCGTGTTTACTTTGGCAGTTATATTCTATATTTATTCGATTATAAAATATATTCCCAAAAATTTTGAAAGTTGTTTGAATTTGTATCACTTGGATATGATTTGTATTAGAAAGTGCTGTGAGTGTGACGCTTGAACGGAAGGAAGTCAACCTAACCTAACCAACTGCGTATTTCTAAACTGCGTATTTCTATACTGTGTAGCCGCGAGAGCTCTTTGGCGCGCTGTCTTCGGCGAAGTATTGCGCGCGCAGATTTTGACAGCGCGAAATACCTACTTTAGCAGAAATACCAAGCCTTAAATACATTATGGATTGTGGATGGTTTATTTTGCTTCAAATGTAAAGATTCTGTTATACTAAAAATACCTATTTTTATTTGATATTGATAGTACTCGTATAATTGCAATAATTAGATTCTTGAAATGCACAGTCAACAGTAATATTTAATACATTTCTAATATTTTTGTTGCATTACCCTAAGATACCACAGTAGGTATTTAGCTTAATATTATTATCTGTACAACATTACATTTTGTTATGTGTACATCAAAACAGTATCGTGCTTGATTGAATTCATAAAAAGGGGTAATTTAGTGTTTCGACAAAATTGTCTTCAGCTCAGTGAACAGTGTTATTCTCTGGCACAGTGGCGTTGGTGCGCTGGGCAGATTCATCAGCGCTGATCGATCACTGTTGTGACAGCGGCTCAGCGCTGCGGCCGCGCATTGTTCGAGGTTTATAAGGGTGTCCGCAATATTCCTTAGGATGTACGAAAGAATTAAGAGGACGAGGTACTTTGGTACTTTTAAAAGAAAATTTAAGGAAAACTATGAAGAAAATTTTATTTAGGGCTGATTTTTCAATATTTAGGTAACTGATAACTGAAGAATACGTCTGGCACATGGACAGTGTCAGTATGGAATATAGGTAGGTAATGACAATATTATTCTTCAGTCAGAAGATATCCGATGATTGAAAAATTAACCCTTAACTGACTTCTTATCTCCTCAAAATAATAGCTTACTTCGAGTTATTGTGCATGCGTGATCAACACTCATGAGCTGAAGTGAAAATAAACGTTGATATTAATGTAATATTGTTACACGTACGAGTACTAATAACGCACGCTACACACGACATTTAATTTTTTCAATGTAATATTTATCTTTTTTGGCAACAATCATGTACAGAATACATTAACAAAATTAATCTAAATTGATTAATTTATTGAGTTAAAAAGTGGTTAGACAAATTATACTCTTAAATCCATAAAAAATGGACAGATGAGTTCAATTCCAATTTTATCTTGTTTTCAGTGAAATAGTAGTATTTTCATCAAACAAAATATATTTTATATTACTTCGCTGCGTGATTGTTTTTGCTAAGTAACAATGCCGTATCCATCACCCTTCCTACGTGCGTGTACATTGTATTGAGCAGTAGGGCAGGACTCAAAAAGAGGGTAATTCCATTGTGCAGCGACACCTCAACGATTGATGGCGCAGGATTACTGATAACGGCTTGATAGTGGACTTTCGCTTAAGCTTATGAATTTTAGAAGAAATATACGATTCATTGAGCACTAATACAGTGTACAGTGTACATATGAAAATAGATGAAACTAGACCTATTTTTATAGACAAAAAAGAGGTCAAAAAATTTTTGAGATATTTTTTTAATTTTTTATAGAATTTTTTTTCTTCCAATTACTTATTGTAAAGAAAACGTAATAACTTTTAAACTAAGCGGTATATCCTGATAAAATAAAAACAGTAATAATGCTAAATAACAGGCGATACTAAAAAAAATACATAAAATACACAAAACAGGTCAAGAAATAATAAAAAAATGATACTTTTTGAAAAAATCTGCTTTTAAATTCGTGTTTTTTTGGTTATTTGATAAATTTCTCCAAAAAATGCCCCCATAACCGGTGGTTTTTATTACTTTGTATTATTCTCTATCGTATTACCTTCGTAAAACCAAAAATCGCATGTCTCTATCCCCATCACAACGTTTGCAATGATCGTTTGAACTAAGCCTCTCCGGGCGCGCCATTCAACGCTTCGTTAAAAACGAAACTGAAAATAGCTCTAGATTTGTAATTTTGATAAAGACAAGTTAGATTTCAAATAAAAACAAAAGATTTCGAAGTAAAATAAGCATTTTAGTTAAAATTAAAATTGTCTCTACCTGTAGCGGAGAAAAATGTTGTGGCAGGCCTTTGTTCAAACGATCATAGCAAATGTTGTGATAGGGATAGAGACATGCGATTTTTGGATTTACAAAGATAATACGATAGAGAATAATACAAAGTAATAAAAACCACCTCTTATAGGGGCATTTTTTGGAGAAATTTATCAAATAACCAAAAAAACACCAATTTAAAAGCAGATTTTTTTCAAAAAGTATCATTTTTTATTATTTGTTGACCTGTTTTGTGTATTTTATGTATTTTTTTAGTATCGCCTGTTATTTAGCATTATTACTGTTTTTATTTTATCAGGATATACCGCTTAGTTTAAAAGTTATTACGTTTTCTTTACAATAAGTAATTGGAAGAAAAAAAATTCTATAATTTTTTTTAAAAAAATATCCAAAATTTTTTGACCTCTTTTTTGTCTATAAAAATAGGTCTAGTTTCATCTATTTTCATATGTACACTTTAACGTGACTCACACTGTATAAATACAACGTAAATATAAACGCAGGAAAAATATGAGAGAGATAATAAATAAACAAATTAAATCTGTCGAATGCAGTGAACGAAACATTATTACGTAAATCGATAAAAAAAAAAATTCATAAAATAGGCATCGAAGATATTTCAGTCTTCAAACCTAAAATAAAGCACAGAAAGTAAACAACGTTGGGTTAAAGGACTCAAGCTTGTAGTCTTAATAATGATGGACAAAGTTATTAAACATAAATAAATAAATAAATAAATAAATAAATCATTTATTTCCCCTCACAAACTTAGGTTAAATTACATTTGGTAAAAAAAAAATATACATTACGCTATAGGTACTTAATACTAAGTTTGTGTGGGACTGGTGCCTGAAATAGGTTTTGTTTAAAACCTGTTCTACAGGTCGCCAGGCCCCCACCCGTGGAATATTATATGGTAGTATAGCGGTAAGACCCTTAAGTGCGATAGTTTGCGAAAACAAATTGATGTTTGCCTGTTACTTTACACATCTATTCGAAAAGCCATAGGACGAATTTGTTGTTACTTGACAGTATTATTATAAAGATAACAGAACAGCTCAATGTAATATGCTCTAATACTAATTATTAAATATATAATACTAATAATACGCGGGCAGTGCCGCAAGAAAAAGCTGGTAACAAAAATAAATTAAAAATGCATGCGGTAACAAAAATTAAATGAATGAGTGTGAAAATATGACTGTGAGTGTGAAAGTGTGAGTGTGCTAGTGGATGTGTAAGTGTAGCCTGTTTGGTCGTGTATGTGTTGTGTATGTGAATGAGGGAAAGACTTATATGAGTTATGGAAGGAAAGATGGAAGCGCGTGTCTGTACACTCGGGCGAATAAGGATGTGAAGGTGAAATTTACCTAAAGCATTTACACACAAATACCTATTATAAATGCGTAAGTTTGAATGGATGTCCGGATGTTTGTTACTTTTTCACGCAAAAACTAATGAACTAATTTTGGTGAAACCTTACAGTATTATCTATACTAATATTATAAATGCGAAAGTAACTCTGTCTGAATGTCTGTATGTCTTTCTTTCACGCCCAAGACAATGAACCGATCTTGACGAAATCCGGCATAGAGACAGTTTAAGTCCCGGGAAAGAACATAGGACAGTTACTATCCCAGTTTTTGAAACAGGGACGCGCGCGACAATTTCTGTGACAGACAAAACTCGACGCGGGCGAAGCCGCGGGCGGAACGAATAACATAACATAAAGGCTATAATTTATGGTGATCTGTGACAAACCAAGTTTCACGCGGTTGAGACCGCGGGCAAAAACTAGTATTTGATACTCCTAGATAAGCGGATGAAGAATTTTTTCAGTATCCTCATAGTCTAATGTATTGAGGTACTTTATGACCAGTTTTTTGCAGCTAGACTTGGGGAGCGGATAAATGTCAAGTTTACCGTTTATTTTGTTGTATAAGTAAGGGCCGAGGAAGCAGAAGAATTTATGTGAGAAGGAGGTATTTAGCTTCGAAGGTGGACAAACTTTATCTTTTCGCCGCTTACCCTTTAGTAGCTCGGGGTCATACTCTGTCTGGGTGTGTTTTTTTAAGATGATATTGAGAATGAAAGTTTTCCTAACTGTGAGTACGTTCCAGTTCTTGTAAAGTTCTACGGTAGGATAACGGAAGGGTAACCCAGCTGCCACCTTAAGAAGGGCACGTTGAGCCCTTTCGAGACCCAATATATGAGACTTGGCAGCACCACCCCATGCTGAGACACAGTATTCTAATAAAGAATGTCCTAGTGCACAATAAACTGCCCTTATAACACCTCGGCTAGCCACGTTTTTTATGAAGACACTGGCCTTTTATGTGGAGACTGCACTTACCTGTAACAAAAAAAATATATTATTAATCACTCACTCTCGATCTCAAAAATAACAAGTGCTAGGAGTCTCAAATTTTGCATGGGGGTTCCTTTTAGAACGTAGGTGCTCACTAAGACGGGATTTTGCAATATTGAACCCCTAACGACCATTACGGGATCAAACGGGATCCACGCATACGAAGTCGTGTGCGGCCGCTAGTTATCCATAAAATAAACTTTTAGTCAGAATCAAAAGCTAAGGCAGCAGAAAATTCAGCGCAAGTACCTTGCAGCTTGAGGTAATTAATTTCCACCGCATCTGTGTATGCCAATGTACACTTACCATAATATTTGACAGGTAATAATTTTGAAGAGTATTGTTTCGCTAGTAGCGTGTTGACTGTTTAGTGAGGCGAATGGTTAGTGGCTAACTAATATCGTGATTATGAGGAGTTAAGCGTTCTCGCAGCGCTGTCCCCACGTTAACGCATCGTTCAGCCATTTCACTGAACGAAGAACAATGGTCACGCGAGTTAGATATAAAATTCGCGACGTTTCAGACTATTGACTGTGGAACGATCTAAATGACGCTTAAAACGGATGGTTAAGAACGTTATAAATATTATTATTATTTCTATAGACTATTGTAAATTCAAAGTCGTAAACAGGTTTTTAAAGAGTCATTATCTTCTCTCTGTTCATTATTTTCTCTCTGTCTCTAGTCTTATTCCTATTATATTGGTCACGCATATTCATAAGAGAAGTTATCTTGATCTGCCTTAATTAATGTATGGAACAGTCTAAGTTCATACTGATATTTAACTAAACCTGCAAAAGGGAACCAAAACTAAGTTAGATTCAGAATTTTTATTCTGTGAAAGTTGTAAAATTATTTTAGAAATGTAAAGACTTTTGTAATTGGTTCTGACACCCTTGAAAACTATTTTATATTAAAAACGTAAGAGTTGAACAAATAGCGTGTGATAACTTGCAATAAATGTTGTTAATGTCAAGGTGTTCATTAAATTGCAATTTAATTAAGGTAACAATATAAAAAAGTTTTCAATTTTTGGCGGCCTGCTTTGTGCTTAGAAATATTTTTACAAATATAATATGCGTGAGGAATGCTCGTAAATAACAAAAGTTAACAGTTAAAATATAATTAAGGCATCTTAATGTGAATTTGTTTACACCAAGCCGTTTCCCACAGCGTACACCGGAGTTGCGTCTTTTTTATATTATTATAACAGTAAAATCTTAACCAATATTACAATAGATTTAAATTATATTATATTTACAAAGGAAATAATTATACTGTCACATGCAAAACGTCGAATATAAAAGCTTGCCCGGAAATACCATAAATTGGAGGTCCGATTAAATATTTAATCGTCATCATCGAGTATAAAACTCGTTTATCAGGAATCGATTGCAAGAAACGCATCGTGCTATTCGCATAAATCTCGCAGTTTCGCTAACAGTTTAATGCGTTTAGATGTAAGGCCCCCAGCAAACTATTTCTGATATGAGGAAGACAATCATTATCGTTTTATATCTTGAATACTGTTATGACATTCAAATAAAAAATTTTATAAAAAAAAATAAAACCGACTCCAAAAAACCTACACTAAAACGTAGAAAAATAATTACTAATTACCTACTTATTTATTAGGACGAATTATTAATATTTATGTAGGTATACCATGATTGATACTTCTGGAGTCGGTGCCAAGATTATGAAACATGTAAAGTTTGCCTGCACCGACTCCAAAAGTATCAATCATGGTATACCTACATAAATATTAATAATTCGTCCTAATAAATAAGTAGGTAATTAGTAATTATTTTTCTACGTTTTAGTGTAGGTTTTTTGGAGTCGGTTTTATTTTTTTTTATAAAATTTTACTTATTTCTTGCTTTTTAGTTAACTAATTATTACCTTGATGTTACCACTGAAGGTAGGCAGTACACTGAGACCAAAAAAAATTGGTTCATAATCGGCGGAGATATTGCGTATAAAAAAGTTCATCCCCAATTTTCCTCCCTTGGGGGTGAAATATTTTCTTCAAATTCGCATGAAACCACCCTTTTGATAATACCTATTCAACAAAAAAATAATCGTTCAAATTGGTTTATAATCGGCGGAGATATTGCGTATAAAAAAGTTCATCCCCAATTTTCCACCCTTGGGGGTTGTTTTTTTTATTATTCAATTTAAATGGGACCACCCTTGAGGTATTACCTATACGCCGAAAAAATATTTGTTCAAATCGGTTCATAATTGGCGGAGTTATCGCGTAACAAACATAGAAAAAAAAAAAAAAAAAAAAAAAACATACGGGTCGAATTGAGAACCTTCTCCTTTTTTGAAGTCGGTTGAAAATACAATACCTATGTCGAAGAAACATTCACGTGAAAAACCGCAAATAGGTATCGGGTCATTATTTAATTTCGTCATAATTTTTCAATGTGATTTTTACTGGTTTTGTGATTTATGGTGCAGGAAGATAATATCTCGTATTTACAAATTTCAACCAACAAAAAAATATTATAATATTTTCAAAATAATTAAGTTTATTAGCGATATACGAAATCACGTCGCTCTACGCCATCATAACGCATAGTGTGACCCCAGCCTTAGTCGTAGGCTGACATTGGGTGACCTTTCGAAGTGGCCCAATAGGTCAGGCGACCGATTAAGAGATTATGTATGGTCTGTATCCGGGTGCTTCTCGAAATTTTTCCATCGTGCTTATTTTATTCTGCAGTTTGATTGGGATGTCGCCTATACTTTGTAACGATCCGAGCTAAACGAGTTTTTAGAAATTGCCTAAGCATAATTAGCAGGGTGTCATTCAATTTACGCAAGTCATCAAAGAGAGTCACTCTGCGGCTCAATAAGAATAACTTTCTACCAAAATCTGAAAACTTTTCCCATTCAACTTTAATAGTTGCTGAGTCAGAAGCAGGAAATTTTCGGTCTGATGTCTACTCATCAATTTTTTGTTTTCTCCTCATAAAAGCTCTTTTAATAATTATTATGTAAACTGTGCATAATTTAGAACAATATACATCAGAATTTAAGGCTCTTATTTGCACATGCCTCATATTGATGTAGGCAGCTGCACATTTATGTACATTCCAATTATTGAAAGCTATTAACTTTAACTTGTCAAATGTGCATAGTACTTAAAGGTAAACCATAGATATAATTATGCGTATCTAAAAAAAATACTGAATAAAATTAAAAACATTGTCACCATTCGGGTCTCGCAGTGGCTCTACCATAGTTAGAAGTACAAAATGTAGGATTACACATAATTATTGTAAACAATTGCCAAGAAATAAAATTATGTTGTGTCTTCTACGCACCTAAACAAAACACTAACTGCGTTTATGCCGAGTTTGCTTCAAGGATAAAGCATTAGGAAGTGCTCAATGATTTATTGGCAGCGTGTTCCTTGATGATATATCAAGTAAGAAGCGTCAGGCCCCGAGTTAAACAACGCAGTTTTATTTAATTGTAGCACTTTGAATGCGGATATTAAATAAATAGCACGTGAAACAACTTTTTGTGACCTAAACAAGAAAATATTATATCTGATCACAATCAATCATATTATTATATGTAGGTACTATAACGAATACAAACAAAGCCTGGGGCCTAACTAGTGTAAACCAGTTACGCACATAGCAGCAGTAACAGTAGCGCGGGCGCATCCTTGACGTGACGTCACACTGATAGTTGCCAAGGCGTTTCCTACACTATACTTACTTGAATAAGGCTTAGCACACATCGCGTTTACAATACAGTGTGAGTCACGTTAAAGTGTACATATGAAAATAGATGAAACTAGACCTATTTTTATCGACAAAAAAGAGGTCAAAAATTTTTTGAGATTTTTTTTTAATTTTTTATAGAATTTTTTTTCTTCCAATTACATATTGTAAAGAAAACGTAATAACTTTTAAACTAAGCGGTATATCCTGATAAAATAAAAACAGTAATAATGCTAAATAACAGGCGATACTAAAAAAATACATAAAATACACAAAAAAGGCCAACAAATAATAAAAAATGATACTTTTTGAAAAAAATCTGCTTTTAAATTCGTGTTTTTTTTGGTTATTTGATAAATTTCTCCAAAAAATGCCCCTATAACCGGTAGTTTTTATTACTTTGTATTATTCTCTATCGTATTACCTTCGTAAAACCAAAAATCGCATGTCTCTATTCCTATCACAACGTTTGCAATGATCGTTTGAACAAAGGCCTGCCACAACATTATTCTCCGCTACAGGTAGAGACAATTTTAATTTTAACTAAAATGCTTATTTTACTTCGAAATCTTTTGTTTTTATTTGAAATCTAACTTGTCTTTATCAAAATTACAAATCTAGAGCCATTTTCAGTTTCGTTGTTAACGAAGCGTTGAATGGCACGCCCGGAGAGGCTTATTTCAAACGATCATAGCAAATGTTGTGATAGGAATAGAGACATGCAATTTTTGGTTTTACAAAGACAATACGATGGAGAATAATACAAAGTAATAAAAACTACCAGTTATAGGGGCATTTTTTGGAGAAATTGATCAAATAACCAAAAAAACACGAATTTAAAAGCAGATTTTTTTCAAAAATTATCATTTTTTATTATTTTTTGGCCTTTTTTGTGTATTTTGTCTATTTTTTAGTATCGCCTGTTATTTAGCATTATTACTGTTTTTATTTTATCAGGATATACCGCTTAGTTTAAAAGTTATTACGTTTTCTTTACAATAAGTAATTGGAAGAAAAAAAAATCTATAAAAAATTAAAAAAAAATCTCCAAAAAATTTTGACCTCTTTTTTGTCGATAAAAATAGGTCTAGTTTCATCTATTTTCATATGTACACTTTAACGTGACTCACACTGTATAATGTCTAACATATTAATATCGTATTATCAGGAGTGTCAACTTTTTTGTTTCTCATGACATGTTAAATGTTTTATGTGTGTATTTTCCTTAATAATTTTATATTACATTAAATAAAATAATATTTTAGGGACTTACGTCAATATCAAAGATTTGTATGCAAATCTGTATAATAAATAACCACACTACGCCATAGATACTAATAGGTCACGCTAGTTAATGCAACGCGTTTTCTCTCATAGTTCAAAGTGCAAATTTAAAATACCAGATATTTTGGTACCGTTAATTGATAGGTTGTAAATTTTATCAAATCGCAGAAGTGTCCTTGGAACATTGCAAGTTATGCAAATAGCCGGTGAGAGGCGTCGAAATGCTTCCTTAAGCGTCACGTTGTCTGTGGTGTGCCTACTTGTAAGATACTAATAGTATTGTTAACTAATCGTACATAAAGTTGACTAATTTACTATATTGATTATTACTTGACATTGTTAAAGTCAAAGGTTAGTTAAAAATAAGTGGTTGACCATGAAAAACCCTTGAATTCAACGTAGGGATGTATTGAGTTATTTGTAAATCTAGCCATTTGTATTTTGTCATAGTTAGCACAGTTAGGTTGTCCTTGATTCCACTATATTATTGTTAATTTTATTTAATTAGAAAATCTGATGTAGTAATTATCTTATAATTAACTAAGTATGAGTCCTAAGCCTTACTAACCTAACAAAAGGAAGCTAGCAGCGGTTCTGCGTGCGATAGCGTTTCCTTCTCGATAGGCCCAAGCGCCGCCTGGCGACCACACGTCGATATAGCGCTTCCGTACACCGCGATGTTTAGTTTTAATGCCCCTACAGGCATTAACTAATTGCTATAAATGATAATGGCCGTAGCGATGTAAATAAAATTGATACTTTAAAGAATTCCTTATTTTAATAATACCTAGGTGTGCGGAGGAATGAATTAGTTATTCCGAAGAGAAACGGGTAAATACAATTGTTTTAGAAGATATCTTTGCACATCTTCTAAAACTTCTTGACTTTCCACTAAAAACGAGCCATACCAAAGAGCTCTACATCTGTGATACAGCTACAGCCTATTATTCCGTATCATACTTATTACCCAATAGGCTGCGTTGTATGGCAAAATAAATGTTCTATTTACAAAATAAACTTTTAAATCGTTTCTCTTTTGAATAAAGTTTTTGCAACGGGCTTTCCTTAATAAACCGAAACCGATTGTGATAAATTGTCAAATAAGCAGCACTAATAACTGTGTTTAAATCTACAAAGTATTAATACTTTTTGATATTTATTACCCGAGCATATCCCCATAACATTAACTTATCAATCAACATCATGCGAGACGTCCCGCGTCCGCCGGGGTCATTACTACGGAACCCGCACGTGGGAATTAAAGTCAAAACAATAGCGAGATATCGTCGAGATAACGCGGACGTGTGTACGCGGCGTTAGATGTATTTGGAAGGATTTTTTGTTTTTTTAGTGATGTGTCTTTGAAACTGAATGCTATTTCCGTGGCGCATAGTTTCTTGTTGATAAAACAACTACTTCCAACAAGGTCACGTCTTTAGAAATTTTGAAACGGTTAGGTACTCTGACGTAGGTAGTTAAATTATTTTACCTACACAATCAGAAGTAAGTACACTTCGCGACGCCCATGTTTAATCAACTTAAGAGGGCATTTACCACATAATATCTTCAAACACTTATCTGTTAAACAACACCACACCAATTGATAGTCTAAGATGGAGATAGGATCTTCGTTCTTATTTTACGAGGTATCAACTAAACGAACGATTGTCGCTGGAGGTGTCTTCTAGCACCAGAACTTTAAGTAGTCGACACCTATCGGTATTGATAAACATTTGGTAAATGTTAAGTTTCCCTTGAAAAGGCTTTAGAAACTTATCTGCAAAGTGCACTATCGCCAGATTGCGCTCCAAACGTATCGCCGATCAGAATGCGCCCAATTCGTTCGCGTTTTAATTGCTACTCTTACGTAAGGAAATTTATAGACGGCTCGGCTCATTGTCTCGCCTTCCCACGGCGGAGCACGTCCTATCAAGATTCGGGCGGCCTTCGTCGGGCATGACCTTTGGTTCTCACATTCGTCATTTGGCTTCCGATTGTGCTTATCCTTCCGTGTACTGCGAATTTTGGGTGTGAAGAGTGCTCGAGCGTCAAGTTATGATAGGTCTTAGAAACACAAAGTTGCTTTGCTTGGTAATATTTACTCTGTGAATCATTCAAGAAGTGTATGCGTAATGTTGAAAGATTCTCTACATAAGCGTTATGATGACTAACATCGTTTTATTCTAAACAATAAATCGATAGTCTATTCTAATACTATGTACGTAATAAATAAACGCTAAAATGTTAATACAAATGCCTTATATGTTTTTCGTATGAAACAGATTTCTTGAAACTGAAGATAAATTGTAGGTTAAATAGTGATCATCATAAAAAGATTTTAATAAAATTTCTTCTAAATTATCCTTATAATTTCTTTAGTCGCCGTAAAATCGATTTTATCACCTTGTTTATTTCACCGACACGACCTCTAACAGTTTTCAAATCGAGTTACCCGATTGACGTCCCGATTCCGAGAATAAGTTGATGTGACGAACGAAAACCTCCGCTCTATCTCGATCTTACTCACAATAAACCTCTGTATTTACGGAACATTGTCAAGCGAGATGCTCCGATACAACCGCCATTGTCGATGAATCGCCTACTGCATTATCGTATCTGACCTAATCGGATCTCGGTACTACACAATTAGAAATATTCGAACACCAAACAAATATCAATCCTAATTCTTTAACTGTAAGGTCTATATAAGTGAAATGTATAATTTGTAAAGTTATATGTGACACAAGGATTTGTCTGGATCGTTTAGAAATAAACGAGATGGTGATTGTGTAGTTGACGTTCGAGATTTAGATTTCTGTCTGTCATGCCGTGCTGTTGGGATTATGTCTTGTTTTGTTTTCGCTACGATAACAGAAGTGTTAAGCAACAAGCAAGTTTCTTTCGTTGGCATATTGTGAAACGAGTAAAGATACATAAAAGGAATAATTAGATTTATCGAACTCAATACGCAAGTTCTGATCTATAGCCAATAACATTGTTTATTATACAAAACAGACAGACTGAAGACTTAAATGACAGTATTTTAATGATATTATATGAGGGTGTAGATTACAACAAGTCGAATAATTTCGACGGTCCCTATTTTATTGTTATTAGACACTTTGACTATAATAACGGACGTTCTTAGAAACAAATTGGCGATTTGTCTAATGCAAACTCCATACATCACAAATTCCACGTTTAAAATCGACCGTAACCATACTAGTTCGTTAAATTTATTAATATCTATCCAAAAACCCTGAGTTATGAATCAATTTTGACACATCTAGGCCTCGTGGGCGTTTATAAATAGCCTTGTGTTAGTTCTAAAACTGTCTCATAAGGAAACTAAATAGCTGGACGCAGTTTGAGATGTAAAAGGAATTTATTGAATTGCCCAAGTTAAAGTAATGGAATACTCGCCACCACTTACTGTCAAATCTAATTTAAGCTCGATGTAGCAAAATAGACGTAGTACTAAGCAATACTTGTATAGGAAGTGTCCGATCGAAATGGACAAAAAACTCTGTACTTATTTGATATAGTTGATATTTAAGTGGAGGACTGTTTGCGTATTGTTGACATGTGAAGGACAAACCCAAAAACTTGTTAAAAGACGGCCATTGCTAGTGTTAAAAACCACAGAATAAGTACTAATATGCTATGCTAAAACGACTATCTCTCTCACGTCTAGATGATAAATAAAATGTTATAGTTACAAGAAGTCGTTAATAATGAAGGCATTATGTCACAACGAACACGGTATCAAAAATAAGGAAAATTGTTCCACTGGTCTGTTGACGTAGTATCTCGATTTTATCATTTGTTCGCCCTAACAGTAACATTTAAAGTATATCTCAAAACAGATGTTAAATGGCAAATTATGATACCTAGGTATAATTTATTGGGAAAAACAATTTCAGTAGTTCTATTTCGGTATCTTTTTGGTTGTCTATTAAACTGACTTACTGTCAGAAACTGAAAGACATTGTTGGTGTAACCTTGTTGGCGTTTTAAATAAACAATTAAATACTCGGTAATAATTTTATATTGAACTGAATTATTCTCTGGCAAGTATTCCAACATTGTTAAGTTTTTCATGTTTCTAATGGAATAAAACGCGATCCAATCGATTCTTTGTTTCAACCCATCAAACAAGCTCATTGATCGAGCAGTCGCTTTTTATCCGTCTGTCCGCCGTCGCTCCTAATACGGTGACACAAAAACTAAGTATAATATCCTCTGCTTCTTTGTCAGGCACGTTCGACATCCTCCCCATTGTCGCGGCCATGTCTGCGCGAGGAGCGCCCGGATCACGGGCTAGTGTAATCGATTTAGCTGCGACTTTTTTAACGATTATGCGGGATATATCGATGCGAGTGAATCACTACAGTTACATCACCGGAACCGTTTTGGTGAGCACGATTTGGTTTGTTTGTCTACGCGTAAATGTTTATTAGTCACTCAGCCTCTGGGCGTTTGACAAAAAATGTGGCCAAAATATTTGGATACGGTAAACAAAGACGCGTTGTGGCTACTTCTTTGCTTCATAATGTATGAATTATTTCCTAGTGCTTAGAGCTATAATGCTTTAGCCATCTAACACCGACATATTGTTTTAGAGTAGATTGATAAAAGTACTAATATACTTAAAAATTGATCAGAATTTGATTTACTAACCGTACACACTTTTAGCACAAACAAAATTATCATGACGAAAATAAATATTCAAAGAGCAACTTGTCAGTCCCTAAACTTATTTCTGATGATAATTTATAACTACTTAAGTATTCGCCTATTTACAAGCCTACAACATTTTACAAACAACGGAAAATAACCGAAGAAGGTTCGCTACGAACATATAGTTTGAAGACGGCCATCGTTGTGTTAAGGGCTGATTTTTCAATCGTCAGATCTTTTAACTTAATAATAAACTGTCATTTTGACATATTACCCATACTAAAACTGTCAATATGCCTTTGTTCTTCGGTTAAAAGTTATCCGACGGTTAAAAAATCAGCCCTTGTGGTTATTTTATGTATCTTTGAAGAATTCTTGATGTAAACCATACCTTACCAGTGTGGATTAACAGATGCAACTTAAATACCAGTAACTCGAAGTCGAGACTACAGCAACTACGGAGGCGCTTGAACTCTTCTGAATCTATTTCTATTGTGCTAGCAGATCAAGATAAAGTGTAGCAAATAGTTACACTTCAAAAAAGCATAATCACGCGATTGATAAGCTAATTGCGGACAGTGGCGTCCTATCGGGTTCGCGGCGCACCGCGATCTATTCAAATCTCCGTATAAATATTAATAGCGGCCATTGAGCTGGATTATTATTCACGAATTTGTTTAATGGAAACGGCCGATTGTCTTGTTTTTATTGTCAGACCCGATGATTTCGCCTGCGGTCATGTGAATTTTTGGATACAGTGTGTGTTCTTTTCTGTTAGTTACATTTACTATGTTGTATATTTTTTTCAGATGAATATAAATGTAATTCGTAGTTTTTATAATAACAGAATGCTGATTATGAACTGAAAATTTTAGATGCGCCATAAAATGTGGGCTTAAGCTCTACAAGCATTTGAAGAAGTTACCGATATGTCGTCATGTGCTACTGTTTGGTGAATCCATACTTTGGTAATACCGAGAGGCCAGGGTGACGAGTGGGACGCTACTCCGGTGCTCGAGGATCGGGTACGCGACCGAAATAGAGATAGAGATGTTAGGTGTCAACGGTTGCGTAATGCGATTTCTATAAGCAGATAAGGCTCATTGTTCGATAGCGCGCGCGTGGGCGCAGCCTGGCTCACCTTGAGCATTTTATATCGCTAGAACACACTGAGCAACTCAAATTTGAACATAAAATATAAACTTCATTGGTTTTGAATACTTTTGGCGTTATAAACGATGCAAAATCACACAATTTTTGCTTAACAAGACCCCGATTGAAGTTGGTCAGACGTCCGTATTTGGAAAACTAGACGAAATGTATTCTAGATTGCCTTGATTTGACAAGGAGCTAAATTCAGGACATTTTAACTACCTGCAAAACGGCTAAATCATTTTAAGTTAGAGATTTAAAATTCTTAAAAATATTACAATTTTATTTTCTTGTGAACCAATAGCATTTCATTCAAGCTCGTCATTTTGCCGAATAGCCCACCCTGTATTACTACGCCTTACGAGTATTTGTTTTAGTAATGAACATTCCGCGTTTTAAATAATAAAATTTATTCATAAGCCGGCACTTACCATATTTGAGTGCGTCCATATGTATGAGTGTAAGATATTCTTATTTATGGGTCTGTGTCAAGGCCGCATCACCGCTTTGCATAATATCAAATTATTTATTCGCCCCGCTAAAACTGTCTGGTGTGTTCAATTTGTAATTCAAATAAATTCTCGGCATTATTACAATTGAGGCTAATACAGAAGGCTTGCGCTAGTCTGAGGTACACTGCGGACATACCAAGGTGCTTATTGCTCTATCCAATCAAAAGTTTGAAAGACAAACATTGATTTGCTCAGGTTGTTCCGACTAAGCCCCAAGTAATCTCAATCTATCAGAATCTGGAATTAGGATAGATTCGCAACAATAAGCCTCATTTATTTCTTTCTAACATTTTCAAAAAGGTTGGATAACTTTGATAACTTATTTAAAACGTCATATAGGTACTTTCATATCCCTACATAGGTTGGTTGGAGACTGTAAAGCAGTAAGGTTCATCTTGTATCAACAATCTGCAGTTGCTTTAATTCTTTGTCTCAATTTAGGAAACTGTCATAATTTTCTATCTACCTACTGCTCTACATTTCATATTTCGAAACTCTAGTCTAAAGGAAAGTTTTAAATCAGAGATATAGAGAAATGACATAAGTAACTCTTGGTACTACATGTCGTAGTGAACCTACTGAGCGCACGCCCGGCGGTATTATACCGAGCCTGTCATAATTGTAACGTGTGGGCTTTTTTAATGTTTGACTAACGGATCGATCGGCACGCGTCTTCACTGTCTAGTTGCGAGTGAACTTTGAAACTAGGGAAGTTAACAACTAACTAGGACTCTACTACAAACATTTTGCAAAGATAGATCACTAAACTTCATCTAAGGCTTTAAATGGAAACATAATACCTACCTATATAGTTCGCGCTTAGAGAAACTACTTTTTTTTTCAAAAACAAAGCCAAATTACATTCTCATTAAACCTAGTCTAGATAGGTATTTAATGATTAAGTTTCCCTTTGTTTGAAACGTGGATAAAGTATGTGTTTCAAGCAATCACCAAATCAAAATTCTATTATTTTCATGAGAAGAAGGCAACAAACGAGCGTTGACTCCTGTTACTACTCATAAACGGTTGCCAGCTTAATTCCAAAAACGTACCAAATAGCTTTTTGCGTCTAGTGTCCGAATCCCGCATTATCCGTAACATGATTAATTACCGAGAGTGCAGGCGGGTGAAGGACCTTTGTTTCCACACTTTGCATATTCATTCATGGCTTGCGGTAGGTCGCGTTTTTGTGCGTACTCCGCGGCCTAATGCGGCCCGAATCTCACAATGGTTATTAAAACGCGAATTAGTTAACACCACAATGGATTGTTTACGGTGGGCTCCCTTCGCTTTCGTTCTCGTGTGCGATACGTTACGCGTCTTCATCTTGTCCTAGCAGTTTAATATCTAAACTCTTGAACCAGACCATATTTGATTCCGAACTGCGATGAGACTTATGTTTGTGGCACTGATATGGTAGAGTCATTGCAACAGTGAATCAAAACTTTGTTATGCGTTAAAAATGCCGTTTTAATCGGGCCATTTATATAGGTAGCTTGAAGTCCAAGTTTCTTAAGAATATTAATTTGAGAGGCCACTGGACACAGGAGGAGAAGAAAAAATATTGGTAGGCATCAAATAAAATGAGAAATAAACAAATAAGTAGTGGAACATAGTACTTTTCTGAGCCTCATCATAATTTGAACCACATTTTAATTGAACATTTCGCTTTATAGTCCGGTTACGATTTGACACCTAACGCAATCAGTACAGTCCTCCTTCCCCTGGTTCATCTCATTAGTCTCTATCAGCATAGATTTAGAAACGAAAGTCGTTCAACAGATGGTGTTTGCACTTGACACAATCGGTGGGAAGTTTGGTAATTAGCATGTGGAATGGACTATTAATAGGGCCGTGTGATACGGGACCGTGTTATAATTGAAGCAAACTTCGGGCCCTGGAAAAGGTTGGTTGATGACACGCGTAGAGGTCAATGCCTTACTGTGGTAGAAAACAACTAGGTATCTGTAATTCCCTTTTCACGGTTGGGGGAGCAAAGGAAAACGGTTAACTTAATTGTGACTATCATGGCTTTATGCCTACCGTCCTTGGAAAGGTTCAACGAAGACTTTCTATACCATTTTTATGTTCGTCATAGTTCATATCTACGGATAAAAAAGCCTTTTAGGCCACGGCGTCTCTTTGTCAACCTTTAAATAGGACTCTTCTACTTATGTAATTATTTTGTAATCAATTGCTTTATACCTAACTAGGTACTATAATGAATTGATTTGACATTAATACTTTGCGTTTGCATATTTTTATTGACTCAATTTCAGCGTTGCATTTAGAATAAAGCATGAATAATGTAGATCTAACATCGTGTTTTCAATGTTACAGGGCGCTTAGAACTAGTGTTAGAAATGTAAAGTGGATTAAAATAAAGATAATTACGCCTCAATTTGCAATTCCACGCAAAAACACGTAGTAAGATACGGAAAATTAAGGAATTTAATTTCGTTTTTATCTCGACTAGGCAACATTTGCTGGCCTGCGTCGGTGTCTCGAAATCGGTGAAGCGTGCTTCCTTGAGCCAATTAAAACTAGTCTGCCCCCCTCCCCCCTCGGCCTCGGGATCGTCCCCTCGCCGCGCAAAAACATAGATAACATAGCTGATACGCGCCGCGCGGCTCGAAAGTGGCATGTAGCTATGACGACCGCGACGTAGGTAATTGCCAGTTACAACTACTGGTGAGTTGCGAAAACTAAGAATATAGGTAGGTAGAGAAGAATGTTGTTAGTATCTAGCTTCCTAGCCAATTGAGGTATATCAAACAGACAGATTAGAGAGCATTTTTACATCTCATACATTCATTTTTACATAATAAAGAAAAATAAAAATAAAAAAAAATCTCTTCTCTCTCCACTAAAAGTCTTAGGAGGATGTATGACGTAGGCTCGAATTCATATATACTTAACATCAAATAAACCGCACCTTCCGCGACGCGAACTTTAACGATTTTCTTCTTACACAATCATGGTGCCCCAACAATATTGGTGTTATTTGAAAGCCCAATAAATATCCTTAAAGAAAAACACATTTAATTTCTTAATAAATGATTAACATATACCATAAATGTGACTTGAAAAAATACCTCACTTTGGGCCCACCTATGGGATCAATTAGACCAATTTTTATGGTTATAAAACCAAATAATGATCTCACGTGTCCTCTTTAACAGATGGATAGCAATTAAACCCAACTTAATTTTTTGAAGAAGTGACTCTGGATCCTTCTAAAGACACATTTTTGGGGTAAAACCCTTTCCTTTAATGAAATGAAGGTTAGAACTAGGCTTTTAAATGGTACCAATATTGGTGGGAAGTGGGGATACATACGTTTGAAAATGCTTGTCGCGGGAGGTGCGATTTATTTGACGTCGAGTGTAGTTCAAGTCTCATTATTAATTCTCATCATTATTAAGGCCGGGTAGCAGAGAAAATGGCGAAAATGAGGTTTTCATTTTTCATTTTTGAGGTACTAAACAGTAAAATTAAAGGCTAAGATTTTTATTGGGCATAGTTGAGGATATTTTCTAGGGCTATTAACGGATGGAAACACGATTTGATGAAGTTGACTCGATAGAATAAATTCCCAAAGTTACCTCTATTCGTTTTCTATTTATGGTTTTATTTTTAAAATAAGCGATTTTAGATTCTAAATCTTTTACTAAACTAAAGTTCAGAAATAACTTGAGGGCTTTTAACGGATGAAATTTTTATATTTCGTCTTATTTAGTTACTATGTTAAAAAATGTGGAAAAAATCGTCCATGACGGCTTGGACAATCTCAATCAGTCGCGCGGTGGCGCTTACGGAGGACGGACGCGTGTCAGTTTTTTGGTCGTGACAGTTCGCGATTTGTCAATATTTTTGACAATGATGACTTTGATGAGTCACAGTATAATAATATCAGTGTTACTGGAGAAAGCTTAAATTCAATTCAATTTTGTCTACCTATTGAAATTTAAATCGTTCGCATCCTTTTAAACGAAGACTCTACTCATGATACATAGTACATTCCTCAAATATGAGACAAAACCAATGAGTTAAAATTACATTTTAATAGTACCTACATACAATCGTCTTACACTCTTTAGAAGAGCACACTGACACAAATAAATAATAAAAAATACTGTCTAAGGTCTGTAGCTTAAGGTCTAAGCTGTAAGATAGAAGAATCTTCTAGCCAAAAAGATGGCAGATGCAGCAGATGTCAACGGATTTAAAGCTGGAGTTCATATGACTCCTTGTAGACTTGAGTCTCTAGAGCGTCCCTTCCTCCACCATGCGTAAGAATTTTCACAAAAATACTGTCTAAGGTCTGTAGCTAAAGGTCTAAGCTGCAAGATAAAAGAATCTTCTAGCCAAAAAGATGGCAGATGCAGCAGATGTCAACGGATTTAAAACTTGGAGTTCATGTGACTCCTTCTAGACTTGAGTCTCTAGAGCGTCCCTTCCTCCACCATGCGTAAAAGTTTTCCAAAAATACTGTCTGAGGTCTGTAATAAAAGTCTAAACTGCAAGATAGAAGAATCTTTTAGCCAAAAACATGGCAGATGCAGCATATATCAACGGATTTAAGACTGGACTGGCATCACCTTGCAATGTCATCCTCTCATTGTTATATGTAATGTAAATTATTTTTAAAATGTATTTAAAAAATAAAATGTTCGTTTTATTATTTCAATAATCTGACCTCTCAACTCAACTACACTACACAAACACCTTTGTTCGCAACTGTACTGACGAAACCTCGATATTATACCGTTCATTTAAGATGGCAAGCTTTTTGCTGTGGTAATGCACTCCAGGTAACCGTGTGTGATGCTTATTGCTCATAGTGATTTTCGATACAGAGCCCCGTACATACGTTATACATAAATTATGGAAAGAAAACACCCAGACCAATACAAACAAATATGTATGCAATTTTAGTATGATATTATTATTTATTAATAAACATAAAGACTGAACAAAATTGATGCGTGTACTGATTAATGTAATTAACCACATGCAAAGTTTTGTGAATTGCAACAACTATGATTTATTATCCAAGCTCTAAATAATCGCTACTACGAGTAACTGATCATAAAATGTTTTTCCAATCGCTCAAGCTCCCGAGGATCTACCGATAGGTCGGGTGACGTAATCTTGAAATTCTTTTAGCCGGCGCGGAACTTCCGGAGGGTCGGGTGACGCCACGCCTCTTTGAACCGTGTTTACTTTGGCAGTTATATTCTATATTTATTCGATTCTAAAATATATTCCCAAAAATTTTGAAAGTTGTTTTAATTTGTATCACTTGGATATGATTTGTATTAGAAAGTGCTGTGAGTGTGACGCTTGAACGGAAGGAAGTCAACCTAACCTAACCAACAGCGTATTTCCAAACTGCGTATTTCTATACTGTGTAGCCGCGAGAGCTCTTTGGCGCGCTGTCTTCGGCGAAGTATTGCGCGCGCAGATTTTGACAGCGCGAAATACCTACTTTAGCAGAAATACCAAGCCTTAAGATACCTACTTATACATCATCACATTACACGCACAGCGTTATCATTTGATGTGTAAATGAAATGATGATAAATACATTCGTAAGTACCTACTTGACTAAACAATGATGATAATTTAACAACATTTTTGTCTGGATAAAGAAAAGAAGTATTACTGATCCCTACACTCCTACTGCTTAAGCTCTACTCTAAAAATCGATTGAGTGTCTAGGACAGGTATTATGAAAATATTCCTTGCTTGATCCTTAGAGTATTACTATTACCCCTTTATATTACCTTATATCCCTTCTATAAGTACTGAAGAAACAAGTAAAATAGAATATATTATCTGTCACAACAGTAAAGGAAGGCAATTCACTTTTGCAAAATGCCAGGCTGACTGCTCCGGCCAGGATATCGGCTCAGCAAATGCCATGATCCATGGTCATTCCGTCGCGGTGCAGTTGCGACGTCGTCACAAATGGCTCGTGTGAAGCTCTTAAGTATATTTTTTATTTGTTGGCCAATAGTCGTGGGCTTTCAACATTTTAGGTTTATCGCGTATCGGGCGCATAAAGATGTGGTTTCATTCGAGTCCCGATATAGCGTAGTAATTATGTGGCGCGCGCACACGGGCGGGTAACCGCGACATCTTTACGAGCGGGTGTTTGCCGCTGCCAATTTATTATGAATGCGGATAAACTGTTCAAACGATTTTAATGTGCCGAGGTTCGATGTCAGAGCTGCTGGCTCACGGTTAAATGTTTCGAATTAATTTTACGATTCGAACGCAGTTGATAAAATTACTTAAAGACTAACTTATGCTTCTCGCACTTCGCTGGTTTAATTGTATTCATATCCAATTCAGGTTTGTGTAGCAAATAATTGAAACTTGTAATTGCTTCCCATTTACATATTTTCTGCAAGAATGTAATTTAAAATGTGTAACAAAATGAATGATTTCTGTCCAGTACATTTTAATTTGACTAAGTTTTAGTAAACATCCACTTGCGATTGTACCCGGCGTTTAACCGCAGCGTTTGCCTGTCCCGTCTGTCCGTCCCCACCCAATACCGTTCGATGTGTATCTAGTGCGTAGGATCGTCCGTTGCGATAGCACGACGTGTTTATTGCCCGCCTCCAATAACGAGATAGGTATAAAAATTGTGAAATTCCACTAAACAGTAGGTTAAGTCGGACGGGTCCAACGACTTGACCGCTCGAGGTGCTTTTAGCTTCGCAGGTGGTGGACTTTAACGTTTTAGTAGTAGTCGTGGACAATAACAGTGCACTCAATTATTGACCTTATAGTCACAGATATAAGAATCGAGATGTTGCTATTCTAGGTCTGACATGTATCTATTTTGTAGAGCTTCAAGATTCGCAATTGGCCGTGTACATGGCTTAAACATTCCCGGTACACTGACCGAGTGCAATAAAAAGGTAAGTGGCAGTCACAGTCATCGTTACAACGAAGCAAAGGTTAAACTCCGGTTTATGATAACAGAACCAGGATCCGATATCCGAACGCTATCAGCGCCTAAGTTGAGCTTAAAGCTCGCCATATTGAACCAAATGCGTAGGAAGTATTCGTATACTTCGTGTACCTACCTATACAACGACAATAGATTTGAGCCACAAGTGATACACCGCAATATACATACACAAGTTTAATTACAAAATAAGCTAACTCACTGCTGAAAAAAAAACTACCTACGTCTTACTCTTTGATCGCAGTGTTACACTTTCTAATAACTATCTTGCTAAACAAAAACAGTGTCATAATATCGACTAGATAAACCGATAAAAACAAATCTTTGCAATCTTGCTGACTATTAAGAAACTTTGTCTTGAATACCAATTGCTTGTTTCTTTTTACATATCTCCGATAATACTTACTACCATATCTTACACATGAGCCATTCACAATTAAATCATTATTTATTCAGCAATGAGTAGCGTGTAACGAGATGCATCATAATGTGCCATAATCCGACTCACTGACAGACTGACCGCAAGAAATCGGTTAAACAATCGATTCATCGGTGGTAAATATTCATCGCATCGCGTGCGCCGGCGCAGCGAGCACTCGTTACGTCACACATGCAACGAGGTTTTTGTATGTCTGTGTCGGAGGAAAGGGTTGATGGGCAGAAAAATATTATTGACGGTGCAAATCAACCTTATTGTCTTTGAAATAAGAATGATGTCCCTATTAATATTTCTGGCGCTAGTATATTCCAAAAAAACTTATATATTTCAAATCCATTATGAACATCAACTTAAAAGTGTTAATAAAGTTTGATTTGATCTTTGTAAATTTTTTCATACTTTAGTATTTTTACAAGTAAGTTACATGCATGAACAAAGCTTGTAAAAAGTTTCATAACAATGCACTCCATCTAAGTTACTTCTAAATTACGTAACATTTTATTTCTAAACAATTTTTAAAATAAATACCTAACTACATTATTTCTTATCTTATCATTATTGATTTGAAACAGATGTAGATTTATGAAACTATGGATTCTTCGTCTATTTTGTAATTATTTTGTTTTAATAATTTTTTTATTAAATTTATGCTGTGTTAACTGTATTGTCCATATATTAAAAAAAGTTAAAGCGCTCTATCTAACCTGTTATGGTACATAATAATCTGTGCATTTGCATGTCACGGTGTTGGTTTCGGACAAGTTTTCTTTGAGATTCCGCAAAAAGTGTACAAGTATAAATGGCGGAGGGTGTTTACGTTTTTTCTCAAAAAAGGCGGAACCGTAGCAAGAGCTGATACTTATGCAAATTTTCGACTGCTCATTAACGCCAAAGCCGCGTACAATAAGATAATTGGCGAAAAAACACTTGTTTTGCATCTAGTGCAATGTATCTCAAACAGTCGTGGTAATATTTTCACTAATTCTCAATTTTTTTATTGTTTTTATAGGATGTAACAACAGGCTCTACGAAATAAGGAATGTCAATAATGCAATGCACTGACCTTAATTAGGTTATTGAAAACCAAGGAAGAGGTGGAAATAGTGCGAGATCTGACAACGCCATTCTTGTGGCGAAGTTTTGGGCTGACGCTGTGTAGGTTTGTTGTCGACACGACAAGAAAGAAGTGCAAAATCTGATGCATGTTATAATCAATCTAAAACCGCTATAAAGTGTTTATTATTCTGAATTTGCATAGTAATGTTTGAGAGCCACTGGCTCCGGTGTAGGAAGTTGGGGAGAGCAGACAGGTTACAGCTACGATCATTGAGGCGTGTAAATTTACGTGCATTTCGTGCAAAAACAATGTGCCAGCTATACTATACTCTACTCCACAATCTGCCATCTAAATATCATAATTGTACCACTACAATTTTTTTTCCTAATTGCCTTTTTATCTTAGATCTAGAAGTGAAATTAAAATTAGCTGAAATATGTTTAATTACATATTAATTTATTCATTACAATACTTTAGTTATTGCGCGTGAACGTCATAGCTTACTCGTAGCGAATTGCACTTTAATATGCAGATTATGATCATTTAAATAGTTGAAGGTTAAGGTTTTGTTTTCTTATGATGAAAACCCTTAGACAGAAGCACAGTGCTTCAAGCTCTGTTAACCAGGTGGTTTTGGTGAAGAAAAAAATGTTAATTTGATACTGACTGGCAAACGAGCATGTGGGTGTAGTTAGACACACACAGTTAAATATTATCAACTGCCCGCTGCTGTCAACAATTTTCCAGTTTTTTGTCATTGACAACTCAAACAACGCGTAACGGCGAGGGCTGCAAAGGTCAGTGAAGTCCTAAATGCGTACAGTATTTTTCCCATTACTGAAGTAATTTATCGCCAGATAGCACGGTACACATGAAGCTCGCTCATAAATGGCGGAAGAATGGACAGATAATTACAAAAACATGATATCTGTTTGTAAATAAGGCTTAAGAAAACATTTCGCTACAACTGTCGACGATACGAAGATTTCCACGGCATATTCTTAAATCGTAGCTGGACGTTTACAGTACGTTTACTTTCGATATTGAAGCAAATGACAATATGTATTAGTGAAAGGACATACCTAATAATATGCAAAATTAGAACTTTTATGGTGGTAGTTTACTTTTCCATATTGTGTAATAGTATGAAAATTTAAGGGAATGGGTGAAGTTAAAAACTTCAACTTTTTATCAAATGAGCCTAGCAAAGAAACTACGAATGGATGACGGCACATCATGGCAAATACTATGGAACCTACTGTAGTTTAAATAGGGGCATTTTTGCAATAGAAATGTAGGAATAGTCTGCTGTGCTGTCGACTATACATGAGCAGGGCGTGAACGTAAACAAGAATCTGGGAGAGGTGGGCTCAATATACACTGAAAAAAATGTTTGGTTACTGCTTACACAACAAAAGTGACCTCCGAACACTTTGGTTATGAAGAACAAAATGTTGTGTAAATTAAACAAATAATTCTGTAGTGAGCTGGACTTAGTTTGGTTATATTTAACACTTAGTTCGGTGGTCACTTTTGTTGTGTAAGCAGTAACCAATCATTTTTTTCAGTGTAATATTTCAGAATAATATCCAACTTTTTAATGATAAAAACAAAGGATATTATTGTATTGGTGTCATTGACACTAGCATGGCCCGGTCTCATTGGGAAGGCATCGACCGGGGGGTGCCGTATATGGCACCCCAGCCGGCGCCGTTTTCCCCAGTTTCCCAGCGCACGCGCACTCGACCGGAACAGCAAAAACGCACCGCATCACGGTCAAATGAAGATGTGTAATTAGATAGTTTTTACCACACTATCGGTATTTTTTACCGCCATATATGGACGCCTGCGAGCCAATGCCCGTTTACGCTCGCTGGACATCAAAATAATAACTCGTGAACTCAAGCAACGTTTTTGTTTCAACATTTCTATTATCTCGGCCCTCCGTAATTACTATCCCAAGGACAACGATTAATTTTACGCATAACTACTTACGCCGTAAATAACATGGCCGTATATAGATTGCGATTTCACAATCGATCGTACGGTGAATTATATTTTATCACAAAATTCCAATTTTCCTTCAAATCGGCAATAAATTTTAGCCCGAGGTGCGCCCGCGCCGCCGACCGAGACGCTCCGCGTGTTAATGGCGGACGCAAAAAAACGTGGTTAAATGAAAGAGGCGAACAATTATTTTTATTATACATATGGCCGGCCTAAGAGCCCCCGCGGGGCCCGCGCCGAGCACGCGCTTTATTTCGGCACGAAGCGCGCACCTGACACGCCGGCCATTACTAACGTGTAAACACGCTGGTGACTTCAACCTGCACGCCACAATCTTCAGATGTCTAAAACCCAAAAATTAAGTCAGTGCCCTTAAATTTTCTTTAAACAGCAAGACATTTGCAGCTAAACCTTACAAAGTTTCTGACATTGGATTGTTAAATTTTGTTCATGTCCGGTGACTAATCTCTACATAAATATTAGTTAAATAACCACGAAAGTGTCCTCTGACTTTTCACAAATAGTTAACAAATAATTTAAAATAGCAGTAACCATTCTAACACGACCAGCCGATCTATCCTATCAATCAATATCTATTTATTCAGCGTTGACGACGCTGTATTACAAAAAGTGACAACTTGAAAAGTGCAATATTACAAAAACGTCGTCACCGCTAGAGTGGCAGCATTAACCCGCGTACCGTTAATGCCTCAACAAATGTTTTAAACAGTGTTGTACAAACGTGCGCAAAAAGCACATTGCCTTATTAAGCTGTACATCGATAGCGACTCAAAAACTCTTCCCACAGTACTTGGTGAGCGGGTTTAGCCGATCCACGGTTTCACATCCCATGAAAACGAATCTGAACAATCGTATTTGTCGTGTTGCTTCTAATAGATTAAGTGAGAATTGTATGCGATAATTAGGTTCCGTAGACCATGACTTTCTTGGGATTCCATTACACTTTTTGACCCTTTTTTGGAGTTAAATGATTTATCAAGTCGGCCTGTAGGCCTAAGATGCGCGCCGCGATAAGCGGTTATCACGCCATTTTACCGATTTTGCCCATACATTTTGACGTCGATAAAAGTTATCACGGCGCGCATCTTAGGCCTACTGGTGATATAATGATAATGTAAAATAATATGACTTTCTTATGATAGTGAGGTTTCCTGTGTCTATAGGTTTAGGTAGGTAGAGTCTTCAAACAGAAGCTTTTTCAGAACAAACAATAAAATTATAATGAAAATAAAAATCATCTTCATCATTTTGTCAAACGTTAATTTAATCAACCAAACCTTTGACTACCGAACCCTAACAATTTCTTCTATCAAGGTTTACGACTGAGCTCCACTCGTTGAAATAATAACCTGCGCCATCCTCTCTTAACACCTGAAGATGGTCTATTAAACGTTTACGACCAGCGGCCACATGCCCAATATAAAAACGGGGTTCTACCACCAACAGCTCAGTTTCGAAAGATCACTTTGTATGTGTGATGACGACTGCGGAATAACGGTCACGGCGACACCATTAAAGTAAAGGTTGATCGTAATTCCATGTTTATTTTAGCCATATACAATTGACAATAATAGTAAACTATAACTAGGTAATATACATTCATAAGCTCTACAGAGTACTTTTATTGGAGTAGGTTAATATATTATTAGGTAAACTTGCATTGCTATCGCATGATCAAGGAATATTAATTTGAATCTGAGTTTATAGTGTCTTTAAAAAAGGCAGTTAGATTTTGTAGTATTGATTACTTTTTAATTTATACTTATCAAATAGGTAGCTATTAAAATCTATTCAGTTGTTTGTTTGTAACTATCACAAAAAATTTAACCCTTCTTCCGGTTTTAACATAGTCTAGTTCAAATGTTCAAAACATAAATGGCAATGAGTGTCAGCAGTAGGACCCCTGATAAATCACTTTGAATATGATCGCAGTAACATTGCTACACGTACCGGAGCAAAAACAATTATTAGCATATTAAATATTGCACTTAATTATCGTAACTGCGGCATTGAAAGATATTCGAAATAAGATTCTAATGTGCGTTGGAATTTCTTGCTCGTAACCTTTGCTCGGATTATTTATTAGCTAATTTTATTGCTGACTCTTTACAGAGAAATGATCTTAAACGCTATTTATTTTTGATAATTTAACGATTGCTAACCTTTATTAATTTGAATTTCTTTTTCATTTTGTAGTTACGTGATAGATAATTTAAAAGTGTATCAGTTAATTATTGGGTCTCAAGCTAAAATAGCTCAACTGACCTTCTCGTTTCATCACAGACACCTCTCATTTTATACATCGATCAATTAATTGGAAATAATAAAATCATGCTCGATTACTAACGATTTTAACTACTCATTGCTACTGTTAAAATTGGAATCGTAAAACGGCCCATTTTCTATCGAACCGAATATCCGAGTATCGATTACGTAAACTTCGATTTATGATTTCGATCAATTGATCGCGGAACACGGGAGCCATTGTCTGGTCCGAGTGGCTTGCTCAATCATTGTTGTCAGGCAATAACTCCATCTGTCTAGAAGTTTACAATTGATTTACTTATTGTTTCATGAATTTTAATGCATTATGTTTTGATTTGCCTGACGTGAATTGGTATAAATCGTGAGTTATCAACACCAACGCGGATTGATTGTGCTGGAGGTGTGAAGACCACCTCTAGAGTGAAACATGTTCCATAACTCAAGACCAGATTATAATTGGCAATTTAATTTAAGCGGTGTTAAGTAGAGTAGCTATTTGAGTAATATAGAAACGTGGTCTGAAATGTAGAGATTGAAAAAGACTAACCCCGGATTGCACTATCTTACATTAACTTTAAAAAAACGTCAAAGTCTGTCAAATTCGATACAAATCACAGCTTATGTTATAGTTACGGTTAAAGTTAGGCAGTGCAACTCAGCCTACGAGTAGTAACTTTGGACCTTCAACAGCCGTAATCTTACTTATCCAACACTTAACAACGTCAAAACCGAAGATAAGCTAAAATGGATTCCGATGCTATTAAAACGGTTTATTAAGAAAACTTGCAACAAGACGCCTAAAACTGGCCAATTAAAGACCCGGGGCCTGACACGTGTCGAAGAGGACGCGGCCGTCGGATCAGCGCTAATCCTGAGCGGAATTGACTGTCGGACAGATACGCTCCATTACTCGTGTATGGTCTATCAAAGCAAAACGGTACTAAACGCGTACGCAGCGCGCGCCACAACGCAGGGAGAACAGTTACAACTTTGAGAAGCTACATGCTACGAAAGAAGCTTCATTGCGAATGCGAAAATCTAATTTTTAAATCATATTTCGAAACCTTTCATTAAGCCTTTAATAACATTTGGTTGCTTCGAAATCCATTATCAAAAGGACTCTAGCTAGCTAATATGGGTCGTCAAAAGTAGGTGATAGGATGAGCATTTTACGGCAGAAACATACAGATTATATGCTGTACTTTTACCATTACTGCTGAACAGGGCGTTTAAAGAGATTTTGATCCTAAATTACCTAATAAGTAGTTTCCTATCACTGGCATCAGCTTTGAAAGTAATTCTAGTCGCTGTAATAAAATAGACATCAACACATACCTTTAAAAGCCAGTCATTACAGGATTTTTATCTGGCCGTTACTTGGCTGATCTCACCCTTCTATCAATGGTTTATAGATGTTATAAATAAAATAGCCTGGAACGAAGTGGAAATTACTAGAAGTGGTCCCATTACAGCACGTAACGCGGGAGCCCGCCATTTGCATAGCCCGCGGCGCGCGCGCAGCTCCAGGCTTATTTATCGGCAGCACTGCGCACGGAGGACCCAGTAAGTATAGCAAACAACAAAAAAGCCCAAGATAATATTTTAAAATATTTCTAATATATTCTCTTAGCATGATGCCAATTATTCAACCACAAACTTGGTGGAACCTATACTGTGCCGACAAGGTATTAAAAGCACACATTCATTATTCATTGCACCCCAAGATCACTTTTTATCCTACTGAAATATGGTATGTACTTAATCAATTCAAGGTTCTAGCATAATTTTATTTGTAGCTACGTTACATGTACCTACTAATTATTTAAAAAGAAACTGACAAATAGTGACTGAGTTTTCGCACTGCTACTTCTCAGCACTAGCCACCGTTATTGTCTCGAAGAAATGGTAGAATCTGTCAAAAGTAATGTTGTACGTGTAACAATGTTCTTTATAAATAAAACTCAAAAATCTAAACTTGAATCCAAGTAACAAGTCGTAGATAACGAGCAGCACCTCATAAGGAAATTAACAATGGAATTAGTCAGATGGCCTCGATGCGACGGTGACAAAGTTGACGGAAGCTTTTCTAGTATTTCCTTGTAGTCTCGGGTACTGTTCCGGCCGGAACTACGATTGCACTTGTGTAGTGTTGATAACAGATGAGTTTGAAATTAAATTAAGTCGAAACGTGAAGAGGCAGTACGAAACGTATGATACGTTTCGTAGTGTACGTTAGAGTAGGTAGGTTTAGTGTTATTTTTTCATTGATATAATAATGCATGAGTATTTAGCATTGGACTTTATTATGTTAATAAATAGATTATGTAATATAATCTTAACACATCTAGACAAAAAGTTTTACTTGCACTTAAAATACTGTCTTACAGGGGTAATAAATATTGGAGTTAAAACAAACCTAACTCAAACAATTTGAAAACCGTTGTATAACTAACCGAATACTTTAAATATGTCCGTCATTAAACAAAGTAATTAATATGTGTTGGCCCTAACAAGGCCACAGAAGCGCTAATTCGTAACTGTTCACATTGCGCCGGCGCACGTGTAGTCGTGAAACTTGACATTGTGCGAGCTCAAACAGCAGCTCGCAAACATTCCGGCGCACAGTGGGCTGCCTTCATGACTTCTAGCTTAAAAATGCAATAGTTTAAGGTATGTTACGACACTATCTAAATTGTTTATAAGTATCTTGGGGATATTTAAAAAAAGGAATACCGTACAATAGAGAATGAAGATGGACTTCATAAAATATCATAAAAGAGGATTGTAATACAATCTTATTTCATGATAAGGCTCAAATCTTGTAGAGCTTTCTTATGCTCTGTCAATGCCAACAGCTCTACATATTTGAGACGATAGTATTGTGGAACGACAATAATCTTCGCTAGTCATTAAAAAAATATCTAAAATTCACAGTAACGCGCTTAAAGGCACTGTCCCACTGTGCGCGCTACCAGCCAAGGAACGCAAACTCCACAGACCAACAACAAACATCGCACACTCGTAAAAAGTAAAACCACAAACGAAGCAATAACTGGGCGTGGACCACCGACAACACTCAATTATCCGCCTTTAACACTTATATACCGCCAAATTAACATGTCATGAATATTATTTAACTTTTTCCCCATTATGATAATTCAATTGCAATGCTCAAAGTTCTGTTGCCCTAGAATTAAGTCGAGAGCAAAAACCTCGGGCGGATCTTTAGCAGGTATTAGCATACATTACAATACTAATTTCATTCTCGAGACTTGCGCGCGCAGAAAAAACATTACACCCGGAAAGCGTCGCACGCGCCGGGATTTGGAAATGTAAATCAACGCATTACCATTTACGGTGAATCATATTTAGTTCAACAGATTAACACGTTGCGAGTTTGCAATTTAAATACTGGTATTTTGTTTTAGTGACGACACGTCGTCGGCCGACCTGCACAAACAGGTGCTAATCAATTCCGAATATGCAGTTAGATGTATTATTCCTAAGCTTAATCACTGGTGATAAAAAATATAGACGCGATTTAGATATGATTATGGCTTTTATGATGACAAGGCATAGTATACTAAATAATGAATCTATTCTAAAAAGTTTTGCTGAGTCTGAAATTTACTTCCTTCTCTTCTACGTCACATTGTGTACTATGTCCAAAATGTGTCCCACACGATTTTAATGAGTGTCAAAATGATTGGAGGTATTTGGACGATGCCTATTTTAGTGAATTGATTGATTGTCGTCGCATGTTATCAGATGTCAGGCGGCCGGTTGTCGCCAGTAATTAGTCGCTCGCCTGACGTTTCCTAATGGGCGTGGATAGTGGATTTCCTTGGGCCGATAGTGCGCAAAAGATCTGTAAAGGCTAATTTTGCTTGAACATTAGCAATGATTTAGAATAAAGAAACACATTTGCAATAATCCTCACTGCCATAACATAATCAACTATTGATTAGTTAAGGGAAGTAAAGCTTATCTTAAAGGGAGCAAATAAAAGGGAACTAGCGTTCATTGAAATAAAACAATTAATTGTTAAATATTTCTTAAAATCTGTTACTTTTCGGCAAAACCACTTGTTTACATCGTTCGTTCGTTCGTTTCAGCCAAATGACGTCCACTGCTGGACAAAGGCCTCCCCCAAGGTTTTCCACAATGAACGGTCCTGTTTACATATCTCTATTTTAAATCAATATCTGTGCGTAACGTAACGAAACTCACGGACTTAATAACTTGACAACTAGTGAATGAAAAATACTCCAGCGTCTTCACGAATTTCTATAGCCTCGATCTTTTGAAGACACAAAAATATTGATAAAAAAACAATGTTGTAAGTTGTATAGTTAAATTTACCACTATTTCGGGACGAAATATAAAAAAAATAGGTTAATGCTAAAAAGAAGCAGCGTAAGAAATTCAGCCACCATAATGTAGCTTTTTCCAATTTTACTATCACACTAATGAGCTGTGCAGTTTCACTTCCATATATTATAATCTATTAGGTAAATAATCTCTCGTAAAATGTTGCCAAATGGACACTCAGTTCCCAATAAAAACCGTCTCATCATAATTTACGATCAAAATCATACATTATTTACCGGCGCTACATATGTATGCGTTTGATGACGCAAGCGGTGCATCTGCTCCGGCGCATGCGATCAGATTACGAGACGACCTCGGACTTTTGGATGTAGTAACTGAAACTAGTTTATCTAGCAACGATTAAATCTTTTTTGGGCAATTGTAATATTCTTGAGTAGTGTTTTTTGCCTACTAAATTATAATAATATTATTGTTGTTATAAAGTTATAATTTAATTGAGTAATTAAGAGCTGAATTGGTATTTGTTTTGGTTTAGTGACTAAGATCCTGAATTTGACTTTGAATTTCCGTAAATTGTAATGAAAACATTTTCTGATACATTAAAGTACTCTCTAAAGTACTCTCTATTTGGTAGTTGACATCCTGAGTCCTGAAAATGATCTAATTTATACTACGATATTAGATTTTTATGTTCATATGAGTTTATACACCTGCTCTAATATCTAAATAGAAAACGTATGCGGTATTTCATAGCAGCAGAAAAGATCTGCAACTTTTTTACAACTACCCGCGTCAATTTGATATACATACAGCTCAAATATACAAATAAAATAATGGTCGTAACCAAACTAGAGATTAATGACATAATTAAGTAGAAATCATTGAGCAACTCAGCCGGTGCGGTGTAAGCCTGCGACAATGTCAGGACCCGTCCGACTGGTCATATGCGCTAAAGGGGCCTAAACACTTTGACGATACGAAATGATATGTTATGTAGCGATTCGCCTATAAAAAAGTCGTGCAGAGCCTCTTTAAAAGTCTTCTTTAATGAAGAAGCTCATATACAAAATGACTCAAAATATTTAATCTCCTCATAACAGTCATATTGTTCTTCCCGTTACATTGTCTTTGCAACAAAGTCCCATGTTACGAGTTACCAGTGCAATCAAATCAGGTAATAATAATTTATGATTTTATCAAATATTGCAAATCAGCAATCGAATGTTGTTACTCTATGTAAAGCCTGCCTCTGAGGCCAGGAAAACCTACACAAATAGATCAGAATAGCAACTTGTATTTCTGTACATACCAGATATTTTTAGCCATCAGCAAAACTGACTATGTATGTATTTCTATTTTAATTATCCATCATGATTGCGACTCTCTTTACACCAGCCAATTTCTTCCATCAAAACTAATTGAGTGCATTTAAGTTTTAAGAAGTTCAAAAACATTGAGTTTCTAACATCCACCGCACCGGTTCGTAAGTACTTAGTTTGGAGGTAATTAAAACACCGACGTTACGCCAATTAATTTCTCAAAGTCAAAGTTTGTTACCTTCTTTCCAACTACGAACACATGGACACTGGGACCACTACAATTGGGTGCAGAGAGATCACTCTCTACTAAGTATATCGTGAATAATGTGTTCAATGATTTGTGTGATAAAATCACACGACGATGCAAAATGTATTACGATATAATTAAGTAGCTGTTCTTTACTATAGTTTTAAGAAAAAAATATATTTAAATTTAATTTAAATTTTATAATAAAAATTTTAGCAATGAATGGATGAAATTATGTTAGAGGATCATACCCAGTTAAATTTATTTGAAAGGGTCAGTCGGTCGAATGCACAGTGCTACTATAGCCATCTCTATTGTGACTCAGTGAGACGAGCGGCGACGCTGGAATGGTGTGTTTTGGAGACTGGCTACGGTTTACAGGCTTTATTACATGAAACAGACGGGCTAATTAAATCTGACCGAGTAACTTTGGGAGGATTTAGTGATTTTGTCAAACAACTCAAGTATCAATTTCTCTTTCTGGTATAAATTAAGGTGCTAATTTTATTGTGCTGTAAATCCAATTATTTGGATAGTAAATAGTTTTTGATTGATGGATGTGGATAATTAACTGTTTGGCTATCGATCTCTGCATCAAGAGTTGTGCTCTAACCATGAAGGTGTTCATTTGTGACACAATTAATCCAGGCCGCTTATCTCCTGCATCTGAAGCGTAAGTTTGTATGCGCCAATAATTTACACCTATTAGTCCGCCATTAACACGCGGAACCTGTTGCGCCCGCGCACGCATCTCCGCTGCGTGATCACTCCTAGGGCTGTCGTGGATTACTTCATTTGTCCTAGTTTAAATCTATCTTCATTTACTTTCTAATTGATAGTCATAGATCATAGAGCTTATATACATTTACAGCAAAACAGGAGTCATTTATTCAGCAAGATCATTTAGTGGATTAATTTAGACCATGCATTCAATGGACAAGCGCTCTGATTGACTCTACACTTTTGTTGGTGGGCATGTTTCATCTTCTTACACCGAGACCTGTTCACACCGCGGTGTAAACCGCTCAACTGTTACTTTTGAATTGATTATTTCACACCATATCGATGACTGTTCGCCAAGTTCTTATTTCCGCGATATCTTTGGGTATCTATTAGCAAATTATTTGAAGTAGATTGCCAAAGGCAGCCCTAGTTGCGTCTCATGGCGGTCGTTTGCCGCGTCACGTCGGCGGATAAAATATGTTATGAGTTTACTCTGTGCGTGATATCTCTAATTAATTTTGCCTCTGGCAACACTACCGATTGAGTGCAGACGAGCGATGGCTACTTGCGGTGCAACGGAGGGTAGGCCAGGGGGCAGCTCCACAAATAGTGTAGCGTAACGATTTCTGGGAAATTATAGATAGAGATCGAAAGCTTGGCAATTTTGAGTAGAGTTTGCTTTTGATACAAATGAATAATTATAATTTCTCTAACAGTAGATAATTGATAAAACAAAACATTCAATCATGTTTGTTACATATTCTCCAAATACTACTTTTCATTTTTAACAACTAAAATCAAAACATTGCATAAATAATTAGACCAGACTATTGTTTTTATAAAAGGAAAAAAATATAGACACTGCGTCAGACTAAAATCATAGGAACGGAACCAAGTTTATATCGTTGTTTCCAACAATAGGTAATTTAACTCTTACAATGACGAATAAAAGCACCTAATTAATTCCGTACAAATTATTCTCTTCCGTGCAAAGAGCTTTCAAAATTATGACCCTTATCACTATTGCACAAGGAATGCTATATCTATTATATCTATGCACAGTAATAATGACTTAAATACAACTCAAATATGATACGTTTTGGAACAAACAACATGAAAATGAAATAACATTCGAATGTGTTATGACAGTAACTGGTGGTAGCGCGTTGCTAGGACGAAGCTGATGGAGTGCTAGGTCGATGTGGGTTGATGTTAATGGAACAACATTCAGAAACTTGCACGTTAGGTGACTATACGTAGGTGTTAGACCCTTCAAAGCTATCAAAATTACCTATTTTATAGAAAATTAACATGGATTTTCGCAAATTTCCTTTTAGCAACTTTGGTAAGGTTACAAATTGGCAATTGACTGTAGTTTATAATTAATAACAAACCAAGTATGATTGCATAAGATAAGAAAACAGCAATGTGGCACTGTGGGTTGATAAACCTATAACAATCAACATAGTCACCGGTGCCGGTGGTCCCCAACAATTTTTTTCAATGTGTTTGCGTATCTTGCGCATACAAGCATATTGGCAAATAATAATTTTTAATTAAAATATGACTAAGTTGGTTCTGATGTGAAAAATGGCAATAAGCGCCCAGGACTATGGTTATTTATAGAAAGGTGAGTTTGTTCGTCGCACCGCGTCATGTTGACGTCCACGCAGCAATATACGCGCGTAGAGTTGTTTGCTCGCGACATACCCTTTTTAGCCTTGTAATGGCCTATCATGGGAGTGGCGGATTGATTATTGCGATTTACGGAGATAATGGTTATAAAATACATCAATATAATGGTTATATTTTATGTTTATTTAAGAAGTTATTCGTCTGATCATTTTGAGTAGAGATTAACCAGGAAATCAATTAACCTTTGAAACCCTACTATCATATTATTGCAATTGATAAATAACATAAAAGCTGGGTTGCACCATCTTACTTTTACTATGACAAACGTCAAAAATCTGTCAAACTCCATACAAAAAGCACCGGTTATCTTTATAGTTAAGGTCAAAGTTAGGTGGTGCAACTCAGCCTAAATGTTGGAAAATTTTTGTTATCTACTTACACTACGTCATTCAGTCCTAACACAAAGTATAGTATGGTATTAAGTGTGATTAATGGTAACAAACGGTATGTAGAAAAAGCATCGAAAGTTTCCACAGAGCAGCGGGCCGAATTTTTTCCGCAATTTATTTTTATTTTAATAATAAAGTTAAGCCGAACATTAAGCAGGGCAGCGGCCGTGACAGGCGAAATCGTAATTAACGTGTATCTCGATCTAAACGTCCAGCAGCAGTTTGGGCAGCGCCCGCGCACTAGGGCTGTGATGCACACAACTTTTGTATTTGTTATACTTATACACATTGGACATAGTTATCACATGTTGATGTAATTAATTTATTCATTAGATTTAGCTATCTACACTGCAAGTGACGAACAATTAATTAGGTATGATGTAATTATTATCTATATAGCCAATAAAATGCAACAAAAACAACCCACAAAGTATTTTCATCTACTTCTACGAAATATTAATTTATGCCTTATTTTCATTCAGCTAAAGAGTCATGTCAAGCGCTTATGGCGAGTCTCATGAATATCAAGAATGTGAAAATAAGGTCGGGATATAAAAAATCTCAAAATATCTGCAAGAACTGACGGACTAGGCTAATGCTAAGAACTGCCAACATCCCTACGCTGGACATCTACAAACGTGACACCACGAGCGGTCTGCATTGCTCTAGCAGTCTGTTGTTCTTGCACTTTGGTCTCTAGCCTGTGATGAAACAGCTGCAGGTGCATCCCTAGCGCTAGTTTCGGCCGCCGACCCGCTCTCGACACTTCGGCGCGCGCGCACCGACGAGATAACGTTCTCTCGTTCACGCCGCACTTATTCAATTTACTAAATACACCACAACAATTTGAATATTTCTCAAGTAATCTATTGACGTCAAATGTAAAACATATTGTCTAAAAACAATTAATTATTTTATTGCGTTTCAAAATAGAAAATCCATCAGACCAGTACTCTTAGTTATAACTGTGCATTGTCTACGTTTTAAACGGAAATTACAATATTTATCTTTGATGCAGTGATAATATCAACTACAGGAAATCTATGAGGCAGCCGTATCATCCAAGCTTACAGCAGTGAGCTTGTTATACAATGAAGCACGGTAGATATTTAATACGATAGTTTCAATCATTTTTAATTCCATCTGCTACCGAATAATAGAACTTCCGTTATAATTTGCCCAATCTCAACCCGCCCACCAATTAATAACAGTTGTAGTCTAGTTTCGAGTGATATCGTACAGCGCTGGGCTGCGCGCGCGCCGTGACCGAAAGCAACAAACGGCGCAGTCGCCGCATTAGCACTGCTAAACTGAGTGTGAAAGAATCCCTCAATGGCACTATAAATCTTTCCATTTGCATTTTTATGCTCTTTGACGTTTACACAGCGCGATATGCGGTTGATTGGTGACCCATACGTCGGAGGCGTAAATGGAACTACTGATTTAAACTCTTTTCATTACGGAGTTTTTATGTAACGCAGTTACCAGTTCGACAGCTGGGAATACCTGTCAAACTTGTAGAGTCGCTACAATTTGATAGGTGACATCGATTCTGGAGACACCTATCGCTTTTCGTAATACATGCAACATATAGTTGAACTCTTTCCTAGTATAGTTATTGAAACTAAGTTTAAATTGGCTGAGTTATGGCGAGCTTGGATAGGAGAAATTGAAATCATATTTCATCATCTTGAACCTGTATTACCAGGTTCGCTAGATGTTAATTAATGACGGTTTCCTCCTGCAATAGATGTAACAAACTAGTCTTGATCTGAATTCTAGGAGCTGGTCCCAGTTTGAAATATTTACACTACTACGATAATGAATCAGCAAAAAACATTTATCGCACCAACTTAACCACTTTTTTGTCTACTTGATGGAAGATTGTATGAGTAATGTCAAAGACAATATTTCTGGAAGGTTTGAAATGAGTAATGAGTCGGAGCGTGTAAATGGCATTCACTGCGTGGTCTGGTCATGTAAACTCTCATCGAGCTTCATCTATCACTTCTAAACAAAGGGTAAAGCAAAAAGTGATCTGAATACGAATATCAGTTATCTCGTAAACGAGTTATTATCAGTTGGCTTGATTAATATTAATGAATATTACTTAGCACCATTTACTAATGGAAATTATTATGTTGTTCTCTAGTAGGCCAGTAGAATTAAACACAAAAATTGATTAAATCGGAAATAATTCCTACAAAAGATTTTTTTGCTTTAATGGCTTCATTGGTTGCCCATTAAGACTCTCCTAAGTTTTCGACTTCGACGGAGTTGTGCTTAAGTGGTGGGGGCCCCCGAAAGGGGCGTTTTTTCGGTTTTCCGGTTATACCGCGTAAAGGACTTACCCTATCGAAAAGTGGTCTTCATGACGGTTAAAGGGCACTTAATCCTGCATTGAATAAGACCAAATTCATATGTTTTGGACAAACCGTTCTCGCGCTAAAGTTCGGCAAAGTAGAAAATATACGTATAATTAATGACCCTCTCCACGTCCAATGGCTTGTTACCCACATGCTTCCAAGCCTTGTAAAGGGTCGCCTTAACCAGTGTAACCCTAACAAGGCTCACGAGTTTGATTCGCTTATCCTTGTTCGTCCCAGCCGTTCCCTAACTGCGGTTGCTGCACCTCTTCCTGGCACTCTCCTGAACGACTCTGTGTTACCTAATGTGGCTGCCCCTCTTCCTTGTACCCTCCTGTACGATTTCATTGCTTAGCCATGTGCCTGGTCTAAGGTTCGACGCCACAAAATCAACTTCGTACGAGTGAAAATAGTTTAAATACTATTTCCCGTGCTTGCAACATATTTCTTTACTGCTTACTCTATTAGTCGTAGAGTGATTGTATATTTATCCTATAGCCTTCCTCAATGTATGAGCTATTCAACACAAAAATAATGATTTCAATCAAACTAGTAATTCTTAAGATTAGCGCGTTCAAACAAACAAACAAAAAACTCTTCAGCGTTTTAATATGAACTTGTTGTTGTTGATTTTTGGCGTCGAACCTTAGACCAGGCATACAGCTAGGCAACGTAGTCATGCAGGAGGATACAAGGAAGAGGGGCAGCCACAGTAGGTAACACAGAGTCGTTCAGGTGAGTGCCAGGAAGAGGTGCAGCAACCGCAGTTAAGGAACGGCTGGGACGAACAAGGATAGGCGCATCAAGCTCGTAAGCCTTAATAGGGTTACACTGGTTGAGGTGGCCCTTTTCAAGACTTGGAAGCCTGTGGGTAACAAACCATTGGACATGGAGAGGGTCATTAATTATACGTATATTTTCTACTTTGCCGAACTTTAGCGCGAGAACGGTTTGTCCAAAACATATGAATTTGGTCTTATTCAATGCAGGATTAAGTGCCCTTCAACCGTCATGAAGACCACTTTTTGATAGGGTAAGTCCTTTACGCGGTATAACCGGAAAACCGAAAAAATGCCCCTTTCGGGGGCCCCCACCACTTAAGCACAACTCCATCGAAGTCGAAAACTTAGGAGAGTCTTAATGGGCAACCAATGAAGCCATTAAAACAATAAAATCTTTTGTAGGAATTATTTCCGATTTAAAAGCTAATTCTACTGGACTATAGTGGCGAGATTGGAATGATAAGCTAAGATAATGAAATGCAGTGTCAAAGTAAGACTCGAATTAGTCTCGTAAAATCGGTTAAAGGTAAGTAATTAAATTCTTAGTGACCTGAATATCCGATTAAAAGATGATAAAGTGGGTATTTGGGACGGCTCGTTAAGCCATCGGAGATTATAGACTAGTCGTAGAGGCTGGTCTATCAACCAGCGACTTTATGAATTTTTGCGTGGTGTTGGAAGGAAGGAAGGTGAAGGAAGGACTGATATTCAATAATAAACACTTCAAACCTAAGATCTGAATGACCGTTTTTAATAAACCACAATTTTTATCCTATGATCATAAAATATAAATATTCATAAATTGAAAAATACCTAATTATATCTTGATATACCTAATTAGCTGGAAAAATTATAACTTGATCAGATTAGATAACAAGAGATTAGGACTTCAAGATAGCTTCTCAATTACAGAGCCCTATTATTTGAAAACAACCGTTTTCTTTGCATCTGATACTTAATTGGAGACGTTCTCCTTACTTGATATTATCGACAGATCTGCGGTTGCTAATAGAGTTGCTCGCTTTGTCGATGGCTATCGGCAGGACTTCACTGTTGTCGCTAAAACACCCGGTTTGCATTGAATTGGACGTAATTAAATGAGACGGGGTATTTCCGCACATTATTGGAACTAGTATTCATACATCTGGTAAGCAAGTAGTAAGAATATAGAGATAGGTATTACGAGAGTCCGCGAATCAAGTATTTTAGTGGATCTTTTCAAATAATAGTAAAGGAAATAAACAATGAAGATAAGCCGCACTTGCTATGCCTGACAGCAAGAGAGAAAGTGAAAACAGAATAAAATTTTTGAAGACATTGACTCTGTATGTTGATGGTAAACTGCAAATAGATCTTTTGTTTCAATGTCGACATTCAACAGACAACTGATGCAACTAAAAATATCGATGCATAAATTTGCATTATACCTATACTAATGGAAATGCAAATAAATTCCAATACCTAGAGTTAACAAGCGAACAAAGGTAGCATTATTTTTAGGCACAGTAACGGGCTTTAAATAATAATGTTTATCAATAGGTACTTAGCCGGTCTTAATTTTAGCCGTGACGCAAACTAGAAGTGTCCACCGTGGACAAGAAGAAAAAATCTATAAACCTGTATGCCCGTGGCACGGTTTCGTCAGCAGCGGCCGCGTTGCGCGGGAGTGAGCCAGCTGATAAATAAGCCACTACTAGTATAAACAGAACCAGTAAGCTTAGGGACTCTACGCGCAATGCTAAGTCATGAATAATTGCACGCTATCTGAATATTTTATGACAAAAATAGCTTAATAGTCTTATAAACCCCTTTGCATAGGCTGTTCATGGACGCCTAGATAAAATCTTAAAAGAGAATCTGAGATACTAAGCCAGCCATGGTTAATCTTAAAGTACCAAACTAAATCGAAATCCTAGAAATCGGGCAATGCAGAATATTCGGCTTCCGAAGATTTCTAGAAACACACCTGAATCACAAAACAGAGACAAATGCAGAAACGCCACTTTTCCATATTTTTAACATTTCGAGACTATGATTTTTGAAGCACCTAACTCTTACAAAAGTTTTATTTTAGATTTTCAGTTGAAGAGCCTACTGAAAATTAGTGATAAGTGATTTAAGCACGCATAATTTCTTTTGTAAGCAGTATTAGTATTACCGGTTCTTCTGTGCGTCTCTGCCTAGTGTCACACACGTGACAAAGGTATGCTAATGTGTGTTATCGGTTGACGTCAACCAGCTCCGCGTGATCGCGCTTGCAGAATGCCGCTGTTTGCAAGGTTGTGTTGACAGGTGATAGGATCGTAGGCTAGGTGGTGAAGTGGTTCACTTTCTTTGAATACAGACGTTCCAATCAACCAGATACAAAATTAACCAATGATTTCTTTACTATTAACTCGAGTGACATAAAATAATTGGTGCACCTTATTTGATTCAAAATGCAAAGTAGTAAAATTGCAAAGTTCTAGACTTGAAGTTGCATTAATAAATTCTTAACAATGCAGGTCATTAGATTGTTTTCTAAGCAAATTATTTATTCAAAGTGTGCTGCGCTTACAATCGAAATGTATCTCGGTGCACAACACTTTTTTCTGCGCGCGATCTTTTTATGGATTATGTTAATCGATACTAGTAATCGGTGATCATTTCATGCTTTGCTGTTTATAACCGTTATTTTATGCATTACGTGCCATGTTGAACGTTTGTTTTTCACACTAAGCGGTTTGGAGGAAATCGTTAAGAATGGTTACGACTCTGTTAGCTTTGACAATTTAATATCTCGTAATTATCACCCGTTTTCGCTTTTCTGATCCAATTCGAAACTTAACTTGATGCAATATGGAAATTAGTAGCTTTATAATTGCACTAGTCCGTGGTTTAGAGCAAATAGTCGTTAATCAGACGCCAAATACATTTACTTAGATTATTTTTTGACAGCCCCTAATAGAAATACCTACTTAATCTTAAAATCTCATCTACTTTGTAAGAGTTATTGAGTAATGACCGTATTTATAGCGTAGTGACTAAATAAAACCTACAAATTGGGTCAAAAATAACAAAATCATGAATAAATTGCGTACTCTGGCATAACCAGGTCCTCGCCTCGATGGCAGATGTCACCCGTAGGCGCGGGCGCAGAGACAGGCTACGGCGACAGGTTACGTAGGCTCAGCAGTACAAGTATATCTTAATTCGTTAATACAATGTTTAAAAAAAATGCTAACTTTCATAAATACAAAAATCATGTAGTGAATGACTTATTAAAAAAAAATCTACACTTCACTGAACTCTACATTACTGAATCCATAACAAGCCACGTAGTCATTTGAATCTATCATGATTTGGTTTAAAATATGCATTATACAATGGATTCTTATACTATGCGTTTCGCTCTTGGCAAAGCGGTCGTAGTCATGTTGAGGCCTCCACGTCGACAGTAGAGGCGGACACAATGGCATAAAAATAATAATATATTATGGAATAGTATACCAATGGCTACGGATATTAGGGTTGAATTTCTGTACGTCCGTTTTGTAACCACAATCTAATGACAGGAATAAGCTCTTCCTTAACCGCAGCCTTTCAAATTTACATCTCATAAAAATAACGCCGATACATAATCCACTACCACGATTAATGTCTACAGTCGATTGAATGTAATGACGTTTTCATTAAGTTGTGGCGTGTATTTTGTTACAGATAAACGCACGAAACCGCAAGAGCCAGCGGGCAGCGCGCAGGTGGCACACTCGCACCGCGCTGTGTCAACACGGAGTCGCGCCCGTGTGTGCGTAGGGTGCGCATGCGATTGAAATTAGTGCTGGAAGGCTTAGAGCCAGGGCAGTGTCAAGCAAGTGCATCTTGACACTTGAGTGCCTAGCGTACCTTATGTAGGCCGAAGGTGGAAGCGAGCTTCACCCGGAATCCTCAACCACGGAGGAACTGGCTATCTACCTCTAACTGCCGGAACACAACAATGCTGTTAACATTGTTGTTATGGCGACAGACTTAGGTAAGATGGTGGTAGCTAGCCAGGCGGACTTAGAAAAAGCCCTACCAGCAACCAAACCGAACAGAAAAATCTGCCCCCACTGGGAATCGAACCCGGGACCTCTGCGTCTGAAGCAGGTGGTCTTACCACTAGACCACAGAGGCGGTTAAATCTTACTGTAACAAACGACAGAAGTCTGTCAAACTCCGTACAAAAAACACTGGTTATTCTTATAGTTACGGTTAAAGTAAGATGGTACAACTCAGCTTAGACTCACAATCTATGCATAATTATAAAATAGCTTCTGCTTATGTTGCCTTAATATGAGATTTAAAGAGGCACAAAATATTTTATAATTTCTATGCTTCAAATTTTCAAATTTTGGAAATCCTTGGGGGAGGCCTTTGTCCAGCAGTGGACGTCTTTCGGCTGAAACAACAACAGCAACAACAACATGCTTCAGCTTTAGATATTACAAAAAGTTGCTTATCTGTAAAAACATTTAGCCAATACTAAATTAATAAGTGGACTTACAATCAAGCTATAGCAGGAACAGTAAGCTGATTTTGATAGCTATAAAATAAAGAGACATAAAACAGCCGCTGGGGACGTCTCTTTTATCCAATATAACGTGGTCACCCTGGTCGTAGAGTCTATGTTTGCTCACTCATCTGTCCCGAGTTTACTTTCTTTCGCTGCCAAAAACAACTCTAGCGTACCCTTAAGTAGAGAAGCTCCGTTAGATTCCGGCATAAATGCTCGGACATCGGGCATGTTGATATAAGTAAGTTTTAGAACATTATTGTTCTATCTTGTTACAATAAAAATGTTAGTTAGAAAACAGCTTCCTGTTAGTAAATTATTAGTTAGTCCAGTCATTTAAGCTTAAATTAGGTAAGAATCTCGGAATTAGAGATACCCAGCTGTAAGTCTGTAAATACTTGTATATTGACACCCTAAAAGTTGTCTCAAAACCTACATATGGTAGGGTGTAAGCAACTATTAAATTTTAAGGTCAAAGGTCACAAAAATCGGTTTTTTGCGCTTTTTTTGGAAATATCTCATTTCCTATGGGTTTTTTGCTATTTGTATTTATTATCAATATTGTAGAATACTAAATTCTCTACAAATTTTGTTTAAAAAATTTTTTTATACGGTGAACCGTTTTCGAGATAGAGGGCGGAGAGCGCGCGGTCACTGCATCACTTCAGGTCAACTTAGGTAAGCGGTTTAGGTTTTTCATACAAAAGGATTTTCCCGCTAATTCCCGTGGGAATTTCGGTAATTACTTGTTGTAAATAAGCTTTAAGTTTACTAAGGTACCTACATGCCAAATTTCAAGCGTCTAACTTCCATTAAGCGTTTAGATTTTTCATACAAAAGGATTTTCCCGCTAATTCCTGTTCCCGTGGGAATTCCTAAGTAAACTATAACCTGCCCAGGTGTATGAAGAATAATTGTACCAAGTTTCGTTAAAATCCGTCGAGTAGTTTTTGTTTCTATAAGGAACATACAGACGGACAGACAGACAGACAAAAATTTTACTGATTGCATTTTTGGCATCAGTATCGATCACTAATCACCCCCTGATAGTTATTTTGAAAATATATTTCATGTATAGAATTCTGTCCGTCTGTATGTTCCTTATAGAAACAAAAATAAATAAATAAATAAATAAAAACTACTAGACGGATTTTAACGAAACTTGGTACAATTATTCTTCATACACCTGGGCAGGTTATAGTATACTTAGGAATTCCCACGGGAACAGGAATTAGCGGGAAAATCCTTTTGTATGAAAAATCTAAACGCTTAACGGAAGTTAGACGCTTGAAATTTGGCATGTAGGTACCTTAGTAAACTCAAAGCTTAGTTACAACAAGGAATTCCCGAAATTCCCACAGGAATTAGCGGGAAAATCATTTTGTATGAAAAATCTAAACCGCTTAAGTAGACCTGAAGTGATGCAGTGACCGCGCGCTCTCCGCCCTCTATCTCGAAAACGGTTCACCGTATAAAAAAAGTTTTTAAACAAAATTTGTAGAGAATTTAGTATTCTACAATATTGATAATAAATACAAATAGCAAAAAACCCACAGGAAATGAGATATTTCTAAAAAAAGCGCAAAAAACCGATTTTTGTGACCGTTGACCTTGAAATTTAATAGTTGCTTACACCCTACCATATGTAGGTTTTGAGACAACTTTTAGGGTGTCAATATACACGTATTTACAGACTTACAGCTGGGTATCTCGAATTCCGAGGTGAACTTACTATAATGACTGGACTAAGTCTTTATGACAGATAGTGACATGTCGTAAATCTGTACCCCCAGTGAAAAGGGATCTAACTCGACTTAGATCAAAATTGACTTTATAACATAATGTGAATCTCTGAAAAATTTGCTATTTTTGTATCTAATCGGTATGTTTCTACGACGTATAGAAAAGAAAATAATTTTGTGTCAAATGATACAAGTAAGGCTTTGTGAACCAATTTTGAGTTTTCTTTCGTGTATATTGATACATGTCTACTTTTAACAAAGTGTACCGGAGGCTTCTTTCAATTTTTTATTGTGTCAAGAGGTATGACTCGTGTTACCACTTTTTACACGATTGAAGTTGTTCAGATTGAATTTGTGATTAACAATATAAGATGACTCATATTAATATACACAAAAAAAACTATGTATTGTTGGTTGGTGAAAAAGAATGTAACTTAATTTATAGCACAAAAAGTAAAAGACAAAAGGTTATTTATTTTGTGTAAAATGATTCAATTAGACTAATACCATTAACCACAAAAGTTTCGTATATGTGTAAAATGTTATAAGTTACTTAGATCAAAAACATTTGAAAATCGCAACTAATAATTTGGTTATTTATTTGGTGTAAAATGATATAACTTAGCCCAAACGTCAGATTAAAAGAAAAAATAATGTCGTAGTTTATAAATCAAAGAACTTTAGTTAATAGTTTTAATAAATAATGGTGAACATCTACTAGTAAAACATATAATTGAATTCATAGTGCCTAACGTTGTCAATAAAAGTACTTAATAAGTGCATTATAGAATTTACAAGAGCTCCAACCACCAGAACTCTTTATAAACAAAACTCATCACCTTTGACAACAAATTGAACTCGACGAGTCATGTCGATAACAAAATAAAAATGGCCTGTATAGCATTCCATCAGTGCAAGAGACTCATTGGTAGTAGATGAGGTCTCAACCCAAAGATAACACTTTGGCTCTACACGTCGGTTATATGGCCCTCTTACACATATTATTATGGATCACTTGTGTGGTGGCACAGAACACAACTATCCACAGCAAGATCAAAACTCCAAAGCCTGCAACGCCTAGCAAGCATAGCGGCCACTAGTTGCATGAGAAACACTCATACAACTAGTAGCCGCTATGCTTACTAGCTACTTGAGAACCTTCTGAATCTTAGACCTTTAGACCTCATCATTCAGGAGGAAGCACAAGCAGCCGCTCTAAGACTTAAAGGTAAGAACGGCATATAGAAGCAAAACAAGGAGACAGGACATTCCACGATCCTGCACAAAATCCTAATAAAAGAAATACCTCTCACCGAGGCACCCATCGACAGAATTCCCTGTGTTCACATCTTCGACTGAAGATATAATATCCAGCTTACAGCGGAAACGCAAGATTGCTCTGGAATCAATGAAGTTAGGATATTATTATACACAGACGGCTCCAAAACCCAAAAAGGTACGGGAGCTGGTGTCTTCTCGAATTACCGAAATATACTAAGAATATCAACAACACTAGATAAACACAATACAATTTTCCAAGCAGAATGCAATCAGAGCAGCACAGGCGGTTGAACCATAGACATCCGAGGTCTGAATATAAAAATAATCTCAGATAGTGCAAGCAATACAAAGCAACTTAATATACTACATTATAATACTTATATTGGAATGCCATGACGCGCTCCTAAGTCATTAAATAAATAATAAATAATGGAGGAGTGTCTATTCAAAAGGGGATATTTACATTTTTATTATTTATTAAACTGAGTATGCAGTCTTGTTCTTAGTGCTGAATACTCACTTTCGTCACTTGAATCTTAATCAAAACGGGATATTCTCCCAAGTAAAGCAGCTTCAAATATGAGTGTTCATTTCAGAACAGGATATTTACACTTACAAAATTAAAAAAATAATAGTTATTTTTCATTTCATAACAAGAGAGGATATTTACAATACAAATATTTACACTATACCAATTAGCCGTTTCAAAACGGGATATTTACTTTTACATAGTGTTTTATTTCCTTTAACTTTATGGTTTAGGATTTATTTTTAGACATTTTACTCTGTAGAACGGAACGCAAAATTAACGTAAAACGGAATCTATGTTGTGTGATTGTCTGACACCTGAGCCCCGGGGCTCAGAGCCCCGATTACGGTAATTTTTAACGTCAACAATCCAGACACGCTTCTCGATCCTGCGATACGATTGGTCGTTCAACAGCGTACGTCAGCTGTTTTGACCAATCGTATTGCAGAATCAGAAACGCGTCTGGATTGTAGACGTTAAAAGTTACCGTAATCGGGGCTCTGATATTGGACAAATTTTAATCAGGATTTGAATGTCTAATAATTAAAAAAATATAATTCTGTTTAGTAGCGTCTTTAATTTTGGTCATTATTATTATTAAAAAAAAAGAATAATCTGTGTTTTATTATCATTTAAAATCTTGAGATGTACAATACAAAAGAGGATATTTACAAAATAGTAGGCTCAACTAAAGGGTATATTTACAGTAAGTACAGAACAAAGGGGGATATTATAAAAGATCCGTGTCAAAAGAGGATATGATGATTTTTCTGAACTCTGTAACTTTAAATTAACAAGTCATATTTTTTGGCAAAAAGTGTAGTTAGAACACTGTAATGAAATAGTTTCATAACAGAAGTAATGCTTTTCGGTAGGTCTGTAAATATTTCCCATATAAGTTTTTCCCATTTTGTGAAAAATAAGATAGAATGTAGGTATCCCCTTTTGAAAAGACACTCCTCAATGATAATTGTATTTGTTCCGGAACAATTATAATGCCGATACCATAAGCACAGGTCAAACCCTGGCTGCGCTCCAAAATAGAAAAATAACATCACACAGAATGGAAAGATTGTGAAAGATGCAGGCAAACAAAAGATGCAGTTGTGGATATATCGAAAAAGTTCTCCCGCAGCCTCATAAGACTAAACAGGGACAACATCCGCAAGGTCCTACTAAGTGTAATAACAGGTATGTTAAACAAACACCTACACAATATAGCTGTTACAGACAGCCTACTGTGCAGAAGATGCATGGAGGCAGAAGAAAAACCGCAGCAAGTGCATAAGGAGTGCACAAGCGCAGCAGATCAACAGGCTCAAATTCTTCAATCACCAGGGTCGCTGCAGAAGGCCTGTAGCGACCTAGATAGGCTACTGCTACCTGGGGGAATCTGGAGCGGTTGGAATAGGAAGATAAACTACAAATAGCGCACAATGGTCTAATTAAAAGGCTAAGTGCAATATTCGATTGCTCTGCAAAACTAACTACGAAAGTCCTTATGAATGGATACTGTATAAAGTATATTATTATTTAAATGGCATGTGTGGCTGGACTTTGTCTGCTTAGCTCGCAAGTATAACATGTCTTGTTAATTCATGTCTCTATTGATTTAAGAAGATTCCCGCCTTAGGCAGTTCGATTTTTTCAAGTTATTTATGATTTAAGAAGAGGCTGACAAGTGTGGCTAAATTTCTTGCGCTGCTTCTTCTCAGCACTGGCCCATTTATGTTCCAAAATAAAAGTAGGGTTCAAGTAATACTAGAACGTGTTAAAGGGCTTTTTAAAAGCCTCTTTGTTGAAAACAAATGCATTTTATGACTTTACTTTTATATTATCCTTTTGTAGCCAAAAGGCAATCAATATAGCTTGACATCATCATCTCTGGTCCAGAGTTTGATTCCTAATAGGGTAATTGTAGAAAACAAACTTTTCTCTGTCTCCTGTCTCATTAGTTGAAGTGAAACCATTGTTGTTTCTGGTCTTTATTACACAATTGCTTCAGCTATACTTACTTTAAAATATGAGATAATGTATGTGATTTAGGCCGATATCATTCATGGTATATGGTGTAATAATTAATAAAATAGTTGTTTCAGATCAGAATAAACATTTAAGGAGTAAATAATTAGAATTCAGTCTCAAATTCTAGCCTTATTCCTTTACAATCGCCACTTATATCACTTTACACATAATTATTAGGATACTTAGATCGCTATTATGTTTGTTAGATCAGTTTACACATTTTTTTTCTCATTACAAAATTGGTGTATATTGATAAAAGTAACATTTTTTGAACGATTTACCCTAAATAACCTGAAATAATGATTCCTCATAGTGTAATTACTTATGTTTGTTTTACAACTTTTTCTAAAATTGAAGAAACAAAAAATTATCAACAGAAATGGCAGAAAATGTATCACTTTACACTTGTTAGCGTGTGGTCAATTCAGTGTAGTGTAAAATGATTTATGTCCCATTACATCACTTTACACGAATGTAAAGTTGTCGTGCATGGTGATATAACTAGGTTTTTATTTAATTACGAAAAAACCACATGCTATATTTCCCAAACTGGCACACTGCCTAATTATATCTAACATTACCTTTCCCCTAAAAAATATTTCACGAAGTTATCTCTAATAGCGACGAAGCAGGATTTTTTTTAACTTCAAATGCGATTTCCCAAAAATCACCATTTTCGACTTAACTCCCTTTTCACTGGGGGTACAGAAATAAACAAGTAAAATGTTCTGTAAAAATTCTAAAGTTACTATTTTTTTTTAATTTATATAAAATCACAATCGGCAGAGCATGCTTTATTTAACCCAAAGTGAGACCCAAACCTGTATTGTTCTGTATTTTTTTAAATATGTTCAGCGACCTTGGTAACATTTGACAATATCGATTACCCGCATCTCATTAATTTGGCGAAACAGCAAACACAAAATCATAAAATTTTATGTCTCTAGCCACGAGATTTAACGATTTCTAACTATTGAATGATTTATGTTATTGCCTGATTAATGGTCATTAACTCGGCCGTTAACAGCAAATATTTAATTGGTCGGAGTCCGGGTTTCGGTCTCCGTCTGTTACTCAATGTTTATAAAAATATACTTGTAATTAGAAATGATCAAAGTTAGTATAAGTCGTTAAGTTTTATACCTACTTTGTTAGAGATAAAACAACGTGATAATGTTTTAACCAAGATTTACAACTTCACGATTGATATAGGTAGTAAAGGGGCAAAGGTTTTTGTGCAAAGTAGTCTGTTTATTTAAAAAGTCAAAGTGTCACAGTGCTTCACATTCCATACATATCAAAGTACAAAATAAAAATTCAAACACAGCACGTTTTCGTTAGCCCGTATTTTGAAACTTAACGAGATTTCTTACAAATAGAAATCATATTATGCGAGTTTTGTATTTTAAAATCATATGGACGTCCCAGTGTGATATGCCTCACTAAACAGCATAAAATGTTACAAAATATACTTTAAACCTTATTTTTTAGGCACCAAGCTCACCCATTTGCTCGTGTTGTCACACTCCTACGCAGGGACATACCCCCGATTCCTGTGTGAACTTTCTTGTTTCACTTTATCGTTATTTTGGACGTGTTATTGGGACATTACGTTTGGTGGACATAGTTTATGTTCCCGGCCGCGGAACAAATTGTTCCGTTCTCATTTGAAAGGTTTTTGTCTCATGGGCGATTGTTGTGGTTTCACATGATGTTAGATAGTATCGCTTACAATGTACAAGTTTTTGTTAAGACAAATGTTTGTGAGTGCTGTACGTATAATGTGGCTTAGATTTAATTGCACCTATAAGTTACAGACTTTAATGGCAATCCAGTTGGAGAGCTTTTTGCTTTGATATGTACTAATTTTGCTTAAAAAACCTTTATGTTTGTAATTGTTGTGGGAATTTCATATTTTGCTTTTCACATTAATCTAGATACGCCTATTTACAATACAGAAAACTCACCAATAATATGATTAATGTGTTAAAATAAACTAAAATTATCTTAACACAACGAGCGATAATACTCTAAATAGCTGCTAGCCTAATGATGATGATGATTTTGTCTACGATAGCCAGTTATCTGCGGTTAAATTGGTTGTGGCAATTGACACAACTGTTTGGCTTTATTTTGATAAGTGGTGGATAAGAAATATCTCCAAAAAGGAATAAGTTCTAAAATAGCACGTCAAATACAAGAAGCGGAGAACATTCGTACGGCGCCGACCTTGCGCGTGTTTGCGCACGCGCACGCTCGCGACGCACCATTACCGGTGTTTGAGCGCGGGCGCTGGACCGCGCGTGTGGACCGAAGGAACGGCCACGATCAACGAACTGCTGAGACGCTGATTATCTTCAGTAAATTGCTTTTGTTTTATCGTTCGGAATATTTGACCAGATGTTGGAAAAGCCACAATTCTACCTGACTGACTACCACTACTGACCAGCCCATTGTCTACTGGATGCATGATCCAAGTCCACTTAGTGTAATATTCAAATGTTGATATTAAGTTCATTATTTATTATAAGCCCTGATATTTACTTCGACTTTTAGATGGACCACAAATGGGTAAAAGAAAAACACTTTTTCTTATACAAAGGAATGGGCAAATGGGATTGGGATTTATTGACAGCTCAGTAAAAGTTTTTTAATCTCCACTAACGATGAAAATGAAAGATAGAGTCTGACCTGTTTTAAGGAAACAAGTTAGCCAATACGACGTCATTTCTATTTCAGCGAAGAACTACAATTTTCAACTACTACTGGACTACTATACGGAGATGGAACACAAACGAAAGCACGTAATTCGACAAGTCGCAGTGACACACACGTGCGACAAGTCGCAGCCCGCATAAATATTCGTTTATCGCGGCGACGCGCGACGTCGCGATTATTACTCGCCCTTTATCCGATTCCATGAGTTAATCTCAAAGGACCGTGGGCTATGTTAATGTGGACAATATATCTTTAATATTACCCGTTTAACATTATTTTATTTGACAGAAAACATACCTGGCGAGAATTATAACTCAATAAATATAAGTAGTTGCTAAAAAAGGATTGTGGAGCTAAATTGATATAGTTAGCCTTGTTCCATAATGGTCTAAGCTTTATGGTTTAATAAAATCTGCCTATTTTGACAGTCTACCTAAATACATGTATATTGTTTTAACATGTAACTTGAATAATCGTGGTCTCAGTACGATAAAATAATGCTTAATTTATAGATATGTTACGGTCAAAGTGATAAATGTGAAAATTATGAATAATCGCCGGTTATTATGAATAATTACCGCATGATTTGGTAAATGTGATTAATATGAGGTCATTTATGTGTGTATAAAACTAAATAGGCGGCTTAGGGGTGGCCCAAGGGCCACCCCCGCCGCACCTTAACCTATTTTTCACTTTAAATCAAAACATTATGTTATAGGCATCATGGAAAAGTAATATTATGCAAGAAACATTCCAAACTCATTATGCCAAATTATATTAATATATGATATCAAAACGTTCAAAAGTTTGGCTGTACACGAGCACGTACACAAGATGTTGTTCTCTTTTATGAATTTTGTTAGTACTAAGGTTGAATTATTAAATAATCACTGTTAAATGTGATTAATTTATCACTTTTACCGCGACGGTCGGTAATTATTCATAATAACCGGTTATTATTAATAATTTTCAATTTATCACATTAACCGTAACATATACATAGATATCAAAACTTATTCCTTTAACTTTGATCAGTTGTATTGCCCGCTTTGTACTTACTTACTGTTTAATTTAGAAGGGCGCAAAGGATTATGTGAAACATGATCTCATATCTATTATGTTTGAATGAGTAATCTACTGACCAGGAGTGAAGCTCTGGTTTAGATCAAACTAGGCTTTAATTACTGTCTGAATTTGCTTCAGTATTTGATGTTATGATTTTACTTTTTTTTTTCTTTAAGGAGGTCCACATTACTCTAGCCAAGATATGATTGAAAGTAAGAAGCGATCAGATTAGCCGCGCCGAGTCCCGAACAAGCAGATAACGCGACACTCCTTGACCTTGCTGCGTGTTGTGATGACGACATCAGGCGCCTGACTAACGAGCTGCTCGGATTCTGCGGTGGGCGTGGCAGATTTAACATTACCGATACTTTTACATTTGAATATGACTTATTTGTTGCAGGATTACTTGTAAGTATTTGAGGTGGAAATGCCAAGACAGTTAGGCGTCGAAGTGGTCGCCATGGCTGAAATCGGTCGGATGAATCATCATCATTGAAATTTGTAAGCAGTACAGGAGAAGAAAGATGATCCTATTGTCAATCAAATCAAGAAACCGATGATGGTGATAAAGTAAAAAAACCGATACTATCTAAATGATTTGATAAAGCAAACTTTTTTTAAGCCTAAGCCTAAGCGTTCAAGACCGAGGCGAAAATTGGTTACAACAATGACTTGAAGCGCTTCGTTGCCTAACTGCCTTAGGTCGAAGAAAAGTAGAATGTGTCAGACATATGCGATTGGCCTCGTGTGTACTCCTTGGACTTTTTAAACAGTTGTTATTTGTAACTTCCTCATTTGCCGACACTGTTTGCCCGCGCACAGCGCAGCACACAGCCCCGCCGCCGCTTTGAGCTGCCGTTCGTGCGCATAGAATAACTAACTACAACATGCTACTTGTTAAAATCTAAAAGACTTTTAACAATTGCTAAACAGCAGTGTTAAAGCACAAATCAATTTGAGTTCTATAAACAACAACTTAAGTACAATTTACTATCGCGTCGGCTAGTGGCAAGAAATTGCTTAATTTTTTGGCTTAACTACTTAAATTTCTAAACAAAGCACATTCAAACTGGTCCCATTTAAAGAGAAACAAAGAAACGAATAACGTCAAAGAAAAGCCATAACATTAAATTAATTGGTCACAGTTCGGCAACTCTGAGTTCTCCAAAAGAAATTTAGGCACATAAAACTGTTTCCGAGGCGATACATCAACGTTGCTGTCTGCGTGTGCTTAATCTTTCGGTTGACATTTCACAGGTAAAAGACAAAAAGTGTTTAATTAGTTAGTCGAGTCGATATTGACTCTCGCGCCTACCGCTCCGCGCTTCCCAGAACGCATCACCTATACACATCACCATCACCGTACTTTCGTCACTGTGGGAAACTAAGCCTCGAGTTTGCTTTCTGTAACTTATTGGAGGCAAACATTATAAATCCAATCACATAACGTCGTGACAAGCAAACAAATTTTATGTCGCGTTGGGCTTATTTATTGTTTCCGTCGCCGACGACATCCGTAATAGAGATATCAGTATACTTGCACAAAACTATCAAATTACGTACAACCCTATGTTATCAAAAGCGTATGATTGTCTCTTTCTCCCTTGAGTTAGTATTTTTAGAACGCGCAGGTGAGCGCTGACCACCGGTCAGCGGGTATCGGGTTACAGATAGGCCGATGTGAAATTTATTGCGCCGGCGCACGCGTGTTAGAGTAACGCAGTGGATAGATCTAACCGAAATGTTTGGAGAAAAATGCCAAGAATGATGGGAATGAGGTAAGAGTAAATGCAATCGTGATTACATAATAAGTATCCACTGAGATGACTATTTGATACGGCTGAAGGGGTTGTGAAATGAAAGCATCTCGAATTAACGTCAACAAAATTACAGAAATAGTGAAAAATCACCCAATAATATGGAATAATTTATACCAAGTTATTTTCAAGCTATTTTTCTGTTACATTTGTCGGTGACTCTATCACGTCACCAAAAGTAGGTATCCAACGTAAACAAAAGAAAGTGACCGTTGCTCGCCAATTCGAAATGTCATTGTCGATCGTGTGAAGCTAATTTGAAAGTGTAATCGACGTTTGATGAATAAGTGGCGGGGTCAGTGCGAAGGGCGCGGAGTCCCGGCTTCCTGGGTTCACTTGTTTTCTTTTGTCATCGACAACCAGCGTAATCTGATACTTAGTGGTCAGCAATCACGCCTCTTGATGTGCATTTTGAATAAAGAAACCTCTCAATTGACTGTCTTCGATCAGCAATGCTGATGTGTGATTTAAAAGGTGCATTAGAAAGCTTTTCTACGACGACCGTTGGAAAATTTATAATGCACTGGTCACTTAATCAAAAGCTTTGTGTGACTTACAATGCAAAATATTAAAGTATAATCATAACTGACTCTACATTGTCAACTGAACTACTAGTAGCAATATTTTACATCATCAAATGGACTAAATCTACTAATTTAGCAAGCATTACTTTATTCTTCATCTTTATCATAATATTGGTAGCTATTACACGTGTAAAAGGGCATTAGGTAGATTTAGTGTTGATTGACTCTTCATCAACGATGGGAATATTCAATACTAATACATTCATTTATAGTTATTCTCAACCACCAATCAAGTCATGGGAGTCGACACCGGGCCATAAACACCGCTGGACTATAAAATATTCATAATTACCGATGTCGTATTTACCTACGAGCTAAAACACCTGATTAGCATACGCAAACGATTTTCTTTATTAATATCCAAACAGTAGTGGGTACATTACACGTAATTACGACTCCGAGACAAAGAGAACAAGGATGTTCTGGATGTCCGACGCTGTGACCGTATACATTCCAAATTAATTCATTCTAAGCTTCCCTAATATTTAGAATAGGCTTCAAACATACTAGTAATATTTATTTAGATACCAGTAGAGTTATGGAAAATACTTGTTCTTTTATTTCTAGATTTGGTAATTTTGGTATCAACCCAAATGACCAGGTATTTTAAATAAACACCAGCGTCTGTGGAGATCAGTATTAGTAGCCGCACAATGTTGTAACAAAATAAAAATTAATATATGAATACCTATAAATTATTTTGAACCTATGACCGACGGTTAAAATTAACCGTATCCGAAAATCTTATCCGTGGCACCACTAAATGAGGCTTAAAGAATGTAACACATTCCTCTTGTGAAATGTCGGGCAATCTCGAAACTAGTAACAGTGTTGGACGAACTACTCGTGGTAAGCAGTGGTACATACTGCTGGACAAACTAGCGTGTTTGTGTTCCGACTACTGCCGTCCTCTTTGGCCCGTTCGGAGCGAGTTATTGTCGCGATAAGGTGCTCTTGCTAGAATTAATTAATGGGTACTGCACCTACATTATCAAATAAACTTGACTTAGGATTCATATACAATGACTTACAATGATCTGTGTAAAAATCATGAGTTTCATAGTAAGCTGTTAGGTTTATTTTAAATATAAATTACTGGTGTATCTGAAGCTGTTATTCGTCTCTACAATCAAAATTGTGGGTAAGTCCGATTGAAATTCCAAAATGACCGTTTCATTTTGTTTACTTTGTGCGGTATGCAATAAAGAGTAAACATTTCTTGGTACACAGTGCTTAACTGCCTCCCCTGAAGTTGAGTTATCGAGCGTGCTTAATGAAGGCCCGCTCTGGCGCGGCTAATTCGGCGCCCGCGCACTCAATAAATTTCCGTAGCGCAGCGTGATGCCATATTACATTACTCTATCCCAAACCTAAATTCCCTCTGCCCATGCTTATTAATCTCTCAAAATTTTATTGGCCAGTATTTTATATTACTGCTGTGATTGCGAAAGGTATAGACAAATTTATAACGCGCGGAGACTGTCTTACCGAGATTTATGGGTAGAAAGATTTTATTACGAGAATGATTTCTTTATTTATTCTTACGGCTAAATACCGTGAGAAAAATGCGGTAACTGTACCGTAATCTATGTTGCATTCTGTAAAAATCTTTATAGTGGAATATTTTCATCTTCAGATTGAATAGTACCAGCCACTTTGGATTCCTATATAAGGTAGGTATATCTGTGATGGCAGCAATTAGCTTTGTAAATAAAAACAGGAAACATTAAAGAATGGGCACGTGAAGTCCAATGCTAGCTACTAGTAAGTAAATGCAATATTCTTAAATATCATCAACAACTTGTTGTAGCACAAAATGTTTGACAAGAAATTATTAGATGTTAATAAATCATAAGCTGTTTAAAGGGACAATATACCGAATAAGAAGGACAACCTACAGGGACAGGTATTACGAGTACTGTTATTTCATAGTTTAATAAGAGCTTTTGTTTAACTTGAAGATAAATGACTGTTTAGAAAAACAGATATCGCGAGAGGGTTTCATTCCCTAGCATTCTGCAATTGGAATGTAAAAGAAAACTGTATGATAAAAATCTTATTTCATAATACCATTTCATTAGCGCTTATCAACCGCTCCCACCTATACCATGCTGTTTATTATCACGTTTGGAATGCCGTCTCCCTTGATTAGACTAACACATTTCTTGGACTGGTTTTATGGCATAAATCCCACAGTTGTGCACAACCAACGAGAACAATTGTGATACGCTTGTTTATTGGCGATAGAAGACAAACTGCTCAAATGGCGGATCGTAAATTCCAGATTAAATCTATTCGAGTCAACTTTGGACAACATTATGTTTATAAAAGGAATATATCAAATGCTAGGTGGAGGTAGGCTGTTAAGGTTGGCACATAGTTGGCTTGTAGGTAATGTTGCTCAAGTATCATCGCAGATAAGAAACCAGAACTCACTACTAATTACTTCTCAAATACTTGTGTTAAATTATCTCTATATCAGATAAACACAAGACATTCTATGCAATGGGATATTCACATTTAACGTTGTTCTAATTTCTACTAAGTAGATTGTTATTGCAATGTAGCTACCTACATAATTTACCAACCCAGTCACCAATGGTCGAATAAAAAAGACGCTACAGCTAATAACAAAACTTTTACATATAAATTCACAGAATATAATAAAAAATAGTATCCGTTATAACAATGTTACACCCCACGCGTACAGACCTTGTCACGGCACTTTCGACGAAGTGACATGTTTACGCGAATCATATTCAAATGCTATTGCTTAATACTGGTCCCTGGACCTCGGTAACTCAGCATCGGTGTAAGTGCTATAAGCGCTATAAGTGATATAACAGTAGCCAAATAGCTGCGCCTAATCCGAGTCGAATCGATCGCCTCGTAACGACTCCGATTCGATCGGTAAATTAAAAAAGGTAGCGTATAACTATTCCTCTTTGGAGTTCCTTTTTAAGACTAATCTTGTGGAGTTGTAAAGATATAAAGCGGAAATAGTTAATAAAATACTACATACTTCACTTCTGTAATAGTTAAAAAAAATATTTTCCATCTGTCAATTTTGAACATAATAAATTACTTATAAATTATTCTTTGTACCACATCTCTTACTTGAATCTTATAGCGTCATAGATCGAGTTAAGGATGTATGCCAAAAAATGAATATAACTGCAACATGACCAAAAAAACTTCTTAACTGTAGAGTCGTACGTAAACGTTGAACTGCTACGAATACATTTATAAAAACAAATGAAGTATGAACAGTTTAAGGCATTTTCTCAAAAATCAATTAGCTCCGCAGATACTTATCTATGTATCATTGATATGCGGAACCAATCCCTTACTCTACAAGTGGCTACCGACCGCATTTTTTGTGTGAGAAAGGTGGGTTTTTCAATCAATGCTCGATGCGCCCGCGTCGGTCCTATAAACTCGCTAAGTTATGGGGGCGCGGTAGACTTTGACTGCGGTGTGATGTCATAGGAACAACTGTACTGGTGGGGTATTTTTTATCTTGTACAGGTATCTGTTCCAAATAAAATATGACAAGTTAAAATCACAAAATGCAACATGTTGTTTTTTGTTTCAGATACTCTGATGTTTATTTGATTTTGATACTGACTATGCTTGTGGTTACTGAGCAGTCCTTTTAGGGATGCAGATATAATAAATTATCTTGCTCATAACCAGGAGCTGGTACCTGATACGCAATACTGCGGGTAGGTGATTGTCAAGGTATTTAATTCACAATAGTAAGTACGATCTTAATACGAGTACATAAATAAGGCTTTAACTATCTCATTTCATAAGGCAGTATACTATTATTTCCTTACAACATTAAAATGATAGATCAGTCAATTATTTAATCAGCTAATCAGCACTTTGGTAAGTTGTGTGTTATTAAAGACATTGTTTACAAGTTCCTTAGCATCCAGGTCTAAATTCACCGATCCGTAACAAGTCTACGAATAAGCCTGGTTTTGCCAACAAGTCTGTTTTAATTTAGGACAATGTATCACAATTAACATAGCAGCCTGTCTATTTTACGTTATTTATACATCTGTAAGGTCGCCGTCCAGTTACCGGGGTAGTAGTATATTACGCAGACGACATATTGCACAAGTATCACATTAATAAAGCCAGTCGTTTGAATAAAATTTCAATATAAAACAGATAAACCGTAATATATATTCGTTTTGCAAAAAACAAACGTCACGCATAATTAATAGATTAGTTTCCATTAGCAGACTGTCCGAAACGAGAGGTGTCTTTTGGAAAATACCTACTTGTTTTTTTCTTATCGGAGCTGATAACTGTTGACATAGATAAGATTAGAATCCCTGCATTTTATTACTCTACTTAATAATATGCAAATGGAAAATATCAATTGGTATAGTACGAATTGTTATTAGATCCGACGAAGCAAATCCTACACAAATTATACTGGTGGCCTTTCTTTAATTCCATAAAGTTTGTTCAAACAATTATTTTCTAAGTCCTTGAATTTTAGCTTCTGGAAACTTTAGTTCGTCCTCTATTTTTTTTTTATATAAAATGTAAAAGATTTTGACTTGCAGTAATACACCTTAGGGCACATAGCTCGTAGAGACGATGGCCGTTGGGGCAGGAAAGTTCTCGAGTGGCGACCACGGGCTGGAAGACGTAGCGTGGGCAGGCCTCCTACTAGGTGGACCGACGATCTGGTAAAGGTCGCGGGAAGAGCCTGGATGCGGGCAGCGCAGGACCGTTCATTGTGGAAAACCTTGGGGGAGGCCTTTGTCCAGCAGTGGACGTCATTTGGCTGAAACAACAATACACCTTAGAAAAAGTTTAAAAAACATGAATTTTGCTACGAGCAGAGTATTTTTTGGGTTGATCTGGTGTAATGATTTTAACCTCATTTAGATTAATTTTCCATGCGAGTTCTAATAAAGCGAGCCATAATTAAACATGTGATCTCGCAGGAAGAGACCACTTGCCGATATTACGGTAATTCTGATAATTGGCTCATTGTTGTAATACTTGTAATTGCGGAGAAACTGAGCCCAGATGCGTAGAGGTCACATGCGTGTTTGATTTATGTAATTATCGCACAACATTATTAGCGCCCCGTTTAGATATTTATTTACTTAATGTTCCGTTCCAACGCAACCAACTTCCAACTATTTGAGAAACCCATAAACTCCTACGTAAACAATAGAATTTATTTTATTTATTCATCAAAATATTATGAAATGGACTATTATTGATTTGACAAACAAAAAAACCCAAGAACGAAGTTTTTTGATTGACTACTTAAATCGTGCTACATACAAGCTCTACATTGTGGTAAAAGACAAACATAAAGTAAAAATTTTGGAAAATGTATGTGTTTTCTCGTATATTCTTACTGTCTACGTCTGTTACTCGTGACTAAGAAGCATCACTAACGGGAACGTACGACAACTCACCCACAGATCAGTGGGACGTGTTCGCTTGTGACAAAGAAAATTACTCAACAATGAGTTTTCAGTACAAAAAATAGCGCTGATCTTTGCTCCTTGCATTCAGGTCGCGGAGATCCTTCGTTTCACCTGTCCGTCCGTCACATGCAACCGTGTCGAGGCTTGTCACGGGACGGGTACAATCGACCGAGAATTTTAACCGGCGTTTTTGATTATTTGAGAATTTTCTTGGACCTTAAGAAGAGGTAAAGAAAGACCTTGACATGGTTTGCTAATGCTTAGTATTGTGGCTGACATATACTATTATATCCTTCTTACAAATGAAAATTGAATCATTGAATGGGAAATGTCGTTGGGAAAACGTAAATCATAGATTTCTTTCAACATTGTCTCGATTACAATCTGAGTTTAGTGCCCATTTAATACCTAAAGATTCATCAAGTAAATGTATTCATCAACATTCATTATTCGGGAAATAATCGATTTGTAGATGAATATGGATTGAATTTATGAAAATACATAATGTATGTCAGTATTCTTTACAATAATTTGTGGCATACCTACCGCCGCTATCGGTGCGCGGGCGCGACACGCGCGCAACAAAAGAGTCGGGTGACTTTTGACTTTCGTCGTGTTTAAGCTTCATATATAATTGAGAACGAAATCCGGGCGCGCATTACCATACAATGGCAACGCGGTTCCGTCGGCCGAGGGTCGGAAAGGGCAAAAAAACACTACTGCTTGCCTTTGTCAGCGATCGACAACGCACCAACGATGCTGGCCAACAAGGTAATTTGATGCTTAACCCTAAAATACAAGGTTGGGAATTGGTGAGGTGCAGGTCTGAATATGACGTTCTAAGGTTGGTCGGGAGGTTGGCAGCCGTCGGTCGAGGCAGCCCATCATGAGACGACTGACGAGTGACGAGGCTCCAAAAAAAAGTCAGCGAACGTCACCGAGCGGAGTTTTGAGTTATCGCAGGTTTTTTGGAAGGGTTGAGGATGAGGTTTTTGGGTATCGATGTCGACTGCTCACGTTATGTCTCCGCTCTTGAAAGATGTCAAGTGACTGTTCGTTTTGCTGTCGTTTGAGATGGTCGAGTAATAAGCCGAGAGAGAAATCTTTAGTCACGCTACTTTATTCTTTAACTCTTTTAGTAAACTTTGGACTAAATTCCATATTTGAAATAAAGAACCTACCAGCGCTACCAGCATCTACGAATTTTTGTCCTAGCAAAAAACCATATCTAATATTTGCTTCAGCTATTGGGTTCATAGTCCAGTCAAATTAGACATGAACCCTGCATTAATTCGCATACAGCTGAAAATTGGTACGAATGTTCGGAGCACCATTATGAATTAACTGTAAAAAGTCCCCATCGATCCGACATGTGCTAAAAAAAAAATTCAAGGTCAAACTTAAAAAATACGGGTTTTTGAGATTTTCAGCTAAACGGTAAGTTTTATCACAAAAATATGTATGACAAGGTTTAAGACCATACAATTATCTATCAAAATTATCTATACACTTTCTAATAAGAGTCAGCGTTTCTGAGATTCGATGATCCGAAGCGTCAAAAAAGTGTTTTCTTCATAACGGTCTTACACATAAATCCAATGTGATATCGCCTCGTGCCTCGACTCAGCATTGTATCATGATGTGTTGTCGACGTCGAATATAAAATGATCAACCTCAATGTCGTCTGTCATCTTTAATTATCGAAAAATGGGTGCAACTTTGACGAAGGACTGCACCGTGAGTTTCTAAGATACGAAGTTTTCGTGTTTATTATGTTTAAGAGCTCTTATATGCACACGTCACTACTCTACTTGTAACTCTATGTTCACTCTTTTAGCCCGACCAAGTTAGACAGTCCAGGTTATAATAATTCGCATAGAGCTGAAAATTTGTGCGAATGTTGAGAACACCATCCTAAATGAAATGTCAAAAGTCCCCGACGTTCCGTCATTTAAAAAAAAAGTTTTCGAAGTCCCAAGTTTTTTGCATTTTTTGGCCAAGTAGTAAACTTATCATAAAAATAGATAAAAAATAATAGTAGATCATTAAATTATCTATTAAAATTGTCTTCACCCCTTTTTCCTGAGAGTCACCGATTATGAGGTAGAACGAATCAAAAAGTTAGTTAAGATGTTCTCGTTATATGCACATGTTTTCACAACACCTATGATGGTTATTTGGCGCATTTTTTTACCAGGTTTCCCCAGTAGGCCTTTTTTAAGATGTATTTGTTATCCTGTTCAATTCAAAACTATTTTAATAGAGTTGAAGTTGTGGACTTGTGGAGTAGTTAACAGAATGCGAATTCTTCAACTTTTTGCATCGTTACCACATAAACGGTGACTCTTAGGAAAAAGGGGCAAAGACACTTTTAATAGATAATTTTATGATCTACTACTATTTCTTATCATTTCTTATGATAAGTTTACTGTTTGGCGGAAAAATGCAAAAAACTTGGACTTCGTAAATTTTTTTTTCAAATGACGGTTCGTTGGGGACTTTTGACATTTCATTAAGGATGGTGTTCTCAACATTCACACAAATTTTCAGCTCTATGCGAATTATTATAACCTGGATTTTCTGACTTGACCGGGCTAAAAGAGTGACCATAGAGTTACTAGTAGAGTAGTGACGTGTGCATATAAGAGCTCTTAAACCTAATAGACACGAAAACTTCGTATCTTAAAAACTCACGGTGCAGTCCTTCGTCAAAGTTGCACCCATTTTTCGATAATTAAAGATGACAGACGACATTGAGGTTGATCATTTTATATTCGACGTCGACAACACTTCATGATACAATGCTGAGTCGAGGCACGAGGCGATATCACATTGGATTTATGTGTAAGACCGTTATGAAGAAAACACTTTTTTGACTCTTCGGATCATCGAATCTCAGAAACGCTGACTCTTAGGAGAAAGTGTATCGACAATTTTGATAGATAATTGTATGGTCTTAAACCTTGTCATACATATTTTTGTGATAAAACTTACCGTTTGGCTGAAAATCTCAAAAACCCGTATTTTTTAACTTTGACATAGAATATTTTTTTTAGCACATGTCGGATCGATGGGGACTTTTCACAGTTAATTCATAATGGTGCTCCGAACATTAGTACCAATTTTCAGCTGTATGCGAATTATTGCAGGGTTCATGTCTAATTTGACTGGACTATCAATAGCAAAACGCATGTCAATAAGAAAACAATCGACAATCTATCTATATGACCTAACCTAACATATTCAACCTCCAAATCACTCCACTGAAATTTATAGACTGATATCCATCAAGACGCATAACACAACGTATAGTTCCCACCAAATGGTCACCTTGAACGAGCTTCCTAACAACAAGTGATTTTCCTAAAATCCCTATCAATATTCATATCACTGGCACCCTCGAGAGCCACGTCCAGCGAAGGCAATAAGCCATAGACGACACTTTCTAGCTCTGCGGTGCGCATACGCAATGGGTGGATCTGTGCAGTGGTCAATTTGCAACCTTATTACCATGAGTAAAAAGATAAGTTTATCAATTTAGGCTATGGCATCCGGGTGACACCTAAACAACTATGCTAGTACTAAAAGTTGAAGAGCAATTAAGGTGGTTTTACAATACCGTGGAGTAAAGTATACGGGTACAATTACATGTTGTAACAACAAGCTTGGGACAATTTAATTTGTTAGCTATTCTCAATCACCCAACTTTCACCTTATAGTGAGCAATGTGATCTTTACTTTAACGATACGTACAATTTTACATAACGATTAGAATTCACCGCATTCGCAATGAAATAAATACATATCTACTTCCTGAAGCAAAGAAATGTACTAAAAGAAACCAACTAACCGAAGTGGGTCAGAGAAAATTGTGTGTCAACCTTGTAATGTAATAAATGAGATAGAACAATTCGCTTCTGAAAACTTAAAGTGTAGTCGCTGCGATTTCCTCGTACCAGTTAACGAGCACTGTAACTATACAGGGTGAGTAAAACTTTCATTAGTAGGTATCTTACGTTTAGTTTATATATGCATATAAATTTTACAACATCATCTTCAATATTAGTTAAATTTCATAAGGTTTTATTTTAATATGCAATTATCAAGACTTATGTACCTATTCTAAATCTGAAAAATTTGGAGTTGAATTCAAACTGTATCACACAAATGGTGAAGATTATATCGCTGAAGTGGTTTTCAAAGCAGTTAAATCAACGAATTCGTATTATGGTCTGTATATTATTAGTTTATCTATTCAGCTAACATTTAATTTTATGAATAATATATTTATCCCGGATATTAGGCATCTAGCTGTTTAAGTACGCTTTTTAAACTCTATACATATAGTAGCAAAGCGAAAATGAACTTCAAACGTTTATATTTATTTAAAAAAAATCTTTGCACACTAAATGAAGTATATTACGTAATTTTAGATGCCTTGACAATGTTAACATTTCCTACAAGTTTCTTAAATAGGGCGCAAGTGACCAAATCATCGGTATGAATTTCTGATACAGACAAACCCCATAGGCATTTTTACCCAAAAAACTGCGAATGAGTCTCCCTCGTGTTTACAAAATCCTAGCATCAATAATAAACATGCAAGTGTGTGGGTAAGTCCGGTAGCTAGATATGTCTGTGATTACTCACACGCACAGCGCGACGTGACCGCCATGCTGATGCGGTGTTATCCGATGGGGGATTTTCGGTGATGTACAGCCTGTATTAATCGATAACTTTAAGCAAGAAACAAAAGACTGCAGCAACTTGACTGACTTGTAAACAGAATCAATAGAGCCTTAAACCTCAAATCATAAAATCATTTATTACTTGAACTTTGGTTTCCAACATTATACTCGGTGTAGTGAAACGCAAACCAATAAACTAACACGGCCATTTTACTTGATAAAGTAAATTAAACACAATAAAATTACTTATAATTGATATTACTAGCATAAGTTCGATGCATAAAACGTACTCGTAATTTGCGTAGGTACCTACATCACTTGCAAAACTCGATTCACGTGCTGTGCGTAAATTATTCAAGGACTAGCTATTTATTAAAAAATGTGCGTAGCAAAAACATCTAACAATATTAGCCTAGTAAATCTTCAATGACTGTCAAGTGTGTATCTACAGTTTAAATATACTTAATTAAAATACAAACTAGGTTTTTCCGTAGTCATTAGCATATGACTAACGGAGTCGGTATGAGCTTGCTCTGTGCTTTGCAATCGATTAATTATAGAGATCTTGTTATTTTGTTTAGATCGAGATGATAACGTCTCTATTGATCTCTAGCAATAGAGCAGAAAAAAACAGTTGCAATTCGTTAAGAATGAAGCAAAATTTGGCCACCGACCGGGTAACTAGTTATAATTATTATGCTAGAGTTCATCACATTTTTCTTGCCGGATTCGAATCTGCCACCTCAACTGGCATAGATATAAAAACTACTAGGCTAGACGATCATTTAACTTGGTATTGGCATCGAAATTTTTTTAGCTTGGTATTCTAATGTTGTCTTGACCCATGCGTAATGATTTACAACCAGTGAACTCGAGTGCTAATTGGAAGCGCCAAATAAATTAAAGTGTGAAAGTATTAGCCACTAATTAATATCACTTGATGGCCGCCATAAATGCTGTTCTCTATGTAGAGCTCGCCTTTTATAAGCCCTATATAACAAACAATATAGAGAAAGCTTCTTTAAGGTGAGATATCTGGTGTCGATGTCGAAAGTCGTGGTGGAATGTAGGCATATAGCAATGAATTTCATAATATAACGGCGTTTTCTTTTATAGAAAACTTAATGAGAATTAAGTCGTGATTCATAACTGAATGGAGGGTTTGCATTGGATGGAAGTATTCAAAGAAAGAATGCTCAAGATTTTGTATTCAGTGAAGCGTTAATGCAGTCTTTTTTGGGCACCATATAATCGAAAATTTATGTAGATATACTTGTTACTAAGTACGGATCACTGGCCTTTTAATTATACACGTAGGTTTTATACTGTCAGGTGCATCAACTTAGTTGTATGAGTAGCAACAGTAGGCAAAAATCTACATCAAGTTTTGAGTGGAAATCGAGTGAAACTTGAAGAATTTTGTCTCGTTTTGGCCACGTAGATCTCTACAACCTAACCGGGTTCATTTTTGACTATCTCTAAGCACAAAACTCGAGACAGATCCTAACCCAAAATAACTCGGCAAGTCGGTTGGATTTCTTTCAGCATCGATCGTGTGTTTAATATGCCACCGGCGTGCGATCGCGCGCATGGAAGGATGCTCTGTTTGGCACTGCCCTTATCCGGCCCGGACGTCTGACAATACGTGATGCGTCCCGGAGGCGAAAATGTGCACTGTACTTTGTTGTAGACAATAGATATTAATTAGGAAGTAAAGTGCCTGATATAATATAGGTAGGTCCTCATTTTATTTCTGACTTCCATAAAAAAACGACCCAATACTTCGGCACCCAATGACAACACTTTAGTAAGTGATAAATCAGCATTTTTACAGCTTAATTTTAGTCTACAAATAAGAAGACTGAGGGAAAAACATCTGGTTAGATACTAAAGGTTACCCAAATTAAAATTATGCAATACATTTATACTTGACTTTGATTGAACCCTGGTAAAATATTCTACACGTTGCAATGCTAAGCGACACCTGAGCCTTACATAGCGTACTAGTAGGTATACGAACTAATATAAGGCACTGGGTCTTGCCACTTCAAGCTTTAACGATGTAAAAATGTAAATTATAATTGAATAAGAATGACATAAGCCATTAAAAAGTCTAGTGACTCAATGAAGGTTATTGACCGGATACAATAGATTAGCTGTACCGATCGGAGTAATAGCAACAGAAACAAGAAGATTATATCTGAGATATGAGTGCACAATACTTGTTTGTTAATTAAATAAACATGTTTATTTGAATCAGTAAAGTTCACGTAATAATTTGATGACGTGTCTTTATCTAAATGGGTAAATAGGTAACACCATGTGTTTATGAAAGTTGGAATTAGGAGTCTCAACTCAACAGACTTATAGTTTCCTAATTAAACACAAAATAATTTTAAATACAAAATAGGAAACTATAAGTCTTTTGAGATGACTGAATAAGCCCCATGATGGCTTACAAGCATAGCAACAGCGGACACAGAGAAAAACAGGAAAAAGTGTTGAATTTTCCTGCATTTTAAAGTAGAGCAGCAACCCGTACGGAGCGGAGGAAAGCATTTCCCTGACATGGTTCCGCACAAGGTCGACGGCCGCGCCACGGTCGCGACCAGCGCGGAATGCTCAAAGGATCCCAACATTCGCACTCCAACTTCAATCCCACTCCGAACTATGCTGGACATGTAATACTGGTAATACACGCTGTAAACAGATGTACTTGAATACTTGACCATTTTCCTTTGATGAAAATTGATGGGTCACGATAAAAATGAAAATTTCGGTAGCTGTATGATATAATAGACAATATTATGCCCAAGATTTGAAAAGTTATTCTAGAACTAGCTTTTTATCTATTTTGTTAATAATAAAAGAATTAAACTGAAAATATTTAGGTGACTTATATTTTCTGTTCTGTTTCAGTGAATACTGAAAACAAATTATGGCGTCATTCACGTTTTGTGTCATTGGTTGCGCTTTGAAATTTTGTATTTTTCCTCTCTAAGTAATGACATCACAGGCCACCTGCATCATAGTAATGTCATTGCAGACCACCAACGCTCAACCTTCGATCGTTTACCACTATCGAGTGGACGAGAACAAAAAACGCGAAGTTTCCATCGTGTGTACAGACTATTCGATATCAATTTGCGCGATGCAGGGCGAGTGGAAACGGACGAGGGTCAAGCGGGGCAGGTGTCCACTGCATACCGGCGACGTAGAGCAGGAATTACAGATCGCTTACCAGCTTATAAACGACTATTCTTTTTTAATTAATATTTTGTTAATACAACCATTAACAAAATGGTTATTGTAGAATTATATCACAAATAAAAAAATAAACCAAGAGAGGTATTTACTATAAGGCTGAGTTGCACCACCTAACTTTAACAGTAACTATGACGATAACCGGTGCTTTTTGTATGGAGTTTGACAGATTTTTGACGTTTGTCAAAGTTAAAGTAAGATGGTGCAACCCAGCCTAAGTGTCTTCCAGAACATTTTCTCTCTGTTCTTAGTTAATTGGATTTGAAATTATAAGTAAGTACACGCTAATGAAATCAGTATGATAAATGTCGAAGAAAAGGATCTTTAATTACAATGTTACAACAAATAGGCGTTCCTGACCTGAGAGACCTAGATCATTCTGACCCCAGATCATAGAGAACTTAATAAATAAGGTCTAACATGTAGGTCTCCGCGTAGGCCCGAAGCTGTACATCTGGCTAATTTACTCTGTGTCCGAGCTAGGCGATAAGCCGGTGGATCGCGCCAATTAGCATAAACCGTGTGTTATACGCCGTATATTATGCCCGCATACCGCCTGGCCTGCTGGAACCATACAATATCCTTTTTGTACATCTGTATTCTAATTCCCAGTGCTCTTCCTGTTTATCGTTCCTGGTTACCGTCTTCGTGCCTCGATAGTTTACTTATGGAACATCGGTCAAAAGCAAGGCTCAAAAGGTCCAAGTGTAGCGAGAAAAACCGTCTGACAAAATCTATTGACGAATAGAACTCTTAGGCTGGGTTTCACCAAATTCCATACAAAAAACACCGGTTATCGTTAAAGTTACTGTTAAAGTTAGGTGGTGCAACTCAGCCTAAATAACATAACCCTCCTTCTGACGCAGTCGGGTAATAAGATGCCATAATAGCATAGTTTTCCGGGGTACCTATCTAGTGTAAATGAATGAGAATTAGCTACAGCGAATGCGATTCTTATTTATTTAATCGCATTTTATTTCATTTTCCTCGCTGTTTAACCATTAATCCTGTCATGGCCATAAACCACCTCGCTTTATCTCGGGTTATTCCGTATTCGACCCACGACAACTCAACCCACTCAATATTTTTCCTTACTCAACCCAATTTTGTTCCTTACTCTACCCACAACAAATTTTTAATTTTATGTTCCTTATTCACCCCAAAAACTTTCCTAGCTCAACCCATTTTAAAACCACTTAAAAAATATAAGATTTTTATGTACGGTCAGAATAAAAATATATTTTTTAGAAATTTAAGCTCAGTTAACTTTTGTGTTAAGATCGTTCTATTAAATAAAACTGCGGGAATTCTGATACAATAATATATTTGAAAAACGTTTTTCACAAAAGGACACAAATCAAATAATGACTAATTAGAATCTACTATAAATCCACTATAAATCTACTATAAATCAAACGACTGTGATTTTTTATTAAATCAGTATAACCAAGCGATGGCGTATAATTTTGTTCCCTAGACACTTGTTCATGAATGTACAAATATTTCAAATAATACAATGTATTTCATCTTTTTTTTTCAAGCGGTATGAGTATTCATGTGGACAGCTTAAATCCCGCGGTAGAAGTTTTCAGCCTTTTAATTTGATTATGTATTTAGGTACCTTAAAATAAAATATAATCTTTTATATATTTTAGTTAATCAACATATTCATATCTATCATTTTTTCATGTAGGTGATGTTTTTTATTTTTTTTATTTAATTATAAATCAATGTACATAGTAGGTAGTATGTATTTGTCATTATTAAATTTCTGAAAAAACAGTAAACGTTGTTTTGCTATCCATACTTATTTTTGGTATATTTACTTTGGGTTGAGTAAGGAATGCATTTGGGTAGAATAACGAAATTATGTAATGGGTTGAGCTAGGAATACTAATTTGGGATGAGTGAAGAAATGGGTTGAGTTGTCATGGGTCGAATACGGAATAACCCTTTATCTCGAGGTCACGTTGCTAAGATCCGCCACCACGTGTACGGTAAAACACACTACCAGATAATGGGAAAAATCGACGCTATTTAGTAACATCAATATCCCTCCCAAATTACTAATTAGAAGAAATAGTATTACATTACATGTTATGATCAGTGGCAGCATTAATACACTAAACGTAACGTCTGATTTGCAAGTTATTACGAGTAGGTATAACGGGTTTCAGCTTTAGTATTTCCAAATCTTATCATTTTTCCATCTTCTTCTTCTTAGTCGGGTACTCTTGTCAGAGTGGTCGTGGTTGCGCTGACGAGGTACATTGTGGGGTGATGGTATCTCCGAGGGTAGCTCTCCTGGCGATGTGCTTCCATTTCTGACATTTTTCCATACTTAGTAACTATTTAGCAAAGTTTATGATATATTTAGTTTACAGTTAGGATAACTTATGTGCATTTAATGGTGAAAAACGCAAGCCTTAGGTTATGTTATGAATTCAAGAAGAAAATCTAATAAGGAAATTCGCTAACTTTTCGCGACTTTTCGTGTAAAATAATTTTACAAAATCTTTCTTTGAAGATCTTGCGACACATAACGTTATCTTAGTATTCTTGGTATACTTAATGTGGGTTATACTTTATGCTAATATTCGCGGGTGAAGTAAAACAAGCGAAAGTTGCTATTAGCATGACAATACTTTGTTCGCTTTTTTGGTGTAGGTGCAGTTCGTGAGCCTCATACTGGGCTGTGAGGCGGTTTGCTAATGAGCTGAAGATAGGTCAGAATGTTTTGACACAAAGTATTTAAAAATCAAAGTATGTTTGAATTTATGAGATAGTATTGTTATTATTTAACCTAACAACATCTATTAATTGAAAGTTGTCTTTACAAAACATTAATTTCATTCCGTTAACCCAAAACAAATGACAAAAGTACACAAATCTAATCTATAAAGTAACCAAAGCCCCAGAAGAATTAATATGAAGCATTTGATATCATAAGGTATAGTTTGTTTAATTTATGGGCACCATAACCCGACTCCGTCTGTACCACTTTTTACCGCAACTCGTATTAAATCGAGGGATATTACATAATGGCATGATTAAGAATAAAAACATGATTAAATATAGCTCAGGTTCATTAGTGTAATAGTCGCAGGCAGGGTGCCCCGCGCAGGAAAATTATACAAACCAGTTATAGTGAATAATGCGCCGTGGACCAAGAATGCAGATAGGCTACGACCATATGATGCAATGCGCTGCGATGAGGCGTGTTATCATATTAATAAGAAATTTGCTAAAACATACCCATGTTAAACTATTTTGCTCTACATTGTGAACGGTCTACTACCTACCTGACGACACCTCATGACGTGGGCTAGTGTAGTCACAGCCGAAAATGAAAGGTGTATGTATACCTTATTTAACGAAATAGGATTCATACAGATACTACGTTGTAAAAGTAATGGTATACAGGTACGACGGTACGATCTGTATTAGTGAAAACAATCTCGGTTCTTCTTCTTCGAAAAGTCGCGGTTTTCCAACAGCCTAATCTACTGAAGTTTCCATGACAGCCGATTTTCTTTTTTTCCTGCCAGTACCGTAGAAGAAGAACAAAGATTTGTGGGTTGTTTACTCTTGTTTACCCAAGGACAATAAAAGTGATATCAATTATTATTTTAGGCAGCACTGGGCAAGCAAAATATAGACGTATTGTGCCTCTCATGGCATATATCTGCGGAAAATATTTCCAATGACGCGATGCGGGCCGCGCTTGCGCCACGCAGCCTTATTGTCGGCGCACAGTGAGCAAGCACTCCGCAGGCGCGTGATGCAGAAATATTTGACCTAATCGTCACCTCAAGGGAAGCTGTGTCCCATGAAGTCGTCACGTGATTGATACGAGTAGGCGCTTTTATAGTTTTTTATTAAACAGATTATTGCGATACAGATCTGAGCCGTACCTAATCGCAGTCCTTAAGTGTTTTATGACGAATCTTGTTTAATTATTTAACTGTATTGTAGAGTGAATTGTGTTATTTTTAAGTCTTTATTTAAAAAAAATTACAAATATTTACAAAACACGCTTTTGTGCTCGTACAATATAATATCACGTAGAACGTGTACCATATTCAATCGGTTTGTCACGTCATTCATTTCATAATATTTCCTATGACATGTGCAGTTGCTACTGCTTACCAAATAAGGCCATATTCAAATTTAGAAACTAAAATAAAATATCCAATAATCGTAAAGTAGACGTGTCACATCATTATAAGTGGCTAGTTGCCAATTAAGGTCAAAGTTTAGTGCATTAATTTGCGAAATCGTCCGCCCGAACGAGCGGTGGTAATCTAACTGAGGTTTTTCGAAAATCGGTAAATCACGGTCGTATATTAATGAAACATGTGTCTAGCCGGAGAAGCGGTACTGGCTCTAGATTGTCACAATAAATTTAAATATTGATAGTGTAGAGTTTGCTATATTCGTCTAACGAGCGCGCGCACTAAAAAAGCAATATCAGTATATCACCGCGGCCATCCGCGTTTTGGAGATCTCACGGCGCGCGCGCAGCGCTTGCGTGGAGTCGCCGCTCACATGTTTTTGTCAGTTTCGGTCGAGCTTACGCCTAGCGGAGGTTTCTTGCCGTATTCTAATGCGCAAGGAATCGCGCAGATATCTGCGCGAACACAATCAACCGGATCGTTCCGTACCAATAGGCGCGGCCATTATTTTGTCTTGCGCGTTACTTTACGACGGCTTCGTCTGCAGTCGCTCGGCGCCGATTTTCAGTTGGTTTTTTGTATCGCGTGCGATGTGCGCGGGCGACTCCACGCCCGCCGTAACCCACAAAAACGTGTTCCACTCATTATGAAACACGAAACTATGATATTTCAAGTCGCCTTGCCGTTCGTACGACAAACGGCCTTTGCGTTGCGCAGCCGCAGAGCGCCCAATAAATATACGCTTTACTGTTATCTATAAACAACCTTCAGCTAGGAGCAGACCGGTATCGAGGCGAAACTATTCTAATAAAAAAAACCAAACCAGTCCAAATTAGAGATAACGCGGTGGAAAATGTTGCTCGCGCCGGGAGTCGAAGATAGGCTCGGGGCGTAGGTGTCGTCGTGTGCTTATTGCGCATACGCATGCCGCATTACGAGCCCGGCCGACTGACACTTTCGTATAAAAACAACCATCATGTCTCTGGAACTAATTGGAGAGACCTATCGAGTTTCTCACCGATGTCTTTTCATTAGAAATAACCATTCGAATGGTAGATATATCCGATTGAAAGATTCCTGTAGGCTATTTGAATTAATTCCGCATTAGCAGGTGGAATTAAAGTCGGCAGCCAGTTTATCAATGGCGAAGACAATGGGCCGTGAGAAAGATCACTGGCGTCGACAGGACGAGCGAGTGATGTATCGATCCAATTCATTTCTAATCGATAACTCTGGCTATGTATGGATGATCGATTTGTATGTGTAGCTCAGTTTATTGGTTACGAAATGAGCTGTTACAAATAATCAACTTACTCGAGGATGAGACATATTCAATAGCATTTACTAAAACAAATTGTGTGTTTGGGAATCATCGTGATTCCCAAAACCACTTAATATTCAGGAATTCAGAATTAGAAATTAATCTTTGTCGTCTTGGTCTTGTTCATTAAGATTTACTTACTACTTTACGTTTATTATGAAGCTTTGGATTGATGTCTAATATATATTTTCAATGAGCTTATTTATTAAGTTTATTTGGTATACAAAACATAATGAAACATGACGATGCTATTTCAACAAGTGAACCGATGCAAAAAACTACTCGTATTAAGCCAAACTAACGCGACTCGAAGTGATATGACTTGTCAATTTGTATTTTATAATGATGAATATCATTGGCTAAAACTTGTGAATCCTTCAATCTAATGCTCGCATTAGTATCCTAAAACTAAACCAAACGAGTATTGTAAAAGTAGTTCCATTAGCATACACTGAAGATGTTAGACAATTTAGCTTTCACGATGACGCAGCCGTGAATCAATAAAGGCTAATAAAGATATTAAGCGGTTGTATCATTATTCCCCCTGTTTATCGCTAGTGGCTTTAATATGCAACTCAATAACTGCAGAATCCATTTACATATCGTATGATAGCGAACCTTTAATTATAAACGTCGTCGATTCAGACGCAATGAATATTATCTGTGCCCAAGAAAACTAATAAAGTTTGTTAAATGTAACCGCTGAGCTGACCATTACCTGATTGTAAAAACAGCTTGACACCATGATACAGCTTAACGAAAATAATAAACAAGTAGGTAATATAAGATCAGACAATAAACAATAAAATACCCAATTCCTAAAAAGAACGATTTGAAACTATGTATACAGAAAATTTACAAACACCTACCAAAACGCAAAATATATGGACTATTGACTACAAGATTTCAAACGTAGGTATTTCCATACAAGCCCTATTCTATGGAGGAATAGCGTTTTGACAGCTATTAATACGTAGTACCTAGTATCGCGATACTGACTGATGGTATGGAATCTCCTATTATAATACAGTCATTAGGTGTAGAGGAATATCAAAATTCTTCATTAAGCACTTCATAGGGATGAATATCATCACCACGGTAATGTTATAGGCATTCAAATTATCCTGGTAGGTATAATCCACATAATGGAATGCAAAAGAAGGTGACAATCGGAGGTCAATCGAAATGTATGCAAGATCTAAAGCTCAGATTATCAAATAGTTCTTACGACTAGAGTCTAAAGCTATAATTATAGCTAAGTCTGCTCAATTATAAACGGTAATATTTCATATCACTTAATCACTAGTACTGGACAGGTAAGTACTTTGAATTTGATTTCATAAAATTAACCAAATAAATAAATAATTGAAATGGAAGAATGAAAATAAAAATAAAATAAAATAAATGAAAGACTGACCTGGGCTTGACATTGATATAGGCAAACTTTTTATGAACTCTAAAAATAAATAGCATAGGATTAGGAGCCTGTGACGCTATTTATTTATTTAAACAGGCACGCAACAGAACAGCTACTAAAAACCTAGGCTGTCTACAATTAATTTACTATAATTGGGATTTCAAGATTATATTAAGGCTGAGTTGCACCACCTTAATTTAACCGTAACAAAAACAATAACCGGTGCATTTTGAGTTTGACAGATTGTTTTGTCACAGTAAAGTAAAATGGAACAACAAAGTGTCCAACATGTTAAAGAATTTGTACCTTAATTTTAGTGACATAGTGATGTCCATCTACCTATACTGATCGTATTTTATCCCTAACCCCAAATTCAGACACACCAAGAACCAAGTTACTCTTTGTTAAATAATTTGTAGGTTTTATTATACAGGTGCCTAAGGTTTACGAGAGCGTCATAACTTCGCAATGTTCGGAGATACGAAAAGAAAAATCTGCGATTACATGTCAAGTGAAACCCGTAACCATAGATTAGGGTCCTGCATCGATTGCAGCCATCAAATATTGAGGCTCCACTGCTCACCGGGGAGGTATAACTCGCGAATATGTTTTACGAGCGCCCGCCCGCGCCCCGCGCCCCTGCTCTCATAAACTATGGATGTGCCGCTGTCAAAACTTGAAACCCTACATATACTGCCAAAAATGCCCTTTGTTTTGAAAGATTGAGCCTAAAACTGATTGCAGTAAGAAATATAGAGTACGTGTAACTCTTGGTTTTGGTTGTAATTACAAGACCATCCACATTGCATTTTATTGGCATTTCATTGACATTCCTTGTTGCTCTACACCGGAACCATAAACTACAACTTAAAAATAATTAAATTAAAAAATATTTCCATGAACACTCAGCCACTGTTTCCGGAAGAGACAGTTCTGGATGTATTTAATGGACATTGAAGCTTTAGACTGTGATTCAAGGAACTATGATCTTAGTTAATAAATACTGTCTTAGTTACAAATGGCAAGAAATCCAACTAGGAGTGCAAATTCCCAACCTCCCAGTTCCCCCGCCGCAGTCAATCGCAGTCAGGTGGCGGTCGCGCGCGATTTATTACACCACTCGATTTTCCCTATCCTGCTTATGTGTTATTGAATTATTGAGTTTTATTCGAGAACATGCTGAAGGGGACGTTAGTGGGTCGTCACTGAGTTTGGATCACGTTGTTTGTCAGTAAATTACCGATATTTTTGACAGCAATGTATGTTCCACTGTTATGTAGCTAACTCAGTTACAGCAAAGATTTTTCTGTAATATTTGATTATTTAGAAGGTACTCGTATGTCGCTGAATTTCGGATTTACACTGCAATTCAGACTTATCAATTGACGCGATTAACAATTGTGTATGGTTTCTGGTTAAATAACTATCTCTACAGATCAAGACCGTCTGACAACCATTATAAACGTTTTTCATCTTCGTCAGCAAGTAACAATTATACCTATGGATTTGAAAGTTTATGATTAAACGATTGTGATAGTTTCACAAACTTTTCTTTGACGTTATGCATTTTTAGATTTAGATAGTAATATAAATGTAGATCGTGTGAACGTGTATCTCAAAACAGTTAGCCTTGTACCCTCAATAACATACGAACATCTAATCTAGACCACTTTATTATAATTGTTACGCAATCTTAAATTCGAATTTAAAATTGTTACTTAATTTATTTTAATTTTGGTTCCCAAATATAAATTTTGGACACTGAAATAAAAAATTGGGATCAAAAAATGCACTCAAATAATCATAAAATTTTGCAAAATTATTGCTGCTTCGGTGTCGGAAATGTCAAATATAACATAATTCTTGCGGTAGAGTCATTACGAGGATAGGTACTAAGGCTGAGTTGCACCACCTTACTTTGACCGTAACTTTAACAATAACCGGTGCTTTTTGTATAGAGTTTGACAGATTTTTGACGTTTGTCAAAGTTAAAGTAAGATGGTGCAACCCAGCCTAAGTGTTCATAAAATCTTGAAAATTAGGAAATGCACTAGTAAAGGTAAATGCATTTTGTCACAATGTTAATTAAAAAAGTGCATTAGGATAAACGACTTCTTTTACACAAAATAGTTGTATGCACCTTTTGGTTCCAATTTAGAAAAGCATGATATTATTATATTGTATGACTATTTGACTATGAATATTTAAGATGTAGAGCACAAATTGATTATTTATATTTTATAACCAAAGTGAGTATATTTGGATACACGTGTGTCTTAATGATTGAACTTGCATCTTAAGTAACGCTTTTTGTTACATATAACATGAATTATTTAAATTTTTTCTACTTACTTTGATGAATAAAATATTCGCTAAATATTTAAATTTCTTCGTAATCTTTTTAAAATCTTTCCTTTCTATCAATTACCAATGTATAAATTACAATTTATAATATTTAAAAGGTACTAATATTATAGTATATACTTCGATGGCAAGTTAAACCTTTCTTTAGCATGAATAAACGTAACAATACCAAAATCATAATATTTTTATTATTACGGTGAAAATCTAAACAATATGAAAACTACTATCTCATCGTTCAAGACACACTTAAAAATTGTAACTTCCTACTTTTTTATATTTTTAAACCGGCAGACAGTGGTGACTGAGTTTGTTGCGGCGCTTCTTCTCAGCACTTGCCAAATGTTTGTCTCGAAGCGCTGGTAGGGCAAAAAAAGAATGAGACATGTATAGGCTCCTTAAGAGCATGTGACGATTTGCAAGAACTAATTTAATTAGTCTAAACAAATAAAGAAAATTTTGATTTTGATTTTATATCTTATTGTATTTTTTGGTTCTCAATAAAGGTTGGTGATCCATGAGTAGGTAAAATAAAATGATAGCTTATAAATTTTTTAATAATGCATCTTTTCGACTTCGTTAAGAAGTTTATGAGGTTGATGTTGAACTTTCTCAAGTCAATCGTCAGGTGTGATTAATTCGTTTCCAAATGCGCGGCGCAGTCCGCACCCTTTCTTAGCGCGCAAATGAGTTAGGGCAGTAATAAGGCGCCGTAAATCGCGCGCCGAACTGCGGCCAGATGTAACTTTTTTATATTTCATTTTCCACTTTTAACACATCCAGCCGCACTGCCCGGCCATAGCTTTAGGAAGTATTGGAAACGACATGGTTTCATTTTTTCGTGCAAAAATTGTAGGTACTCGTCAGTATTGTAACTTTCATTACTAGACTCAGACATTTCATTTCTCTTTTTTATCGAGAAAATAGTAAAATGACAAGAAAACTTAAGCATTACATAGCAAACTTCCCGTAAGGGAAAACGTATCTGACTTAATATTTCTTATAACATGTGAAGTGTGAAATATATTTGAACTGTCTTGAAAACGCAAGTAAAGGAATAAATAAAATTCAAAATAGAATTAATATACGTTACGGTAGGTTTCCAGTTTTCGTTTTCAATATCCTAGTTAATATTTTAAATGAAGGTTAATGTTTAATATTGAATCGCATCACGCGTCGATGTTCTACGAATTAAAAGCATAGCGGAATAGAAAGCACGTGGAATTTTAACGCGCTCAAAAGATACTTAAGATTCCCGGCGCCATTTCATATTCATAGAACCGTGTGCGCGTGGCGCTGGCGTTTACAGCAAAATGTTTTGTAGTAAATGACCAGTGTAAGTGCGTAGCTGCTAAATAGATATTAAATTTATTATATTAGTATGAGCATGACTGCTAATTTTGCAGAAACTTTTATGTGTGAAACTACTTTAACGTTAATATTTTTTATTCATTTAATTGCAATATCATTTTACGTTTACTGCTACTTAGGAGAAGCTAGATAACTCTACTCATTAAGAATTTTCACTGTTTTCCAGAAAAATACCGTCTTGTCCAATCTTGTAGACTCATTGGTCTACCAACTAAACCCTTTCGCGCGGACCGGCCAATAATGAAATCTGGGGTGTGAAATAAAAAGAAAAACTCTCTTAATTAAATTTTCTTTTGGGGAATTTAATAAGCGGGGGCAGCCTGAGCCGATAGTACGCTCCCGTTTACGGGTTTGCTGTACCTACCTATACTAGGTACCCATAAGTATAGCCAATGTTTGTGTTTCGATTTCGAGTTGATTCTTTTATTTGCCGATTCCGTTCATTAGATAAAGCTGTGACTAATTTAAAGGTATTAATAAAGTAAACTGTGGTTAATACATTGATGTGGCACTTAATTTTTCCAGTTTTAATTCACCTTGGCAAGCATTTTACTAGATGGAATTGATTTAACGCTTATATTGCTCACAGAGAATCGCATAAGTTCATTTTTGTTATTGTATAACCACCGAGTTATGTTATAACTTACAAGTTTGAAATACCGATCTTATTAAGAGCGTTTACGTCTAGCGTGGCATGTCAAGTTTAGGTAATTTCGATGCTAGTTTTATTCACACTAAAATAATTATGTCTGTGTGCGTGTTCTCACGCTCTATAGTCAAACCAAAATACTTTGATCCACCATCGTAAAAGTGTGCCAGGCTGTCAAGTGACAGCTCAAGGAAACTATAAAATCTTCAAATCTTCCAACAAATTCTTTATCAAATAGTAAATTATCAAAGGTTTTTTACTATTTTGAGAATATTTTATACAGCCTATGTTCAGCAGAAAAAAAATTGAATTTTAATGGTGAGAGATTTTTTCAAATCGGTTCTATTCAAAATAAACTTTTCCTGTTTACTATTCTTTTTTTATCCGGAAAATGCATAACATTTCATACCCACCAGCTGCGGGGGCAGCTAGTGGGTTATGTGGGGTTCTTCCTACCAGAAGGTGGGTAGCCCCTACACCCACTAAAAACCTGACTGTTTCTTCCATGATCCATATGAGTGATATGAGGGAGCGCGGGACATCGCCATTGGCTGTTGCCTGTAGCATTCGTCCTTAGCCGCCACCAGACACCTCCATGTCTAGTGACCGAGGCCTGTTAGGAAGGGACAGTTGGAGACCATAAGCTGTCCTCTTGCGCCCAGGGTATCGGCGGCGGATAACCGGAGTGTCGGCTGAGGCCTCTCGCTCCCCCTTTCCACTGCTTCTTTCTGTGAAAGAACACTTTCACAGAAAGTAAGCACACTATACCATAAGATTATTTGTCTCATCATATATTTTATACTAATGTAGATATTGTTTCCGAAAGCGAGCGGGTTCATTCCGTACCTGTACGCTTCATGCGTTCTCTAGCAAAAGCTGAAAATCAGTGTTCTGCCCTTTTGAGGGTAGTGTTTATACTGAGCTCTTTGCTTTTTGCATCGCTGCGGCACACATCACTCTGACGCAGGGAACTATTTGAAACGCTAGTCATCTTTATCTTATGTTGTTTTGTCACTTTTGTTATGTTGCAACTGTTGAAATTATTACTAACCTGTGTAACAAAATACCAGTGGTGTCACCTAGTGTGTTTCTTGACTAACTAACTTTATTTCGATATTGAATTGAATTTCAATAGCAACTATACATAATGTGTGTGTTAAAAGCATTAAAAAAAGTGTGTTACAACAAATAAACAATTTATCTATCTATCTCACGCCTCTTCCCGATTGGTAGGGAGAGGTCATTTCCAACCGCCGCTCGTTCGCTTAGGCTGGGCACTGTTGGAGCGTGTCAGTCTGCTGCGGTGACTCACGTGCCAAGACTGCAGTGTTAACTGACAACCATCTACAGGCTCTCGGCCTATACGGTGGAGGAATGGCCCGAAGCACCCATGGCCCGGTAGAACCTGGGTCGCCCTTTGTGTGAGACGATCATGCCGTCGCACCCACTCCTCTAATACAGGCAGAACTGCCTCTATGGTGCGATGTAAAATTTGGCTGACGGCCAGGCGTACCCTTCAGCACTCTAGGGCCTAGATCCTCAAGCCTCTACCTTTTGGTTTCCACCTCTCGTGGTGCACGTACACGTACATTTCCCCTTGGGACCTATGGTCACCTCGCAACTGGCGTCTATTCTCGGTTGTCGACACTAGCTTTGTCGCCACTGAGGATAAATGGCATAAATAATATCGATTGTCACCAGTGGTGACACATACTTTCCCAGTTGTAGCTACAGGCTTTCTCACAACTTATGACAAATTAGAAAAATACATCCCAATTATGCCTAGTGGGGACGTACGCAAATGTCATCGTGCATGACATACGTAAAGTAAAAGTCAAGTAAGACCAGATGAATACAAATATTATTAATTTTATTAATAATTCGTACGCGTGGACCTCGTTTTACTCCTTAGTTCGTAAAATCTGTTGTTTGATATCATGTAGATAGATGTCGTTTCACGGCTTCCCCCGCATGAATATTTACGAACGTCAAAAACAGTAGTTTGTCCAGCACTGTAGATTTTAACCAATGACGATAGATTGCGCTTTTTAGACACGTCTTATTTATTTATTGAAATTTATTTGTCACATATCGTCATAAATTATAGCCTATAATTATGTTAATCTGGTTTATAAACAATAATACTGTAAAGTTTCAACAAAATCCGGTCAGTAGTTTTTGAGTGAAAGAGTAACAAACATCCAGACATCCAAACTTTCGCATTTATAATATTAGTAGGATTGTTATACGTCGCCACTAATGACAATATTTTTTTTCCCATCTATGTCCCTACTGAGGATAAATTTTATCCTCAGTAGGGACATAGTCAGTGTCCACAACCGGGAATAGACGGACTGCGGATACTATGCGGTATCCACGAATTACCTCAGCCTGTGCTTCAGTGATATCATGCGTTGCGCTTTTTTTAACAGTAGGATGCTCCACGACTACACAGCACTGTGCCATACTCGAGCCCCATATAGGACCATATAACGCGCGACGCAAAAGTATAGTCAGCGACTCAGTGCAGCCGGGCCTCCGAGATTAGGCATCAACCGGCTTAGTGCGCCGGCGGTAGCCAAAAGCTTAGGGGTGAGACGATTCAAGTGGCCGTCAAATGACCACTGTCCAACTAACTACAATCCGAGGTACCTACCGCAAAGATTTTCCGACTGTAATATGTTGTGTATGTTCCCCCTACAACTAGGTGGTGGGACCCTGCTGGCAGAGCATTCCTATTAACTATTGTGTAATCACCTATTTATGGCAAATAAATTATTAGTATTATTCCTCTTTATAATATTAGTAGGTATACATACATAACTTGCTGTTCCAAATTTTCGTCATTCGTTTTCGTTTCATCGCTAAAAATAACTTAATTTTATTTTTCATTACGTCTGAAATAGAATTTGTAGTAAAAATAGACTGTAATGAAAAATAACAATAAAATATTTTAATTACCACGTGATCGCAAAATCTACCACCAAGATTTTGCGGATACACTATAAAAGTCCAGCTACCTGTCAAAGATCAACGTACGCGTGACACATGTCAGCAGAGCACCGAGCGACGTGACCTCACTCTGGAACGCCTCGAGGCGGACTGAATTTGAACGATTCGTGCGCGGCGTTTTATAGTACTTTTCAAATACTCATAGAAAAAAAATTACAGTGAATTATTTTAAATTTCAAAGTAAATATTTTAGATAAGATATTCTTCTATTATATTAAGCTATTTTTGTGTTGAATAAAGGAAGAATATTGGTGAAAAAATCACTTTGATTTTTGGGTATTTCACGTTCTTTTAATTTGTGATTTCTTATTGTAAAATGCTTAAATCTAAAAATTTTCTCAGATAACTATTTGCCCAAGGATCTATGCTATAGGATATAAATGTTTGTTAAATCGTTTTCACAGTATTTTTATAAACAAATCAGCTTGTAAACTGACGTTAAAGTGGAAATTTACAAAACCTGTGTGGACTTATCTTGATAGAATTCTTAAATGCTAAACTAACCACAATATTTTCTCAATTAACTATTTAGACGACGAAATTGCCTAACTATTTATGCCTATAACATATTTGTAGTATTACTGGTTAATGATTGTAACGAGTTGAAAAAGTACTGTTTTTGCGCCAAACGGCGTAAACGCTCTTAATTCTAATCGTTGCCCATTGTATGGAAGTTCAGTTTACCTCAGATAAATACAAAGAGATGCAGTAAAGGTTTACGGCATTTGTGCACAATATCATAACAAACAAACGGGCATCGCGCAATCCGCGCATCGCCGCATCGGAGCGTTCAGCGGCTCCCGGCCGAAGGCGCGCGATAGCGGCGCGCGCGCAACATTTAAATAAACACTTAGCAACAATAACCGAGATAGCTGCGCCGAACCTCCACTAGGAGTAGCGATGGGAAAACAAACTGCGTATAATATTACTTATTAGTTCAATGTAGGTGAAACAAAAACTGTAGAAATATACATTATCCAATGTCACAGAAACTGTATTTTTTAGAGCTCTTTAGTTTCAGGGAAAATACTATTATGATATAGAGCTCACGATATTTGGTATTAGTTTACTGGTTTAACTTATGTTTAAGTATCTATTTACGCTTTATAAAATTGGTCGAACATACATGTTAATAAATATGAAGTAAATATCCACTCTACTTTTTGAAATTCATTCTCAAATCACAGAGTGGCCCGGCAAGTAGGTAGTAGTAAGTACAAAAACAAAATGTAATGCTCGTCTAAAAATTTTAAGAATTGTTCAATTTCAAAGTAAAATTTGTTTAACAGCAAGTTTTGATGCCAATTTATAAATAATAATTATGATAAATATTGTCAGTTGTTGGTTTAAAAAAACAATAAATAATTTAAACGTTTAAAAAATCGACCAATCCGCTAGGTAAGTAAAAATTAATATTAAATAACATTTTTTTCGTACTTAAAATCAATTAAATATTTAGGTATCAAATAAATCATTTTAAACCAAAATAAATAAGTTCTACTCAAACCACCGCTATGTTATTTACTAAAATACATCCTGTACAATTAGAGCACTTTCAGATATAATTGACAGTTTGTGTCAAATCAGACGTGTCGGGTAATGTTAGAAATCTGCCATGCGGGATGATGTACGTTTGCTTTTACACGCCCAGTTTTTTATTTTTATAATTAGTTCTTAATACCGCACACGAAGCAAACGCGCCGACGCCAACTATTCACTATATTAATTACAAATACCTATATAATTAGTGCTCAAATGGGAAGTCAGTCAGCTTATATCTCATAAGACCTGCACAGAGTTCAATGAAAATAAATTATAAAATAGTCGTAATAATGTATCAAAATACACTTAATTAGTTAAATAAATGTGTAAATATTGTGTACAAGTGTTTGCAAAACTGGACTTTGTGTAAACACATAGTTATAAGGAGATAAAATCGGCGACCAAATTGACAGCTACGACCAACGTACAAAATTAAATCGGAGCCACCGTTTAAACCAGGGGAGTACTGTTTTCAAAAATACTGTTTACTTTAGGTCTAAATATTTTAAATATTAATTTTGTATTTCAAAATAATTGATATTGCAATCTGTTTGAGGTTATATTTTTGTGGTTTTCAATCATTAAACATTGCTTTGTCACTTTCTTTATGGGAAGTAAATTGCAATCAAACAGTACAACAATATACTCCACAAACCTCATGAAAGTGAGATTCTATACAATTCATTACGATTCGGCTCTGTTGTGCCTCTCTTTACTTGACAATAAGTGGAAGTAAAGTTGAAGATAACAACACCTTGGCCGCAGACAAACTTACTCAGCACACTCAACAATATACTTTTTGACACCCCACACATCTTTTGTTTGTTTGATTGTGTAAATTGTTAATAGTAAGATGTAATTTTAAACCTTGTTGAAAGCTAAAAATATTACCCGCAGAAAAAAAATACAGTATAATTTTCAATATTACTATTTGATTAATAATAATTTATAAAAAACTTTTCATGATAGTTGCATTTTGTGGAGTTAAAATTATAACTAAAGCTTAAAATTTCAAATTATAACTGTTATAACTCGTACCCCCTATTTTGCATAAATATCCACTGTACACTTCCTTTGGATAATTTCAGACAAAAACCACATTCAACATGCTCACACGCAGAGCAGCGGCACAAGCCATTGAGCTGAAACTTAGGAGGGCACTCGAGGAACTGAAACAGAGTCAGGAAAGCTGTAACCAACTCATTAGGGAAAGAGAAGAGAGTGAGGAGGAAATTACCTATATAATAAAAAAAAATACTGAACTGAAACAAGAATTGGCAGAACTGCATGGCCGTCTCCAGGAGGTAACCGAACACCGTGATGAACTACTGCATAGAATCAGTACCTTCGACCAGTGCAGCAATATCTTTGAGCAGACCTTGATGCGCAACAATGAGTTAGAAGCTGAACTGAGGGACGCCAATAAGACCATACTGCACTTCGAAGAGGAAAGAAAGCAGCAGGAGTTCACACACACTCTGAACCTCTACGAGGAGCTAATTGGAAGCCCTGGTGGACGTGCAGTGCTTCCAGACCTAAATGTATCTTGCGACACCAAATTATCTGAGAACATTAGTCAGCCATTAACTTTTTCTAGTAGAAATAAATTTAAAAAATATGTTAAAATTAATAGGTTTATATCTAAAACAAAAAAATTAATAAAACAGCAAGAACAGTTTCACAAAAATATTCTGTTAAGGAAAAAGAATTTAGATTTAGTGGACAGTTTAGAAATCTACCACAGTAAATTAGTAGAGAGTAGGTCCACTCATAACTTGGACGTTGAAAGGTTGCAGGCTGAAATCACAAACTTGCATGACTCGCTTGCATCCATAACAGCTAAATATAATTCAGCCAGGGAACAAATTAACGAACATATCCTGGCAGCAAACAATCTCTTAGATCTAGGTAATCCTACTACGGATTTTAAATCTCTGCCAAATATACCAATGCCAGTAAGTCAGCAACAAACTGATGGCGGCTTGCGGCCTTCAATGTCTGCAAAAACTGAATTTTTAAATGTAAAAAAGTCAAACAATGTAGTGTTATTCTCAGATAGGCTAGGAGTTGGTTATGGCCCTATATTGCATAAAAAATTAAATTGCAAAATTACAAATAATTGTATGCCTGACGCATCCTTTAGTCAATTAATAAATGACATAAAAATATGTAAACAATTACATAGCAAATCTATTTTAATTTTAATGTTTGGAAACAGCCAGAATATTAGTAGGAAAAATATTTTGCATAATTTTTCCACGCTGGCCAGCCTTAATGTTGAAAAGATATTTATTTGTGCCCTGCCATACTGTCAAAATGGCTCCTCAGATAATAACAAAAGTATTCACTTACTGAATACTTTATTATATAATTTGACTGTTCGTCATAGCGACAAGTTTGTCTTTTTCGACACTAATAAATTTATTAATAATAAGTTCTTAATGACAGGCAGCTCTTTACACCTGCCCCAAAGCATGAAATTAAAACTTGCTACTTTGTTAGCATATAATATTAACTGTGTTATTAACACAAAACTTATTAAACATTTTGATATTATTAGTAGAAATACTAATATTTCTGTGACGACCTCTGATTTAAACTGAGAGGGACGACAACAGACAGGTCTTTAAAAGATTTTAATATTGTTCATCAAAATTTACAAGGCCTGGCTGGCAAAGAATTAGAATTAGAATTGTTTTTAAAAAAGTACAATGTTCACGTATTATGCATAACAGAACATTGGCTTAAAAAATATGAATTAATGTTTTATATAGGTAATTATAAAGTTTGTAGTTCGTTCACCAGGGAGTCGGCTATTAGAGGGGGGTCACTCATACTATTAAATAACCAATTTAAATGCAAAGAAAGGAAAGATATTGTTTCACTCTCAGTCGAACGAACTATTGAGCTTGCGTGTGCAGAGCTAGAGCAGTATATAATTATAAGTGTGTACAAGCCCCCAGCTGCAAATTACCAATTATTCGAATCTACTATGGAGGAAGTCTTAAAAAAGGTATTTAAATCAAATAAGAAAGTGGTTGTATGTGGAGATTTTAATATAGATTTATTAGATAATACTCAATATAAAATAAGATTCTTAAACCTGTTTAAATCTTTTAACTTATTAAACCTCTTCAATGAGCCTACTAGAATCACTCCAACATCAGCTACTTGCTTAGATAATATTTTTTGTAACTGTAATATTCAAAGTAAATCAATAATTAATTGCCTTAGTTCAGATCATAGTGGACAATTGGCCACATTTGAACACCATCATGTCCCTAGTACAGTGGATGTTGTTTGTAGGCCAATAACAACTAATCGAATTGACAAATTCAAGAAAAACATTTGTGATAGTATTGATAAACTTATAATAAATGACAATAATGTTGATCGAATGTATGAGGATCTATTCAGTGTAGTGAGTGATGAGTTCAAAACCACATTCCCACAGAAAAAGATCCGAATAAATTCGATAAAATGTAAATTTGACGACTGGGCTACAACCGGCATTCACAAGAGTAGAAATAAAATGTATGAATTATATAGACTTAAAGCTGATACGCAAGATCCGAATGTTATAGAATACGTTAAAAATTACTCGAAAATATTTAAAAAGGTTTGTGTGGCTGCTAAATCGAATCATCTTCGAGACATGATTTTAAATTCTAATAATAAAGCTAAGGCTACGTGGAACATAATAAATAAACAAACATGTAAAAATAAATCGAAGGATAACACCTTCTCACTGAAAGTCGGGAATGAAGTTATAAATTCAGATACAGATGTTGCAACCACATTTGAGACATTCTTCTCAAACATTGCGTCCGAAACAACTAAAGCATTAAATTCATCGCCAATTCTTGCAGAGTCTCTCTTAAAATCTAATGTCACCGAGTGCCAGTCTCTACTCCAGTTCAGGCATATAGATTGTAATACAGTAATTAAAACCTTCAGAGAATTGAATATGAAAAAAACCGAGGACCTTTGGGGAATCTCTGTCAGTATTATTGGGACAATTATTGACACCATAGCTCCTCACCTTGCATTCATTTTTAACACATGCATTGATCAAGGTTGCTTTCCTAGTTTAATGAAATTAAGTAAAATAATCCCATTGTTTAAGGCTGGTGATAAATGTGACCCCTCTAATTTTCGGCCGATTTCTATTTTACCAGTACTTAGCAAAATTTTTGAGAAAATTATATTTCATCAACTTCTTTCTCATTTTATTTTCAACAAATTACTTCACAATAAACAATTTGGTTTTACCAAAGGTAGAAGTACTACTGACGCTGGAGTAGCACTACTGAAACACGTCTTTGATGCTTGGGAGAGTAAAAAAGACGCTGTTGGTATTTTTTGTGACCTTTCAAAAGCGTTTGATTGTGTAGACCACCAAACCTTACTAAAAAAATTGCGACATTATGGTGTTTCGGATGAGGCACTTGATCTGTTGAACTCGTATCTCACAGGCAGAAAGCAAAAAGTTTGTATTAATGGAACTGAGTCTTCTGGAGCACCTCTTACCATGGGTGTGCCGCAGGGATCGATATTGGGACCTTTGCTATTTCTTATTTATATTAATGACCTTCCCTACTTTGTAAAAGATCTATGTGATATTGTGTTATTTGCTGATGACACATCTCTCATTTTCAAAGTTGATAGAGGTAAAGTAAACCTTGATGATATAAATGACACACTCTCACAGGTTTTGCATTGGTTTACTGTTAACAACTTATTGTTAAATGCAAACAAAACTAAGTGCATTAAATTTACCTTACCTAATGTGAGGCAGGTTCCCACACAATTGATGGTGAAGAATGAACCATTAAATAGCATAAGTTCCACAACATTCTTGGGAATCACTTTAGACTCTAAACTTCAGTGGGGTCCTCATATTGAAACCTTGTCAGCAAGGCTCAGTTCAGCTGCTTTTGCAGTGAGAAAGATAAGGCAATTAACTGACATTGAAACGGCAAGGCTAGTTTATTTTAGCTATTTTCATAGTATAATGTCATACGGCATATTGTTGTGGGGCTCAGCTGCGGACATTGAAACTGTGTTCGTTCTGCAGAAGAGAGCAGTGCGGGCCATTTATAACCTTGGACCCCGATTTTCCTTGAGAGAATTCTTTAAGGAGATTAATATACTGACAGTAGCTTCACAGTTCATTTATGAAAACCTTTTATATGTTCGCAAAAATATAGAGCAATTTACTAGAAAGAGTGATTTACACAAGTTCAATACAAGAAACAAAAATAAACTTGCCGTTCCAAATTTCAGACTGCACAAGATTGGTAATTCATTTATGGGGAAATGTATTAAACTTTTCAATAAATTACCACGAACTGTTGTAGAATTGCCCATTCATAAATTTAAAGCACATATCAAAAGCACCTTAATGAAAAAGGGCTACTATAAAGTTGATGATTATATAAAGGATAAAAATGTTTGGAATGTTTAACTGCCTAGCTCGCATTAATACTTATGACTATAATTTGTATATTTTAAAGACTGTAAAACCTTGAAAAGGAGGCTGACAATAGTGACTGAGTTTCTTGCGCTGCTTCTTCTCAGCACTGGCCCATTTATTGTCCCGAAGCAGTGGTAGGGTTAATATTGGGACGTGTAAAAGCGCTTTATTAAAGCCTATTTGCAAAAATAAATGAATTTTATGAATTTTATGAATTTTAATTTTATTTTATGACCATCATCATTTTACGTCCGTTACGCCACGCTACGGTTATGTTTCTCTAGAACGGCTCTTATTTGGATTCCACTAAAACTATTCGCGTTATTCTAACAATTTAGCTGCTGACGGTACCGTGAACCTTACTCCACGTATCATACTCTCATGAATAATGTATCGCGCTCCAAATAATATACGATTACAGTGGAGGAAAATGCACTTTCTTTGTCTTGCGATGTTTTTGTGGCTCGTCCCGAAAGCGGGTAACGACCGCGTGGTCAGCGCGTCTATGATGGGTAATTAAGTGACTGTGACGCCGCTGCCCACACGAAAAGGCCCAGTAAGCTTCCTCTAATACATTTACTCTATTAAAATCTCTTGTTTTTTTTTTCACAAAACTGCCGTGCTTTATAAAATAAAATAAAAATGTGTAGTTTCACGCGAATAGATTAAAAGCCACTGATATTAGGCTCTAGGTATTACAGTAACTTTTAGAAAAAGTTACTCTACCATCCAACCTTTACAAACAGTGGTGATTCTGTATTCTCTCCATCAGTGATACGACGAACTGACGGCTGGCCTCGGTTCTTCACCGTGAAATCACATAGCGGGCGCTACTCTACTTCTCTACCCGCTGCCAATTTTGTAGCTTAGCGATCGTAATAACTACTTCAAAATATCCTATCAACTAGCAATGTACAGTCACGGAATGAAAAGGTTCGTCAGTTTTCAAATTGATTCCTTCAACGAATCGCGAGCACATATTACCTTTTGAAACTATGTTACAGAATAATCTCGAGTTAGAGAAAATAATCTTTAACTGTTCGTCAGTAAAGTTCAAAATTATCCCGATCAAAGTTGTTTGACGATTTATCTTGTCAAGAAGATTATTATGATTGATAAACTAAAACCTTCTTGTTGGTTCAACCTGCCATTATTATTTCTATTAAATAAAAAAAACTATTGTCAATTGGTCAATGTCATCATTGCATTGCACTGATGGGATAGAAAAATAAACAAGCAAAACCTTATTTGTTAGCAAACGTCATATTTATTTAAATGTTAGCAGCACTGTTTCTTGCACTGTTATGTTGGCAGGTTTGACTCTTACAGTACCTAGTGCAAGCGAAAACCGACACTAAGGTGACGAACCTTTTCATTCTGCGACTGTACATTGATAGCTTGCACACGCTGCAATAAAGCCACTGTATAATTATTATTATACTAATACCGGCGACTGTAATTCACATCGATTCCTCTATGATTTCTTCGTAATTATCGATAATTGTCAATGATTGCTCTTAATTATAAAATGAACCTAGTAAAATGTAACTACTTATGTGACATAGTCTTGCGATCTCTGCTTGTAAGATTCTATACACTTACACACTTTAAACATAAAATAAAAATAGTCTAGTTTTCGTACGTGCATTTGAAGGGGTCAACGCGCACTTGGAAAATGTCGCCGAGTATTCGGGAATTTGCTAATTGGATGTTACAGCCTAAAAAGGTGAAACGAAAAACAACCACACCGTCTGCTAAGGCGGACTTAATTAAAATAAACTTTGCATTTTCACAACAATTTAATTACGTCGAGTTTTTTGCTGCAATCTCTTTATTGATACTTCTTTTGTTTATGGAATAATGCAAGGCATCGTTTATTTTGCGATTAATGTCGACCTAATTTCTGAGGGCAATCATAGATTTTATTGGCCATAAAAAGAAGCAAATCAAGATCCCAGTTATTATTTGTTTTAAGAAATCGCCTGTGCCAGATAAAGACGATTATCTAATGTATTATCTGCTAATCACATAATTACCAGCCACTCAGCGCAGGCGCAGCATGCCGACTCGGCCGGCCACAATGTAAAGCAAACCAGAAGTTCAACTTTAAAACAATTTTGTAAGTTATCGTTGTATTAAGTTACGTTGATATTTTTTATATATCATGTCCCGACAAATTTCAACTAAGCTAAGCTGACTAAGTAAGTAAAAAAGCTAATATATCTTACGCACCACTGCCAATCCTCTAGCACAGACAGACTTTACTTATATCTTTAATCCTAATTAAACCTGACTAGTGAACCTTACTAGTACACACCTCGCCTGTCTACAGTTAAGTTAATTAGAAGTAAACAGTAATGAGTACGAAGCTTTGTGTATCAAGAACCAACTTTTGGGCTCCACATAAAAAAGGGTACAAACGCGTTGAAGCGCACACGATAGGTATAATTTATCGATTTATTGATTAATGGTTGCGTAACTCAGGCTTCTAAAAAAGATGAGTTACTGTGTTTCAATTATCTGTGGCGCCATTCAGGCGTTGCTTTTCGCGTGATCGACGCCCAGCGCGAGTGATTATCATTCTGGGCAGTTTCACTTGTCTCGGAGCCTGCGCGGGAGCGCGCTCGGAGCCAGAGGTGAGGCCTAGACATCGCTTACTTTGAAACTTTTTTCTGACGAAATATCAACTACAAAGCAAAGCTTCTTAAGCCCTAGTAAAAACTTTATAATGAAGTTTCGTTGTACTTGTTTGAAACCACTGAAAGCCACTGGACCCAAAAGAACATTGTTTTCTGTTTATTTTGGGTTCAGTGGCTTTCATACTTACTAGTAGGAAAAACAAACGAACGACCATCGGAAAATATATATGCACGAAATCGTCTTTACTGTAGCGGTACTAACTCGTAGAATTCACGACTGTAGGATTCCAAATAAAGCCTTGGTGACAAACCGTCAGTCAAATGTCTATTTAAAAATAAATGCACCTACAATGACAATGCAAATTATCCAGTAAAACAGCAAGAGGACGAAGATAAAAATAAAAATGAAGTAGGTAACTAAAAACTATTCAACCATAATCAACGCATTAGCAACAAAATCGTCCCGTGACACGCACACGCAAGGCACCACAAGAACAATACCACTAATAGGGATATTGTTGGATTTATGGACGCATAAGAGAAACTCCTTACTAATTGTCTATGGGCACTCTCGTCCTTGTCGCGTTGACAAAATGTTCTCATATATTTTACTCTAAAATATAAAGTCTTCATATTAAGCTTTGTTTAATTTCATCAGGTTATGGGCCCAGATTAGGTTATGGGCCGTCCTAAGCCTGCCGTTATGTTTATTTTTGCATTTTGAAAAGTATTTTGTTTACTTACCGGGCTCGCGAGTGATTTCTAGTTTTTCAGCTAATGTCATTGAAAATACGTACATAAAAATGGCTGGAAGTAATTTAATGTCAATTGAAAAGCTAACGGGTCGCGAGAATTGGGCTGCTTGGAGTTTTGCAGTAAGGGCATATTTACAACTTGAAGATTTGTATGACTGCATTTTAAAAGAACCGGCGGCCACTGACCCTAGCTCCGTAAAAAAAGACACCAAAGCCAAGTCAAAACTAATACTATTAGTTGACCCGATTTTGTATGTACATATTCAAGAAGCCCAAAATGCAAAACAGGTGTGGGATAATTTAGCAAAGGCTTTTGAAGACAGTGGCCTAAGTCGTAAAGTTGGCCTATTACGAGAACTGATTAATACCAATTTGGAAAACAGTTCTTCAGTAGAGGACTATGTAAACAAAGTTATGTCAGCGGCGCACAAACTAAGGAATATTAAATTCAATGTGGATGATGAGTGGTTGGGCACGTTGATGTTGGCAGGATTGCCAGAAATGTATAAGCCTATGATTATGGGCTTAGAGAGTTCCGGTATAAAGATTAGTGCTGATTTAGTAAAAAATAAATTACTACAGGAAGTAAAGACATCAGACACTACCGCACTTTATACAAACACAAAAAATCTGCCCAAAAGTGATCAACCAAAAATTAAGAAAGGCCCGAGGTGCTTTAATTGTAACAAGTTCGGACATCTCAGTAAAAATTGTTGGCATAAAAAGGCAAATAATAATAAGAAGAAAGAGATGGAAACAGGATATGTCGCAGCTTTTTCAGCTTCCACAACAAATGACTCCGATTCGTGGTATGTTGACTCAGGGGCATCCATGCATATGACACGGCACCGGGACTGGCTCACTGATATCACTCCTTCATCTGTACCGTGCATAAGAATTGCTGATGATAAAGTATTAAAAGTTGAATGCTGCGGAAATGTATGCATCAAGGTAAATGCAAAAGATGGCAGCACCGATGCAATACAGGTGAGGAATGTTCTATACGTACCAGAATTAAAAACAAATTTGTTATCAGTCAGTAAAATAATTAAAAGTGGATGTAGAATAATATTTAATGAACATGGCTGTCAAATTTACAATCCATGCAATAAGTTAGTTGCAAAGGCTGAGAAAATTAATGAAAAATATCGATTAATTACTTGTAAAAATCAAGAAATGCAAGTTATGATGGCCAAAAGTTGTGTGACATGTGTTGAAGGCAAGCAAACAAGAAAACCATTCCCCACTGAAGGCTCCCGTGCAACGAACTTGCTAGAGCTAGTCCATAGTGACGAATGTGGACCGATGAAGCAAGGTTACCGCCAAAGAAGTCGTGGTTCAATACAGATGCACTGGAGATATGGTCGCCGACATCTTGACAAAAGGACTCCATCGCCCCAAGCATGAAATCTTTGCTGCGTCAATGGGTCTACTTTTAAAACATCTGCGTCCAGGAGAGGATGTTGGATTTATGGACGCATAAGAGAAACTCCTTACTAATTGTCTATGGGCACTCTCGTCCTTGTCGCGTTGACAAAATGTTCTCATATATTTTACTCTAAAATATAAAGTCTTCATATTAAGCTTTGTTTAATTTCATCAGATATAATTAACAATATCTACAAAATAAATGACCGATGTCTCTGCCGGGGATAAGGGCCATCGTCATAATTAACATCGTCACAGATGACAGCCCCCGAGCTGTAGTTACGTTAATGAGCAATGATAATTGTATTTTCTTTACTGATTGTTAAACATTTTCTACTAAAACAATTGAAAATTGATACTTTTTTATACTTTCCGTAAAACACGTATTTGAAAACGTGAGTTGAATAGAAGGTTGGATATAACCGTTTAAATCCATAGCAACTTCGAAGTCTTATTAATAGGTACGTCGTAGCAATAAGCCACAGATTACGCCGAGAATTCTTTAATGGGAAAATAATAGAACACTTTTACAATACTAATTGGTGTTAATAGGCACAACCATTGCTGCCTTTTGCGTGGAATCTAACAAGGTATTCAGTCAACGCCATCCTTATCAGCATACCATCGGGCAGATATCAATCAGTCGCACTGATCACACTGCAATTAGCATTCTGTAGCAGTTACAGTTCCTCTGCACTTTCTAAGAGGGCCACAACACATTAGCAAAACAGTGGGTTCCCTCATTTCACATTTTGCTGTTTGAATAGCATACTGTGCTAGAAGACTTATAAATGACAAACAGCCTTGAGCTAAATCTGAATTTTCCGAATAAAGGAAAAATTACAATAATATTATTACTTATGACGACCCTCCCACCCTAAAGACAGAAAGGCACTTGTAGAGATCTAATAAATTGTAATTGTCCTCGAGGGTTGAAGATCCAACAGTGGCATATCTCGAGAAAAAATGAATCTATAGACCTAGTCGACATGATAACTTGAAAACCTAGTACATAACGAGTGACGGGATAACGCTGATATCTGATAAGCACAATATAGTTCACTACATCCTGTAGACGTCACGCGAGGACCTTCTTTGTTTGTCCCTATTACAGTAACAGTGACAAGAGACGGTACAGTCTCGAGTTGGTCATGTCGGCGACAGTCGGCGTCATGCGTCATGCTCGTCACGCGTCGCCGTCGCCGCTGCGTCGTGGAGCCGCGTGGTAGCCGCTTGTGGGGGGGCTAGGGGATGGCTCACATGCAGCTGTTATGGGATCTGTGTGAATCACTATGGTATTAGCTGATGCTTCATAGTCAACAAATTCATTCTAAGGCTGGATTGCACCATCTTACTTTAACTTTGACAAACGTAAGACTGTCAAACTCCATATAAAAAACGACGGTTATCGTCATAGTTACTGTTATAGTTAGGTAGTGCAACTCACCCTTAGACCTTAATTAATTCAACATAAGCTCTGCTCTTTGCTTGCTTTCTGCAGGTTTTTAGAACAAATTTATAATAATGTTTTATACATAATGCAAAATGTATCCACTTTTGAACTAAACAAAAGGACGGAAAGGTAATTCTAACTTTTGGCACTGACTATAAAATATCTAGATCAATCAAGACCATGTACTTCTATAGTGAGTTACAGTGATCTTCTAAGATCCAACTCGACAAAGTTCTGGACCATCTAACTCTACTCTCCGGCATGTGACACTACACTAACTCTAAGCCTTACCCTTGAAACAGAGATCCGAAGCAAAAGTGTATTAATATTCACTCCATCTTACACGAAGGAAGTTAAATAGCCGTGTATTTGTATTCATTATCCCGCGGCTAACAGCTTACGTGTGAGCCGAATGGCGAGCGGCACGCCGGTTGCGCGGGCGCAGCTCCACTGTCCTGCCCTACTAGCTGCCGGGAAAGTGATCGATCCTCATCTAAGACTACAAAAGGTAAATATGTAAATGCCATTTTAAGGCTTACTTTCCCTCTGAAGCACAGATTAGCATTTTCTTTCAGGCAGTCAGGATGATACTAGACTGGATAATACTCTACAACTAGACATAACTCGAAACAACACTAAAAACCTAATCCCAATGTGTCCCACTGAAAACCAAACTCTGAAACTCCACTACTCTATAACCACAGAACTTATGACCTTACACGAGATGTACTCGTAGGTATGTAAGCTAGTAATCGTAGCTAGTTGTTAACAGCTCGTCAAGTTCTTATATGTCACTGCATGCCCATACAGCGTTCCTCGTCCCATATCGTGCCGTGGGCCGACAGCGGAGCCGAGCGCGAGTGTGGCGCGTTGTCGCAGCATTAGTCCGCATTAGACACGGCCTGCCGGTACATGTGTCGTCCGCGGGTCACTCGCTGGCACACGTGAGACACAAAGGCCGGGGTTATCCAACTCCTCCAATACATTTGTATTCAACTATCATAACCAAAGTTCTGAGCGGGCGGGAAAAGTTAGTAGTGAGATAGAGCAGTGGTCAAACAAAAAGTTGACGATTGTTCTTGAATAAGTTCATTCACTGTAGACTAAATAGCTTCCTTTTGAAGCAAACTGAAATGTTTGCTCATGGAATGTGAATACCTGGTCCATAAAATAGGTAACCTGTTTGTTAAAGTAACATGTTTGTATTAAGGATAACCTACTATCGTTCAAATAGTTTCTGAAGAACCTGCCTTTGGGACACGGACTCTATAAAAGAACCACCAAGAACATGAAACAAAGATTTAACAAATTATGTAAAAAAATATTACGTATAAAGCCGTCTATCTGATCTACACAATACCCGAACAAAACTCCGACTCGAGTCCGTGATCGGCGTAAAATTGCGCTCTTGCGGGATGAAAAATGATTATAAACCCAAAATCGCTCAAAATCCACAAAGACACGGCGCGTTACCCGGCTTTGTCTGCGTGTCGGACCTTGATTTATGGTCCTCGGGCATGCAAAATGTTGCGTCACTGCGCGTACACATTAAGACTGATCCCTCTCGCAAATATGCCGCAGTGTAATATCTCACCGTAACAAAAGCTTATCCTCTGGAATTTTCAGCTTGTAAATAGTTTAGTAAAATTTAGACTGTGGTAGTTCCAGCTAAGTTTGTGCCTGTAGTATGCAGACGGAATAAATCGGATGAATGAGACGTCATTCCGATTCGATACGTATCGACTGCGTGGGGGACTTAATGCTTAGATTCTCATTGATTAAGTATACCTATTTAGCTCGCTCGAGGATTATGGGCGGTACTTTCTACTTTTATTTTTGTGATTTATTGTTTTGTGGTTTAAAAATAGACGAAAATTAGAACGCACCTGTAGAGAGTGCGGGAGGTCATAGGCTATGTTTATTAGTCATGGTAGTATGTGGTTACGTCTACCATTTTGTAAAACCTGCAATTTCCTAGTAGATTGTTTTAAAAGAGACACAAACGAAGTTGATGTAAACAAAATTATATATAAAAACGTTTGCAAGTCAGCTCAATTGAGGCGGCATCTTTTAGTTTTTTGTAAAGATTCCAAGATTTACCGTAATTCTGCACGTAGTTTCAGCATAATTTAATAAATGTAGTGTCGTTTATCTACACGTTAAACGTTCGAGTTAAGATAATTGCGATCGAGTCACGTAACGAAAGGTGTCACTCGAGTGACGTGGCCTCGAGTGATCGGCACTCGATACCCTTTCCTAGAAGCGCGCCAGTCTTCGTGAGCAATGAGCATCCATCACTACTTTGTTGCGTTAAATCAATAATTATATTTGACTCAATTAATAACGAAACAATTGTAGTGATGATGAGGTGAATGAGTTATATTTATAACAAATGTTTAACAGTCACAAGACAAGTTATAAAACTGAGCAAAATATTTGAAGACTTTGCGAATCATTAATAGTCAACAGACAGACTGACCTAACATTTAGCCTTTGACTTATACATACTTACTTAGTAGTGTATCCGTCAAGCTAGCACCCATAACACAAGCATTAAGTTGCTTACTTTGGGGCTAGCTGGCGCTGTGTGAAATTGTCCAAAGATTTATTTATTTATTTATTTACATTTTAGTCAAAGAAAATATACTCACAGTAGCTTCTGTGTAGTTTTTCTGATGACTTCTTATGTGCCTATTTATACAACTAATATTATAAACTGTCTATAATTTTGCCTACCGCGTTGCAACGTGCAAAGGTTAAGGACAATTTGCACAAGTACGAGCTGTAGTAGTTGTCAGCTGTCTTATTAGTTGTTATTCCACACGTGATACTTCTCAAATAAGTGCTTGCACAAAATAAAAGTAGCTACAGTACGCAGCTCTTTGCACAACGGCCGCATTTAGTTGTCATAGTGTGACGCAGCCCTTGGCCACGATTGATTTACGAGCGACCTGATCGATCTGAGAGATCGATACATGGGATCGAGCGGTTATGTAACACCTCGCGACCGGCGGAATATGCCCAGTTAATCAATTTCGTGGGACCTTGTCAGGGTCCGGCTTCAAAGGAGCCGGCCAGTCGAGGATCACCATAAAGTGGCATCAGTAGTTGTACACAGTGTCCGTTTCACTCAATAACTTTCTCATTTAATGTTATTTTACCTTATTTAACTGACGTGGTTTTGTTGGCTTAATGGAGTGACAATATATTAAAAAGAGATTAATTTGTTGTGAGGTGACAATTTTGCGAAATTCGACCGTGCCCACTTTCCCAACTTTTGAAGAGTTATTACTGTAAACGAGGTGGCAGAAACCAGACTGTAACCATAGCGACCATTGTAACTTGGCTAAATTACGACCTACCTCTCTGACCTTTAACTAAATTGTGACTCTTGTGTGTGCGGGTCCAGAAAAAACTACAATTTCGATAAACTTAACTAAGTACTCAAACAAGAAACGGATATCGCGGTAATGGCGTGTCGCTGTCGAACAAAACGCAGTTTAGTCGAGCACACGTACATCATCCGCTGCTGATGCGGGCTGCTGATTAATTTGTGTGACCGCAGCACTAGATATACTAACTACCTCTATTATCATTTTACCTTTTGAGTATCAAGAATAGAATAGAATTTATTTTTTGCTCAAGTACATTAATCTAGTTAAAGAATATGAAGAAAAAAAAGTAGTTGATGATATTCAAGGTTTAAGATGAACATTAAACATGTATCCGAGAAAGACATCATGCTGATAACGCGAGTTGAATTTAAATAATTTGGTGTCAAATGTTGCTGGAACATGGTCGTTGATATTATTAGCGCTCGCACCCGCTCCTTTGTGTCCACCCCTTGTAGTGGACGCTGCCCCGGTACACTTCAACGCGTGTAAAACTGCACTTATTTAGTGACACTTTGATGTAATTGTATTTATTTCGAATATTTTAATTTGATTGATAGATAATTAGTAGATTCAAACATACAAAATAAATGCAAATCAAGATAATTGAAAATTAAGCAATTAACTGTGAACACTTTTTTGTATTTACCAATTTGAAACGAACTGTTTTTGAAGCCATTTTAAGACTAATTAAAACTTAAAATACATATTAATTGGATGCGATAGTAATAGCTCAAACTAAAGAAGGTACAAGCCACACCCCTTCCAACTGATAAAATGAACAATGGCACATAGATTCCGTACCTGTTTGTCCAGGTCTAATTTTAATATTTCACAGCGTATCCAATACATCACGTGTATCATGTAAATCAGCTTCTTTCGGGTTGAAATTGTGGCACATTGTTAACGGAATTCTCGAAAACGTGGAGATGAATGAATGAAAAATCTAATGGAAAGGAATCATAGAATTGGTATGGGAATTATTCAAATTAGTGTACTTGTTGTAAACCTGTTTCCAGTGGGGTGGCCCGGTGCACGCTGCACCCGGACTGGCCAGATATTATGCTCGGATGTTTGCTATAGATTTATTATTTTTAAATTGAATGTAATTTTTAAATTCTTAAAAACATCAGGAACTTGATTGACGAATTGTTTGGTCATAAATTCAGTTCGATTTGGATAGAAGAAGCTCACTTTCATTGTCAAAAATTGAATTAAATTTCGGACATTCTTATTTAAATAAAGTTGTCATGATTACCGAAAATCAGTTTAAGCAAAATAATTTGATACCCAAAATGTTTATGTCTTATTGAATAACCAGCAAATTAATATTCTTATGTATGTTTGTCATGAAAGTGTAAATTGTCTTTTGAGACGTAAATTAATTTACTAAAACGTTAATAGTGTCGAGTCGTGTTATCACCAGAGTGCCGATATATTTCTAGAGACCCGGAAGCGAAAGTTCTATTATGTCTCCGTCGTTGGACATAAACCGGTGACGCAAGCGCAGCCGATAGAGACATATCGACCGAATTATCGATCGTCGACGTCAATCAAACGCTAAAACATTGATACTCCATTAGAATTTAAATTTATACGACCATCTACAAAATCAATAAAGATAAAAACAATATGGCACGATGATAAATAAGTGTGCCGTTATGGACGTATGCAAAAATCGTCCTTGGGCCGCTCGCCATATTAGCGTTGTTAATTATTTAAATGTATGCGAGGCGGGTTCGCTTTCGGCGACGATTCGAATGATTCTGCAGCGGGCGGAAATGAAACTAAGCTTATTAAGGAGCAGGCCTGCGCACGCGTCGCAGGTGCGTTGCGAGCTCCTGGCGTGTCTGTGTCCGGACATTGTCCAACTTTTTTGATGGCAACGCAATAGCGCACCTCATCAAGTACGTGGAAAACTTTGATATCTGAGCCAATCTTTTAAAAAGTGATTTTCACTTAATTCTCTTTATTCGTGATTTCACTTAGTTCTTGGGTATCATCATGGATACAAAATTCACATGGAAAGACCAAATAGATAGTGTCTTCGAAAGAGTAAATAAGTTTGTGTTTGCTCTATACCGCCTGACAAAAATAGCAAGTAAAAAGACGGCTATCACCGCATACTTCGCTTATGTAGAATCTGCGATTAGGTATGGGATCATAACCTGGGGTAACGGTACCAATATAAATAAAGTATTTGTTGCACAAAAAAGATGCATACGAGCCATTTGTAACATAGCACCGGACGTTTCTTGTAGACCTTTCTTTAAGTCGTTGAACATTTTGCCGCTTCCATGTATCTATATATTAGAAATGGGAAAATTTGTAAAACAAAATATACACTTGTTTCAACAGTCAAAAGACAAAACGAGCCGAAGTTTGAGAAACCCCAACAAGCTTACTTTAGAAATTTTACCAAAAACAATCCGGTTTAATGATAATGGTTATGTGATGGCCATTAAAATATTTAACAAGATTCCTGAGAGAATAAAGTTACTCCCTTTTAATAGATTTCGAATGGAGTTGAGGAAGTGGCTAATAGAGGAATGTTTTTACTCCATAGGAGATTTTCTTAAAAATAAGACATTATAATAAAATAAATTATAATTTTAATTAATTAATGTAGGACAAAATTTAAAATTTGCATGCTGTAATTAAGTATGGCTAAATAGGCATAAGTACAATAACTTAAAAATGTAATAACACCCACTTTGTGAAACCCTATTTAATGCAAATAAATTATATTTGATTTGATTTGATTTGATTTAATAATAAACTGATCCAAATCTTTTCAGGGCACTTATGCATCACAGTTTCAGCAATAACAGACTCAAGCAAGATGTCACATTACAAGAATGTCTGCCTCGCATTGTGAAAACTAAAGTTGCCTACTTATCAAATTTTATAAACTTGGTTGACTTGTTTTAGACAAAACAAGACAAGACATTTGTAAGCCACACCGCCTAAACCTGGCACACAATGTAACCTGTACCGTTGATAGTATTATTGTTAGCGCATTACCATAGAAATGAAGATAGTAATCAGTGTTATGATCGCTCTATTAAGTGCACGAGACGTCCGTTCTACATTGTTTTTCATTTCCGTGATAATCGATTAAAAACCTTTAACATGTGGTAGTCTTTACATTTTGTTACTATATTCTGCCTGGGAGACAGTTTAACTTACTTTGTAATCGTTTTTAGACAAATAAAACTTTTCATAAGCATAATTTAAAAGCACGTTCTCGGATAAATCAGACAGAATAAAGCCAATCCATGTAAACCACGGACCTTGGGCAGGTTTAGGAGCTGCGAACTTCCAATTGTATCCTGCGCAACGCCAGCCATCTTTTTTCCACCCACGGCGCGCGCGCATTCAAATGCAAATCCCGCGTTATGACACCACCACTAAACACTCTGCTGCACTTAACACATGCAAATCATTATTGATAAACAAATAATGGTATTATAATTTTATTACGCATTGTTGCCGGGGCCGCTGACCGCACTTTTTATAGGTGGCGCCACTATACCCGAGATTTGAATTTATAATTTTTACGTTTATTGTTTCGCGCGTTTTGTTTGCGATCTCGTTAGCATGATTTGTTTAAGCACTTGTTATTGCATAATACTTGTGTCGTGTCGCAAGTGTACTGCATAATTGCTAACTGCTGATATGTTTTGTATAAAATAATAATAATATGTTTTGTACCGAAGGTAGATGTTTTTAAACTCACTTGAAAGCTTATATTTGAAAACTTTACTGGAAAACTGGAGCAGTTGTAAATCATAGTTGATGAATGTTTATTAAATGCATTTTCGTTTATTGTATTTTTTATTGACCGATTAAAGTTTCGATAGGCATATCCTTAACGATTGAAAAAAAAGTGGTAGAAATGCCCAATAATTCATATAAAATAGCATAGTCCGTACCTACCTAATTTATAAGTAAAGATTACTTGTTTTGTGAAACCTCACCCCGATACCCACTACCAATGCTTATGAATACACGTGACTCCACCAAGCTGTCAGATGACAATGACAACTGACTGACATTTGCACAACTGCGCTTATTTACTTTCAACTTTATTACCCACAGGTATTACCTACATGGATGCGAGAAACAAAAACACGTCGTAGATGTTAAATTTTAAAGTCTAAAGTTACTATATCGATTAGTTTTAATTGACTGATGGTCATAACACCCGTGATGTTTTTAAGAATTTACAGAATGTTAAATACAAAATATTATGATATTTTTATTGTTTAACCTACAATGAAGCTTGTTTTCTACAAATAGGAAAAGTAAGTCAACATGCGATAGGAGAACATATTTTTTACCGATGTTTGTAGGGGCATTTTAGGTACAGTACCAACAGACGAACAAAAAATACTCAGTAAAAAGCAATTGTTTTTTTTTTACTTATATCAGTCGGCGTTTGACCTCTCTTCATTTGAATGCTTTAATTATATTGCACACCTAGCTGATTACATTGTACACTAAGTCGATAAAATATATTTGTCATGAGTAAGTATTTACAATTTATTTTCATCCTACAATGGGATATACAATATTTCCCCTGTAGCTTTGGGGTCCAAATTTTATTTAAATTTCCTCACGCTCGTCTGGGGAATACTGAGGGTGACACATTGTGATTTTATAATATTTCGGAGTCGGTGAACAGAGTTTTAAATAAACAATAACTACAAGTAAAAGTATTAAGTATTATAGGTGTAGGTGTTTTTCAAAAAAAAGCTTTATTCTTTTCTTTTAATAATTTCATGAAATGTATAAAATGTACCTAAAAAAATTATATAAGCAAGAAAAACCTGTTTATCATATTTTTAAACTCTATCTACTAAATTAATTAATTACCTACGTAAGCCATCATATTATGTGTGAGTACAATTTTACAGCAACTTTACACGTAAATTAAAGCAAATGTAATTATTTCAGCAAGAAAACCTTTTTTTTAATTGGGAAACTGGTGCATGCTGCCTATAAAACAAATGAAGGTCTGAATGGAACGTAACGAAATTATCGTAAGCTCTAAAACAATCGACGACCGCTAATCAGCTTGTTGCAACGCGGTGGGCAAATCAGTGCATCTGTCAGCGTTCGGGGGTTTTTTGCGACGGCCGTGGCCGCGCAAATCTAGTTACGGTAATCGGGTTACCCGCCGGCCCGGCACTTGCGTGATGAGCCATTCTTTGGGGGAAACTGGGCGAGGGCAAGGTGCGAACAGTTTGGGGTCTACGGAGGTACTACATTGCGGGTATTTACATCTGTTTTGGTTAGGAGAAATTATCAATTTTACAGTTGTAAAACAAAAGTGCAAAATGAATGTAGAGTAGGTAGTGACTAAAACAATGATGACGCTGTTGATTAAGATGAGTTGCACTAGCAAATTAATACCATGTGGTTGGTCACTTACTGATAACGGAAAAAAATAACAAGTCTTAAACATTATGCTAATTGCCCAATATGTGAAACTAGAATAACACGAATGGACTAGGTACGCGATGTAAAAAACAGGATATCTTGGTACCTACACAAACATTTATGACACAATTATCATAGCATTATACACAAATTGAAACCAACACTAATGTTTTCTTGCGAAACAAACTATAGAAATGACCCCTAGCGAATGCATCCGAAACATTCCGCGAACACTATTTATGATATCATGCGTATTAATTCAATAACCGCAAATGGAATTACCGACATCGGCGATAAATTTCAATATCCGCGGATGGGAGATCATGTGTTTTTACTGCCCCCGCCCGAGCGCGCTTCTGATGAATTAGCTACTGCCCTAAGCAGCGGCCGGCTAGTTGTCGATAAAGTGTGGTAGTTTCTAAATTGATAATTTATTTATTGAACTATCAATGCAAAATAAAATTTGACTTTGTGGGACTTAGGCCATACAAATGATATACCTAACACATGTAAGCGTCCAGACGTATGTAAAGGCACATAGAGCTTTTAAGCACTATGGCATCATGCGGTCAAAATAGGAAAGGACTGATGTAGGTACTGACCACACACAAGTAAAACACATGGAAAAACGATTCTTAAACAAACTCCTAATCTTATCGCTTATCTCATGTCGGTCAATACTGAAGTTCGCCACGATGCTTAAGTAACTGATTCTGCAATTTATCTTTCATATAACAATTCCCGATGACTACAGTTTGCTAAATCACTTCCTACAGTTATAAGTCATGCGCGCTGACGCGTGATCCATCAGCGACCGACAAATGGTGGTTCGTTCGATTGTTTCGCGAGTTAAGCAGCGCTACAACAGGGGCTGAGGATAGTGAGGGTCATGGGGCCTACACACAATGTATCATTTACAACTAATTCATTTCGAAATCCCTTCATTACGATCCTAAGTTCAAAACAATAGATATTGGGTTTAGCGGATCGAAATCGATAATTAAAATGCACTCCACCAGTACAATCCTATGAGACCTGTAAGAATAAATATTTTATCGTCCAGCTGAGTTATGGCAATAGTTTAAAAAAATAAATCTTATAATTGTAATTTCAAGCACATTTTCAAATGTCTTAGTAATTAATTTATTACTTTCAGTGTACGAAACAGAGCGTATGAAATGTCTTCAGTTGTGTATTTGATGGGGATTTTCCAATTTTTAATTGTTCTCTAGAATGTTGAATGATAGCACTGCCGCGTTGGCGTGTAAGTGCGTACTAGAAAAAGGCCGCGATTGGGCACCTGAGTCAACTGCCATCTTCAATGAGGATCAGTACTGTTGTAGAAAATTCAATAAAACTAGTATCTACGTTAATCTTTAAGACATGAGAAAGATATATCTTTTTGAATTATCCAAATCGGACCATTACTTACGAAGATATTAAGTAATAAACATAGACCGTTTTTGCCGCTAAAAGTCAACGTACGCAGGGCCGCGTGACGTCATAATATCCGAATCGAGCGCAGCCGGCGTACTATTGGGATGGAAAATATTTTTTTCCAGCTAAAGTATCAGTTTTAGAAAAAAACTTTTAATAACATTTATTCATCAAAATAAAGTAACCTATCGACCAGTAATTTTTAAAAATAAAAATTGTGAAAAATAATTATCGCTACGTCCAAAAACCACATTTTCATAGGATTCGATGCAATGCGGAGACGCGGTTGGGGTGAGTGTAACTTAATGATTGTTTGTATTGAACATAATAATACATAATATGATGCTAATAATACCCAGTTTCTGGCCTGGGGGGGAGGGGATAAGTCATACCCAGCTTATAGCCTGGGGGGAGGGGCAAGCCTTACCCAGCTTCTGGCCTTGGTGGGAGGGGGGGAGAGGCAAGTCATACTCAGTTTCTGGCCTGGGGGGGGGGTAAGTACCCAGCTTCTGGCCGAGGGGGAGTCATACCTAGCTTATGCTTATGGACTGGGGGAAGGGGCTAGCCTTACCCAGCTTCTGGCCTGGGGGAGGGGGGGGGGGGGGGTCCAAGTCATAACCAGTTTCTATGGGCTGGGGGGAGGGGCTAGCCTTACCCAGCTTCTGGCCTGGGGGAAGGGGGGGTACAAGTCATACCCAGTTTCTGGCCTGGGGGGGGGGGGGGGTATGTAATACCCAGCTTCTGGCCGAGGGGGAGTCATACCCAGCTTATGCTTATGGGCTGGGGGGAGGGGCTAGCCTTACCCAGCTTCTGGCCTGGGGGGAGGGGGGGGGGGTCAAGTCATACCCAGTTTCTGGCATTTCTGGCATGGGGGGGTGTCATACCCAGCTTCTGGCCGAAGGGGAGTCATATCCAGCTTATGCTTATGGCCTGGGGGAGGGGCAAGCCTTACCCAGCTTCTGGCCTGGGGGGAGGGGGAGGGGTCAAGTCATACCCAGTTTCGGGCCGGGGGGGGGGGGGGTAAATCATACCCAACTTCTGGCCGAGGGGGAAGTCATGCCCAGCTTATGACCTGGGGAGAGGAGGGGGGCGGGGGAGTCATACCCAGCTTCTAGGCTAAGATTAAATAGATTTCCAGGAGGGAGCAGCTGTCCTTTCCTGCAGCAGCTGGCCCGCCCATGGGAACGGCGAATAGATAGGTAGGTACGTAGGTTTAACTCAGAAAAACTAAATAACAGGTAGGTATTGCGTGTACATCGAAATGATCTTCATAGCAATGTCTTGTAGCCTAGGCAGAGTGTATCTGCCTCAGCTATACCTTATTGTTAGAAGTAAATAAATTAATACTTATACATTTTTATATTTTACTTGGAAGAAGACAACACTTATGAACACTTTATTTGAATAAATCGCCAAATATACCACCGCGGAGACCCCAATCGCGTCTCTGCGTTCCATTGAATCGTATGAGCGTATGGATTTTTTGCGTTATTTTTCACAATTTCTATTTTTAAAAATTACCTATCGATAGCCTACTTTATTCTGATGAATAAATGTCATTACAAGTTTTTCTCTAAAACTGATAGTTTGTCTAGAAAAAAATATTTTCTATCCACACAGTACGCCGGCAGCGTTCGGATCGGATATAGTGACGTCATCGTCCCCGCGCCGGGCGGTCAGTGAACTTTTTTAGTAATTTGGCCATAACTTCGTCAATTTTTGTCGTAGAACAAAAATTTTTGGACTGTGTATTAAGGATTTCTTAGCCCTATAAATCTGCATTCACAGCTAAAAATCGAAATGATCCTCATTATCTGCGTGCTGTCGCTTTGCCCACATTTAAAGTTAAATAAGTAAATTAAGTATCTCTATTACAGCGAATGTTTTTAATTCGTCTAGAAACAGTTAAGCAATGATAATTCTACATATTTCAAATAAGTATTTTTGCATAATGTACCTAAGTGCTTAATTTACCGATTATTATGAATCATGAGTATTACCTATTCTGAAATTCAGCGACATTTTATGAATTGTCCGATAAACGCTCGTGAAAATTACGTAAAAGTTAAATTAAAAATAGGTATTCTTGATTTGCATGAAAAATGACCTACAACTTCAAATAATTAATACATAGTATTTTTTCTTATCATAAGTACAGTATATTATTATTCATCCTGCCTTTGATTTAGAATCTTACAAATGATTTTATGAAAACAAGACAGTTCTATAGTAGTATAACAAAAGAAAAGGTATTATTGAACATATTTTAATTATTTAGAAACTTAGGAACCTTTTAAATTACGTTACGAAGGTGATTTATCAATTGAAGAAATCGCCCTGCGCTCCATATTTCATACACATCGAACGGCAATAAAACTAATTTAAATGACCAATTTGTACGTGTTGCGCGCTCGTCGATCACGATGCGATCGGCTGTCAATGACAGCCGCCGTAATATGGATTTTATTAAACCTAGCCAACTCTACGCGGTGTGTCAAACCAACCACAAGACCCTAAGAATTTGTACTTTGACGTAAGCTCCAACAGGTTCGAAAGAATTTAGACCGTAAAATAAAGAAAGAAGGTTGACAATACATCGAGAGGATGAAAATTTGGTTTGGAGAGTTTGGTAGCGGTAACATCTGCTTTTATTTACGTTTTGGCTCGAAACCGGCACAATAGGCCGGCGGACAGCCACAATAGCACCCAAAGTACAGTCGACTGCGAAAAGATATTGCGTGAATGGACACCCTATTGCTTGTATCTAGGGAATTCTAAATGTGTAATTTTTAGGGGCGGACTGTACTAACCCTCGCGGGTTTTATGGGCAAAATAGCAAATACCGAATGACCTTTGGTCTTGGCCCGCGCCGAATTCGCTTGGGCCGCAAAAACCCATTGAGCTTCGAGTTAGATCGCTTTATGGCTCCCCGCGTGGATTAGTTACAGGAGTTTCGTGATAGGGTAATGTGAAAGGTGTGTTTTGTTGTTGTTCTCGAGCTTTGGCTCTTGTGTGTCAACTGTAACAGCTTTGAATAGAGAAAATATTTGAACCACAAACATTTTAACTTATTTCGAAGGAAGGGCACAGTTTAATTAATTTATTGCACTGCAATTCATCTTCCTACAATCGGTAAATTAAATTGCTACCTATAAAGTCGATGAAAGCGAATCCACGCAGTGCTCTGTTCAATCCGACCGCAGATAAGTAAGCACCATCAATTAGGTACATTAAGTGGCCGGGACCCCACACTAGACATAATTGCACGATTAAAATGCTCTCCGCAGTCAAAACTCGCGGTGCATATGCGCGGCCGCGGCATATGGCCGACCCCCGCCAACGACAAATTACTCTTTAGGCTTTACATCCACTCAATCTGTGCGAAATTTTATGTTTAGCCGCGAGTGGAGCAGTGGCAAACGCTTTTTTTTTTCATAAAGCTGTGATTCCAATGCCGAAGCGGAAAATCTGCCAAAAAGTGAAAGTAGTGCATTCACAGTAAATATCGCCTTGTACAGGGTCAGGCAGAGATATTATACTCGTACTTTAAATTGTATGATGTTTATAAAATCAAAATTTATACTAAAATATGTAAAGAAAGTTAATGATAATAAATATGGAACTTTTTTTTGGATATTTCCAAAGCCCAAAGTTATCTCTACATTTGCAAAATAAAACAGCAAAGAAACTAATAGGACGTCGGTAAGAGAAGTAGCGTCGGCATGGTCGCATGGCACATCCCCTGGACTCTCGGCCTAACTCGAAAGATTGCCATCAATGAGACGTACAAACTGTCCAATCCATTACGAACAAATGGTGTTATTTGAGCCGCGAGCGCGCGTTAATCGAAGATCATTATCGGCGATTCAATCAGAAACGTGATTAAAAGCGATTTAGTGCGTCATATCTCAGCCGCAGACGCAGTGCGCCTGCGCATGGCTTCCGTGCCGGCGACTCACAGTGGTCTGAAAATGAAGCTCCCATACCATAGAAACTTAATGTCAGAAATTAATAAATAAAAATATGTATTGTGTTTAGTATACCTCCCTTTGTTTTACTAATATAGTATGAACGGTATGAGTAGCTCCATGTGTGAGAAAAAAAATATTTTTATTTTTTTTGTATGGAAAAAAACACTTAAAGTGGATTTTTTTTAAACTGAATAGAACTGAAGGGCTGGTACTCACATGAGCTATTGCACCATACATGGCGATCAAGATGACATACAATTCTTGTGCCGTTGGGTGCCGCTTTGCACGTAGCAAGCTTTGGAAATTTTGAATTTTCGGTAGGTGATCTTTCAAGTCTTTGATGTTATTTTATGAAGTTTCAATACGCTTTCAATACGAGAATAATATGTAAATTAATACTCATATAACTAGGAATATACTAGGGATGTTTTTAAATGATTTTTATTTTGAAAATATAAAAAAATAAAAAGTTTAATCATTGAATGAAGTAACCAACCAGTTGGTAACTGACATTGTTATTAGTTACTAACCTGCTATTGACGTTTTAATGAAAATAATAGAAATCAATATTGATTAAATAAACAACTTAAAAAATCGAACTGCCTAATAGGCCAATAGAATTACATTTGAAATCGGAAATAATTCCTACAAACAATTTTATTGTTTTAATGGCTTCATTTGTTACCCATTAAGACTATCCTAAATTTTCGACTTTGACGGAGTTGTGCTTAAGTGGTGGAGGGCCCCCCGAAAGGGGCGTTTTTTCGGTTTTACGGTTATAACGCGTAAAGGACTTACCCTATCAAAAACTGGTCTTCGTGACGGTTGAAGGGCATTTTTATTTGATAACATTACCTATGTATGTCCGTAAACATATACATTTATTTACTAAGAAAAGTGACGTCCACTCATTTAACACGAGACATAAGAATAAACTTGCTGTTCCATCATTTAGGTTGCATAAAATAGGTAATTCATTCTTGGGGAAATGTATTACCATATTTAACAAAATACCACACAACCTTGTCGAATTGCCAATAAACAAATTTAAGATACATATAAAAAATACCCTTATGTCCAAAGGGTACTACAAGGTTCGAGACTATATTTGTGGCAAACCGAACCTCTTTGCCTTTTATACTTTTTTATTTTATTTTTTTAAGAATAAATCTGTTTTTTGATAGCTGTCTGGTAAGCAACGTCTCGAAATTAAACGCGAATAATTTACTTGGATATTTTCTTATATTTTTCACTCCTTTACCTCTGATCCCTCACTGTCCTCAACAATATTGATGACAAGGATGCGTGGTCAGTTCAGTCTGCACATATTTGATGTACTTAAATTTGACTATTCTTACCGTTAGATAATTCCTGGCAATAAGTGGTGACTGAGTTTGTTCCGGCGTTTCTTCTCAGCACTTGGCATATGTTTGTCTCGAAGCGCTGGTAGGGCCCAAAAGATAAGGAGACATGTAAAGTGCCCCATAAGGGCTACCTTTTCTTTTTTTTTATTTTCTATTGACGTTCATAAGTGCCACTTGTGGTCTAAACTGAATAAATATTTTTGATTTAGATTTTGATTTTGATTTAATCCTGCATTGAATAAGACTAAATTCATATGTTTTGGACAAACCGTTCTCGTGCTTATCTTCGAAAAAGTACAAAATGTACGTATAATTAATGACCCTCTCTACGTCCAATGGCTCGTCACTCGCAGGCTCCCAAGCCTTGTGAAGGGCCGACTCAACCAGTTTAACCCTGTCAAGGCTTAAGAGCTGGATGTACCTATCCTTGTTCGTCCCAGCCATTCCTTAACTGCGGTTACTGCACGTCTTCCTTGGACTCTCCTGAACACCTCTGTGTTACCAGGCATCGATTAGGCAACGGTATCGAATGGCTGGGACGAACAAGGATAGGCGCATCCAGCTCGTAAGCCTTGACAGGGTTACACTGGTTGAGGCGGTCCTTTTCAAAACTTGGAATCCTGCGGGTATCGAGCCATTGGACGTGGAGAGGATCATTAATTATACGTACATTTTGTACTTTTTCGAAGATAAGCACTAGAACGGTTTGTCCAAAACATATGTATTTAGTATTATTCAATGCAGGATTAAATGCCCTTCAACCGTCATGAAGACCAGTTTTTGATAGGGTAAGTCCTTTACGCGATATAACCGTAAAACCGAAAAAACGCCCCTTTCGGGGGGCCCCCCACCACTTAAGCACAACTCCGTCGAAGTCGGAAATTTAGGATAGTCTTAATGGGTAACAAATGAAGCCATTAAAACAATAAAATCTTATGTGGGAATTATTTCCGATTTCAAATGTAATTCTATTGGCCTATTAGGTAGGCAGTTTGATTTTTTGTTGTTTATTTAATCAATATTGATTTCTATTATTTTCATTAAAACGTCATTAGCAGGTTAGTAACTAATAACAATGTCAGTTACCAACTGGTTGGTTACTTCATTCAATGATTAAACTTTTTATTTTTTTATATTTTCAAAATAAAAATCATTTAAAAACATCCCTAGTATATTCCTAGTTATATGAGTATTAATTTACATATTATTCTCGTATTGAAAGCGTATTGAAACTTCATAAAATAACATCAAAGACTTGAAAGATCACCTACCGAAAATTCAAAATTTCCAAAGCTTGCTACGTGCAAAGCGGCACCCAACGGCACAAGAATTGTATGTCATCTTGATCGCCATGTATGGTGCAATAGCTCATGTGAGTACCAGCCCTTCAGTTCTATTCAGTTTAAAAAAAATCCACTTTAAGTGTTTTTTTCCATACAAAAAAAATAAAAATATTTTTTTTCTCACACATGGAGCTACTCATACCGTTCATACTATATTAGTAAAACAAAGGGAGGTATACTAAACACAATACATATTTTTATTTATTAATTTCTGACATTAAGTTTCTATGGTATGGGAGCTTCATTTTCAGACCACTGTGCGACTGGAGCGGAACGTCGGGAACACTATGCGAAGTGGATTAAATTTTTAGGGCTCTGTACTGCTCTTGCTGAAACAGAACCCTTATAAGATCACCTATTTGTTTCGCTATCTGTCACAAGCGGATTTCTAAACTTTAAAACTAAAAGAATTAATTCATGCATGGAAAGACCACATAAATGGTTTATAGAGACGTAATTAATGACCGAATGATAAATTAAAGATATTTTAATGGTTCCATATGAGTAAAATACCACACTTTTTACAAAATTGATTTAAATACTGAAAATGTAGGTTCGGGACCCTCAGCACGCGTGTGTAACTCGCGCTTGTCCGTTTTTTATGGCTAAAACGTTCGCATTTGATTGGTATGATCCTCATCGCGCTAGAACTAATTGCTGATGAGGATTGACGTGATGTAAAGACTGCGACTCGGTAAAAGCAGTGTACAATAATACAGGGTGTTTGGCGGAAAGTTAGACCAACTTCGTGGGTGTATAGGTAAGGTCATTTTAAGAATACAAGTTCGCCCATTTGACCCTAAGCGAGCTACTTTTTTTTAATTGATATATTTTTTTTCCATATTTGAGCTGAAAACTGCTTCAATTTTTTTTCTCGCATGTTTTCAACCGCTTTTTTATTTGATATTAATATCGAATATGTTGTTTTTAGTCAAATAAAATAAATTTTAGATCCAGATATTGATTGGATAGCTAGTTAGAGCCGCCAAAGTTTAACAAAAGTACAAACCACGATAAAAAATTCAACTTGGAATTCGATTTAAAAAAAAAATACAGGTGATAATGGATTGCCAATGATCTTGAAAACATCACTAGCTTCTTAGCTTCTAATAACATATCACATGTAGTAATTAGATATTGAAATTCGTCAAAAATTCAAAGTTTAGGGAAGAAAATGAAATACTAGTACAGAAATTATACATACGCGGCTTACGAGTAGTTCCAACAGGAAACTACCATTGACGTACAAATTGATATTATTACAATACAGTTAGATCGTCCAATTTTAAACAATCAATTAAATCTTCTAAATATTTTCTTTAACTGCAGCTTTAAAATCTTAAGTGTAACTATCATACGTGTAACATTGCTTTTTAATGAAAGTAACAACATTTTATCAACTTTCGATAAACGACAATTTTATTGTATTGAATCAATTTCCATAAAAGTGTCATGTAACCCACTAAACAGACAATCCACAATAGGTCACAAAACCAAGTTTTGATAAAGTGTTCCATCACGAGCGCCGCATTAATCATTCCTCCGAGCCACAAAAGACGCCAAACAAATAATGAATAGCGCCTCGACGTACTATGACGATGGATACACGAGATTGGCTGATAGCAAGATTATTGAAGTTTCCAAAAGACTTTGAACACTGAGTTTTTTATCTGTACGCATTGTAAAACACAATCTGTCTCAGGTAGGTATTGTGCGGAGTCGATAAGGGCCAACAGTCGCGCGAACCCTTTGGTCCCGCCCCCGCGTCGACAAAACGAATTAACATAATAAGATATCGGCCGGTGCAGATGCGACGCGACTTTTACTTTTCGTGTCGTCTTCAACTTTCACCTCGAATAAGGTGATTTACATGTTTTCGATGCACACGTGTCTAGCCGCGGCGGATCGATCTTCCTGCCGATTGTCCGCGACAATGCGCGTGGGTGCATTGTCGTGTGCGCGCTTTGTCCATTGTCTGCCGGGAGCGGGGTGGTACTGTGACACATTTATTTTGGGCCAGTTTTTTACTGCCATTGTATTGGAAATTAGACATTGGAGTTCACGAAACACGATATTATCGTCTCCCTTCGCATCTCTACATCTCCGCATCCTCCCTCGATCTCTCTTTATATGATTTCTAAGCGTGGAGTAATTTAAAACGAACGTTAAAAAACAGGTTAGCTTTCCATTTCTATGATGTAACCGAAAATGCGCCGGGACGAGAGGGGAAGCTGCAGGACTAGCCCGCGAGTGACCGTTAGCGAACGTCTATCAGCTGATTATACAAATTTCTCGGCCGTTGATGAATGAACTCGCGGCTTTGAAAGGGCAGCGCTAGAGATCACAAAAAGATGTCTCAGGGCTGGTTTTATAGTGTTTGTGACCGTTTTATCGATGGCGAGAGGCAGCATCCGGTTCTTGCATTAATCTCACAATGCTCTATGTGGCCGTTTGGTCAAACTAGTTTGGGACGTTTCCCTAGCTCGCCACAATGCACGCCTAATGCCGAGGCTGCATAGTAATCGAATTCCTTTCATTTGACAATAATATTGAACAGGCATTACATTTACAATTTAACGGAACAGAACCGTTGGGAATCAAGTATTTAATATTTTTATTATCAATCTCATCAATAGGGTTAGGGAATTGGACTTCACGGGGGTCCTGGTTTGACTCAGGTGGGATGGGATTCACTAAATTGTGAACTGCTTGTATATCAGTACCAAAGTACATACCTAATGTAGATAGATTTGTTCCAAAACAGATGAAAAACAAAGTTTTAAAAAGTGGTCATAAGTCTCCAGAACGGATTGTGTAATTTATGAACTTGATGCGTGACTACATTATTTGATGTATGATTTAAATAACAGGTGTGTTTTAGTAAACGAGTTAATTTACTCTGTAGCAAATAATCGGTTAATGATTGGGTTGAAATATAATATGTCCTAAATCCTAAAGTGCGGACCACTGGTTAATGCGCTTCTGGTGCACACGCGCATACCTGCATACTGAGTGGTCCTCAATAATATTCCGCGTTAGTTTATGTGCTATTAAACCCGGATAAATATCTCGAACGACGCAATCAAAGTCGAAGCTGCAAATATTAAGTCTGATCCCACGGTTCTAACAGACTCCACCCGATGAGTTGTAAGTTTAAACTGAAGTCGTAGCATTTTTATCCGCTATAAATTATACTTTCTTTAATTTGAAGCCAATATTTTATCGCTCGCAGCGGTATAAAACACGGCCTCTCTTAATTTCTCGCCGCGGACATCGCGTATATTTTTCGTTTAAAGCATTCGAATGTAAACTAGGAGCTACCATAAACCAAATAATTTACATAAAACCTCTAACGGATCTCACGGAACCAGTTCCGAGCATATTAATGTTTGTGATCTATTAGAAAATCGGCAAGATCCACCAAACTTGTTACTCGTGTTTTTCTGTATAGTAAATCTTCTTTAGTACTAATTTCTTTTACCATTTAACTGTCGACTCTTCCAGGAACATGCTTTACAAATACTGATTTACATAATGTTGTAAAATACCGATTAGATTTAGCGCTATGTTTTTGTATTTAATAACCAAAATATTTATCAACAAGCTCCTTTTGGTTTTGGACCAAACATACAATTTCATGTCAGGAAAGATGATAAGACAAATTTTCGTAATTTCGTCAAAGATAGTGCATTAAAAATATCGCGTTACCATTGTGCCCATAGACTTGCGCGGGGGCATGTTCCCAGGATTCCGTTAGCTGTTCACATGGGCGCCGCATCCCTTTCGCGCGAGTCAAGTGATGAGCCAGACAATGCGACCCCAGCAGCCGGCCCTGATCACCAGGTGACAACGTATCTCACGCAGACCCCTCAAAAACACGCTTTAATGCAACCGGTTAAGATTGAAATTCACAATAAACTTAAAGTAATTGAAGATGCTCTATAAACATTTTTGGTGATGATAAATCTCAACTCAATGTTAAAGAAAAAGAATCCATTTTTGATCGCGAGGGACGAATGTTAAGATGATTCCTTTAGATAACAAAGTGCTTAGTGATCTGTAACTAGTTCGACAAACAAGAAAAAAGCTCGGCCACTGCGGCTGTCTATGAGAGTTGGCGCCAAAATAATAATTCTTCCCAAAAATATCTGAGTTTAATAATATCCAGTCTGTCTACATTATTAAATTAAAATGAATATTACTCGTAACTTCTCATTGAGAGCGCAGCGGTCAGTATGAGATAGCTCAAGCCAAATATCGTAACGGTGACAATTGCAAAAATGTTAATTTATGCAAAGGGGAAGTGGAAGCAAAAAAGTTTAAATAAAGATTATGCACCTGAGCGGCGCATGCGCCGGATTGTTTGCAATAGGAGCCGGCGCAGGTATCTGTTGTCACTGTTGAAATTAATTATACAACCATTACAGACGCTCTGGCACGAGCACACACAAAAGCGGCCGCGGCGTTTTTCTTGCCCATCTCAATTTACATTTTGCGAATTACCTGGCTCCCAGTCGGATTAATGATACGCAGTTCTCACGCGCAACTTTCGCAATTACCAATCATGACTGGATTTTTGAGGGTGACAAATTGTGGCCGCGGAACGTTTTCTCAATAATTACTGCTCATCGGGACGTAAACACAAGCTTCCCTGTTTTGCAATTGAATGGTGCCGCTAAAAGAGGATTTGGCTCAAAAAATAATAGAGTTCAACAAAGGCTAATTATACTTTACGCCGACAATGGCGCGCCACCTATAGGGCGGTTTGCTTCCGACGTGTTAATTAGCGGATTTTCTCACCTATGGACAAAGATTATATTTTTTTGTAGCGCTCACGTTGTTTTGTGAGATGTAGTTTTTTGAGTAACTTTTTTAAGATTCCATATTTTTTGCCCGCTTTATTTTTGCAAGCAATTGTCTGAAACTTTCTGTGGGTAATATTTTAGTCGTTCCGGGTGCATGATTTTTGGTAACTTAAAATTTTGTAGCAGACAATAATACGCTGTTAATCCATCCATACCCGTGCATACAACCCAATTATGTAGTTAAAGTAAATTACTTACATGAACAGGGTGTAAGAGACAACTTGATAGCATTTTCTTTGGAAAATGAAAAACCATTTTTTCTCGATTTACAATATTAACTATGCCTGGAAAATGCTCAGATGATACGTTTAGTAATTTATCCCAAAAAACCCCCGAGTGCAGTAATGAAAAATAATAAGGAAAAAATTGAAAATATTTACCTACTGAATTTAAAAGAACGATCGTTTATATCACGTATTTAATGTACCAATTTATAAGTCTAAATGTAGGTAATAAAATTGCAATAAACTAAACTCAATTGATCTGCGTGGATAGACGCGTCGTACCTAAAATTAATTAACAATAATTGTATAAGTTCAATATGCTCTACACGTATTTAGTGTCTCAGTGAGAACAACTATCAAATTACTTAAATATGATTTGTTGTGAATGATTAGGATTTCTAAATAATGATTATTATTTATATGGACTGATTGTAATGAAATAAAAACCAATTTGGATTACATTTATTTAGCTACAAATCTTTGTCAATTAAACTAATAAATTGTCGTTTACGGTTTCTTATTGTTGTAAGCCGCCGCTACGCAATGTGTATGACTTTTAAAATATTCTAAATGATATTTGTGAAAGCTCTAGCAGGGCCATAATAATGAACCTATTAGGTAGTTGTGCTTTCTTGACACTAAATATTGTCATCGATGCCCACAGTTACGACTAATTGCTGAGGTACTAATTATTATTGGGGGCTGGAATTCGAAATAAGGTGTTAATGACGAGGAGCCAGTGGAAGCCACGGTCTCTGCAGGAGCCGAGGAGTGTCGCAGGCGCTGACCCGGCACCTGTGCCATTGTCTTGTCACTCGCGCACCTGCCACTCCAGCGGGACCCGCTAATGATGTATTAGACAATTAAACGTGCCACTCTTTTGTTTTACGCATGAGACCATTTCTGGCTGGCTGCCGTCACTGTCCAGTGTCGCCAATGAAAAATTGCGACGACAGCTCCAGATAATTAGATTAATTAAGCAACACATTGCTAATGATACGTGTATGTTCATCAAATATTTAAGAAAGAAGTTTATATAAATTTTTATTTTGGATTTCATAATGAGTTACCTAACTCACTTTTAATTTTATTTGGTGCCATCATATTTGCGATTTGAATAGAGCAAATCAATTGATCGCCGCTGGCCGCGGTAGTCGTCGTTTGTCGCACAATGGGCGAGGAGTGCTCGCGGGAAACCAAACCAAACAAAATCAAAACCGGATTTCCAAAATCCCGTTCGGTCGCATTGGAAAGAAATGCTGTTTTCGATTTCTATTCGATTGTTTGTTTTTTCGATCCATTGTTGGTCTGTCGGGGCTGCGACACGCGTACCCATTTTTGCAAAGTCTATTCCATTGTGTTGGCTCGAATGACATTTGACGGACGAGCGCTGACGCCTGCCGCGGGCGACACGGCTCCTGTGAGGTCACCAGCAGATCTTACATTCGTTTGCGATCGCAAAAAACTGATGGCTCCCATATTCCCGATCCGTCCCCGCCGCGGCCGCAACATTACGAGAACAAAAATTGGGCACAAAGACGAACACCCCAGGCTACGCAACGGGATTCCTGTTATCATATTGGATCCCGTCATCGTCGTCTAAATTGCTTTTTGTGCGGTGTAAAAGGAACGAGACGCCTCCTCGGTCAACCATCGCTCGGAGCAACATTCGACCGATTTTGTTTTAAGGGCTCTGTACCCCTTTTCTTACCTGCCTCGGACGGCTCTACCATTCCTTTGTATGTATTGCACATTGCGTGATTTGATCCATTATTTCAAACAATGGCACTGTAGTTTGGATTTCCAAAAATATTTGCTTAATTAGTAATTAAAGACGTAATTAAAACCAAAAAGTGATTTATAGTTACTTTTTTTAATATTTCTTGTGAAATTTATAGAAATTGTGACATGTTGTTTTGACAATCCTGGGTCTATGAAGTAGAATATTGTAAGGAGCTTAGGTATGCGAGTAACGGTCGATGTGTATTCTAGCATTATGACGGATGCCATTGAGCATAGCCGCGCGATTGTGAGGATACGGGTCCGTTACATGCGAAGGTTATCAAACGGCGACGCAAGCGCTCGCCGGCGCGCCAATTATGCCCTGCGCACGCGCCTCCAAAAAAACACCACCGGGCCATCCGAACCATTTTTTAAAAGCCCCAACTTAAATAATAATGCAGTAACACGCGAGAGTATTCGCAAAATGCGATCCGCGAATTTCGTTTCCAAATTCCGCCGGGGCCAGACTTTCGGTTTCGTTTTTTGCCGTGACTATTGTCTGTTTATCTTTAGATTTGTGTTTCTGCATTCGGGGCTTTGTCGGTGTCGGGTCGCATCGGGAGCCTGCGGGTCGTGGCTACATTCAAATTTGATAAACCCGTTTGTTAATTGGTTTCCCGTAAGTCCCGCGCTGTCAGCGGCCGCGTCCGCTCCAGTCACCGTAAAAGAATGCAAAATCTGTCTGCTCCAAGTCCCGAGGTTTAATATAGCAGACGCATCATGTATAGCTATAATGAAGTGCCCAAAGTTTTTGTGTCGGGCGCGATTAGGCGCTCGCGGCGATGCGAGGTCGCGTACCTCGCCCCTATCATTACTAAAAACGATCCTAATAATATAATAGTCCTGTCACAGACCTTCGAAGGAAAAAGTTTTTAAAGGACAATTTTCTTAAGAGCCCTTAATAGGCGATAAAGTTTGGCAGTCGTTTAGAAAATTTGATAGTTTATTTATTTTTGTCGCTTCCCTGATATTTTGGGTCGTTTAATTTGAATAGGGGTATCTTTTGTGTAGCATCTGCGTTTTGATGTCTATGATTATTTCTAAGCGTTCCACAATGTCGTCGATGTTAGCATGAGAATAAATCGTGGTAGTTAGCGCTGGTGATAAGTTTAGGAGGACAGGCCGAGGATCTCAGCCGATAATCGTGTGCGTAGGTATGTGGTGTCTGCGCCCGCGCCGGCGGGCAAATGGCACATTTGTATTGTTCATTACGGAGCCCGGAGGTGAGAGATGTTGGCGCGGCCGCCGCGGCGGGGGGCAGGGCTGTCGAGTCCTCGGCAACTTTGCTCAGCCCTCGACAAATGCTTGTAGAACACTTCAACGAAGGGAATTCACTTATCTCGATATTCGATGAAATCTTTTCCGTGCATCCGAGGGGAAACTTGAGTGCAGTTAAGAGTTGTCTGCGTGTGCGATTCCGAAATGATTGACATGGAAGAATACTTGCATCTAACAAAACTGCGAAAAACTGCAAGTACTAACTAAGAATGTTATTTATTTGAAGTAGGAAGTTACGAAAATTGTCGACATTGCGTAATGAAAGTTGGAAAAGTCTGAAAGGCAGTGGAACGTGATGTTCATTGCCTATCACCGTGAAGTATGAGATAAACGCATCCTGCATATAGCAAAATGTGTCCTATAAAACAAGATATCCAGCTAAGACAGTGGCAAATAGATTGCCAAGACATTTTATTAGATATTATTATAAGATAGAATTTTCTTTGAGTGCTCTAAAAGGAATGTTCTAGTTTAGTCAGCTTTAACTACCAAAAACTTGTCCAGAAGGCACACCTCGTATATCGAGTCCAGGCCAGCCCTGGTGGTGTCGAGGCACCGGGGGTCCTCGGGCGCGTCGGTGCGCGTTGATTTGTGCGCGGACTCCCGCCGACTGTATTTGTACAACGCGCGTGGGACGCCGCCCGCGCACCCCGCCCCGGTATCGCCTGTCAATCTGCTACGTCATGCCTAACAAGACTCTGGGTTTACAACGTCATCACTACCTCTTGGGGACATGAACTGAAGTCCTTTTTTGTTTTGATTAAAACCCAGTGCTTGCACCTCTTCCAATATCACTTGCCAGTACCTTCTCATTGGCAGGATTGTAGAGATCGTCTCACACAACGTAGACACTAACCATAGTAGATATCGAGTGGATGGATTCATCTTTCGACTTTGGATTTTGTTTGATGCCATATTCTTCACACATGGCTGAGGATTCCTAGTGAAGCTCGCTTCCACCTTCGGCCAGGTGAGATACAGGCCAAGAGCTTCCTCGTTGTGGATAAAAAAACATAGTATCAAAAGCAACAGATGTCTCCCATCACAACTCATAACCTGCCTCACTGACGTAAGATGAAAGCCGCCGGTTACCACACCCCTGTCGGTGCCGGTCGTGATCAGCTCTGCCACCACTTTCGCTAAACACCATCAGTCAAGATCATTCGGTTTTGGGCGCAAGGTGCTCACCGATAATCATTTTTAGCGTATCATGTCATTAAGTTTGTCGTTGATTTATACTGAGTTAACAGTTGCCAATAGAGTTGAAATGGAAGCAAAAAGTTTGACTTGGTAACAAGGCAAGCCGATGCTATGATGCGTTTTCCGATATCAACCAAGTTACATGATCCTAGTCGTGCTCGTTCTATCCAATTTTATGATATTTATAAACCAGCCTTTCGATTTTACCTTTTAACTGAGCGATTTAATTGCTGGTCCTGCTAAGTCGGCAGCCTCGTTTACAAGCTCGCCAGCCAAGTTGTAACAGACGCTACGTGAGTGAAACCTTACGTTTTGGATATCAACGTATTTTCCAATCGAGCCGAAATTAGAAGGCTAAGTCAACTTTGGAACCGGTCAACATAAAATTGGAAACCAACTGTAGTCTGTGTTGCGCAAGAGTCGATTTACCAGTTTGGCGCGGGCTCGCGTGGGATCTATGGGGCCCGCGCGCAACGGCGGCCGGCGCAGGCGCGTGCGAGGCGCTTACGACCTTCCTCCGTGGCGCACAGATTTATTTAGACTGTCACTTTATTGCCGCGGATTAGGAATCTCGTTGACATAAATTATTGTGTGTATACCACTTAAAATATGGCCAGTTACTTGGGCGTTAAACGCAGCACATCTACTAAGTTCAAGATATATGGTGCTGATAATATGTGAAAACTTATCCGCAGCTAATGAATCGTTTGGTCCACTTAGATCCAGTGACAATTACCAAACCACCTGTTTATACAATTAGAACTCATAATCATTAAAAAGTTAATCTTGTAACTAGATAGCTGTAGCTTAAAAAAAGAAACATTAAGGTAATATTTATAAACGCTACAAACATTTTATTGTAGACACATTTAAATTATAGTTACGGGTTTCAACCCATCAATTTTAAATTATGGCCAATTTTGGGGATTGTGGCACTATAAAGAGTCACGGTTGAAAGTTGTGAAATTCGTCAATCATCATTATAGATAACCCTTACATTTTACAGCCTTTCTAAAATCAATTAAGGACTCGACGATATGGAACCTGTTTAGTTAATTTCGTCCGAGTGCAATCCGCGCGTTCACGTGAAATAATCGTATATCGGAGGTTTTATGCCGGCGCGGTATTTAGATCTTAATTCCGGATCACGCGCATAACTGTCAAGTAACTCGGGATTACTGGCTTTTTAACATTTTCCGTAACCTTTCTCTCGCCGCCTGCCGTCCGCTGTCCCCTGTGGTCTGCGTGACTGCGACATTAATGCGTTTTTAACATAGTCCGCGGTTCGATGAACTGTGCCGAATTATGGGAAATACCAAGTAGAGTGATTTACTGGCCGTAGCGATAGCGAATTTCGTAAATACTAGGATTGACTTCCATGTGCGGAGATCATGTTTTATGATGATACTTTCCAGTTAAGTTATAGGCAATAAACTGTGCCATACAGATAAAGTTTTAATATGTCTAACTGTGTTAAGATGATTCGTAAACACGAGTAACTCGTTGCAATAACTTGATGGACGACTAGTTTATGTAAAAATTAAGTTGCATTTATGTGAATAGTTAATAACTTACTGGCTGCAACCAGATTTTGATTAATTATTGCGTTATACTTAATGTATATTTAAAAAGTTAAAGTTTTGATTCGTCTTTATTGACATCTGATTTTTTTTTGAACAAAGTTACCTGTACGAGAGATATTTTAGTAGTTGCTTTATTCCCTAATTACTCCTCATAATGTCAATTGGCAATAGAGTCCGTATGGAGCGTGTAATCGGCCCTAATAGGAGCCGGGACAGCCGCGGCAAGGGTGCCGTCCGTATTGATGGCGCGTATTCATCATACCACATTCGGGACACCTGCTGTTAGTGCGGGACGCCTGCGCATGCTGAGCGAGAGCAGCCAAGACAAAATAAGCTAATGCTATAAAAGACCTGCCTTCTAATAAACTTGACAAAAATGTTCCTATACTACTGGTACATAACCTCTATATTTTAAAAAAACTAATCCAGGGGAATGTCAAATCAATGCCCCGGTAAACCTATGCTACCTAGCTCTTACTCACCCCTCGCTTAATACAATCGAATCGAATAAGAATACAATCTCAAGGATAATAACTAAAAATTGTTAAAAACGAATGCTCAACAAAACAATAATTGTTCAAAATGAGTTTGCTGTTGTCATTAGCGCGTGGCCCGGATGAGCGGTATCTGTCAAATTAATACTATATCTCAGGCTCTGGGCCTGACCCTAATGCTTTATTTGTTCGCCGGATTGATGGCTTCGACGCCGTTTTTTCTGGTGTTTCGTTTTCAATCAGAGGTTTATGACAACGACTTAATGTTTTCGTATTTGAAAGATTAATCACGCCTTTGAGTTATTGGTTTCTCACTGAGCAAATAAATTCCTTTCAAAGTTATGAGCACACGTTCATCAAAATCAAGGGCTAAGAATGCTGTCTTGTTAAAAAAACAAAAGTTCGTAAATATCTGGCACAATAAATTGAAATATAAAAAGAAGTAGCACAAAAACACAAAAATGAAAATAAAACATTAAGGCTGGGTTGCACCATCTTACTTTAACAAACGTCAGAAATCTGTCATACAAAAAGCACCGCTTATCGTCATAGTTACCGTTAACGGTAGTTGGTGCAACTCAGCCTAAGTGAAATAAACTTATTCTAACCACTTACCTTACTGCACCTTCTTTTGTCGGCAGGCTCGGCTCGACGTCAGCAGCAGTCAGCAGTCGTCGAATGTGTCGCCGGCATGTCTCCTGAAATTCAGAAAAAATTATTTTAATTCAGTATTTCAGTCAGTCAAATTTTAGTAGCGTGGGCAGGCCGCCTACTAGGAGGACCGACGATCTAGTAAAGGTCGGAGGAAGAGCCTGGATACGGGCAGCGCATGACCGTTCATTGTGGAAAACCTTGGGGAGGCCTTTGTCCAGCAGTGGACGTCATTTGGCTGAAACGAACGAACGAAATAATTTTAATTCATTTGTTTTGCCATCTGAACCATGTTGATCCAGTTCACAGGCCACAAGTTTGAGTACCTATCTACTTTTACATCACATAACAATTTGATAGAATATTCATATTGATTTTAGTAGCTCAGTAAAAAAAAACTTAGTTACTAACCTTGGATGTTTAGGAACTCCGAACTTCCATAGTATATTATTAACAATATCGTTTCAATGCCCATGTAAATTAACTGCAAGGATGACACACTGCTTATAATACGTCCTTGTGCAACAAGCAATACCTGAAAACAATAAAAACTGTAACTCAAAAGAAATAATGTAAACATTACAATTAAACAAAATTTGCATGTTGATTTTAATAACTCAAAAAAATGAACAATGACTAACCATGAACGTGGTAAGGGCATAATATCACAATTCCATAAATATATCTCATATAATTCCAGACCATACCGTTTCAATGTCCATTCAAATTGACTGCAAGGTCGACACACAACATATAAGTCTTCCATATTTAACAAGAAATGAGTATCTGAAAACACAATATAAATTGTAAGACAAAAGAAAAAAATTCAACATTGCCATTGTGTCTGACAATTAAATTATTTTATTAGATTTAGGTTAATCAAGAATTATTGGATAGCCCACAAGTTTGAGTACCCACGATTACAGTTTTTAATCATTACATTTAGATAGAATGTTGAATTTAGTAGCTCGGTAAAAAATATTATAACTAACCTTGAACGTGATTAGGAACTCATAATACCCATGACGCATTTGAAATAACTTCACACCATAATCGTTTCAATGTGCATTCAAATTCACTGCAAGGTCCTCACACTGCCTAAAAGTCGTCGATATTCAACAAGCAATATATGAAAACACAGTTTAATGTAATTCAAAAGAAAAATTAGCACAATACAGCAGTTACACAAAATATTTCCGCACTGACTTGACGCCGCGCAAAGACAAACTGACGACACGGTACCGCACGACGCGGGTGTGGCGGAAAATATGCGCTTACCCGCTACAAATTTATAAATTTTTTAAATATAGGTGAAGTACAGTTAACGCCACTCTCTTGTTAGAAACAAACAACAATTTGTTTTCTTCTATGAAAATTATTATATTCGTACAAATTATCATAAACTTTTTTTTATTATTTCATGTATTTGGTAAAAGAAAAATATAATAACCGGTTCTTTAGAACCTTAAAATGTTGTGGATCATAATTGATACTTAACATCGTTGTTTCGAACAAAGAGATCACTTACCAGGTGTCTTCAGTCCACATTATCATTAATACAATTTCCCCAAAGTCCTGACAAGCGTGCAGACACGCCATGCAGTGCCGCTGGCGGCGCGGGCGCAGGTGTGGCGCTGGCGTCGGACCTGTTGTAAAATAAACCTTAATTTAATACCTTACAGTACAAACTGTAAGGTGTTTTAGTGCACGAAAAATCCGTATTTTAAAAAGGGTTGACCGCATATATGCGTGCGTGACGCTCTACGGCTTTTAGCCAATACTTGGCCAGTTTGTTTAAGGGCAATTGCCTCGTGGCAGGAAATGTCACTCATTAGCTAAAGCGATGTTTTCAGTCATAGTGCGTGTGGGGTATGTAAGAACTATTGTCATAGTTTATGGGCAGGAAGGAGGTTAAAAAATAGGACCCTCCCTTACTTGAGTAACAAAGTGTTGTAATTAAATAAATAAAGGAGAATAACATTTATACGAAGAAAATCTGTGTTTAAATACCTCATTTTTCAAATATACAGTACAGTTAAATTAAACTCATGTTAACCGGTAAGTGCACCATGGTGACATGTAGATCTAGTTCTGTGCATTTCCATTTTAAATAATTTACTCTGGAACCATTTGACAGTTAGGCCAGAGCAGCCCGCGGACCAATCGCAGGCAAGTGTTGCCATTGGCACGTAATTGGTCCATATTCAGCGAGCATTCCGGCCACATTCGTGCGCACACGCACGCGAGGAATCTCAACGCTAACGTGCGCGAAGGGCTGCTTTAGGGCTTAGCTGTGGGCATCTAGTGTTCGTAGCATGCCTATAAATGGATAATTAATAAATTTCTAAGTCATTTGTTTGCTTAGGAACTTTCTTTAGCAAGTCCAGTTTACATGTTTTTATTTTTTCTTTAAACATCAAAAATTCACGAAACAAACTAAATAATTTTACAATGGAATCAAATACCTACGTTGTAATTAAAGAAGTGCCCTGTCTCTTTTATCTTATTGAGTTGAAATTAAAGTCGATACGAGTGGATGTTTGTCTGCAAACAAAGAGACCTACCCTCCTTTCCATTCGGTTTACTAAGTACCGCTGTTCAACAATCCCAACTAATATTATAAATGCGAAAGTAACTCTGTCTGTCTGTCTGTCTGTCTGTTACGCTTTCCCGCTTAAACCTCGCAACCGATTTTGATGAAATTTGGCATAGAGATAGTTTGAGTCCCGGGAAAGAACATAGGATAGTTTTTATCCCGGTTTTTGAAACAGGGACGCGCGCGATAAAGTTTTTCTGTGACAGACAAAATTCCACGCGGGCGAAGCCGCGGGCGGAAAGTAGAAGCTCATAAATGTTCAGAGACCACATGCTCGCTTCTTTTTTTTTGGAAAATAATTTTACTACCTATTATTTCAAGAAATATTCAGGCCTCGAAGCGCTTAGTTTAGCTATTGGTTCAATGAAGACATGCCAGATGCCTTAGATAGATAGATAGAGAGGAAGATTTTTAACATTGGGCCCAGGTACAACTCTAAGTGGGGCTGTACCTGATTCATACAATGATATCCAACATTGACACAGCTAGGCAGATGACAATGTGTGGTCAAAACTTAAGTACTCCCGGAGCCGGCCTAAGGTCCCCGGACACAGCTCACACGTCTAATATATCAGCGCGCGACAGCTAATAGTGCGCGCGCACGCAGCCGCCGGCAGCGCCATCTGTGGAATCGATATCGCGCAACCGCCGCGGGCCCACGATTTATTGCCTTTATTAATTTTACTTACTAAACTTAGCTCTGATACTTGTACGCACGGTTTTTACTAAGAAATTGAAGCTAAAATTATCCACCCTAAGGTTTTTACATTAATTAGATTTTTTTCTGCTGCTGCATGCAACTTTCAATCGATCGCCACAAAACTTTTTGTAGTTTTTGTATCTCCTACTTTTCACATTAGTCTTTTATTTATGACAAAATTAAAGTAACTTTTGTCAGTGAATTTGCCCATGTAATTTCAGTCTGCCACATAAGCTCTTCAATAACTATTTACTTTTAGCAAAAGCATTATTTTAATAATAAATCAGTCGATAATAAATTTTAATTTCGCAACAAAAATATTTGAATTTTTTGTTATAGGAACAAAACTTGTAGCGGACTGTATTTTAGAAACATCTCGAATGATACAGAAATTGGTAACTTTTCAAAACTACCTACAAAATATTTTTAAAATTTATACGTATCTTTGAATGCAAGTTCTTTGCTCCGAAGCGCCTACAATACATATGAGGTCTTTGCACCTTGTACACCCTCGGCCATACACCGGCAGGAATTATTTTTTACAAACCTTAACCCTCTTACCTCGTGCGTTTACCCGCGCGCGCGCAGGTGCTCAGGTTACTCAGGATCAGGGCCTATTCCACAATCTTTATTGTCAGAAATAAAAACTTTTCCCTCCCTCTAACATAATTATTCCAGAGTACTAAATGCCTAAATGCTTGTCAGGTGACTGCTTCAACCACCAAGCTGAAGTTTGTCGATTTAAAGTCGAATATAGGATAGACTCTTGTAGGTGGTTGTAAGATTTGACCTAGAGTAAGTGCTGCGACCTCCTTAGGTACAAGTATAAGATGAACGAGCTTGAAGGTAATCTATTATACCTATTTATATAATAATAATAATAATAAAACGGCCTCTACGTGTTGGATCTGTATCCCCACGCAAGCCTTATAAAGGACCGGGCCACTTTTGACCCGTGAGCTCCAAAGCGTACAAACATAATAATAATAATAATAATAAAGTTATTTATTCGCTCCAAAATTACAGTAAGTCTTAACCTATTTAGAGATTACAATTCAAGTGAACTATTGGGTTAGGTTACGTCGGCAGCCGTACTAGTATAAACTGTGTCACAGCTGCCTGCGCCTTCCTCCCGAGGATCTGTATCATAATTCTTTTAACAGGAAAAGAACAAAACAAAACAATTTATGAAAGGATAAAAGTGTAAAGCAATCGTTTATCGTTTTCTTCCCATTATGACCAATCACAGCGTACTCATATTAACTGTCATTTGAATACTGAGTAGGTACTACCTGTGTTAGCACTTAATTCACTCATCGTTTATGAATGCATGATAAAAGTCGATTAATGCACTACTAGTTCATTTATTTTTATTCAAAACTGTTTGTTTACTTGTATGGCTATTGCTAGGTGTATGAATATTTAACTGATCTTACTCTGCATGGATGGATTAACCAATATTGAGGTATGCTAGACAAAAGTTTGCATTTTCTTGTAATGCAGTTTTCAAATTAGAAACTTACATGGTACCTACCTAAGTATTATTGGGTTATCAAATCATATAGAGATTTTACTGGAACAGTAAGCAAAAATTTTGTTCCATTCACAATTTGATTGGTATATGATCTAGTAACGTTTGAGTGTCTATTATAATTAGGAGAAACAGGCAACAGATTTAAGCCAGCAGGGTAACTCCAAGAAACATTTCCCGAAGTTTCGAATGTTGTCATCCCTCTTACACAAAGCGAGATGCCAGTATAAGCGCGACGAATGACGATGGATTAAAGATAGACCAGAAACTACGTAAACGGCGTTTCGAAGTAACCCTGCTGACTGCAGTCCAATTGAGCCGTTGCACCGAGACACCCTGTACAAGGTGCGCGGGCGCCGCAGGTGCAGCCAGATTCCCGCGCCCACTCGCGCGGGATTTGTCGACACGCTCGTTTCGCAATGTTTACAGACTGCTGCCTTATCCAGCAGGCGATATCTTACTGCTCGGAGGCGGTGAAGAATTAAGTAAGCAAGCCTGAATGGCATAAACCTGACTCCAGGTTTTTAAAAAATATTGCACTTGTCAGTTGCAAACAAAATAGGGATGTATTATTTTCATATCTTTAAATTAATTACAGTAGAGCACTTATCATGCACGTCATCACCAGATGGCATTTGAAAATAAGAATATTTTAAAAGATATTGACATATCCTAGAAGGTGCTCCCCTATATTTCCCATTAGCTTGATTTACAGGCTTTAGTCTAATGACTTTGAACTGACTTCGAAAATTATTTAGCAGCAACTTCGAAATGATAAAATATTTCAGATATCATTCGATTGTTTGTTCGATAAAAAAAAATTCGGTATACTTCTTAGAAGGTACATCACCTTAAACTACCCGCAGTTCCCGACAGAATCTAGTAAGTAGTCAAACTTGACAATGGGGTTGGCCTGCCCACGTAAAAAGTTGCAAAACCCAGACATGTATGCCTTTCGTTGTTTTTTAAGAAATTAGTTTCTACCCACAGACCAACACCCCATGTGCATGACACCGGTCGAGTCGAGGAGCACCTTGAGTGGCCGCGTCTTTTGTCGCGACGATTTATCGCTCATAAAGCCTATCAACGCGACCGGAACTACAATTCTTAGGGACAGAAACAAATTGCTGCCGACAGGGATGGACTTAGTAATATTTATTTTACTTAGTTTAAATTCGATGACATCGCGCAGTGGTACCAGACAATGATCACTCGCAGGAATATCCTCCAGCGATAAACTTTCGCTTGAGTTGTCAACACTGCATGTCTCACCTAGAGAGGCCCACAGGATTTTTAAGTCCTGTTCACCAGCCAGGGGGGTCAACAGGACTGCACTAAAACAAGGTGAAACGAGACCAACTTACCCTTTAGCCAGCCCTGGGCTAAGGCGCGGGCGCACGCGGCTCGTGCGACGGCCGCACGATTTACGCGCGCAACTGTCGCGCGGCGGCTGTCGCCCGTCGCCTGTCGCCTGTTCCGGTGACGCGCCACGACAGCGATAATTTATCCTATGATTTGTCGTCTTGCTCCAAATGGCGTTACAGCCTAGAGCGTGCTTAGCTTATAAAATAAGCTGGTACGAGACATTTTGCCAGATTAACTATAATTATCGACTACTTAAGCTTAGCTTATATCCAGTTAACTATTTTTTTCTTTAATTCCTGTAAAAGTCCTTCTTAGGGTAAGAAATAAAATAATTTTGTAGATTTGTTATTGTTTTATTTATTTCAATATGTATAGTGGAGGAAAAATAAAATATGACCAACTCTAAACACTACAAGCTTTTTCCTGTTTCTGAGATATGAAAGCTCTAACTTTGCTTATTTATTGTGATATCGCGTGATATTTGTCATTAAATTACGCATCTTGCGAATAATAAAGTAATGAAATGGAGACCAAATATTTTATTACGATTTTGAATTAAATAACTGGTGTAAAGGTGAATGTTTCGGAGTTTCGGCGATGTGACTTAAGATTCAGAATATTAGCTAGACACGCTAACTCTATTAGGCATTGATATAAGACTAGTCTAGCCAAAACAGATTTGATTAGAATAAACACGGCCGAGGTCTTCATTCGGCCTTAATTGCCGTCCACGCTGTAAATCCTCCATTTTACTACCCATTTTATGAACCTGTCTCGATCAGGGAAATAAATAATTTCCTCGTTTTAGGCGCGGTGCACACGGTCATAAAACAAAATTGTCACACTAAAAAACGTTACGGATGTGTGAAGTGTAAATGTTAAGCGTTGAGGAACAAGCGCAGGCCAGACAGAACAGTCTACTCTTTCATCCTTGCTCTTGCATCTTTCAAAATTGCTATTGGGATGGAATTGGGACACTTTAGTCACTCTAAAATATAAAATCCCTTAAAGTGTTATACTATTATAACCGTTGTAATAGTGCATGCTGAAAACTTTATTCATTGAACATTTAATAAGTTTTACTTGCAAGCATTACTTCATGACATAAAAAACTACTTCAATCCGGACATAGGCTTATTAGAAGAACAAACTGTTTCTTATTCAACATGATCATTCATGTTAAAATATATACTGCCCCAAAAACTAATCTGAACTAAAATGGTGTGTCTGTTCTATTCGCAGCATGGACGACTATCGGCGCGGGGCGATCGAGACGGCCGCGCGTGGTGTGCACCTGCCCTTATACAGTTTTCGTTGCGATGTACTGATAACGGCGTGACGTGATAACAGATCACTGCACGAAGGGTTGTTGCCCTAATTAATTTTCACGGGGTATCAAATAACCCGTGACTAATTTTAAAAAAGGTAATTCCATTGATGGTTTCAAAGATTTTGTCTAGATTATTGTCATCATATAGAGTTTAACGGTAGTACTATTCAGTTGCTTATAACACTTTCTTTCTTTTTTAATCCGTGCTATAATAATTAACTTAAATACATTTTAATAGTAGTAGGTACGTTCTGCAAAACTGCCTTTTAATCGCCCGTGACTCCATCTTTGGAATTCACTGTAGACCTATCAGTAGACCCGTAACATCCTAGAATTAAATACCAATAGAAAGCTAATCTAGGCCGCTATCTGTTTTAGTGTCAGATTTTTACTAAATCACTCCAATAGTGATTAAGTGGCAATCATAAAAAAAACGTTTAAATCATTAATAGGATTAGACTAAACGGGCAAGTTATATGGTACCCGAATACTTGATTTTGGACGTAATCTGAAATTTACAACTCAACAGCACCTCAGTAAACAACTCGAATGGCTCTAAACCGGTACATGAACATCTCACGCATAGAGCACGGAGTTTTTTCGCCGCGAGTGGCGCAGGAGTTTATGGGGCGTATCGTCGACGCCGCAACGCGGGGAAAGGACATTGTCAGAAACCGCCTAAAAACCGCCCAAAAACATTAACCCATCATAATTATTTTCTATTTTTTTTAATACATTAAGCACCCTTTCATTCTAATGGACACTTAAGCATTGAAAAATTAAATAAATAAGTCTTTTAACGTTTATTCTATAATACTATTACAACTTCCGGACGTTTTGGTGCGTGGCATGGTCTAAAACCTATCAAGTTCCATTATTTTTGCCGATAAAATCTGTACGAGGCATTACCGTACTTTATTGCTGGGAGTCCATGTATAGTGATGTTCCTGCGGCCATTATAGACAATAAAATATCGATTTTGAAAATAAAATAAATCGGTTAAACTGCTTTGAAGACTAGATTTGCGTTAAAAGCTAAAAAGATATTGACACTATTACAAGAAGCTATCTTAAGTGTCCAACTGGTCGAAGGTCGTAAATAAAATAAAAATAATTAGGACCATAAACTGATATTCATGGTATCATAACTGTAAAAGTGTCAGAATCCGATGTTGAATCCAATGCCAGTTGAAGTGTGAGAAACATAATTATATCAACCTAGTATAGTTGCCAGTCTCTCATAATCTATGCCAATGAGGGTTTTCGCGATTGAAAAATCCGCCAGATGGCAATACGTAGACGTGAGGTCCAAATGCTGCATGCTTGGTTATTTTTGACATGACATTGACAGATATCCACCAATCATGCAGCATTTGGACCTCGCGTCTACGTATTGCCATCTCGCGGATTTTTCAATCGCGAAAACCCTCATTCATAGCACATGTATAATAATAGACCAAATGAACTTTTATAGATTGTGAAAGAGAAGATAAAGATTTTATTATTTTTTTAAAATCTTGCCACGAGGTAGTTTTTCAGTAGAAACCAGGATTGGATAATCGCTACAGGCAAGTATCAGAACATTTTATAAATATTTTTAATCGATTATATCCTTGTGAATCGTTTTAATAAATTGTCATTTTACTTTTTCAATTAAAACTTTTTCAATCCCTAGTCTTGTCAAACTGTCATAATGTCAACAAATTATAAATGTCACGTCAGTTGACTCAATTTCAGTCTTCTGTGCGTTTATTGTATTTTTATTTCAATGAAATAGTGCTAAAGGGTTAGTACTAAGAGTGAAAGCCTTTTTTCAGAAAGAAAACCAATGTGGTGCCCTTATTATTCATACTGTTTGAAAGTTACAAGTCAGTGATACAGAGTTGCCGACATTATAACTCCGTAGTGATACCATACCAAAGAAGAAGTTTTCCTAAACACTTGTGTTATTTTTATATGTGATCAAATAAAAAGGATTAATTCTACTGCTCAAATGGAATAACATATCCCAAGAGACCGAATATAAAAAAAACCTCTCCATAGAAATTATCACCATCACGAGGATGTGAATTTTTTTGAGAATTTGATATTGGTCCTGTAAGAAAAGTAGTTGTATTTCAGTAGTAGAATCAACCCTTCTTGTTTCATCAGCAAGAGTAACTATAAAAACGCCCTGTAGGTAAGTATTATTAAGCTGAAGAGTTTGTTTAGTGTCAAAGACTGTCACACAGTGTAACTTAAATTGGCATATTATGATAATGAACAAAAAAACTTAAATAAATATTTTATGTTAATATTTTTTCTATTTATTTATTTTCCCAAAGCTTCACAGTGACAGCTGAAACAGCAATACTGTTGTAAAACTAAACTTGGAACAAACTGTTACAAATATTTTACAAATTAAAATAAAACCGCATGTTGCTTTACTTTCTCGTATAGGTAATAAATGTAATTAATGGCTAGATTTATTAATGTTATAGCCTGACCAGGAACATAAAAACCCTGCCATAGAGGCGCGTCAATTGCATTTGATAGTGCAACACTGAGTACAGTCGTACCTGTGTTAAATTAATAGGCTAACTTTATGTATCAGGATTCAGGATTACGTGCTAATTTGATATTTTCATAAATTAACGAATAAAGATTATATAGGTAACCTGGTTTAAATAAATTAAATGAAACCATCAATCGAGCTAGTTGGATTTATTTTATTATTCATCAATAATCAATAAATTCAGAACTTGAATATATTCAACTGCAATGTCTGCTCATGAACGCTTCAAACTCGGTACTTCTTTCCCAATTCCATAAAATTCAATAGTTACAAAGGGACAAAAAACTTTAAAATAGGTAGTTAAAACAAACCACAGTTAATTTTCATAGTGGACTGTACTATACGATAAACATGTCAGTCAATTTGACAACCTTTGTCGGAAACATTATTCAATGAAAATATTGTTCGAACCCTTAGTATTTCTCTTCGACAAATACTTTAACACATTGTGAACCACTTTTCTTTCATGACTATAAAAAGTTTTTAGCAATTTAATTCACAAAATCAATTGCACACATTTAAAATAAAGTTTGTTTACACTTTGACAGCAATAGACTGACATGCAAGGTGACATGTCAATGAAGTTTTCAGTTACTGTTGCCATTAAAAGAAATTAGTACCATTAATTTTCCGCAACATGGCGAGGGTTTTTATGTTCCTGGTCAGGCTATACTTTGTTACCCTCAATAGTGAGGAGATCTTATAAAATGGTAACCCTGATTTTCATTGTCATTCAAGTGCTCTTTCTTCGCATATAGTTCCAAAATACTGGACTGTCCTGTCGATGACATTGACAGTGGGGCGCCACCGTCAATACCGGATCGCTGGTTCAGATTTTTGCCATGTTGGAAACCATATAGTTGAACGATGGTAGCGCCCCCCTGTCATTGAGTTTGGCGGGACAGTTCAGCGTGGGTCATCTATAGGCTTCTGTGATTTGGCCAAGGGCCACACACATTGCGATAACATTATGCGACATTGATTTGACAGCAGCGGAGTGAAGTCTTGCGACTATGCAAAATGATACCCTGTAATCGTAGCGCATATAGACATAGACGGGGCGGGGCACATAGCTCGTAGAGATGATGGCCGCTGGAGCAGGAAAGTTCTTGAGTGGCGACCACGAGCCGAAAGACGTAGCGTGGGCAGGCCTCCCACTAGGTGGACCGACGATCTGGTGAAGGTTGCGGGAGGTGCCTGTATGCGAGCGGTGCAGGATCGGTCTTCGTGGAAATCCTTGGGGGAGGCCTTTGTCCAGCAGTGGACGTCTTTTCGGCTGAAACGAACGAACGAACGATACGTATTACCACTATTTACCAGACATTACTATTTATTGCATTCTCGCCGGATTACACGTAGGAGCACGCGCGTTACAGCTTCGGCCTTGCATTATTATAAGATCTTGTTCCGCCCTTTTACGAACTTCCTCCGTGAGGATATCCCCGCCGAATTCTATGATGAACCTATCAAAAGTCATATTCTGCAATGTCAACCCACCACAAGGTGGACCGACGACCTGATAAAGGTAGCGGGAAGGCGCTGGATGCAGGCCGCTACCAACCGTGCGATGTGGAAGTCATTGGGGGAGGCCTATGTTCAGTAGTGGACGTCCTGTGGCTGAAATGATGATGATGATGATGAAATGAATGAAAATGACAAATCTTCGAACGTGTATAATACCGTGCCAAAGAAATCATATAATTTTGGTACCTTAATAACTATTGCCGTTTTTGTTGTAAAGATCATGCAGCGCTACTTGCGGATATTATTGGAAAGAAAACTATGTGGGCTCTAGACCTGAAGCCGCTTTAACGAACACGAAGTGCTCATACAATGCGGCGTATTTTCTTCCAGTCTTTAGTCAGGACTTTAGTCGAATTAAAACCCCGGTTGAACGTGATATAGCCGCACTAGAATACGATGCTTTTTTGCATAATCGCAAGACTTCGTTCCGGTGTCGACCGAATGTTATCATGATGTATGTGGCCCAGGGGTTACCGTAGCCGCTAAGGTTTGAAACTTCTTGCTTAAAATATTGTAGTCTTTGGCATAGACTACGACGGTAGTCATGGAGATAGGAGTTTGTTATCTCGTGTCAGATGTAAATGGTGAAAAGAAAACTCATGATTCGTGTTATTTTTATGCAATATGTAGGTATTTTATAAAAGTGGAACCCCGAGTGATCTCCAAAACCCATTCTATTATTATATACGATTCGGCTTCGATATCTATAATACAATAGGAGTTTATTTCATGTGTCAGATGACAAGGGTGGAAACAACCTACGATTCATGTTGTTTATTTACGTGCAATATGTGGGCATATTATAAAAGTGGAATGCCGAGTTGTATTTCTAAAACTTGTTCTATTATTTTATACTATTTGGCTGCGACTCGGCGTGACGACAATACAAAACATTTTTCGCGAATCGGTGTTCATACATTCACACAATACATTAGACGCCATGTTGTCATAAACGACATATTATAAAATCGCTGTGATTTAATATTCTTAATCATTAATTTTATGGCAAGTGTCCATCAAGAATCATTGTTCTTACACACAGAATCGTATTATTTCGCTTTCGGATAGTAATATGTCAAAATTGTTGGTTCTTAGGCGAACAATGTATGGAGAACGAACATTGTCCTTTGCCACTTTCCCAGTGACCTCGGTACTGCAGCTGATATTCTTAGTGTATTTACCAGATTAATGTAACCATAAATAAAAGTCTTACATTAATAGGTAATATCCACCTATAGACTAGCATTAAATGTTGGTTGGTAGTTAGGGGGGACAAGATGCAAAAATACTTCAGTCAAAGACAATCAGACATCGGACGTATCAATTCAAAACTAATCGAAAAAGTATGTTTAGTGACGTTGTGAATTGACAGAATTATAGACAATTCACACAAACTGAACAGGGTATCCCCTGTATTCTCCTGTGATTTTACTTTGATATTAATTAGCTTAGATCTGGGAGACATGATAGACACAATCTTTGCCCAGTGAAGTATGTTTGTAGTCTTGCTTCAAGATCGGTGTTCAATAATTATGTGGCCATGTGTAGTATTTATATTCTTAAGTCACGTTATGAATTACAAAGTAAAACTGTCGCCTTTCTTGGCGAGCGGGCCGGCCGCCGTAAATCAAGCGATATCTGCCGCGTCGCCAGCAGCTCCGGCAAAGGAAGGCTTCCATCAAACCCACTGGCACACGCAACCCAGCAAAAAATAGACAAAACTTAAAACTTATAACTCCATTTAAAAAAATATTTTTACAAAAATCAACAGATTGTAAGTCTCTACTACTCCCAATCGATCAACGTGGAAAGCATTAGGGGAGGCCTATGTTCAGCAGTGGACGTCCTATGGCTGAAATGATGATGATGATGATGATGACTACTCCCAAGTTATTTTTCAAAAATCACCATAATTGTAAATATGTACTCTCTAATATTCTCAACTCTAGACGATGACGATGACGATTCTCAACATATCCTATAGGTATTTAGGAATGCAAAGCAATTGAAAAACTACTATTTTTATAGAATTAATACCAATAAGTAGTGGTTTTTCAATTCAATGGGTTTAATAAGTACATTATTTTTATGTAAATCTATCAATCAAAGTTATTTATGTACATCTGATAATTAATTTACGAGTATGTGTTTTACACTGTAAGCACTCATAATTAGTAGGAATAACAAAGCTCATATAAATATTATTACATACATTATCACGTACGACGAGTACTTTTACTCTTCGCGACTTAAAATACAAAGTGTCCACCAATTTAATCATTAATAACTGAATACTAAGGAAGACGGAAACAGGGGAAGACGTTCATGGTATTTAATAAAAGTACATAATCCCACAGTTAAAAATCATACTTACCTAGAATACTTACGAAACCCTTTATACTTAACCGAATTTCATAGGTCATCGTAGTAGCTCGTCATCGTAGTAGCTCCCATCTCGACGTCGTAGCAGCTCGTAGTCGCAGTCGTAGTCGTATCGTACTCGTATCGTAGTAGTGTCGTAGTCGTCAACTCTAAAGCGCCCTTAATAAACGTAATGGATCAAAAACGCCACCTTGCAATTAGCCAGCGTCGTTATTCCAGTGCAAACTAATTTACTTCACTCTTTCCTACTGTTTCGTATCAAAACATAATTAATACCGTGACCCAATTCAAGTCCACATAAATACACAAGTCAAATGAATCCACGCCAACAAAGTTGGGTTACCGCCGAGTCTAGATTTACTCTGAACTTAGTTCAAATGTTTGAGCAAACTTTGTTAGTTTAAGACCAATGCTGAGCCAACTGCTTGCCTTTATTTTTATTAGCTGCATTAAAATGACTGAGCATTAATCGTCAGTTTTCATGCAAGTGGCGAATTAACCGACTGTAATTCAATTGTAATACCTTTTTAATTATAAGTATGACTAAAAGGCTTATTTCAAGTAAATAAACTATTTTTAGCGCGCCAATATTGAACGATCATGGCCTCGCCCAGCAGACTCCTCCCCCTGACTTAGATTACCCTCGTACACGGAAATAAATTTTATTAATTTTGCATTATACACAATGTGTCTTCGGTGATTAGTTAAAATAACTTATTATGTGTCTATAGACAGAAACTTGAAGAATATTAAAGAAATCACAACACTTTTAAGGAAAGAAGAGATGTAACAAATTATGCTTTTTAATGTCGGTTAAGCGCAAAGTTTTAGAAGGTGATAGATTCAACCCATTCCGTCAACTTAATTAAAACCCATCCGTCAAATGAGTTCATTCATAACGGAACACCCTGTAACCCGACAGGCTGACATGTGTCCGAGGTGCGTAGGTGTCAATTAGACCGGTCGGTGGCCCTTCCGCCTCTCTACCAACACTATCTGATCTGCAACTGCTTGCACTTGTGATACGACTATTTCCTTGATTTGTTTAATCAACATCTAATTTATGTATAAACTTAGGGATTATTATTATTATTGGTTTTGGGCCTTAATTTGCGCCAGCTCGACCAGGTTTGATCTATTGTGGCAGCCCTTGTCTTTAGAGTTCACTGCTTAGTCCCGTTGAATCTATAAATTTCCAGATTCTTTGGAGCGTGATATCTGCTATCTCATCCGGGTGCATGATGTGTCGCCCGAGATGGATACTTCTTTTGCTCATAAGCGGGCCGCATGAGCAAAGAACATGCAACTTAGGGATATGAAAAAACAATATTGTTTCTCGACTAGAAATCAACTTTATACCTATATGTACGAGACATGAGTGTCTCTGTTTTAGCAATATAGCTAGACTTTAGATGATCTGAGTTACGATATTGGGTGTCATAAAAGATAATGACACTATCAACGACATCATTGCGACTCATAAAAATGAAACGTCAAAATGTAGGTAGTGATGTTAATAAATGTGGTGTGTGACATCTCAGATATCACGCGTGGGCATCTGACACCTGCCTGAGTGATATAGTTATCGCTATCACCGTCCACTCGTCGTCCCACGTGCCCAACATCTTATTAATGAGGTACCTACTCTTTTTATTGACTCGGACTCTATGGTTATGACATTGATATGTCATTATAAAATTTAAATAAAATACCTACGTTTCATTTGTAAATCGTAGTAAGCACAAAGTGTTGTGTTTTAAATACTTTCGTTCATAAAAAAACGCCCTCACGGTCCTTGAGAATCTACCCCTACATACATAAAACATTTGTGTACAAATGTTGCTACAAAAAAATACTTAAAACTTTCATGTACACCATTATGGAACCTAATTTCTAGTTGCATTCTTTTTCATCTTTCCGGCTAGAATATACGACACATAACTCTCCCAGCACATCCCGGGATGATTTACTTGGCGCGTATTTGCGCACGCCGCACGCGCAGCCGTCACCGCAGATCTGCTTTGCATATTACTCGCGCGAACGGAAGCCCTAATCGTAGGCTGTCTGTCATTGAGTCGAAAACAATCTGTTTATGGACCATAATTAGTTTAATTATACGAATTACATTATGTAGGTGTTGATTATATCCACTAAATCAATACGCCTATTTAATATTTATAAGGCTTACCAAAAAAGTTGGGTTTGCAATGTCAGTCAACTACGAAATATTTTGTTTACATTGTGACCACTGACTTAGATGTTTTAAAATATACAGAAGAAATGCTTTGTAAGTCTAGTTTTTTTCTGAACTTTGTAATAAAAGCTCTAACGTCAATAATTCTAGCTTACCAGTCAAGCTTTTTTACGTCATCTTTTTATATGAAAACTGATCTTTGTACTCGTAATAAAGAAAAGCACATCATTAACATGATTGCGAGCGCCATGGCATGGTTTTTAAAAGCGAATATAATTGTTTTTTCTTTAATTGAGAAATCGAAGCGATTGATCGGGTGTTACATCACAAACAGCTAACGATATTGTGTTATCTTTAATAATTACATCATTTTGTTTCCTCGGCGCCCAGTAACCTGATGATTCTTTGTGTTTTCTTGTTGATGAAAGTAAACTGTTTGACTTATTGAAATAATATTTTACAAGATAAAGTCATACATAATATGATTTTAGTTTATGTAAATATAAATTCTGGATATTTTTTTAAGACTTGTATTACAATTTATCAAAAATATAATATTATCTTTATTACTTGCTATGTAATACGTAAATCTTCACGTATTATGTCACTTATATTATTCATAATGCTTAAGGTAATATTTTTTTCCAAATACTTATAAACATGATTGATACTAAAACAGTTTATCATACCTATTACTTTAAAACGTTACTAGTACCTATCCAGCAAATGTGCAAAATAAATAGAACAAACTCATGCACTTTTGATACGGTATCTCTGCATCCTATTGAGAATACAGGAGCAGAAAAGCGATTGGCAGATTTACGTCGAAAGCATTCCCGTAACATAGTCAACAATACTTCCACATCAAGACGCATCTATGGCGCACGAGGCATTATCCTCACAAATGCGGTCCGCTGCTAAACGAGACTAATTTTCTCAAAATAAACGTTCAATTGTTCGCCGGGAATCGATCCCGCGATCCAATTAGTATGTAGTCGGCCGTAGGCGAGCTTTACACGGGCGACTTAAGTCCAGACCTGAGCCCAGTCTTACGGGAGCTTAGGTATAGCTGGAAATACAACCTAAGTTATTATGAAGCAGGTAACAAGTACCAAGCTTTTGTATTTATTAACTGTAACTGCTCTATCACATAATATTTCTTGGAAAAATGTAAGTATATTTGGAAATGAAGAGTACCTAGTAACGTGAAAACCTAACTGGAAACTATGGCAACTGAGTATGGAAAGGCAAGTATAAAAATTACATTCAGCGCGTTAGTCAAGAGCCTACTACACTCTCCAAGAAACAATTTGTAGAGTAACAGAGGTTCTTCAAATTGGGCAGGGCAGTGTCGTCTGCAGTGGGCCCTCAGACACAATAAGGGCGAGGAAGTCCGCCGCCGATGCGCGAATATTTGCATCCGCTAACAATGTCGTTATGTAAATGCGGATCGAGTGGCCGACGCATCATCGATGATCCGATCAATGAAGAATCGATTCAGTTACTCATCGATTGAATTTTAGTTGATGGGCTTGTTAGAACAAGCGTAATCTGATGGCATGTAGTTAGTCAATATTTAATTGAAATGTAAGAATGAAAATCACTATTCAATACAGTACATCGTGCTTTGGGCCGTATCGCGTATTAGATATTAAAATACGATGGTAAACCATTGAAAAGAGTTGAAATATGTCAACAATTAAGGAAAACGCTAAATTTATTGCTCAATTATAGAAAAAGTTAAAGAGTTTTATTGGCCATGATATTTGGGATCATGGCGAATAGTAATCTTAAGGAAAAAGCACCCATTTATCACGATGAACTATGGCATTGACTATGTCGAAGTAGTGAATTCAATGTTTATTGTCAACTGTTAGACCTCTTAAATAACGCACGAGCCCAATTTTCTTAGATTTGAAATTTTATTATATTGCAATTTTTGGACCCAGAAACCAGCACCGTTCATGTAAAGATAACATATAAAAACGTGAGTGTGTACAGCTTTTAATTGTAAATGAATTTAACTAATTGTAGTCATTGGTATTCCCACGTGTCGTGGAGTTTGCGCAGATTATGCTATCGCCACCTCGCGGAGTGAAGCTGACAAGTTGTCAGCATTAATATTTAACGCGCGCATGCGCAGTGATTATAATTATAGGTGCATGGTAATATACTGGGCAAATGAGCGACGATAAACCAGTTGTTAACTAACAATTAGAAACCTAAGAGATTGCTAATTCGTCATTTGGAGCTAATACGAGAGAGGCGAACATAATCGCTGAACAACATTTAGTATGTCCGTTATTTAAATACACATACCCTTATTACAAAAACTTAGACTCTGGTTGAACTCTGGTTTAAATATACATTTAGTATGGAAATGACATTTTTATTTTAGCCAGTATTCGTCCCAGGTTTAACGTTTTTTTAATAAGGCCCATAATGTTTATCCAGTCCGTTAAGTATCATCATACATCCCGACTGCAATGTAAAATAAGAAGGCATAGTGCAAGATAAATAAAATCATTTAGTTATAGTAAAACCATTTCAAAAATGGTTGAAAGTTATTAGCCAATTTATGAAACCATGCCTAGCTTTTACGTGATAAAGATGATACTGCTATCTTTTTAATAACCCAGGCAACACCTGCTGGAAAGTAGCCGATGACCTTTGTGGAAATTAAACTCTCGAATTATACTTAATTCCATGAAAGTGAAGCTTATGTAATCGATTACTAAACTCATTAATGTATGCTTGGATTTAGATAAGAATTACATATGCGGAAACTAACGAATTTTGCATTGATTTAATGGCGATGATGAGTTGAGATAAAAGCAATCGATCGTTATAAAACAATCATCACTGCTCATTAATTTGATAGTCCATTAATAGACATTCACTGTTGCATGTATTACTTATATTACTATGAGCTAATACTGCTGTGATGGCAGGTGAAGCAAATCCATTAGTAACAAAGAAATCTCTATACATTTTTCAACCAAAGCAACAGACGTGGAGGTATTACAGAAATAGTAAAAACGAATAGCTGGGCTTGGTACTTCGCAGTAAGATGAAACTACCTCTAATTATAATGATTACAAGAAGGCACAATCAACAATTCAAGTTTAAACGAGGTTTTAAAGATCAAAAAAGTGAATAGCAGTGTTTTAGCCATTTACTATTGTTCGTTGTACACGAGATCTATAGGCATGATCGGTGTCACTGCGCGGGCGCACAAAAACGCATCGCGTGCGTGCGTGGCGTGCGGCGAGCCTGTGCAAGATTGGAAACAACACAGATTCACATGAACTTACATATCAGTTTTGGCTGAATAAAAATCATAATTGAGAGAATTAATATCCACTTTTAACGTAAAGGTCTCTTAGCCCTAAATAGCAAGCAAGGAAAAAATATAAATTAATTTCTACGAATTTATGGTACATAGTTTTTAAATTATTTAATCTAATAACTCTAAGTCAAAATTCAAGCAATCACGGGTACTTATTTTCTATCGTGAAGAGTTACAGTTACTAACTACTAATAAAAAAAACTTCTACAAGTACCTATTTGTATTATGTATAAACTATGTGAACTCTAACTTTTACGTTACTTTTTCAATAAGAAAAAGTCACTACTATTTATAAAACGAGACTGTTAGAACTAAGATTCGTTGTTTTTGACTGCACATTGCTTGTGAATTGTTTAGTAATTAAAAATAAAGAAAACTGGCAGTGGCAGGTGGTTACAGGTTCAATGCTTAGATAGCGCAGGCTGTACCTGCCACAACAACGTTTGGCGAAACGGGTTGCTTAGCAATGGCTTCTATACTGTGCTCGGTAAAAAGTTGCTTTGACAGCCACCGGGCACTTGTTAGCGAAGGTATGACAACATTCGATTTCTAGTTTTAAATTGGTCCGCAAAGCCATTTTCGAAATAACTAACTATAAAACGTTCTAATTTTCTTAATCTAAAAGATATTTGTTATTACCAGACGATAATGTTTGAAATTATTATGTGAAAAATATAATTGATAACCAAGGCAAGGCAAAAACTTATATTTAGAATGTAATTTAAGTGCCCTGAAATGGACCTAAAACGTATCTACAATGGATCCTCGTGAAAGAAAATAAATAGACTTGTGAAAGAGAAGGTTAATAAGTACGTGTAATATCCTCCAATTTTCACATAGCCTAAAGCCAAGTCGTTCCCAGGACATCAAATAGGCATATTCAAATCGTGACGCTTTACAAGAACTGACAGTCTGTCAGTTATCACGTCTTAATTGAAGTGATATACCGAGGACCTAGTATCTGGGAGCCTAGCATCGAGACGCTGAGGCCGAGGGTCTCCTTGCGCCAATTACGCGCGTCTAGCCGGCAAATCGCAGGAAGCAGACGCGCCGCCGGTCACCCATCAATCATCATCAGACGGTCAATTAATATGATCGGTATTGCAGTCAATGGACAAGGTAAGTAGGGGAACCTGTTGTACTTAGGCCAGTTTTTCGAATTTTGATTTTTTGAAAAATAATGGTGCTAGTTATACTTGTCTAGTGCGCTTGTATGTAAAGATCATTTAATTAACTATATAATTTATTCATAAACTTGTGTATAATTTTAAAAATTTGGGCATACTAGCTGCTAGAAAAAAAAAGGGAAAACTGTCCTAGGTACAACAAACCAGATGTACCTTGGACCGTGTACGTTGTACCTATTCAAATTGAAATAAATGCTTATATTAGCTTCAATTTGTTTATTTTCTGTTGAATTATTATTTGAAATACCCATAATTACAGTTATTAGCAACAATATCTAAGTAAAAGTATTTTTTTAAAAAGATCTTCACCCATCTTTTTTGTACTCATTATTTTTCACAATATTTTGGCAACAAATCACGTAATTTCAAGCCGGCTCTTCAGCCCGTGTTTAGCCTTACACAATCAACAAAAATATGACAACATTCAACACTTTTTGTAGAAAATTTTGTTGAATGTTGACATGTTTTGTCGTGTAGGACAAAACACGCACTGGAGTGGCTTTAACTTGCAGTCTAGTTTTTATCTTTCTTATCATTTAACTTAAATTCTAGCAAAATATCCATTAAAACCGCTTTATCAACAAAAAATAATCTTAAAAAAGTCATATGAAGATACAATAAACATAAATTAAGAAAAACATTAGAAATTTCAAAAAAATATATCAAAAACAGACTTTCAATTGCTATTTTGAGGTCTTCGCGGCACTGTATCTATAACGATATAATATGTTTTTTTTATTACAATAAAATTCTCATTATAACGTAATGAAAATCAGTGACCAAGGTACATCGCTAGTTGGGTGGTCAAGGTACAACATTGCGACTACTTCACTTAATAAGCCTAATAAACCCACTTCTATTTGAGCTTAGGATCTGAAACTCATATCGTCCAGTAGCTAGATATATAAAGATTTTAATCTAACTATAACAGTTTTGTCAAACATGCAACATTTTTAATAAATTGACATGAAGTAAACCTCCAAAAACTCACTGTGTCAGTGTAAAATAATAAATTACCATTTTTTCTTGTACTTGCACGGCGTCGGCGAATCTTAGCTAACTTCACGATAATGTTGACAAATAACGTATCTAATACCCTAGACAACAGTTCATAAAACCGCTTAATTTAAAAAATATTTACAATTGTTTTAGGTACAACTCTGTCCAAGGTTCAACAGGTTCCCCTACGTACTAATATTTTTACTCGACTTTATAAAATATAATATTCGTGCAACTTTTGCGTGAATATTGAGAATAAACAGCGATGCATTTATGCTGCATGTCGTTAATCGTGATTAATAAATATTTCTAAGTATCATTTGATGAAATAAGTTCATTAATCAAAATTATTTAGTACTATTACAGTTTGTAGACATGTATTAAAGTAAAGAAACGATAAACACGAAAATCGTAATTCTACTCGAATAAAAATACGGAGTAAGCCCGCACCGGGACTCATAGCGACATCTATTGGAGCGCGGACGGAGCCTAGCGGCTACTGCAGTTGCTACGTATTTTCATGAACCCGCTGTACACGGGAGGTTTCTAGCTCTTCGCAAATGACAAAATGACACTAATCTATGATGAATTTAATGACTATGTAATCACTTTGTTTATTATAATACTAGGATTTTCCTATTTAATAGAAACACAATATAAAAATGGATAAAACTTCAATAACAATATCAATGTGTACTGAATCAAATAGACTGTGTTATCAATATTAACTTATACAGAACTTCTTTCTTGGTTTCAGACTAGATTTTTACTAAACTGTTGTCAAAAGGGTCCAACAAAAGTTGGACTACGTAGGTACTTATTTTCTTGGTGATCAAGCTGTAGGCTATGGTAAGTAGAGTATGGTAAATGGCTCCACAGAAATTGCGGTAGAGTGACACCAGTAATTGGATGTACCTAACCTAATAGCTGTTCGCAAAACCACGCCTGCCACTAGCGTTACCCACGAAAGATGTAATTGTCGTTGGCGTCGCGTGCGCAGTGGGCCTTGACCCGCGTGGGACCGACGTCACGGTGAGCGATGTAACGCCTCGTCTTCCACGACATAAGCCGGGGGCCAGCCAATGGTGGCTGTTTACTCCCTAGTTATTACTTGAACATTCGCTACGCACAACAAAATAAGTCGTCTCAAGCCACTGGTAGTCAAGGAGTTAAATGCAAGTAGAGTAAATTAAAGTAAGTAATACTAAAGTAAATAAGTAGCACCAAAAATACTAAAATGAGACTCAGTAATGATAGAGTTCGAGTCTGGTTTGTCATATCTAAACCCTGTAATTTAGGTTGGTATAGTTTACCTACCTACTGATATACCAATGATTTATCAATCCCAAACTAAGCAAAGCTTGTACCAAGGTGAATAGATAGGTTCTGTTTTATACGAGTACCTACATACTTAATAAAATACATAATAAGGTACCTAATGTATGAGTGCTTGGTCGTCAGCAGTAGTCAGCACACCAATATTTGCCAACAACGGGATTCGAACTCGCGCCCACACCTACTTATTCAGATTCTAATAAACGGTTTAACATGATGTTTAAGCACATAAACATCAATAAAGATTAAACCTGCTTTCATTATAAACCTTCATTAAACGCGCAACATAATTAATGTCAGTCTCGATAAAGCCAAGTAAATGATTATGTAGCGCGGCGACGAAAGAAAGGCATATTGTTCAGACGCCCTGATTGACCCGGGGTGAGGACGCGGGGTCACCGCTGTGATACTATATTGTTCAGTGTCTTTGTTGGTACTTGCTCTTCACTGACAGTAAATACTAGTCATTTAAATGTCATTGGTTGTACAGTTTACAATTAAAAACTTTTTTACAAAACCTTTGACGCACTAAACCCATGGATAGTGTAGTGTATCAATCTATAGATTATAATGTTTCACGTTAAACTTAAATCTAAGCTGATGAATAAAATTCATTAAAATTGAAATCTGAATTGAAGTCTGTTGAAAATAAAGAGAAAAAAACCTCAGTAGAGTTTCGACAGACACTCAGATACGACGCTAATCCTAAATACTAATTGATGATAAATGGGCAAACGATGGATGAATTCATACGTTAAACTCCGAATAGATTCGTTCGCGTGAGCGAGCACAATAAGAAATCGATTGTCATTTGGCCATCGGCGGCTCCGTTATCTTTTCACGTTGACAATCCATCAACTGGAGCGATATTAGAAACTATACAATTGAATTCAGAGAAGACCTTGAACCTCTGGGAACTAATAAAAGACTAATGATTTAATAAATCAAGACAAAGGTCTCGTCCCAATGACTCCTATATGGACGTAATTGGGCGGCAATTGGCCGCGCGTGTCGCGTCATCCGTACATCACCGCGAGCTCATTAGCGATACTTTCTCACACCTGCGCCGCAGCCGCGACAACAATAGACAACTAAGCAAATTATTAAGATTCCACCTAATCATGACATGATGCTGTAAATATAATGTTTTTCAACGTTCAAACATTTTAATCCCCTAATTGCATTGTTCGTAATCTAATTACTACGATACGAAACTTGTTAATTAGTGATTCACTTGATTAAATGTGTTGTAAACAATAAAAACGTAACATTATATTTAGCAGTGTTGATGTAAATATTTATTTATAATATTGATTAACGATTTGTTTAATTAACAAACTGATTTATAAAAAATAATAAAATAATTAGATTGATCATATAACATCTTTTTCAAACATACGCGTAATTTGCTCTACGAAAATGTAGAGACGTCTATTATACTTTATTCGCTTTAAGTGAAATTAAATTACGTTCAAGAACTTTTTCGCAAACTGACCAATAAAACGTGCTAAATAATTAGTAATATAAAAAAGCATTGATTTACTGTGAGCTAATCATTATCAACCCAAAGATGAATCTGTAGTATCTTTTAAAATTTTGACAAAGTACGGGTCAATTACCTTTACCATAAGAGGGGGAGGACACCGTAATTCTTAAATCCGGAAACCTGCTCTATTTCCGGGAGGGCGACCAGCAGTCCCAGGGTGGTGTCGGGTTTATCGTCCACAAGTCCCTTGTCAACAACGTGGTCCAGATCGAGAGTGTTTCGGCGAGGGTAGTGTACCTGATACTCAGAATCACCAAACGGTATTCGTTGAAGGTCATACAGGTATACGCACCGACCACGGAACACCCCGACGACGAAGTGGAGACCATGTATGAGGATATTTCCAGAGCCATACATGGCTCCCGGTCCCATTTTACCGTTGTGATGGGGGACTTCAACGCGAAGCTAGGTAAACGAAGCGATAATGAGCCGAAAGTGGGGCAATTTGGGTACGGAGAGAGGAACGCACGTGGCCAACTGCTGGCTGGCTTTATGGAGAGGGAGGGCCTCTTTATGATGAACTCCTTCTTCAGAAAGCCAAAACAGCGAAAGTGGACATGGCTGCATCCCAATGGCGCTACAAAAAATGAGATAGACTTCATCTTGTCGACGAAGAAGCATATATTCAATGATGTCTCTGTGATCAATTCGGTCAAAACAGGAAGCGATCACCGAATGGTAAGAGGCACATTGAATATCAGACCCAAGCTCGAGAGATGTCGACTGATGAAGTCTACGCTCCGCCCAGCGCCCATCCAACTCCAAAACCCCGAAAGCTTTCAGCTCGAGTTGCAAAATCGTTTCGAATGCCTAGGAGACTGCGAAAATGTGGACAAATACAATGACAGGTTCGTGGAAATTGTCCAAACGACTGGGTCTAAGTTCTTTAAAACCCGTCGTTCAAAAGGAACCAAAAAGATCTCTGACCTCACCAATCAACTCATGGAAGAGAGACGGAACTTGGTTCTGCAGTCCTCTGAAGATGCTGCTCAGTATCGGCGCCTTAACAGACAGATCTCCAAGTCTTTGACTCGCGACCTACGCCAATTTAATACAGACCGTATTAAAGAGGCGATTGAGCGAAACAGGGGCTCTAAAGTGTTCGCAAGAGATCTGTCTGTTGGCCAAAGTCAACTGACCAAGCTGAAGACAGAGGATGGCAGAGCCATTTCGTCGGGGCCGGAGATATTGGAAGAGGTCGAGAAGTTCTACGGACAATTATACACGAGTGTACGTGCACCTGTCACAAATCTAGCCGAAGACCCAAGAGCTAGACTGACCCGACACTATACCGAAGATATCCCGGACGTCAGTCTGTACGAGATTAGAATGGCTCTCAAACAGCTGAAGAACAACAAGGCACCGGGTGATGATGGAATCACGGCTGAGCTTTTGAAGGCAGGCGGAACGCCGGTACTGAGGGCTCTTCAGAAGCTGTTCAATTCCGTCATCCTCGAAGGAAAAACGCCTACGACATGGCACAGAAGTGTGGTGGTACTCTTCTTCAAAAAAGGTGACAAAACCTTATTGAAGAATTATAGACCCATCTCACTTCTGAGCCATGTCTACAAGCTGTTTTCAAGAGTCATTACGAATCGTCTCGCTCGCAGGCTCGACGACTTCCAGCCTCCCGAACAAGCCGGTTTCCGAAAAGGCTTTAGTACCATAGACCACATACATACGCTAAGGCAGATTATACAGAAGACCGAGGAGTATAATCAACCACTTTGCCTGGCGTTTGTGGATTATGAGAAAGCCTTCGATTCGGTCGAGACCTGGGCAGTGCTACAGTCTCTCCAAAGGTGCCAAATTGACTATCGATATATCGAAGTGTTGAGGGGTTTGTACAAAAACGCCACAATGTCGGTCCGCCTCCAGGATCGGGATTCGAAACCTATCCAGTTGCAGCGAGGGGTAAGACAGGGAGACGTCATATCTCCAAAACTGTTTACCACCGCCCTGGAAGATGTCTTCAAGCTTCTGGACTGGAACGGATTTGGCATAAATATCAACGGCGAGTACATCACCCACCTTCGATTCGCGGACGATATCGTAGTCATGGCTGAGACCTTGGAGGATCTAGGCACAATGCTCGATGGCCTCAGTAGAGCCTCTCAACAAGTGGGCCTCAGAATGAACATGGACAAGACAAAAATCATGTCTAATGTCCGTGTTGCACCCACTCCTCTGAAGGTTGGAGACTCTACACTCGAAGTTGTCGACAATTATGTATACCTGGGACAAACAGTCCAGTTAGGTAGGTCCAACTTCGAGAAAGAGGTCAATCGTCGAATCCAACTCGGATGGGCAGCGTTCGGGAAGCTTCGCCATATACTCATGTCCGAAATACCGCAGTGTCTCAAGACGAAAGTCTTCGAGCAGTGTGTGTTGCCAGTGTTGACATATGGATCCGAAACGTGGTCGCTTACTATGGGCCTCATAAGAAGGCTCAAGGTCACCCAAAGGGCGATGGAGCGGGCTATGCTCGGAGTTTCCCTGCGTGATCGAATCAGAAATGAGGAGATCCGTAGGAGAACCAAAGTAACCGACATAGCTCGCAGAATTGCTAAAATCAAGTGGCAGTGGGCGGGGCACATAGCTCGTAGAGACGATGGCCGTTGGGGCAGGAAAGTTCTCGAGTGGCGACCACGGGCTGGAAAACGTAGCGTGGGCAGGCCTCCTACTAGGTGGACCGACGATCTGGTAAAGGTCGCGGGAAGAGCCTGGATGCGGGCAGCGCAGGACCGTTCATTGTGGAAAGCCTTGGGGGAGGCCTTTGTCCAGCAGTGGACGTCATTTGGCTGAAACGAACCTTTACCATAACGCTATGTTCCCAAGCTATTAGCATGAGTTAGCACCATGTGCACACACGATGGTATGCCTATGGTGTAATCAGTAGACAAATGTCCAAGATTGCGTAGTTAATAAAACAAACGAGTAATTATAAATGGCAAGGAAGTTTATAGCTGAGATCAAAAGATCATTAAAAACACTCAAAAAAACTACGTAGGTACTGATTGCTTTTTCATTCAAAGGATTTATTGTCTAGTGTGCATGTATTACGCTTCTCTTGTAAACAAATGACAGTAACTAATATGTGTGTGTTCATTACCTCGTTCAGGATTGAACCAACAATTTTTAATTGATTTCTGAATCAAGAGCAACCTGATGACAAAAATCAGTCTTGGGTTTGCTGCTGTCACTGTAAGCACAACACAACCACATTCAATAATATACTCTGATCGTCTTACAAGAACACAACTGTAACACTGCATCGGTTGCAATACTATAACTAGTAGAACTAGTAGCTACAGAGATATGCAAAATGTCACTTGCTCCCGGTGAAGGAAAACGTCATACTTACGAAGTACTTCGACTGGTATTTAGAATAGTTCATAACATAACTGTTGACCCGAATCCAGCCTCGGAGGCCGAGCAAAGAAACGAATAAAATGGAAGTTGCTTGATTCGATTCCTGGTTTACGATTTTGTAACTGATTTCAATTTCAAAGTATTTTGAAATAATTACATATTTTTCAAATGTCACACTTTTCACGTTACTGAACAGGAGAAATATTCTAAAATCCTTCTCATTACGAGTATCTTGTCATTTTCATATTCCTAGAATTCAGTTTATGCATTACTTATTTAATTTTAAAAGTGTGCCTTTGTTTACATAAACTAAGTTATAGAGACGTATAACTTGTAGTCTTGTATAACCTAAGCTTGGCTATTAACAAACAATTAAAAATAGGCTTGAACTCAATAATTAAGAGCTGGCCGTTTATCGAAGAATTTGTCATTTCAATACAATGTAGGGATACAATACTGCGTCCACCAGCGGCAATTATTTAGTGTCGTTATTACCTAGAAGCGTGCGGCTGTCAGTGCCAATGATTATGCGAACCACTATTTGATGCATATTAATAAAGCAATCCAGTTTTCAATCTCCTGTTATTCCACGGGTATTGGAAATGTATTTAAAATGCACCCAACCTACATAAACGTGGTCAAAAATTATGTTATAGATCAACGCAACATGTTGTAACGAGACCGCATTCTATTTGTGATTTAATATTTGAGAAATTCCCTTATGTCCATGTTGTCAAGCTAGCTAGATCATAAACAGTATGAAAATCGATTAGATTCTGTTGGAGATGGTAATGTAACCTCACATTCGGCAAATTCACTACTTCTGATATTACCGCATACCTATAGGCGGTTTTTTTAGCATGAAAATGGTTTACGCTCAGCAATGGAAGCCGAAAGACAAAAATAATAATGGAAAAATTATAAAATTAAAAGAGTACGCGATAATTGCTCAATCGTTATATTAACTTTATTAATAATTTTACTTGATTGAACTCGACACGCAAATCATGTACCTATAGTATATGCTACGATTTGCGTAAATGGCACCAAGGAAGGACTGGTTGGTACGTGTGAGCCTTGATCAGACGCAGCAGTCCTGTTGTGAATCACGACTCAAATTTATTGCTCGCAATTAGCTGACAAGTCGCTTATGTAAGAACAAACGTGTGCACTTAATGGCTGTGCGTTTTCCTGGTGATTAAGCTGGGCTTCACAACTCATAGCCTATTTGTTTGTTGACCCACTGCTGGGCTTATATTTATAGAAAATAATGATTTGCAAACACCTGATAAAACGTCTAATATCAAGAAAATTGTTGACCTAAACCAGGTAAAACTTTATAAAGCCTTAAACAATCATTTAAAATGTGATATTATTGGACCAAATAAACTTTATTTGAAATAGGTAAACTCTTTTGTAATCCAACTGCACCAGTGTTTTCTCTCAATATGGTTCAAACTCAATTTATGAAAAAGTGTGTAAATTAGCTTCCTCAAAACATTATTAAAAGTAAAATAATTAACAGATTGCAATTGATTTCATTCCATTAATTCTATGAAAATTATTACTATCAGTTTTTATCACATTTAAAATACACTTTTTTCTAACTATAAGTGCAACTAATGTAAGAAATAGTATAATTTTCTAGAATAGTAATTAAGAAAAGATTTTTACAGGTATTGGCAATTTCCCCAATGGAATGGAAACTTTTCAGTTTATGTATTAACCAACTTATCATCATAGGAAATGTCAACTGTGTGTAGTTACTAAGACCATGAGACAGGAAAGCCATAATAATAGTAAACAGAAATAAATGGCTGATAATACATATAATTGAATGAGATATGGCCCTCAATTTGCATAATCTGATTGATTAAAGAGGAAAATTGTGTTGATTATTTCCTTGTATTTAATAATGCATTTGGTTTATAAAATATTACGGTACATTACGCAACCAGCTCTCATTAAACTGTCGAAAAAGATTTGCGATGCAAAATGATTTACTTAGTAAGTATTAAGTTATAATGTAGTATGCTTTAAAAGTTCCCGTTCAAATTAATCACTTCAAATTGATTAAAAAAAAATTAGTATTCTTTACAACAGTTAATAAAAGTAAGACTTCTTAAAACCATTTAATTCAATCACGGCGAATATAGCCATGAATATTGTTAAGTAAGCAACATAAATATTTTTTATTGGTGCACATTGCAAATTGCCAAAGAAATGAGTTTCTATTTATTTAAATTTAGATGCTATGTTAAATGATTTAAATGATTCAGCAAAACTGTTGAGTGATTTAAAGAAAGCAGTTTTGATCACTTCATTTGAATTGCCAATCGAAATCGTTTGTGCATATTATATCCAGTATATTGTGATTATTAATGTGGGTAACTAACATTTTGTTTTTCTAACAATTTGGCGATAAGTAAATCATAGAGTTTGCTCAAGAGCGCAACTAGTCGCAAGATTTACTGCGAAATAATGCTCAATTTGAACAGAACAAAATATGCAAATTATTCGCCAGCTCGGGACCGCCTGCTTCCACATAAAAATGAAACAAATAAATTTTGTTGAAAACATAAACTTTATTTTGTCCAAATATTCTTTGTCAACTCGAGTTCCGCTAAATGCGTAATCACAACGTTTATTTATTTAATATTTACAATAAGTACACAGTGACAGTTTTATTTATTCACACGCGAGACAAAAAATCGTATCCGAATCGTGTATCGATCGGGTTCACCGGCGGGGCCGGCGCAACGTGTAAAATAAAAAAAGAATGTCACAGAAAAACATAGCGAAGGGCAAGATAGTGGCCGGGACCGCTCGCGGCGCTACCAAAACCGTGGGGCCTATAAATTTAATACTACAACGAAAGGCCGCGCCGCACCTGCCGGCATTTTTTAAAACATATTTTACGGCGAAACGCAGAAAAACTGACGGCGGCTCCTCCGCGGCCGCGGCCGCCGGCCCCCGCTCGCGGACTTATCGCGGGCGCTAACTGAAATTGCTTCAGCTCGCCGTTAACTTATACAAAATACACGCTGCTCATTTTTGCCTTTATCCCGACGTTGAAATTACAGTTAAAGAATGATAACTAGTTATTTACAAGTTTGCCTACTGGTATTAACTAAAGTATGAAAAATAAACGCCTCAAGTCAACAATACAGAGCTATTTGATGATAAAATAAATACACTGTACATAATATTTACGGAAACGCAAATACAATCTACGTAGTTCGAGACTAACAAACACAATACCACTCAAATGTTAAATAAAAATAACAATACATTATGCTCTACAATATTCTGACTACATGATTTACTACCATATTTAGGATTTTGATTAATTCAGTAGTTATGTTTTGAAATGCGAGTTTTATTCCTCGAGTTGTAAAATTTACTGAATTAGAAATAAAAATTGCATTAATATTCAATAATTGTTTAACTAATTGAATACAATAAATAATCCGTTCAATTTAATGATTGCAGATATCGTAAATGTTATTCAATGATAATTATTTAAACATCAAAATTATAAAACTTCTAATTTTATACAAATTTACAATGAAACAGTCGTTGATAATCTTTAATTATATAAATTAATACTAATTGAAAGAAAAAACTAACTAATAAATGATTACAGCAGTTATTTTAGTTATGACATAATGTTTGTTTAACTGAAGTATCGGGTTCGGTAGCGGTCAGTCGCGCAGTGCGAAAGACTGTTCGTTTGCATGGAATAAACTAACAGATGTATATTTTCACTTTTGATCTAAATTGAGCAAATTCGTTTATGCAAATCGGGCAATATCGCAACTGACTGCATTTTTCCATTCCAATGCCGGGTTCTTTTTTCTCCATTTCTATTCCTCCGACACAAAAAAATATATTGAGCATTCCCGCTGCAACGTATACGCTTGTTCTACGTATGCGCGATAATTGATCGTGTTTAGTATACGCCGGGGTTTTTTATTTGTTCGATAGAGCCGAAATACGACAAAAAATTGAAGCGACACAACTAATAATGATCATTATTTAAAAAAAAACATTGAGATCAAGCTTCATTACGCGTTCGCAAAATAGATATTGTCTTTAAAGAGATAATAATAATTTCAAAAAGGAAAGCTTGGTTTGAAACTGAATGGTATGTTTAACTTAAAACACGCCGATGTATGCTTATTATCGTCAATACATTTTATCGGAATGATTACATCTGTCCATTTGTATCTCAGAACGGTTATCTCGAGAACAAGTCAGCGCTTTTATTATATTTTTTGGCTTTTTGATGAAGGCTTGTATCCTAAATATAACTTGTGGCAAGATGCGAGTATGACATCTTGAAAACATGAACGAAAAAATCGATTTCGTTAGAATACGATCCAAAAACGCTGTCCAGAGACAAACCTAAAGCATAAACTAAAACAGAGCACACCGTCATCTATTAGACATCAACGCTCGAGCGACCGACCCGTCTCGCCGGAGAAACTAAGATACGCCTGAACGATCATTCATCATTAAGATCGTTGGGTTTTCAGAATGTCAGGCAACGCCTGTCTACACATGCACTGGCTAGTTCAGCCGGAGCTGAGCCGTGCTGGCCCTGGCCGTTTCGGCATCGCCAGCCAGCTATTGTTCGCCCAAGGTCCGGCAGCGAGGTGTTATGTCGTGTTTCACCGCGCACACGCTTCATTAGACCGCAGGAATGTCATACTCCGTCTCGACACACGTAAACTTTTTGCCAGTACGCACTGTTTCAGCTCCTTTATATTTTTTGTGATCGTAACTATTGACAAGAGAAAGTACGCGGATTCATTAAAGCGAATAAGGTTTTTATTTTTATTTGACGATCGTTAGCGACAAAAACGCGGCTTAATTGCCCATTGGGCATCAGTTGATTCTTGACGAGTGTCATTTCAAATTTCACTTCAAACTTTTATTTTTAAATTAAAAGAAAAAAGAAAAGATAAAAAATCATTAAATTTCTACTAATTAGAAAAGATATAAGTGAAAAGAAAAAATAATAGGATCAATGAAAATCATCGAGGAACGAAAGAGTCGTGGATGCGCAAGTAACAATTGCTGTTTTATGAATGAACTGCAAGCACACTCGAGCGCACAAATTATTTAAATGCAATGCAAATCGTATTTATTTTTAATAAAATTAATGATTACTACGAGACCTGTTAGCCTGTAGTAAAATTTGGCATTAATATTTGAATTGTTAGGATATGAATTATTTATTAATATTCTTACTATGTAAAGTGTGTAAAATGGTATAAAGTTGAACGTGTTACGTGTGTTTCACAACTGAATATTTTAAAGATAACAAATAAAATTAATCACCAATGGTCATATTGAACAAACGGAATCGTCTGTGGGGGATGAGTTTATGTTTGGCTTTTGTTTACGGCATTCCACATCAACGACCGAGCTCTTTAACTTTATTAATGAATCTTTAAAAATCAAATAAATCATTGTTGCTCTAAGAACATAAAAAATAAACAACAGGTATATCGAACACCCGAAAACTATTTATCTACAATGGCAACACAAAAAGCCGCGAGGCAGAGCAAGTGTATGCGTTTTTGTGCGGCCCGCGCCCGGGCCTACCTGCGCGCAATAAAACCAGCGCGACGGTGACGTTTGTAATCATGACCCGACGCGGAAAAAACATTCTGCATTGTTTGATTTCACTTTGATAAATCATAAAATGAATACCACAAAATTTCGTGCAAACAAAACCAAAAATATGGACTCTACATTCAAAGAAAAATCATTTTGTTTGTATGCCCTCCGCTCGTTACAGACAATTCGTGCACAAACATAGTTTTTGTATTACACTGCGTGCGTTAGAAGTCTAGTGTGCATGAGCTTGTTCTATGTAGGTACTGTCAGTGTCCCTAAGCTAATAATTGTGTTTTTATACAAGAAACTCACTCACTGAAATATTTTAGGCAAATTTTGTTAGGAATTTGTGCAATAAAAGTCATTTCCATATTTCAATTTCTATAAAGAACTTTTTTAATATATATCATTATATACGTCGTAGGTACATTATTTTTATATAGAAAAAATACCTATTTTTACAAGTTTAAGTACCAAGGTTGGCCACAAATACATACAAACGAAAAAACAACAAAACAAGTAAAAAACAGGAATAAAACCATTTTGGCATCGTGTCTGCATCGTTTTAATATTTTTAATAAATTATGTGCGGGACGTTAGTGTGGCGTCCGCGGGGGCGCTCGGATCGCTCAATAAACACTTAAAACAAAAATTGCACTTACTGACGTTACTTGAATTCCTTTACAAAAACAAGCTTCGACCCGATTCATATTTTTTACTTTCGTCGTCAGACTAATTGTTAAATTTACAGTAATAGCAACAATTTAAATTTAATCCACACCACAATGACTCCCTACTGACAGGTAGGTTTGTATGAACATCATATTTCCATAACTCTATTAAATAAATTCGATGAAATCGTCCTTTACGAAAGTGAATAGCGCAAGGCACTCCTCGCCGGGCGGCCGGGCGGCCGGGCGGCGCCGGGGCCGGGGCCGACGGGCGGGGACTAGCTACCGTACTTACCGAGCGGCCGCGCGGCGAGGGTGCGAGCGTCGCCGGTCCTCCTCCCAGTAAGCTCTTATTATCAATTAGACTATCTAGCTAAACGTCTCGGCGTACACTCCGAACCCGGCGCTCGACAAAGTATAAACGATTACTGGCTTTCGATCTTAACATTACTCACATAATTAAATGACTTCACTGAAATTATAGAGAACAACTTAAACGTAGCGGATAGTCCACGAGACGGGCCCGCGCGCGAACTATTTACATTGCGCGGACCCGCCGTCACTGTGCGCCGCGGCACGTCCCGGCGGCGGCGCTATGTACACGTGCGATCCCGCGGGCGGCGCTAGTGCGGCTCCGCGTAGTAGGGCCGCGGCGGCGCCCACGGGGCGAACTGTTAGTGCGCGGCCAGCGTGTGCCCGCCCTGCGCCAGCCCGTGCTGCGGGGACAGCCCCGGCGGCGAGTGCGAGTGCTGCAGCGGCGAGCCGTGCATGTCGTGCCCGTAGTGCGCGTGGCCCATGCCCTCCATCATCTCGCTGCCCAGCGTGTTGGGCGGCGTCATGCGCTTCTCCTTCTGCCGCCGGTTGCAGAACCACACGCGCACCACCTCCTTCTCCAGCTGCAGGCTGTCGGCGAGCGACGTGATCTCCTGCGCCGACGGCTTGGGCTGCTTGTGGAAGTGCTGCTCGAGCGCGCCCTTCACCGACACCTCTATCGACGTGCGCTTCTTGCGCTTGCGGCCCTGCGCGGCGATCTTGTCGATGCTCGTGGGGCTGCCCGTGGTCGAGTCGGCCTCCTCCAGCCACTTCTGCAGCAGCGGCTTCAGCTTGCACATGTTCTTGAAGCTCAGCTGGAGCGCCTCGAACCGGCAGATGGTGGTCTGCGAGAACACGTTGCCGTAGAGCGTGCCGAGCGCCAGGCCCACGTCGGCCTGCGTGAAGCCGAGCTTGATGCGGCGCTGCTTGAACTGCTTGGCGAAGGCCTCCAGGTCGTCGCTGGTGGGCGTGTCCTCCTCGGGCTGGTCGCGCTCCAGCGCGTGGTGGTGGTGCAGCGGGTGCGGCGAGGGCTGCACGTCGCGCAGCATGTGGTGCTGGTGCATGGGCACGGGGTAGCCGCCGTGCAGCGCCACGGGCGAGGCGGCGCCGTAGTGCGCGCTCACGACGGGCGCGTGCCAGCCGTGCGCCGCGTGCTGCAGGTGGCGGTGCTCGTGCGGCGCGGGCGGCGGCTTGACGTCGGGCTGGTGCGCGTGCGAGTGGTGCTGGTGCATGGCCCAGGGGTCGGCGGGCGGCAGCGACGCCCAGGGGTTGCCCAGCACGGGCGCGCCCGGCGACGGCGAGCCGCCCGTCTGCAGGTGGTGCTGGTACTTCATGTCCGCCGGCTCGGCGGCGCTGCGCGGCGACGCTGCGTGATACCCGCCGATGTTGCCGAGGTCCATCTCGGCGGGCATGTACGTGGTCGCCGCCATGGCGCCGTACCTCAGATCCACGGTGGACGGCGTCTTGCCGGCTCGAAGGCTCTCGAGCCTTCAACTGGCGTACTTGTTCGCGAAAATAGCGCGTGTGTCGCGCGGCGCTGCGGTAGCGTTGGCCACCTCACATCACCGAGTTCGACAGCGAGCGACATGCGCGTGCGTGCGCGACGGCAGCACGGTGCGGACTGTGGGGCGCCGCGCCGCTGCGCGCGCCCGCCGCTCGGAGAGGGGCGGCCCCGCCCAGCGCCGCCCGCTAATGACGATGTAATTACTGCGCCCCGCCCCGCCCCGCGCCCGCGCCCCCCGCCGCCGCCGGCCGCCGCGCCGGCCGCTCGAGCACCTGACGCCGACGCTATCAATTAATGATTGAAAATTGTTAATAATTAACGGCGTTTACATAATATTAACTCACTTCACATTGATTGTTGCTAAAAAATATTAAATAAAAGGCAAAGAAAATATGATTTAGTTTATGATTGTTTCAAAAATATTTTTTTGTTTATTTTACTGTTTAAAATTAAAAATCCAAAAAAATTTGTAATGTTATTTTAAAATGTTACTATAATAGTGAAATACTGAATTTACAATATAAAAAGAAATTGTGCTCACTTACCCACATTATTTGCTTCAATGGAACATACAACTTGTTTGGGCTCAAAATAGTAAGATCTTTTAGCACACTTTTACCGCGTTTAATTCGTTTTTAAGTGTTTTGTCACGTAACGTAAATTATGATTAATTTGAAATAATTATTGTGATACATTTTACATATTTTGATATTTTTTTTCTATGATATTTTCAATAATTTATTAGAAAAAGCGTTGGTAATTTATTAAAAAAAACACATAAATTATAATGATTTTTTGAAAAATAATTTGATTAGATAAACTAGATAGGTACTAGTGATGCGAAAAAAAAGTTTATTTAGAACATAATTAATTTAATAAAAATTTACGTAAAGTAGCCTACGACTTTAATAATAACAAATTAACTATTAAGTAATATTGTGACGCATAATTACTACCTCCACATGTGTTTGAGCATGCATTACAATGTAAAATGATTATACACGATTATATTAACACCAGTCGCGTACCCCACTGGCGGTGTACATGTCATTGCTTGCATTTATTTACACTCAAGACACTTATGACTTTTACTATCTATTAAAATTAAATTATGCAAATCTAAAGCAGGTAGCGGATCAGCGCCAGGCGGGCCCGAGACGTTCAGTACCTCTAGTAGGAAAAACTTTCGAGTTCGTTTCGTTGCGTATTCAAAGTGTCATCGAAAAATTTTGTATGTCTAGGGCGGCTATAATATAGGGGGCGCTGTTTAATTTTTCATACAAAATTTTTCGATGACACTTTGAATACGCAACGAAACGAACTCGAAAGTTTTTCCTACTAGAGGTACAGGCCGCGAGCCATATTACACGAAGATCCGAAAAATTTACGAAAAACCAAATTAATTATATGTTAATATAATCTACTAACAGTTGTACCTGTTACAATACGGTATCAAACTGGATTAGTATCGCTGTCATAAATAAAGCACTTAGCATAGCATTTGAATAATGTGATATTTTAAAAATTATTTCATTGACACATATTTTTTTGCATATGATTTAAAATTAAAAATATATATATAAAATTATTCTTAATGACAATATAACACTGTGATTTAAAATAAGTAGACCATTTTCGCCAAGGTTTCACCATTTTATAGAAAAATTAAAGTTTGCTTTGCTTCATTATTCCAAGACAAGTCATTCCTTCACTTTGCTAAAAGTGGTGTCGAACATAAACTACTAGCGACATCTCTCGGTGAGTAGGCGAACTAGCGGCGCGGCTTCACAACTAAAATGTTTGTTTTGGTAATTTCGCGTATGAATTATGTATGTCATAGCACATACAGAGTACGTTTTTAGTTTCTTTAATAAACTCCACGTTTTGTGTTGTTGCGAAAACTCTCGGTTTTGGTAGTTATTTGTTCCCGATCGGTAAATGAACTCTAAACAAGAATGAAGAAAATATTTTCTTGTTCTTATGGAGTAAAACTTAAGTTAATACAGTTAATTTACAAATTGTATTTACTATGAAATAAGTAGAGATGTTCTATAAAGTATTCATACGGATCACATTTATTAATAGTAGTAGGTAGTGCAACATTTATTTTCAATTCCTTTTTAGGTATCTAGGTAGGTACGTCGTAATATCTATAATTATTATCTTTTGAGAGTGTACTAAATCTTAATTTTGAATTTACTAAGCATACTAACATTATTAAACTGGGTATGTAGGTACAAATTCTAATAATTTAATAAACAAAGAAATTTTATTTTATTCTCTTGAAATAAGTCCCAGATGCTTAAATACTTCTCTACATAACACAAATATTTCTCTTACACATAAAATTAAATATGTTTGGCATGTAATTTATGATAAAATATGTTAATAATATTAATGTTCACCTATTCAGTGTATAGAAGTGAAGTCTAGCGCCATCTAGTGACGAGTGGCAGAACTACATGACACGCACCCTCCGAGCCGTGCAGGGGGATGTATCGAGGGTTGAGTTACCGTCGCCACCGCGGGTATGAACCACTTTTGAATTGTTACAAGAAATCTCATTTGAAAGAAATATCATCTAACACAGAAAGGTAGCTATGATATTCAAAGAATACAACAAATACGGTCTTAACAGAATACTTATTGAGGATATTCTTTGTTTTAATTAGAATTAAATAGTAAGTACTTTGCATTTCATAATGTTTTTCTCTGGTAAGAATATTTTGATATAACCAATAGGAAGCAAAACAAAGGGTAGAGTCAAAAATAAAGGAACCTACCTATATTACGAGTAAACTAAGTTACATGGTACTTATTGCATTATTATTATTTACTATAAAATTCACTGACAAAATTCTTAAGAAATATTAGTACGGTGCAAAAAAGGATTTTGTAAGTTTTACTTAACTTATTATAAGAAGACTACTTAGCAGACTTTTAGTTTTCTTATAAGAAAATTGGAACGTTCAGTTGTAACTTGTATGTCCAAATTATAAAAAAGGACGACATCCTATTTCACTATGTTACACCAAAAACTTTGGCAATTACGTTTAGTAGGTACTATATATTTATAAATGTTATAAGTCCAAATCTTATAAGACCGAATTCTCCTTCTCTGTAGCTTATAAATTACAATGTCTCCAATTTGTCTTTTTTAAGGTGTCATTATTGCTAGCTAATAACATTTATTAGGTACTAGTAAAAATGCATAAATTAAAATAGGTACTAGTAAAAATACCATTAACTTTCAAGCAGACATGATTTCCTAAATAAAATAGACACTAGAAACTCAGAAAAACTCATTAACGCTATCACGACGACACTTGACGACGTATCAATATCCAAGTGCCGTTATTATCCAATAAGAACACAATATACTATTCCAATACACAGCTCTCCTCGTTGAGCAACGCAGCGCAAACAGGGAGCGTTGTTAGTTCTGAGGGAGCTCGGCCATCGATAGTAAAATGTGTGAAAATCGAACAGCCAAGTAGGTACAAATAAAATGAAGTACGAATAAAATAAATAACAAGGGCTACGGGTAAAGTACCCCAGTGTTAGAGTGACATACGGCCTAAATCTGTCACGCCATATAATGGTAAGGAAATGTATGTGTCCGATTTCAGGGGCGTTTCTAATAATTTTCATAATAAGTACGTAATAACAATTTTAAAAATGAAAGTACCTTCTTATTTCGAATTTTCTCATTAAAATACTGCATAATTCAATTTGAAAGTATTCATTTGCTAGCTGCTAAATAAATTACAAATATGGAATATAAGAGAGTAAAGTTATTACAGTAAAATTTATTAAAAAATAAAGATATTCTATTCTTGGTTTTGAATGCTAATAATCTTATTACTTTTTGAATTCAAATAAGACATTAAGTACTATCAAAGTTTATAGTAACCGGTTATTTCCGAAAGAAATAAAGCATTTAAAACGAACTAAAAATATTTTTATTCAGTTCATTGTGTAGAACGTTAACGTGCTGACCGATAAATTGCAATTTCCTTGAAATATTTTGAATTTCGTTCATGTCGGGCCTTGAGCGATCATCTGCCGTTTTCAATCGGCGAGCGCGTGTCCAATGCATCGGTTCCGTCGGCGATCGCCTTGTAACATCTCAAAAAGGACGTCTATTTATACAAAGTTCATGGAACCGACTGTTTACCACGACTCTATATTTTGTTATAAATACCTATTTAAAAAATATTTCTCCGTGTTTTAACACCGAAATACCGAGCTGTCAGATTTACGAAATGAACGTGCGAAAGACATTAATTAAAGATACAAAGCACAGGGTCAATAATATCACTAGCCAGGGTTATGTCAGTTGACTTTTTGACCAAACTGCATGCATGACAAGTATTATTTTTTACATGCTTATTGCCCATCGATCCGACAAGGTTTAAATCTTGCTCCAGTAAAATATAAAATCTAGACCAAAGTTCCGAGGAGTCCTAACCTATAGTGATCAAGCGGCTGTTAAGATACTAGCCAACTACCAAATATTTACACTATATATCAGAGGTTGCCTCAATCTCCTTACAATACCCATTTGTTGTATGAACAATTCTGATTGATTCTGTTCAATTCAATCTAGGTGTTTTTATACATATAAATAATAATAGTGTATGTTTAAATACATTTTCTGGTAAGTAAGTAAGTTTTGCTTAGTTTGGGAGTTGATAGTGCAGTGTAAAATGTTCAAAAATCTGATTGTCATTTGAAGTAAGTACTCGCAGCAACTTTATTAAGAGAGATTTGTATCAAACTAAAAATGTTCGTGAGCTAAAACGTAGACAAGGGCCTGTCATACTTTATACTAAATTTGTAGCTCATTGAGACCCGGCCCGGCCCGACGGCCGCGACAATGGGGCTGCGTGGCGAATGCATGCGTTCCATCGGTATTGTCTTCACACCAATGAGATGAACCGTGACCGGTATTTTATTAATTTATTTCCATTTTAACAAAAAAAAGTTCCTTAACAATCTAAACAATAGTCGCTCACTTAACAAACCAAGGTACCTAGATTTAATATAGGTGGCCAGGATTATGCCTTTGCCACATTGAGTGATTTGATTCGCAGCAAGCAAGTCAGACAAACAAGGCAGTGTTTACCCATCACACAGTTCACAGGTCATCGACGCGGTTCCAAGTTCATTTACCCAGGTAGCATGCCATGTCCATGTTAGACACTCAATAATAGTGACTGTAGAGTACGAGTAGATGACTTCTATGGCTATTTGACTTTATGAGTGAATCTGAAGTGGATAAAACCAATACCTATAATAATATTTGTGCCCAACTGCAGCCTCTTTTATTTATGGTTTTGTATTGATTTGTTTTTCTATTTTTTGTCAATACAGTTGTCACAGAATTCTCACTCTAAGTTTTTATTATCCCTAAAATCCCTAGTTTCTTGTATATTGCAAAAAAATATAGGTTGATCAACTTCAATAAGAAGATAAAATACAAAAAGCCAAAAGTGTTGCTCTGAAAAGAGAATATTTATTTTTAATAAACTGCTTTAACAATCACATATTTTACATAGAATTAAATAGGTAATTACCTACCTGAAAAGAGAAACAACATTTAAAGCTATTTGCTTCACAATTAAAATATTCCTTTAGTTTTCCGTACAGACGCCATTAAACAAAAACAATCTGTCAAATCTAACTTTTTAAAAAACCATAGTGTATCATTTTTACTCACGTGCCAGGGTTTGTACGCGGGAAGTTTGAATAACAATGAGGGTCTATAGTGAGTCTCATTACATCTCCCCCCCTCCAAGACTAGGGTTCCACCGATACTGGAATAAGCTTTGTAAGATGGTAAAGATTTGATTCAATTTTTTTATGTCCTGTGTTTATTCTATAAATCGAGTTTGAAATCTTTTCTACAATACTGTAAGGACCTATTTTTAATTCGTCTAATTTTTTCCTGTTCAACCGGTTTCCATTTTCCACATATACTAGGTCTCCTACTTTTAGTTCAATTTTTTTCCTATTTTTATCAAATTTTTGTTTATTATAATTATGTGATTTTATGCTTTTTTCCAATGCAATTTTTCTATCTCTCATTAAGTCTCCACATGATATATCCTGTCTTAATCCATCCGGTAATACACCAACGGTCTTACCCTCTAATAAATATTTTGGCGAGAAACCTGTCACACTGTGCTCTGTTTCATTATATTTCTGAACACATTCATGAGCAACAGTCGTCCAAGCCAGTTTATTTTTATTTTCATTCATCCTACATCTTATTTTATTTATTAAAGTTTGATTTAATCTTTCATTTAAACCGTTAGAAAAAGGTGCATTTACAGCTGTGAAAATAATGGGAATCTTTTCTTTTTCCAGAAAACTTTTAAATTCCCTAGAGTTTATGCCTGGATATTGATCTGATAGAACCATACCAATTTTATTGTCCTGTGACACCTTTCTTACCAGTTTTATGAAATCATTCGAGTTTTGAGTTTTAGATGTCAAAATAAAGGCATATCTGGTGTAATGATCAACCAGAAGGTGTAAATATGTTTTAGTAGAACGTGAGCCACCAAGTCCACCTATGGTGTCTATTGACATTATCTCAAAAGGGTAAGTAGCTGGACCAAGATGAGACAAAAGCCCGAATTTAAGTTTGGTCCTGGATTTGTTTTTTATACAAATTTCACAAGTGTCACAAAATTGTTTTATGTTGTATGTTAAATTTTTAGCCACAAAGAAAGGTTTAATTTTGTTCTCCATTTGCTTTATCCCAATATGACAATAATTATAATGTATATTTTTAATAATTTCTTTACTAAATTCCTCCGTGAGCACAATTTTTTCTTTTTTTCCAAAATGTTTATAGTAAATTTTATTTTTTAAACTAAGTTTATTTTTATTTTGTTTTATCTCCTCATTTTTCTCCTGGTCATTTTGGATGTCTACTATTTTTATAAAATTTACAATTTTCAAAACTTCTTCTTGACATTCATGCGATTCTAATACAGGATTCCTACTCAAACAGTCAGCTTCTAAGTTGTATTTCCCCGGGGAATATATTACTTCAAAATTGAATTGAGATAGATAATATGTGAGATCGCCGAGTTCCTCGTCTGTCCTAGCTTTAATATTTAACTTTTCTAGAGGTTTGTGGTCAGAGAAAACTGTAAATCTTTTTCCTATGAGCCAGTGTTGCCAATATTTTACTGCCTCTTTAATTGCTAAACATTCAATATAGATAGCTTTTTTCCGTTTCTGAGTATCACTTAACTTCCTCGAAAAGTAAGCACAAGGTTTCTCTTCTCCATTATGTTGAGGTTGTTTTAAAACAGCACCTATGCCCTGTAAACTAGCATCGGTATAAATATGAATTGGTAGATCTGGGTCAAATATTATTAAAATAGGTTTTGAACAAAGTAGTTTTTTAATAATGTCGAATGACTCTTGACATTTATCTGTCCACACAAATTTTTGATCTTTTCTTAACAAATTATGCAAGGGATTTAATATGATTGATATATTAGGTATATACTTTCCATAAAAATTAATTTTTCCCAAAAATTGTCTGACATTTTTTTGTGTCATTGGTACAGGGAAATCTTTTATAGCAATTAAATTATCCTTTAGTGGAGTAATAGAGTTATTTCCTATTATATGACCTAAGTATTTTACAGATTCTTGAGCAAAACTACACTTAGAGAATTTTAGTCTAAATCCCTCTTTATTAATTGCTTCCATTAACAAAGATAAATGTAAAATATGTTCAGAAAATGTCCGGGAAAAAATCAAAATGTCATCGACAAAATTGACAGCAAAATCTGATAAACCATGCTTCCTAATGATATTGCTGAGTATTCTTTGGAAAATAGCTGGTGAAGTTTTTAATCCGAACGGTAAGCAGGTCCACTGATAATGACTATCTTGGGTAACAAATGCTGTTTTCTTTCTATCTTCAATTTTTAAAGGAATGGACCAAAATGCAGAGTTTATGTCAAGCGTTGAAAAAAAATGACAGTTCCTTGTTTTTGCCACCAAATCATCGATAAGTGGAAAAGGTTGACATTGGGGAATTACAATTTTATTTAGGTCGCGAAAATCTATGCACAATCTCGACCTTCTCCCTTCATCTCTCTTATACGCTAACGTTACTGGGGCTGCAAAAGGACTATAAGATTCCTCAATTAGGTTTTTTTTTAGTAATTTTGACACTTGTTCTTCTATTTCTTTTCTATCCTCAATATTACATCTATATGGTCTTTTACTACAGTATTTATCAACCAATAAATCAATATGTGCTTCATAACCATTCACTGTACCTATATCATATTTATCTTTAGCAAAAAGTGATCCATATTTCTCTATCAATCTGTCTATTTCCAATTTTTCATCGACATTTAAATGATTAACTGAAATGTTAAAGTTTTCTATTTGTATGTGTTCATTAAAGTTAATTTTACAATCATCATTTTCAGTCTCCACAATAGTGCTCGGATTCTCAATTCCATTTATTATATTTATTTTTTGAGTAACTTCTAAATTTTCATTTTGAATTAGCTTAAACTGTTTTATGCAATCTAATCCAATTAAAAAATCATAGTCAAAGTTTTCGTTATTTATGACAAAAACATTCATATTCTTTTCAATTTCAAAAATCTTTAATTTTAAGTTTACCATACCAATAGGTTTTTTTACACCATTAATCGTTTTTAAATTTGTTTTATTATTATAACTATCAAATGAGTCACCTTTTAAAGATAATAACCTGGAACTTATTAAAGATACATTCGAACCTGAATCATAAATTCCTAAAGTATGTATGGTGTCATTTATAATTATTTTAGTTTTGATTAATGGTGGAATATCTAGTTTTTTGAATCTATCTCATTTAATTCAATCTCTAATTCTGAGTTATTGACACTCCTAATTTGCTCTCTCTTAAACTGGTTATTTTCTTTATTTTTAAACCAACATACAGATTCAGGATGATACCGACTACCTTTGTTTTCTTTTTCACAAATCCTACATGGCCGTTCCCTTGTATTTTTATCTTTGATATTATTTTCCAAATTTGTTTTTTTGTCAAACGCCCTTTTATTTACTAAATGTTCCAAGCCTCTAATGTTATTAAATAAATCCTCAACATTTTTTAAGCTCCCTCTATCAATTTTATCTGCTATAAAATTTGGAAGTCCTGTAGCGATGAGATCAATCAAAGTAGGTTTATCTATAGTTTTATTTACCTCCAATAAAAGTTTTTCTTTCCTCAAAGCATAGTCCAGTAGTGAGCCCTGTCTATATTTAAATAACATTGCATACCTGACCGGAGACCAACCCTTGTCCACGTAAGTATCACAAAAACTCTTCTTCCAAATCAACCAATCTGAAATCACAGTATGTTTCATAAGCATAGAACTATACCAATCTAGACACGAGTCTTCCAAAAATAACTTCAATGTTTCAATTTTGCTGATATCTTCTTCAATTCCCAGACGAGCACATTCTGTTTCAAAAGCAGTCATCCATTGTATTCCATTTGATGTCTTTTTTGTAAATTTTTCTAGGACAAACCTTTCCGACAAGTTCTTCAAGTTCTGAGATCTCGGTATGTCCCTCCTCATTTCCACAAAACTCTCTAAGACACTTGTGAGAGCTGAGAGGGATTCAGTGGCGGGGGCTTGTTGTTGTGTTTCCTCCAATAAGTAGCCGTTTATTTCGAAATTTCCATCCTCATCGACATAAGCCCTTTTTAATTCTGGTGACAGGGTTATCCACACCTGCCTTTTATCATGACGTCTTTTTAATGTCGTTTTTACCTTTTGGAAACTTTTTGTTCTAATTATTTCTTCGTGAAATCTTATAGGTTGTAATGATTCCGGAATTCCAAATGTACGTTGGTCGGCATCCGTGATAGAAGTTATGCAGATCGTATTAGTCTTCGGGTCCTCGCCCGATTTCATAACAAATTCAAATTTTAGTTTCTCCATTCTTGATTAATAGCTGAGTAAATGTTGTTTTATAATACAAAAAGCCAAAAGTGTTGCTCTGAAAAGAGAATATTTATTTTTAATAAACTGCTTTAACAATCACATATTTTACATAGAATTAAATAGGTAATTACCTACCTGAAAAGAGAAACAACATTTAAAGCTATTTGCTTCACAATTAAAATATTCCTTTAGTTTTCCGTACAGACGCCATTAAACAAAAACAATCTGTCAAATCTAACTTTTTAAAAAACCATAGTGTATCATTTTTACTCACGTGCCAGGGTTTGTACGCGGGAAGTTTGAATAACAATGAGGGTCTATAGTGAGTCTCATTACATACCATTAAACATTTCAGTATGTTAGGAAATAACTAGTTATCAAAAATTTGATAATAATCTAAATTGACAATAATAGTATATCATAAAATCAAGAGATGCTGTATTTTATTTTATGGAAACTAATAATCTAAGATCAGCTCTCGTTTTTACAATATTTTATGTTTTGGTAAGCTTTATGCCAATGTTATTTAAAAAAAAACTAAGGCTGAGTTGCACCACTTAACTTTGACCGCGTAACTATAACGATAACCGGTGTTTTTTGTATGGATTTTGACAGATTTTTGACGTTTGTCAAAGTTAAAGTAAGATGGTGCAACCCAGCCTAAATGGTCAGTGGATGAAGACGTGTGGCGTTATTTTTTCATTCTAAAGCAGACATAAGCAAGTGTCGCTCACTGTCATCTAAATTAACAATAACATAATCAGCAAGAACAACTTCAAGGATACCAACTAGGCTAACCAATTCGGGGAAGGATTTTAGTATTTGAAATTATAAATACCTAAGTGTAAAACAAAAGTTTTCCAAATAAAAATGAATTTGGAAATATTCATTGAATTATTTTGAAATTATACCGCAATAATGTATTTATTATAATGGAATAAATTGTGTAAGATTAGCATTCAGCCTGCTCATTAAAGGGTGTGGTACACACATGAAAGCCCTTCAAACAAGACCAAACGGAGAACTTGATCGATTCTAATGTGGAATGTATGGAGGGTATCACCATTAAGTTGTAAAATTAATAAAATTAATGTATTCTCATTGTTATTATAGGAAGTTGAATTACACATCCCACCCAATGCTAATTTCTGACAATGACCTTGCCACTATTTGAAAATGATGTAGACACAAGAATATCGGTAAGTACAGTCGCGGAAAGAAAAGGTTCGTCACCTTAGTGTCGGTTTTCGCTTGCACTAGGTACTGTAAGAGTCAAACCTGCCAACATAACAGTACAAGAAACAGTGCTGCTAACATTTAAATAAATATGACGTTTGCTAACGAATAAGGTTTTGCTTGTTTATTTTTCTATCCCATCAGTGCAATGCAATGATGACATTGACCAATTATTGACAATAGTTTTTTTTATTTAAAAGAAATAATAATGGCAGGTTGAACCAACAAGAAGGTTTTAGTTTATCAATCCTAATAATCTTCTTGACAAGATGAATCGTCAAACAACTTTGATCTGAATAATTTTGAACTTTACTGACGAACAGTTAAAGATTATTTCCTCTAACTCGAGATTATTCTGTAACATAGTTTCAGAAGGTAATATGTGCTCGCGATTCGTTGAAGGAATCAATTTGAAAACTGACGAACCTTTTCATTCCGCGACTGTACATTCCACCCCTTTTTCAAAATTTTACAAGATTATGTACAGTATGTACTTAACCAAGCTAAAGACTGTGGGGCATCTCACTTCGTAGAAATAGGAGCTGTTTTGCAACTTAAATAAATAGTCTGATGTACTATTGACTGCCTACATAAGTAGGTAGGTAGGAATGGTAATTTTACAAGGTTATGTAATAATATAATATGTGGGTGGGAGCACTAAGATTTTGCAGCTAGCGATTTAAACTGTCGCAAGATTCGCCTCAGATCCATTGCAATAACAAAATGCTGCTTCTGATAAACTCTGAACTAGAACTCAATCTCCACCTTCTTATCACATTTTGACTGATGAAACGATATAACGAAGTCAAAATCAATAAAACGCCGCGATAGCACTTTATCACGGCACGCATCTTAGCCCTGCTGAACTACATTAATTTTGTGATTTTAATTTGTAAATTACAACACACTGCACTGACAGGAGACCAAAGCCAGGGCTCAGGAGGCATCGCTAGCGCGTGATAAGATCTGCGCAAGCGCCGGATCGTTATCAAGGATCGGCGCAATTTCTCGTGAAATCGATTGCAGCCGCCGCGCCCGGCACCGGGGCACTGGGTCGCTCATTGCACTATCTTACAATCAACATCTCAAAAAAATACTTTAAATGAATCTCCTGCCAGAGATAATTCCATAGAGCTACACATTATATTAGATTTGCATTCATTCAGTATCATGTCAAATAATGAGAATAAGAAAATATGTTTTTACTACAACTGATGGTTCTTCTTACTGTAAATCTTAGGCAATGTAATCTTAGGCTAAAACAGCTTACATGCGTTAAATACTCTTATATTATACAACCGGCAACTAAGTATTCTGAATTTAATAAAGCAATCACCGTTGTCACATGACTTAAGTTTGTTTAATAATATTTCTATTGCATAAAACTGTACTGTTGTGAGGCAAGACCGTGGTATTTACAGTGGCAAATGAACACGCATACCACGGCAAAGATAAAGTGGTAAGTACCTAAATTATAAAAAAAACCGAATAAAAGGTTCTTTATAACTTATGCCCAGTGAAATATTTCAATACTTTATTGGAATTGGAACTCTAGAATGAAACCTTCTGCATTGAACTTTCCTTCATTGTCATGATAAAAGACGATTAATTTTATAAGTAAGTGACAGCATCGATATCAATATTTCTCATATCGGTTAAACAATAAAAGTAGCAATATGTCTGGGTCGCTATCTTGCGAACATGTTTATTTACCGGCGGTCTACTTTGAAGACTTGTAGATACACGTTACAGTAGCAACTAAGTTGCAGAACACAGTCGTTCATCGGATAACGAGGCGATGAAATAAGACCCGAGAAAGTCGCTGTGGTTACATGAAACCCATTAAACAACTTCAGTTTACGTTTTATTGATAACGGTAAATGTTTGCTTAGTGCAAAATGAAATTAGTGTTAGTTGTTTATTCACCAACTCTTGACTCTCATGAAAAACATGACGATCGAAATGACATCAAAAAATACATATTTTTTCCAATTCTCGTGAAAATTTACATACCTCAAGCCTCAAGGCACCATGCCATAGCTCATATTACCTACAGACATTATCCCAAGAATATCAGTGGATGTACCACTAATACCTACAATCTCACTCACACTGATTTACACCACTGTATCTACATATCTTGTTGGACAAGGACCGTGAAGGATAAACAAACTGACAAAAGATAAGAGTAGCTTTATACAGGCGTCGCATTACAGTTACAGGAACATTGCGGTGACTGAAATCTATCGTCAGGACGTGCATGGCATATTTACTACGCTTAAACTCCTAAGATTATTAACTTTCATCCCAATTTGGCGCATCCTGTCCGAAAATTGCACGGCAATAAATGGCGATGATCGTCCCCGCCGCGTATCATTACAAATTAGAGGCTAACCCGCGGACTGCGCGGGCGCGGCCTTATCCGCAAATTATTCGCTCGTCTCGTAGTTTGTTTGCGGTGCACATATGGTATTATGCCAGGGCTGCCACAATTCAGCTCAGAAACCTTCCGTTAACGTTAACGTTGACGTATAATGATGAATATTCTAACTGGGCATCTTATCTCTATTTAAATCTTAACTGTAGGTACTTACGGTGTCACGTTGGATCGTCGAATGTAGGTTAGATTGGAAGACAAGTACTTAAAAACATTAAATTTTAGTAACATCATCATTTATCAAGTAATTTTGTCTCCGCCGTAGCTGAAGAATGGCCATTTCCAATAGGTATGTGCCCTAGTCAAGGCAAAAGTACGTAATTCATAGTTAGTAAAGCTCACTCACCTTTTAGTGTCCAAGTTTCAGCAGGCAGCGGTGCAACAAGCAAGCAGTCAGCAATACTTTTCTGAAGATGCTATTTTCGCCAGCCTTGTGAAAGCAACTGCGAGCGCGCTTGACAGATAGAGCCTAGAAAATGCGAAAGAACATGCTTAATTTTCTTTAAATATTCAATCTAATTTATCCAATTCATTGAATGTTATCCAAAAGTAGCCTAATTTTCCTAATTATTTTGAAATCAAATCTATGTTGCATTCTTTATACGAACGGTATTCTAATGTTATATGTTGAGATTTAAACTACATTTTGAAACTATTATGGATAGCCCAGCACTTCTAATGCCATGCGACTGAAAGCCCTGCGCTCGCTTAGGCCGCGCGGGAGTGCGGTAGCCCGCAGCGCCGCCACTTACGCGTAATTACACCGCGACCGAAATGCGCGCGCGCCGCCCGGCCCTCGCACGGGACCACTTGCGTCACCCGCTGTTTGGGACAAGCACTGCTTCTAAGCTTTAAGCTATTACTATGCTGTAAGCTGTAGTGATGAACTATAAGCTCTAAGCTATTGATATGGTGTAAGCTATGGTGATGAGCTTTAAGCTCTAAGCTAGACCTGATACCAGATTAATGTACTCTTAAACTTGAATTTTCATCATTATTTCAGCTGCTAAACATAGGCAATATCAGTGAAAAGTACCTATTACTTACATATTATTATGAACTAACAAGTACACTGTTAACAAATGTTGAAGGAATCATCATTAACAACATAATAAAACGAACAGAAGGCGAAAAAATAACAAACCCAACAATGTAACCAATCTATTTTGTATGAAAATCCCAAAAACATTTCGAAATATTTAATGCTCCTCCAACAATAATCTAAATTCAGTACTCCGGCAGTACCATTAAAGGGACCTTATGGTAAGGAGGGATTGATTGAATTAAGCTGCACACATGTAAAACAACCAAAGCACTCACCTCCACATTAAAATCCCAGCGACTAACTCTAAAATCCGTAGCAAGCGCCTGAGCAAGACATAAATCTTCGTAGAATGAACTCTGTCATGGCTGACTCAATTCGATCACACCGCTGCTTGTCTGTAACGAAACATAAAGTTGATTAGCAAAAGTAAATTCACTATTTCTATTAATAAACTTGAAATATGCAGATATGATATGCTATGCAAAACCTTATAAAGTCAATCTCACTAAATATTTTTTTACTTACGCAATTAATAATGAAAATAGGCAATAGGTACTTACCTTCTCTTCTATCGGCTTTTCTGTATACCGTTTTTAATCATTGAACCAAATGAAACATTAGAAATGTCTAAAATGTTTACTGAAAGCTTTTAAATTACATGGATTTTATGTAACAAAGACAATTATTAAACTATTTGACGCCATAATATTTCTCACGTAATTTTCTTTCTGCGTAGTTGGTAAATAGTTCTACCCTACCTTAAAAAAAATGTTGCCCCATACAGGCAAAGGTCATTAAGCTTATACAGCCATCAAATACATTCAATTGGCGGGAAAGTGAAAATGTTTAGCAAATTTGTTTTATTTAAAAAAATATGTGTGTTAATTGTGGATTAATTATAAAACTTGAACTTAAAAAAAATATAATTACTTGAAATATCATTTAACATAACATAACTACTGCGCAATTAGCACGAAGCGTAAAAATAAAGTTCCATTTTTAAAACAAGACATTCGATTTTTAAAAATTAGGCTATGGCATGTTGTCCGCACCCAAAGCACAGATTAGTAATAAGTTACCGAAGCTTGTTTTATTTATTTTCATTCGTCTTATTTAAAGTCATCCTAAATGTCAAGATTTAAATTATAATTTTAAGTGTTGAAAATAAATCTTTTGAGATTTGATTTAATAAAATTATAACTTACCTATATTACCGCTCCTTCTGACTAAGTAGCTACTGTACTCATTGTAATTACTGTAATAATTGAAAATCTATAATTCAACTAACTAAACTATTTTATTGCTAAAGTAGTTTTCTCTGTCTGTCATTGTAATAAAATTTAATGATAGACAGTGAGACCTAAGAGAAGAATTTAAGCTGAAGAAAATTGTCGTCTTAAAATCATCGGGCTGTAAGGACGAAGAATAGTATTTGTATGATAAACCCAAAATATTTCTGATATTATTATTAGGGTTGTGTAAATTCTTATTCATGCTATTAAATAACTTCTATTTAAGTAAAAACTTTCTTTGTAAAGACAGCAAACTTCCTTGTAATTTATCTAACTACAATCAACAAATTAACTCCACTGCGAACCAATTAAAATAACTACAAAATCAATATTCCCCATTACATTACACATTAAAAACATAATTTTACATAATGTGCTCCATTGATTACTATTATCAATGTCAAACACCTACCTACTTACTTTTTCAAAAGGTTCGGACAAACCAACGCGTGCAGCGATGGCGATGGCGATGGCGACCACTGCGCGTGCAAAAGTTGTTTCACACTGCCGCGACCGCGATGGCGATCACTGCGCGTGCAGGTTGTCACTGTCACCACAACTGTCACGCATAATGTCACTCGCTTATTATCAATCACGCCTATTCGGCAAAATGGAAACTGAATTAAATGATTTGTTTGAAGCTTTTGATGCAATTGAGACAGTGGAAACACTTTTCAAGTTTATTCAGGCGGCCATATATTATAGAATGAGACAGGATTACATGCGGTATAGGTAGTAGGCATGGGTAGTAGGTATTGGTTACTCTTATCCAAGCTATATTTCTGTCTTCGTTTGTAGTGCCTAGAGCCTTAACAATACCTTTTAACTAGATTTAAAGAAAGGTTTGATAGGAAGGAGGACTGCACTAAGGCTTTCTTGGCCTCAGTGGGGGAAATGAAACACAACGCGGACGGTTGATATCTGGTTTTTTACTGTTATGCTATTGCTATAGTATACAAGATTTACACAATTCAATTCAATGTGTCCAGTCCAATGTGCCGTCGGTGTAGAGTGCCTACGGTGCACGTTCGTTCAGGGTTCATGGGCCAGTAGGGGCCAGTCGGCTAGTCGCAGTCGATGCTGACGTGCTCGTACAGTATCCTTGTGGGCAAGTAAGATTATAACCAATTCATCTTTTTCCTTGAGGGAAAAAATTGCCCCCATTACCTTTTATTATTGTCGTTCTTATCGTTAAATCGCACAAAACTACACAGAACTCAACAAAACATCTATCAAAATCAATTTTCATTTTCATTTTTGGTGCAACAGTCATCTTGACATTTACTTTTTTTAAGGCAATTTTTTTAAGGCAAAGGAATTACATTAAGCACCCAAACCACAGAGTACTTACATAATAGTCCAAACATCTTTTTTGTCTTTAATAATAACTCAAAAATACAAAAAGACATCAGTTTTGGTCAACTAGGTATTTTTCTAGTGGCACAAAATTAATGACTGAGACGTTTGATGACTCTAATATCTCTCAAAAGCATGTACCTACATTCTCAACTATTTTGTTCTGCAGATAATATCCCAATTTTATTTATGAAGCTGAAGAAGCAAGTTCTCGAGAAAACTAGAATAATTTGTTTATTACATAAAAATAAATCTGCCCCCCTAGACAAAACGCACTTTTTGATCGGATCGAAAATCGAATCCGTCAAAACTCCATACAAAAAAGGGGCTTTTCGACCACTTTTCGACTGGTTTGCGATTATAATTTGCACTTTGTCTAGACCCACTGATATTGATACTTTATTCTAAAACCTTTTTTAGTATTCAAGTAGGTCAGACAGTACTTATTATTATTCTGTGGTCAGACTTTTAATTGTGTAAAAACTTTTTAACAGATCCGACTTACTATTTATTACATCGATTTAAAAAAAACAGAAACGTCACAGTGACAAATGTCGCGATGATCGCTGATCGCTGCGTGCAGACGCTGCATAGATCGCCGCGACTAATGACAGGACGCGTTGATGTGAACACATCGCTACAAATTCATACACGCTGTCTGGTCGCCATCGCCATCGTCATCGTGCACGCCGGCTGCACGCGTTGGTCTGGTCTAACCTAAAGGCATAAAACCACAAACAGCCTACTCTGCATTTCTACACAGCCTATTTTTTTAATTTTAAAAATTTGAATTTGGAACGCACTCACTGGCCGCCATTATAAGACCAAGTTGTATTCCTTTGCCTCCCTTGGCAAACGTAGCTTTAAAATATTTCTAAGGTAGATTTGAAAATGTTTTATTTTTGCTTTTTCATCATGGCGTCGCACATTTTATAATTTTCTTTCTAAATTACGTGATTAGTTAAAAGAGTGGTGTGGAAGTTCGTGCCTTTTGCTTTCTTTAATCAACACAATTACTCAGTTAATCAAATTAAGTGTAATTAAATACAATATGTACGAATACGCCGGCAATTTTCTTGGACAAAGGTAAGACTCAATAACAATAAATAATATTGAATTATGAATATTGAACAACGTAATTTTATAAAACTGTAGCATCACTGCATTAGTGAGCTTTTTCTTCGTGAAAATCAGTTTTACGTTGTTGTATTAGTGAAAATTTAGGTAGATAAAATTGGACAGCTGGGTGTTTTACAAGTGTGTGTATTTTTTCCAGATTATCAAAGGACATAATATTATTCTCATGCTGTACAAGTATTCGGGCGTCTGTATGGGCCTGCTGAGGGTCTCCGTTTGTGCCGCCCAACGATTTCTTGGACAAAGGTGAGATCAAGAAATGATCATTATTGTTAAACTGAAATTGTAGCTCCTGTTAGTTTGCATGTACGATACACCGACAACAAAAATAACCCTCACGAATTAATGATAATTGCAGTTGAAAATGTTATGTAATAAAATCGTCAGCTGTGAGCTTTTTTAAAAACAAAGCTTCAGGTTGTTGTATTTCTGCAGATTATGTACAATTTGACAACTGTTTTACAATTAATTTATGTGTGTTTTTTGTAGATTTTCTCAAAGGACGTTCGTCCGTCTGTATGGGGCTGCTGCGGGTGTTCGCTTCGCTTCGCCGCTGACTTTGACTGCGCGCGGGCCTGCTGTGATGAAGGTAAGTGCCTACTCTAGTTTTACTGTGTTTCAGTTGGATGCCCTGTGCCATTTTTTACAAATGTGTTTATTTTTAGCATTACTTTTAATTGTTATTGTAATTATTTTAATGTAGGTAATATTTATTTGTGATTTGTTAATATCAAATGCTAGCCACCGATTTTTGGCGATCCTGTGTGTGTTTCGTATCGTTTGCGTACGTGCTACCTACACCGGAAAAGCAATCGCTGTAATTTGGCGGCAGTCAGCTGGCCGCCGACGGTCGTAAACTAAGGGCCCTGTCTAATCACCCACTGACAGATACATTCTAAGCAATCTGGTTTCCCTTGATCTGGCAGCAGGTAGGAAATATTGAATGATTTATCCCACGATAAAAGAATGTTTTATAACTAGTAGAATAAAATTGCAAACATGAAATTGCCTTTGATATTCTTTGGTATTCTCAAGAAGTTAGTCAAGTAATAAACATTTTGTAGCAATCATCATAGTAACTACTTACTTACCTGTTCACCTGCCACCAGGCTAAGCAGATCTTGTACTATAACGATTAGGTAACGGATAAACATACTTAAATAGATACCTATATTAATCGTTCTTGATAATGTTAACATTATTGCGTATAAATAGCTTGTAATTTTGTACTTATTGGTAAAGTGTTAACGTTTCTAGGCGTCAGTGCTATGATAGAGTAATATTCCATGTACAGTCAACAGACTGGTACAAATTCTTGTTACGAATTGCACCCTATTTTGAGGACAGTATTTGAGCCATATCAATAAACACTTTTGGTAACAACTACGATTAACAAGGTTCGCCACTTGCCTTACCCAATCCCCACTGATCTTGCGTGGAGTCACCTACAGGGCCTGTACCATTATGTCGGGCGTAATGCCCACACGATAGAAGAGTTAATAACATAAATGTGAAATTCTGAGGATGGATGAATGTTTGTTACTCTTACACGCGAAAATTACTGAACAGATTTTGATGAAACTTTACAGTACCTTTTATGTGTTGTTTTTACATCAGAGTAATAGGTTAATAAGTATTATTGATAAAAATATTGAGTTAATTACCACATTATACTGATTAGTGCCAAACCGCCAAGTAAGTCCATATTTCTACGATATACAGGCAAAGCCGCGGGCAAAAGCTGGTGATTTTATAATGCCTAAATAAAATGGGTTGTTTTCTCAACGTTACAAAGTTGTAATAGTTATAAATGCAAAGCGCGATGCTATAGTTCGCGATGCAAGCTGCGTCGCGTCCATCTGACCGTCGCGACGTTAGTATGCCGCGGGCGGCGCAGGACTCAGGAATTCTCACAATATTATGTGGCACCATACTATAATGATTTGTGTACTCCGACTAATAATAGAATTACGTAGTAGGAATATCTTGATGGTGAGGCGTTTGAGTTGAATTCGAATGTGTGAAATAATCTTGCGTTAACAAACTGTGCGTAACAATTATAAAACAAATAGAAAATACTTTAAAGAGTAGACGTGAAGCTTTTGAATTAGAATTTACATGTAACTTGGCTACATAATAACTTATTTAGTTATTTTACAACATAATCGTAATTTATTTAATTTTAAATCCTTGTCGTTGAAAATTGTTAGTCTCAGTTGCAATAATGTCGTATAATATCAGATAAAATTCACGTCGACCGACAGGCGTCTTCAGGCCCAAATAAGCAAATGCACTTCACACGCTAATCAATTTGAACATCAAAGGTCGAGGTGTTCAAAAACAAATCCCCTTTTGTAAGTGAATAGTTTACCCAAACGTCCATAGCAACAGATGTTAATCGCGACCAAATACGGCGCCTGCGCCGGGGCGAATCAATTTGGCGGCCGCGGGCGCGCGCCCCACACGACGCGGCTTGCTCGCGACGCTTGACCTGTGCATTAACTAACTGCTAAGGTGGGAGGTTAAGCTGAAAACAATACGCGTTTATAGATTATCTTTAGTTCTCACTAGGCTTTGTATAACCATATTTACCTATACGAGAAGAAAAAGAAAATGAAGAAATATTTATTTTATGAAGAAAGATCTCGAACTAATTCGTGTGTTTGCTCTAGCTGCGAGTAGATACGAAGTGAAAACTCTATAGGTAAATATACTTTTTTCGTTGCTTTCGGGTATGAATAGGATCTTATCTTAATTACTACGTTATCTTACTAAAACGCAACTGCTTAAATTCAATTAATTTCAGTTTTCTACTGGTTCAATAGAAAACTGAAAATACATAATAACTAATCTATAGGCTAACGCCCGTATTCACAAACGATGCTTGCTTAAGTGAAGCAGCAAATCGAACGCAATACGTTGAATAGAACTCTATGATTGGTTCGTGTGTCACCCTGTGCGTTCATGCGCACTGTGAGACCTCATAGTAATGTTTGTGAATACGGGCGTAAGTCTCGTGTAGGCTGACCCTTCTATCCAACATAAGTATTTATCTTCATCAGCAAATGAATTGCGGTATAAGTACATAGTATCCTTATTAGGGGCTAAATAGGATCATTATTACAATCACGCTTGGCGCCGCAGGTAGGCTCGTCGTGCTAACTACCCAACTATTTATGTTGTTTAGTAAAGTGTTGTTTCTCCTATTTAGTTATGAAATCATGTAAGAAGTTTTAGATAGATATGTGGTAGGCAATAATATTTTCTTGTAGACCTGCTAACTACATATTAAGTTTTTCCGACCGTAACATAATCATCAATCCGCTTTTTCAACACTTTTCCAATATGTACAATTAAAAAACTTATCAATTTTTAAGTTTTTATTAGGCAAGAATTCAGTCGCGAAAGGTTCGCAAAGGCTTATGCTAACATGAGCTTACATATTGATGGCTGTTATTTGATAACACCTAGGATAGGTATTTGATTACAGCTTTAAAGCTCAGATTAAGTCAGGCCCAAACTTTTATTTCCAAAATAGTCCATTTACTCGTATTATTTTGTCCCGCACAAAGTATCCCAACGACAAGTGCACAACTACATAGAAGTCGTTGTTATCACCTGGTTTTTTTTATCCACAACGAGGAATCTCTTTTCCTGTATCTCACTCACGTTGACGATCAGGCCGAAGGTGGAAGCGAGCTTCGCCCGGAATCCTCAACCACGGAGGAACTGGCTATCTTACCTCTAACTGCCGGAACACAACAATGCTGTTAACATTGTTGTTATGGCGACAGACTTAGGTAAGATGGTGGTAGCTAGCCAGGGGGACTTAGAACAAGCCCTACCACCAACCAAACCGAACAGAAAAATCTGCCCCCACTGGGAATCGAACCCGGGACCTCTGCGTCTGAAGCAGGTGGTCAGACCACAGAGGCGGTTCATTCGGTTAGTGCACGCAATGCGGTGGTGGCGCGGGTGCGACTCGCGCGCACTTGACGTGTCGCGATGGCGTCCGCGTCGCCTGCGCGTGCGCTGGGAGGGGCCGCGCTCGCCCCGCCTAGCCGCCCTCGCTAGCTTTCGTACGGAAGTCTAATCAAGTTCTATTTGACAATTTGTGAATGACGCACGCACCGGGACTCTAACTACTACTTTAATCGTCTCAAACCTCTTCGTCATTGCGAGACTAAAGCAAAAGCTTATAACCTCGCGTCAAGGAATGCTAGGACGTCAATAATGGGTGTATTGATATCTGAATAATTTAGAAGCGATTGCATTCTAAATTAACCAGATCAGACAGGAATTTAACTTGGGGCCTGACTATTTCGCCATAGACCAGCCATGACTATAACAAGAACTCGACATCTATAAACCTCATCGACATACTCGTACTAATAAAGCCTCTAAATTTGACTAAAAGATTAAATGAAATTGTTAACCCTCACGAGGCTCTTCACTTGTCTCATTATCTTTTGGGCTTTACCAGAGCTAGGCCTGGTGAAAATGTCCCAAAGCTTATAAAGTAACTAGCTGTGCCCGCGGCTTCGTACGCGTGAAAACCCGTTTTCGCAACATTTTTCATTGTTGCTCTGCTCCTATTGATCGTAGCGTGATGTTGTATAGCCTATAGCCATCCTCAATAAATGGGCTATCTAACACTGAAAGAATTTTTCAAATCGGACCAGTAGTTCCGGAGATTAGCGCGTTCAACTCTTCAGCTTTATAATATTAGTATAGATACATTAAATGCACCAACGTCTAAAGTAAGATGACATCTGTTACTAAATTATTCGTAGATAGGTAGGTAGATCCATTACCTTTGCTTACGTAGAAATTGCAGCTATGGTCAACTAATGTCAAGATAATGTTAACAAGTAATCAAAATTCAGTACCGACTAGTACTGCTTAATTATACCATACTACTCAAAATTTAATTAAATCGCAATTAAGTTTACTTGTTGTCAAAGTATAATTACACATATAGGAACTTGTTTAAAGCTACCAGGCTATAATTTCCATAATGAAATCTAAAAAACAATTGTGACAGGATAGTATCATTATGTGTCACATCTCCAAAAAGAGAAAAACGGCGTATTCCATAACGATAGTGTCATGCCTTTAAGTAGTCTTCAGCTCATTCCATCAGCTGTCAATTGGGCCTGCCATTACCGCGCCTTGGCCAGGACATGCATTAATCCGCAGTCGCCCGACCGCTTCTCGCCTGAACCAGGGCTCACCATGCCCTTGTACGGCGACTGGCCCAAGACAATCTACCAGGGACTAGCCGGTCTTATTCAATAGGCAGTTGGGAGGTGTGTCTGTAGCGTTTAATATCGGTTAAACTATTAAAATATTCCAAATATATCCCATTTAGTTCAATTCATACAGTTCCTCAAATCTATTGATGTTGAACTAGAAACTTTAATTGAGTCAGCTGAAAGGATAAGTGTTTGAAATTATTGACATATTGAATCTAATTACAGTATTTTGTTAGTTTTGGAAATATTATTAAGACAATATGTTTCTTTTTTATTTCTCGCGATCGAGTATTACTCGTATAACGATACGAAGACAAATTCTTGCTGAAAATCCTAATAGATCATTTCAGTATCGAAATCTATAATAAAATAATTTGTTCAATTTTGGGCACTTATAACTGCAATTTACCAAATAAGAGAGTCAAAGTCAAAGAGTCTATTTTTAAACCAAATAAGAATATAGGTACATTTTAATGCATAAAAAATTGTAACTGTAAGACACTTTTATTACTCACTGAAATTGAAATCAAAATATGACTTTACCTTACTTTGGAAGAAAGTTTAGACTTAATAAAAGTTAGTGGCAAGCACGGGTACATCCGCGAGTTAAAACTAGTGCTTTAATATATTATCTTTCGATTGGGCGCGATTACTGCCATGTCGCGGGGACACTAACTCATGCGCGACGACGCCCGCGGGAACCGGCACCTGATAATAGCAGCGCCTTAAAAAAGACAAACCTGACGCGTCTGTTGTCTCTAGGCCTTCTCACCTCCTCCGACTTGATTGATGTGATACGTCACACACCTATATTTAGCTCGTTAAATAAAACGTGCCACATTTCGCACTTTATAACTCTTGCTGTTTGTAGGTTATAAAGTTAATGACGAAATAATATACAGTAATCATATTCATTCAAAATTCGTCTTAATATACTGTTAAAAGCTCATTTATCATCGGCAGTCTTTAGGAGTCCACCGCTGGATGTAATATAAGCACTTTCTTAAAACGCCACAGCGATCCTCTTTAACGCTCACAACGAGTTTGAAGGTGCACCAGGTTTGAGAACCTACCATTAATCTGTTTCAATTGACCAAACTGTCTGAATTTGATATCTTTCTACATCTGTGTATGCATGTTCACACATCAACACACATTTCCAAGTCATCGATCGTTTTGTCTGTTATGAGCCCAATTATGTACAACGACTCGACATCTGAATGCCATGGCGAGCTAGTTGTAAGGCGATAGGTGTCGTGATTGTTCTCGACGCTAGGGATGAACGAATTCATATCTTCAATAGCTCTACAATTCGATAATGATCGATAAAAAAATCAATGTTATCGTAATGATTGTATAAAAATAACATAAAATTTCTTGTTGTTATACCTACTCTGAATCATTTATCAGATTAATGAAAATCAACTCAGATATTAACAGAATAAGCGTGCTCTATCTTTCAGATCTCATCTGCACTTAGTCGCTAAGAAATGAAACAGACTTAGGTCCATTTAAAATAAACGTAAAAAGAATGTCGCTCTTAAAATATTTTCAATAAAGTATGTGAATAGAGCCTCTTATCAAGCGCAATCACACAGAAAGCTTTTTCTGTCATTGGAAATCACATCTGGTTATCACATTATCACGCCTGCTTATGCAAAAAGGGCTCCTTACTATTAATGAACATTTACTACGATAGCAATTTCTGATTACGTGTTATGTAAGTAGCGAAATCGATGTCTCAAACACTTATCATCGATGAACATCGAACGTCCCTATCCCTAGCTACTCAATATAAGTAATCGGACCCCGAGTGACTGCTAAGTATTTTACGATGTCAATACTGCTGTTAATGCCAATATCTAGTAGCAATTGATCAGTTAAATGTTACGTGATTTATTTTATAGTAGTTTGACAGATAGAATAGAGTTTGAATTGCTTTTGATTGCCAATAAAAATACTCTACTGAAATAGTTGAACTGCCGCAAATTCTGTTCTACATTCTCACAGCACTTTTATTATTAGATAGATAAATTAAATAGCTAAATGAATTGATGTATTTTTCCGATTTTGTCGGATCCGGCTACCTCGCCCATGTCGTTAGCCTTGGTAGAAGTTTTAATTTGTCGAATGTATAGCTTGTGGTTTAGTCTTTATTAAATGATACGTCACACACCTATATCAAAAGACTTAACTTTTTAACGTTATTCATATTTTAATTTTATTGGTTAGTACTCCCCATTATAAAATAACGAAGCAAATTAATTTTCAAAGTCAATTCCATTTCTCAGGGCTTTGCCAATGTCTGAGAAAATTGAGGGCCGTCCTCACCTTGCGACATGAGCGCAATATGTCGGGCGCGGTCCGGTGGCAGGCGATTATCCGCATTCATCTTGATAATTGTCGCCGCGAGAGGGCGTGGTCGCGACAAGCCACGATCGACGCTCTCCAAATGAAAACACAGAGTGCCTTGGAGCATGAAATAAGGGATATTCGAAATCAGTTCTGCAGCTTGAAAGATTTTTTTACAAAATAGAAAATTACACTGACGAAATTAATTTTAAATATCCTGAAAGCAGAAAGCTTAAAATAAGCTTAAATTAATTTGGTGTTGTAATCTTGTAAATAAAAGAAAACCTTATAGAAAACCCTGATAATTAAAAAAAAAGTATTTTCCGGTCGACTAACTCTCCCTCCAATACGACATGGCACTTCTACAGTGTGTCGTTAGACATAACTAAAAAGCTCAATACGAGCTTGCGGTACCATTCTACGAGTATGTCTTTCAAGCTGCTGAGTTGATAAGAAGGCAGCGATGAAGGTGCTAACTTAATACATATTGGGACATTAATATCGGGCGAGGAGTAATGGCGGCGGCGCGGTGGGCGACCAATGAACCTCAAACTTGTTCGCGGTTATGAGGCTGTGCCGATATCAATAACAAGGGTTTTGCTTCATGAACAATAATTAATATTAGATTTGGCAAAAATGGCCGTTGAAGACAAAGCCGAAAATAACAATTAAGTCCAATTGAGATAAGCTTTTTTTTGATAAACTCATAAAAGCTCTTATCGTGTTATCACGAGTTCGCAATGTCGTCCCAGTCGAGCAATGTTTTATATGATAAACGCGAACATTTTGGCTTGAACCAAAAATAAGTTTAAAGTGCTCATGTTTATCCGTTATTAAGTCGCCATACAAGCTCTGTTTAGTTGGGGCTGGATAATAATTGGTGCAATTGAGCAGCGTGTCCAACCAATGAAACATTTACTTTATCAACCAGTATAAATTATTGTGGTACTTACTTAACCTGATTGTAATAGTCATATTTAAAAAATCTCACGAGGATCCTGTGCAGGACGAGCAGGCATCTGTATGTGTGAATAATAAAGGGTATTTACTCACGCACACGTGGTGAAGCAATTACAAACTTTATAGCGACCAGTCGCCATAATGGACGCAATTACGAAGATAACTTACTGTCGCAATTAAACTAATCGCTCTATACTAAAGTTCCTAGCATTTTTCCCTCGTATTTTCTCTATTTTTAGATTTATGTTGCGAAACGACTTGAAGTAAACAACTTTGTTCCTGTTTTAATAAAATATCAGAATGTGTACATAACAGTTGAATCAAGACAAAACAAACAAGTAATCTTACATCTTGTTTTCTGCGTTACAGTATTCTTTAAGCGTTTAAGCGTCATAATAAGCCAAACTTAAGCATCGTTATAAAGACTGATCTTATAATTAAACTGTGTTACCATAGTTAAACTCGAATAAAGTTAATAGCCATTCCATCCTTCCTGTTTCAAAGTTAAATCTTCAACTCAGGTGATTACTTTTAAATTAAAAATATGTTTTGTCGGACCTTATTCGAGCAGTGAGACATTTCATTTGCGCAGGCGCATGTTGGCTCTAAGGCTCTAATTGCGGAGCTATTAGGATCACCGGCCGCCGGCCATTACCAACGATCATCTCATATTTTGCTGGAATCCTCGCTCGCCGTACACGGCTACTGTATCATCGCTTAAGAGTCCCTGTCAAATTCCTTAGCACCACCCAACAAACAAATTTAAAACCTCCACTTAAAACATAAAGCTTAAATTAGCTCGATAAAGCGCGGAGCTTACGACATTGTGACGCGAGAGGCATGGAAGTTAAATGTAGAGTTTATTTCATAAGAATATAATTAGTGGGTGGAGTTCAATCAAATAGTTGTTGTTGTGGCTCCCGGGCTCGGCCGGCGAAAATAAATCGACTCGCGCGTCGATTCCACATTCGGGCTGCGTGCGCACAAAACTCGACTTCTTATTGCTCTAACCCTTTATTCATAAAAATTATACGGCGACAGAAGAACTACAATGGCGAATAAACTTTTGCGTAATAAGGTTGTGGGCCTAGGGTTGCCAGGCGTCCGGCTTTAGCCGGACATGTTAGGCTTTTTAGGGACTTGTCCGGCCAAATATTGCCTTGTCCGGCCTGTCCGGCTTTTGTTAGGCTTTTTATTTGGTTGCCGCGCCAGGTGAAAGTCGAGCCACAGAATCATATGAAGCGCACGCATCAGGATGTTGGGCAACCGATGATGATAGTACTCACTCATGAGCTGACACTAATTGCACCCCCCCCCCCCCCCCCCCCCCCCCCGGTCACATGTCCGGCTTTTAGGGTTAAATGTCCGGCCAAATGAAGCACAAAGTCCGGCTTTTGTGAGTTTTGACCTGGCAACCCTATGTGGGCCGGAGGGGCATCGCGAGCGGTTTTGTCCTGGTCCCAGCCGTGATCCCGCTAAGTATTAATTTGACGGCTGCGTAATTATAGTTTTCTTAACAAACTTGTCACGAACCTGTGCTTGTAGCAATTTTGTTGCATACCTACTTTATACGAGTACGGCTGAGAGTACGGATAAGAGTCATACAAACAAGCATTACATATTGCTGTGCTAAAGTAAATAATCAGCTGAGACTAGTTAGTTTTTTTGGTTTGATTTCAATTTTAGCTATCAATAAATATTTAAAACTCTTATTTATAATTATGTTTTACTAAAAGGGCACTCCATTCGAAGCGACTTTTGAATAAATCTTAATGGGTACCGCAAATAAGCAAGCGAGTGACTTGTAGACTGGCCCGGGGCTCACGGGCCCCGCAGACAGGACGTCTAGGCCACTTGATGATCCCGCATTATTATGATGAAGAGGCATAAACTTGATCAATGTTATTAAAAACTGCAAGGTATCGCATTCCTTAGGTCATGTTACACCACTAGCTAAGAGACACTGAATTGAAAAAGATAGCCAGATCGCCATAAAGCCAGTTTGTAAGGTTTTCTTTTTTACTATAATTCCATATAATTAGGGTTTCTGCTCGAGCTCTCTCGAACTCGAGAAAACTCGAGAAATTTGGCTTCATTCGAGACGAGAAAAAAATTACCGGAGCTCGAGAATTCTCGAGTTTCGATTTTGAAGCTTTAATATTCTTGAAAGCCTATTTTTCTTAGACAAAAGTAAGTTTTAATTACTTATTTAATAGGTTAACGTTGCTTTTAGACTGGCCTAGTCTTCCCTTTTTTAACTTATTTAATTTGCAAGTAATAATCTCATTCGAAACTAAGTAATAATGTTCACCTACGAGTATGCTATATTTATTATGTATGTTTAACGCGGACTGATTTTTTGAAATTAAAAATAAACTGAAAAATTTGTTAACTGTCTGTTAGGTTAGATACTCGTGCCTCCTCGTAAATACGTTTATTTAAGTCGTTGTCATTAAAATTTTAAAAATTTATTAAAAAGTTTTGTTTTGTTTATATAAAAAAACTATTTATCGTAATTTTGCTATTTGGACTTGTGTTCTTTGGAAAACAAGTCCAAATAGCAAAATTATTTTTATTGTTAATATCCTTAAAATACACGCGACTTTATGACTTTTGCTCCTTTAGCTAATAACTAAGTTATGATTTTTAGTTAATATTAATTATGAAAGATTTTATTTTTTGTTTCTTTTCTTACCAAAATAATTGGTACTAAATTCTAATATTGATTGTTGATTTATAAAAGTAGGTAATAGTATATTAGATTAAAAAACCTGTGTTTTTATTAAATTTCAACCGATTTCAACAGTTTTAATTAAAAGACTCGAGACCCGAGAAAACTCGAGACTTTGGCCTCGAGAATTCCCGAAACTCGAGAAAAAAATTATGTCGAGAAATCAGAAACCCTACATATAATATGACCCTTGTATATTTTTCAGCCTCTTAACAATTTTTATTACCACTTTACTTTTTTTGATAAATATTTAAATAGGAAGTCTTTTTATGCTTTCAACTTTTAATCGATTGTCATCTTCCCATACAAGCATGCACACCTCAATAATATTTTATGCTATGCATTTTATTTTTTATTTTATTTATTTATTTATTAGGCATACACAACATGTAACAATCACAATTTAGATGATTTCTTCTTCTTATCGTGTCGACAACAAACCATGTGTTATGTCAACCCAAAACTTTAGATGACTAATTATGATAAAATGCTTGCTGACACAATAGACAGTTTGACACCATACCCCAATAATTCCAAACCACAACTGTTTTAAAAAGACTCTTCATTCTGGTCTTAAAAACCTAATTTATTTTAAATTACCTGTAAATTACGATTTTTGTTCGAATTGTAATTGTAAAAAGTAGTTTAATTAGGTTGACAAAATAGTAAAGTCACTGTTTGCTTGTAGTGCCATACAAAATCTATGGGAGAGTTTCGTTTTGACAGTTTTAAAAAGTAGGTCAATTGACTGTGGTGTCAACATGTCTATTATTCAACCTACCTTGAGGTTTAAGCTGTATGAGTTCACATGCGACGTAGCATGCATGTTCGCCGCGCGTAGTGTGGCGCAGGCAGCCGTAATCGGCGGCGATTGCGGGCGGTGTCGCGGTGTCGCGCAAATTGCCCGCTCCCGCGTTACCCGCGCTATGATTCAGGAATATTAAAGGCGGCCCACGCCTCTGCCGGACAAGCACGGCGACCACACGATGTGGATACGACGATATAATAAATCGTATCAATATCGATTAATTGGTCGTGACCTAAAGCTGTGGAAAATTCTTTACAAAACCTTTTCGTCTTTGAAGGATCGAAAAGAATAATTATTGTTGTCTCCCTTTTTTAAATAGTTTCTAAATAAGTACTGAGTATACCTAAGTCTAAGGCAGTCGTCATTACGTAAGGTCAAGGAATATTAATTAAAAGTAAAATTAAATATTCTAAACTTTTTAATTTATTTTCTCAATACTGACAAAACACAAGACACGAAAGTTTATAGTAGCCAATTCGCTTTGTACATGAGAGCTATCGTTGATGACTAGTGAATATCCTTATAATAGAATCTAGTCTAAAATCGAAGGCCATTTATTTCTAATATGTCGTGCACTCGCAACTAATGTAGGATCTAAAGCGATACGGCGGTTACCAGATAGCAATCTGAGCCGGGGGCATTAGTCTTGTTCGGTTCAAATTGCAACAAGGGAGTTAATCGAATGCTGCCGCGAACAGCGGGCGCGCTCCGACTCGGACAGGAGGACCTAGTTTTTTCTGTTACCTAAGATTTGATCTATACCAACCACTTATTAGGACTTTGGGAATACTTAAAGAGAGTTTTTTTTTCATTTATGAATACGTAAAACATGTGTATACAAACGCTTTTTATTTAGGGTTCCGGAGTCCTGACAAGGAACCCTTATAGTTTCGTTATGTCCGTCTGTCTGTCTGACTGTCCGTCCGAAGTTTTGCTTGTTAATCACTTTAATCACTCGTCTCTACAATTTTATGCCGTTCAGTGACCACTCCGATTACAACACCAATAATCTCGTATCGATATGGATACTTTTATTTTGTGTTTGATAACAAGCCTTGATATTTCCTATTAAGTGACAAGAAAATTCTCGTCATTTATCAATCCTTTTAAATGTGAAAATTCGTGAGAATGGATGGATGTTTATTATCCTTTCCCTCAAAAACTACTGAATGGATTTTCATGAAACTTCCAACTGATTAAATTGTGTATTACTAGTAGGTATCTACTATAACTCTTCGCATAGTACCAAACAAACAAATACAAATACAAACAGCCACTTCGTTTTTGTGTTCTATACTCGACGAGTAGAATCTAACGTAACCACTACTTGACATTAAAATTCTAGTCAGAAACATTGTATTTAATTCCATACATTATCCAGCTACAGACCGAATGTACGTAATCGACTTATATAGCAGACATTTTTTCGATCTAGACTAACGCTACATCAGGCAGACTGCGCCGGGGCAGGTAGCATACGCCATATTAATACTACCTTCAGTACCGACTGCAAAAAAATATTATGCGAGTTCCCTCGAGAAATGCAACACGATAAATGTCAAATGTGAGTTATTTGCGCATACAAGCTGATCTTTTTGTCAATATGCCATTAGCTGACGTTTGTAGGAAATGTTTCCAATAATACCTACATCGAGTTAATTACTTTTACACTCGAAAGAATAATAAGAAGATACCATTCGAGGGGCTGATGGATGACAAATAAAAATAAAAAATTTACACTACATAATAAATCCATTTCATCAATTCAATCCATGGGATCATCACTAATTTTTTTATTGTGTTTCTTTCTACTTGCTACTTATTTCAAGATTATTGTCGGATAAAATAAAAAAATGAGAAATAAACTTATGGGAAAATAAAATCAATATTTTGATTCAAACTCAATCAAAGATGTAAATCACACAGGCTTGAATACTATGGTTTCGCCGTTTCGTTACCACAAGAAGTATTGTAGAGTACAATTTTCACCCTACACCCATGATGTCGGTAGCGAACCCCAACTCCACAGATGAGATGAGTGAGTTAGTGAATTCTTAGCGAAACGCCTAAGCCACATATTGTGATTTGTGACTAAGATGTAGATAGCATTTGGGAAGTTAGGGCTTGTAGTTTAAGACGTGTAGAGTTAGAAGCTTGGCCCTTCATCAGATTTGATAACTTTTTTGACAAGAAGTACATTCGCTTATCGAGTTATTTTGTATTTAATTTAAATTCAAATTCAAATCGTATAATGCATGTCACATTACTAGATTTTACAATTTATAGTGATGTTACAAATAGAAGTAGGTACCTAACCTATACATTTAAATTACCCAGTTGTTTTATTTTGACCAATGTGCTTTGAACTGATCATGGGATAAGCCAAAAACTTAACGGACGACCACAATACTTTTTTGCTCACGTTACCGCGATATCCTTATTACGCGATCGGCCATTTACGTCGGAAATTGATAGGAATTATAAAGATGGCGGAGCGTTGCGCGGGCGCACCGAAATACGCAACGGTCTAGGGTTGACAGCGCCATGGATATTTGATCGTGTTTTCATATCAAACAGCTTTTATTTCATAAAATTGTAAGTCAAGAAAGTCAACTACACTTTTCATAAATATGTAAATTTTATGTTACGCATATCAAAATATGTGTCGCTTACTATGGGCCTCATAAGAAGGCTCAAGGTCACCCAAAGGGCGATGGAGCGGGCTATGCTCGGAGTTTCCCTGCGTGATCGAATCAGAAATGAGGAGATCCGCAGGAGAACCAAAGTAACCGACATAGCTCGCAGAATTGCTAAAATCAAGTGGCAGTGGGCGGGCCACATAGCTCGTAGATACGATGGCCGTTGGGGCAGGAAAGTTCTCGATTGGCGACCACGGGCTGGAAGACGTAGCGTGGGCAGGCCTCCTACTAGGTGGACCGACGATCTGGTGAAGGTCGCGGGAAGAGCCTGGATGCGGGCAGCGCAGGACCGTTCATTGTGGAAAACCTTGGGGGAGGCCTTTGTCCAGCAGTGGACGTCATTTGGCTGAAAACGAAACGAACGAATATCAAAATATGTAATGGTTTATTTATTTATTTAAGATAGGTATAGCAACAGATTACACATCATGGCTTAAACGTAGAATACATCTAAAAACGAAAAATTTACAATTTTGTACCGTTTAATCGGAGTGAAAATCATATTCATCATTTGTTTTAGACTGTTAAAGGCTCCTTTATAATTATGTACTAGTAATACAAAAAGATTTTCCACATGGAGCTAGTTAGGTACTAATAGAGTAAATCGCTATTCGGTCCGATAACTCATTCATTTGTTATGGATCTTTCGATCCACGATCCCAATGGTGGTTTCAGGTAGCAAGTAGGGACTGGTGGCAGCCCTGGTGCGGCCGAGCACAAGTTTACACTAAATAACCACCTTATAAATATGCATTGTAATCGCTGCGCAGCGGCGCAGGCGCGTTAGACGCTACTTTCGATTTTACGCTTGTTTCGGACAACCGCCGCCCGCGCCGCTCATTGATTGCTTCCAAACTAAACGAATTTAGACAATTTTACAGAAAATCGATGATCACTGCTACGCTCTACACCACCACCATAAAGTATTGTGGGGTTATTATCGATGATCTACACGACTGTGTACTAGTACCAGACCATAACATATCATAGCAATAGTAAGTTTTAATAACTTCCATTTAGTTATTATAAAAAGATTATTAAAAAATATAATTTTTAAGTTGGGTTAGACATGACCAATATGCATATTTTTTTAAAATATTTGAGTGTCCAGTCTCTCTCTACATAGCGAGGCGTTGTAGTCGAGTCTTCTTGCATCGTATAGGTCAGTGGTTCTTAACCTTTAAATCACGAGGACCATTATACCAAATTTCTGTCTTGTCAGGGACCACGTTTTTTTTTCAAAATCCTATGAAAGGGGAGATCGATTTCTCGCCCACTGTGCGCCGTTTGCGTTGTGTTGACTCGACTCATCACGTCACGTCACTTGTTTATTACGATGTCTTCGTGGACCACTTGGAATGCCACCGGTTAAGAACCACTGGTATAGGTGATAGCTATTGAATACCTGTCATACTATGTATATTATGTAACTTTCCGTAAGCTCATTCAGCTTATAGCGTGTTCTCCAAAAATGGAAAATGGATATGATCTTTCTTTCAGGTAGTTTCAAACCTGCCATGTAGGTAATTTAAGCTTGCAATCAATCTTACACTATTGCAATCAATATTCCACCTGAAAACCCAACTCAGTTTTCTGAAATGTTTTCAACTCAGTATTCTATAATAACGACACATCTAAATATTCATTCATTCATACGTTCTTCTACGTACGTAAGTTTTTCCAAATTATTGCATGCTTCACCCATCTTCATCATAGCACAATCTCCTCTATCTCCAAGAAGTCTCTCAGACACATTTTGCATGAATTATTATCATGCCTCTAAACTACACTCAATTTAAATTAAACATACAATAATGTAGATGTAATGCCCGACTCATGACAAGATATGCGCTATCCGGCATGCAGCCAAGTATTCCGTCCGTGACATTAGTCAATGGTCTCCATTAGTCAATGGTCTTACCGGGCATTACGATGCGAAGACATTTGCTGCCACGAGAGATGTGCACGCGCGAGGACCGCGGTGACATCATCGACTGGTAACGTGACAACCATCCAGCCGAAAAAGCTAGAGAGTTTTGTAGAGGTGTCGAGAGATAAATGCTCCGGTTGAAGGGCATTGCATGCAAACGGGACACCTAGCAACAGCTAGTAACCAAGTTAAAAGACGAAATGTTCAAAGATGATAAATCAATGAAAACAAAAAATAAACAACTATATTTCAACATGATTCTTCAATATTCTTCATGCTAACACATTATGGTTTTGTTTCAATCAATCGGGAAATGAACAGCTCGTATCTGCCCGTCCGCATAGTGAGCACCTCGGATTACTAATGTTTGGCCAAAAAACGTTTCCCAAATTATCACATCGCAAACAACGTTTCCCAAATTTTCATTTGGCAAATTCTCATTTGGCAAAAACAACTTATTGCAAACTTTTAATTCGCAAATGTCGTTTTTGGCATATTATTGTTTAGCAAATTATTGTTTGGCAAAGTATGTTTTGCCAAATGTTTCATTTGGCAAAAATATTTCACGATAAACTATAAACATAACAATTTGATTGGTGCATAGAATGAAATAAAAATTAGCTTGTGGTTATTATTTTGTTTAGTGGGTAGTTAATATAAAATTAGTTCTAAATTAATTTTCATATTTTTATTCTTTTTATGGAAATTTCCAAAATTAAATGATTAATTAACAATAGAGGTGATTCTAGTTAGTATTCGTAAAGGGTCACTGTTCTAACCTAACCTAACCTACTATTTTCTGCAATACCTACTTTTTGCAACCATACTATTTTCTGCTATCTCTTTGTTTTACACAAAATTCTTGTGAAAACCACGATCATGTGCCTTATGCTTTGATTTGTGGGTAACGGTGGGTAAGTATGTGAAGTGTCAATTTGACCAAATAAATTATTTGGGATACAATATTTGACAAAATAAAACATTTGCTTTATAAACATTTGCCAAGTAAAATTTTGCCAAATGATAATTTGACCAAATGAATTAGTTGCGAAAAGTACAGTTGCTAAAAGTTCATTTGGGAAATGAAACTTTGGCGATAAGTTGTTTGCGAAGTAAAATTTGGCGAAAAGTAATTTGGCCAAACGGAAGGATACCGAGCACCTCATAACAAGCGTGGTCGTTTCCAGCTACTGATCGTGTGAAATGCGCATGAGCTCTTAATTAGTTGTTGAAACATAATGTAAGAAATAACAATGGTATGTTGTTGGGTTTCATTTATACGTAGATATACGCATTGAACATCCTGTTTGAGGTGACTTAGAAACTGTTAAAATAATGACTAACACTCCTCAAATCCATTGTAAATGCGTAAGTTAGGTTTTTAAATACATATAAATGTATATTTGGATACAAGTCTATAGCTTACAAAATGAAAAAAATAAAATGACGTAATTATTTTGGTTTTCCGACCTCATAGTGTAGCCATAAGATCACTGTGTTTTGAGTCTAGAACTGAGTCAACAGGTCGCTATCTGAATAATTACGATTTCCGTAGTTGACATTTTTGTGGGTAACAAATCAGTGCTATCAAATGTAGCAATCGGGCGACATCCCGCGCCAGCAAGCAATGTGTCCGCGGTAAATACAAATCGCAGTGAATTTCAGTCGCGCGGGCCTTCAAAGGAGCTGTATAGTCGAACACGTACACCGTAGGGCTGCCAGAAGATTACAAACAAACACAGAATATACTCGTAATACGCAATAATTTTATTATTCAGATACTCGTATTGATAAAGTTCAAATTGAAATTCATTTATTTTGCAAGTAGGTTTATAAAAAGCTCTTTTACATTTTAAGGGTTCAATTTAAAGCTTTAAGGTTTTAACGTATAAACATAATTAAATACCTACCCGAATACTAGCAACATAACTTTTCTGACCGAACTTAATGGTATTTAATATAATTAATGCAATACCCATATTAACTTGTTAACTTGGCCAGTGAATGAGGGCTATCGTTTTTATACTTAACAGTTGGCACCCCTGGCGATTGACAGGACCTTACTCTACAGTGGCGCCATCTTGATGAGTGCAAATGCGATAGTCCTCCTACCACTTTAGCGCTCACCAGTTGGTGCCACTGTCTTCGCGACTAGCAAGTGACAGGACCTTACTCTACAGTGGCGCTAACTGGTGAGCGCTAAAACGATAGCCCTCATTGGTAGGGATTTGACGAGCAACATACAGCAGCGTAGCGCTCATTGCGCTTCGCGAGCTTTTATTATACTCGTAGCAGCAGCTTATATCGCTCCGTAAGCTTTTACAAATGAACCGCAAGCTCTCAACCCTGATCACAGTCACAGTAATACGGTTACGTGATCACCGAGAACGAGTATAAAAATCCAATTTGCATGTGTTTAGCGGACAGATGGCGCCAGCGGGCAGCGTCTGTCGCGATCGCGATAACCCGCACGTGACGCGGCGCGCGCGCAGCCACACAATTAGGCCGAGAGTTCCCATGGAGGAGCAGCACATCGTGTAACGCATGATCCTCGAAGGCCTTGAACTTTTCGGCGATCTCTGCAATCTTATCTGGTCTCGGGATCCCGCTGCTGGATGCATGCCGCTCTCCCCTAATGGCTGCTTGTTTACTTAACTTTTGCTACGGTGACATCGGATCTGCTCCTCTATCATAAATTACTTTTTATTCTAAAATATTGGTCATAATGGAAATACACTCAACAAAGAAACCTGGATATTTAGTATTTAACCAAACACAAGTTTTAAAGTTATGCCAGATTTCAATCGAGCTTTTAAGCTTCGTTTCACATAATACGAGCCTCATCTTCTATGCCGCTTTGTTATGGATGTATTGTTTTCCCTTCTACTTGTATGTACGTTGTACGAGTATGTATTTTATTTGAAGTTATGAAAATTATGTGTCCTACACATAAAATATGAGGAACACATAGGCTATATCAAGTTAAGGAGTGATTTCGTGATACACTCCTATTACTATTACAGACGAAATTTTCGTCAATAGCATTTAGAGGATTACGTTAAATGCTTTTACTCAATTCTTGACAAGTCAAACGAGCCAGCAGCATTGACCACAATCTTATCGTCCACGTCGACAAACCGATCGGTGGTGTTTCACTCGCCACGGTCAGTCACGGAGGAGGTAGAGAGCGGCACGTACGGCGTTTTCTACCGCGCGTCCTGCGCTGCGCGCGCGGAATCACAATCCGGCGCGCGGCTATAACTCCTGCGCGCGGCGCGAGCGCACTGGAATCGACAAATAGCGCGGGCTGGCATGCGCAGCTCTTTGTCTCGCGGGCCTTCAACAGACACCTACATTTTAAATTAGAAGACATATTGAATCTGCTGCATGTGCTCCGAAAATTACCGAAGTCACTTGGTCCCAATCTTAACAAGCATTGTAGTCCGGTAGCCAATCCACCAAGCCATCGTGAGAATTTGTTTTAATCATTAAAGGTTCTCACCAAGTCATAAACCCGCTACGCAACCACCTTACATTATATTTAAGTTGTCCAAGGCTCCTTATGAAGGCATAGCAACAACTCCACAATGGAGTAATTAGGCATAATCACTTATTGTCTCATCGACGAGCTGTGCTAGAGCTATCCAATTGAATACCATGAAATCCGTTACCAGCCAGGATAGCGGCTAATGGGTATTTTGCAGTGCTAAGTAGCTTCGTACAGCGCGTGCAAATCTCGCGATTACCAAAGGATCATCATTACAGTCAATGCATATTCTTTCCAGCAAAAAGCAGACGCGAGTAACGTCTTAATTCACTCCCGAGACTCTAGCATAGAATAATTACTTCAACATATAGAGTCACCATTTATTTACCGTCATACTATGTAAATTTTTGGTATCACCACAATGATCCATCTAGTCCCATAATAAGCAAAGTTTGTACAATAAGTATTTATGAAAAACGTCCAGATCAATACAATCATTTTTTGTATGTTTTTCATTTTCATTTTTTTTAGTTCATCACAAATTCAAATGAGCTTGATTTGAAATACACACAATAAACACAATAACAATGAACATGCGCATAAAAAACTATTGCGTAATTTTTAATGCATTTAAATATTATTTCCATTTCATTTCATTTGTTATTCAGTATATGAAATAAATAAACTTCGATAAGTAGTATACATGCTAAAAAAAAGGTTAAATTTGAATTCATTTATTTATTCACACCTTAGTACTGGTCACAAAAACAGTAATACATTAAATTTTGTATAAATAAGGCATAGTTCTCGCACAAAATACAAAATTCAAAGATTTTGAGTTATTTAAATAATGATTGAAATTCAGATAGGTATGCTTACGAAAACATTGATGGAATAACCCCAACCTTGAAAAAAACAATATTTTTTTATGTCGAATATTAAAAGAAGTAATCTTTTAAAGAAATAAATAAATTACATGAACCGTAACCGAGTGAATCTAAATTTACAATCACCTACTTATTTGACTGTGAGAGGAACAAATTGCAGCAAATTGTGACAAATTTAGGTAGGCGCAGAACATACAGAAACGTTAAACAAAAAGGGTCGATTACCGAAGCATTTCTAACAATATTAATCCGTATCTTGATGCGCTTTAGTTAAATAATTCATTAAGTTGTGCGGGGGTGAGGCGCGCGGGGGGTGTTTTTACTTTCAGAGGTGGCGCCCGCGCAGCTCATACGCAATGCTAATGCAGAGCCCAGGTGGCCACACAAAAACGCCTGACGCAAACGTTCAACCATTTCTACTGACGTAATGTACATGTGTCGCCCTATAATTGCCTCGCCGCAAAAACATCTAAAATGCTTGTCAGCAAGTTTTAGGATTCCGAGACGCGTTTGCAACATTCGTGCTGGTGATTCAGAGGCCAATCAAAATGTTTGGACTCATTTTGATCTTACTAAAAGTTAAAGGCACTTTTAGTAGCTGCGCATGCTAAAGTCAACTCTAATCTATAACTACAATAAAGGAAATAAATTCAACAAATTACTTAAAAAAGTTTCAGTTCATTCATGGAAGCAAGATTAAATGCAATTGAAACAATGCGACTCCCAAATTGCTGTCACATCATTAATTTTAATACGTCAAGTAGGAAATTTACATTTCCTTTTAAAGTATTGTCGTTTTCTGCTACTTTCCGATCCACAAAAAATCTCCAAACATACGAAGAATGACAATTAAGATGCGTTTCACACAGCAACTGGCTCGCTCGTAAAGCATGACTTTTTGTCAGCGATGAAGGATGAGAAAATTCGACTAACGACTGGAGGCTGCGCACGCGCAAAAACGCTCCGCGATCAGATGCGTCTGCTAATCAGAGAATGCGCCTAAGAAGCAATGCGATCCGCGCTGCACCCACCCGACTTGTCAATCGCTCTCGAGTGGACAATACCCAACTGAAAAACTGGATTATCCCGATCTAGATCTATAACGAATTGATCTGGACTTAAGGTATCGAATTATGAACATACCTACTCTTGGTCTTTCAATAATTTTATTATATTATATTTATCCTTAAATTATACACTGACCAATATGTATGTAGAGTGCCTGTTCTATTAACTTTTTAGGTCAGTGTTTTTCAATGTGTTAGGTCGCGACCCCCTAGTAGGGGATTGCAAAGCTTCTATAGGGGAGACGCGAGAGGTAAAACCTACCTCAGTAAAAAAAATCTGTATTTCCGAAATCTAATTATTATGCAAATCCATAAATGTTGTATGGATTGAAGTATTCGGTCCTTACAAATATTTATAACATTATAAAATGCATGAAAAAAGCGAACGGTTAGGGGGTCGCAAAATATAATTTCATAACATAAAAAAGGTTGAAAAACACTGGTTTAGTGATCTGAGGGTTTAGGTCAATAAACAATATTATATACCTAAGTGTGTAATGTAGAGTAACAGAGGGCGTAGTGTGTTTGACGTAAACTCACACTACGCCCCCAGCTCATCATTGGACCTTTCGCTAGTATTGTGTGTTCTGGATCGTCTTTTCATACCACGTATTTCCTTTGCTTGACGTGTAGGAGCATGTTCAATTACAATAATTAAAAAAGTTTTATAGCTTTTTCGTGTCGAGGGGTGGCAGGGCAACATGGTACTAGGGAGGGGGGTGCACGGCTCGCGGTGGGAGCGGGAGCGAAGGTCTGGTCCCGCCAGGAAGCCACGTCGCGGTACGTGCCGCCCGGTCTGCGCCAGCGCATACTGCGACTGGCCGTGCTTGATATTTGCTGCTTAAAACACTGTGTGTGTTAATCTTTTTGTTTGTGATCCAAATCTACTTTTCTTCACGCTTTCTTCGTATGTATTAGCATTTTTCACTTACATGATTAACATTTCAATGGTGAAATGAGAGATAAATGTTATGATGACTGACAACAACTACAGTTTAGCAGTTTGGTATAATCACTGGCCCATTTATTGTAATGAAGCAGTGGTAGGGATAAAGTAATACAGGGACGTGTAAAAGTCCTTTTTAAAAGCCTACTTGCAAAAAACTAATATATTTAAGAGTTTTATAAAAAAATATAGGTCGTTTTAAAAAACGGGTACCTATCGCTTCCTGTATAATTTACCAGATATAAATTAAGACTGCAAAATACTAACATTTCTATAGACAAATGTATCAATTGACAGTCATAGAACTTGAATAACAGTATCATACGCAATGATCAAGATGATTCACGCGCATCACCGCAGGAGTCGCACGGAGTCAAGCGCTGACAAACTTCAGCACGATATCGCTCCTCGTTATGAACTATTATAGTGATAGCGAACAACACACAACGCGCAAGCCTCTCACTACAAAGTTGAGTAATTTTGAGAGAGATTATTTAAATAATATATTTTGGAATCAGAAATGAGGAGATCCGCAGGAGAACCAAAGTGACCGATAAGTATAGCTCGCAGAATTGCTAAAATCAAGTGGCAGTGGGCGGGGCACATAGCTCGTAGAGACGATGGCCGTTGGGGCAGAAAAGTTCTCCAGTGGCGATCACGGGCTGGAAGATGTAGCGTGGGCAGGCCTCCTACTAGGTGGACCGACGATCTGGTAAAGGTCGCGGGAAGAGCCTGGATACGGACAGCGCAGGACCGTTCATTGTGGAAAACCTTAGGGGAGGCCTTTGTCCAGCAGTGGACGTCATTTGGCTGAAACGAACGAACAAACAAATATTTTGAATGAAGAACTAATCGTCGTAGTCATTTCATTGAAAGCGACCGTCTACAAATGCATTTGAAATGCGTCTCCAAATAAGCGATGATGCTCGATTGCTCAACCACATAGTCTTAGTCCTTATAAGTTAAGGGTACGGATTAAGACTACATTCATGACAAGGATGCGTGGTTAGTTCAGTCTGCACATATTTTAAGTAGGTACCTACCTGCTTGAATTTGGCGATACTTTATTTTTTACAATAATGACTGGCGACTAGTGGTAACTGAGTTTGTTCCGGTGTTTTTTCTCAGCAGTTACCATAATATTATGTCTCGAAGCGCCCAAAAGATAAGGACACATTTAAAGAGCCCTTTAAGGGCTACTTTTTATTATTTATTTTAATATTCATAAGTGCCAAAATATTGGTAAAAACTGAATACCTTATTAATTGCATATTATTCATTGTCACTTCGCGCCTATTGTTTTCTTAAAACCGTAAACAACTATACATAATAGAAATAAATGCACTAAACGGGCCAATATCACGTGTCAACAATGGCTGTTCCACTAGTTCCCAGTAGAACTGTGAGAAACCGTAAAAAAGTGGTAAGAAGTCGGTGCACGTCGGCGCGGGCGCATGAGCGCTTCCGGTGCGCGATAAGGGCGGCGACGTGACCCGCCCTTGTACTTCCTAACGCATACTATTCTTGCCCACCCCCATAACACCTGACCTCACAAACTAATTTTCATGACAGCATTCATTCCGGAATCGCTTCGCTCCGATTTTTTTAATGTATTTCACTCCGTGAAGCGATTGCGAAAGTAAGTCTGTCACGAAAGTTCCCTATGGAGCCAGCATTGCTTTTGAACCTAAGTGAGTATGTAGCGCCTCATTACTCATTAGTCAAAATTGTATTAGGTTCCTACATGAATAGAGTTATCGATCAGCTAATTGCTTTATGACAGTCGCAAAATCGATCAAATACTGTGACCAAATATAAACCATTTCAATTGATGTCTCTAAAATAGCTTAGTCGGTCTTAAAATGGGTAAGGTAACTACTGAAATTGCATGAATATATCAAACAAATATCTGAATGTATAATAAAAATTTAATGAAGTAAGTACTACATAAAAATTTAACAGAAATATCGAAAATCTAAGTTTAAAAAAAAGTGCATTGGGTGTAAATCCTGCGGCGTGTTTATGGCCTCAAAGACGTGACCAGCCATTCAAGTGTAATAATTTGACGCAAGAAAGTTGATTCAATGAATGGATTAAAGTTTTTAATGCCCCGTGGAAGGGCCATACTGCGCCTAGTGAATGGAAGTGCTGAGTCAAGATTCCAATTGAATGAAATTGGAAACTGATAGAGACAATGATAGAGATTTAAAAGTTTAACGTTATAGAGTTCTAGACCATCTAGATAAAGGACAATGTTCGTTCTCCATACATTGTTCGCCTAAAAACCAACAATTTTGACATATTACTACCCGAAAGCGAAATAATACGATTCTGTGTGTAAGAACAATGATTCCTGATGGACACTTGCCATAAAATTAATGATTAAGAATATTAAATCACAGCGATTTTATAATATGTCGTTTATGACAACATGGCGTCTAATGTATTGTGTGAATGTATGAACACCGATTCGCGAAAAATGTTTTGTATTGTCGTCACGCCGAGTCGCAGCCAAATAGTATAAAATAATAGAACAAGTTTTAGAAATACAACTCGGCATTCCACTTTATAATATGCCCACATATTGCACGTAAATAAACAACATGAATCGTAGGTTGTTTCCACCCTTGTCATCTGACACATGAAATAAACTCCTATTGTATTATAGATATCGAAGCCGAATCGTATATAATAATAGAATGGGTTTTGGAGATCACTCGGGGTTCCACTTTTATAAAATACCTACATATTGCATAAAAATAACACGAATCATGAGTTTTCTTTTCACCATTTACATCTGACACGAGATAACAAACTCATATCTCCATGACTACCGTCGTAGTCTATGCCAAAGACTACAATATTTTAAGCAAGAAGTTTCAAACCTTAGCGGCTACGGTAACCCCTGGGCCACATACATCATGATAACATTCGGTCGACACCGGAACGAAGTCTTGCGATTATGCAAAAAAAGCATCGTATTCTAGTGCGGCTATATCACGTACAACCGGGGTTTTAATTCGACTAAAGTCCTGACTAAAGACTGGAAGAAAATACGCCGCATTGTATGAGCACTTCGTGTTCGTTAAAGCGGCTTCAGATCTAGAGCCCACATAGTTTTCTTTCCAATAATATCCGCAAGTAGCGCTGCATGATCTTTACAACAAAAACGGCAATAGTTATTAAGGTGCCAAAATTATATGATTACTTTGGCACGGTATTATACACGTTCGAAGATTTGTCATTTTCATTCATTTCATCATCATCATCATCATTTCAGCCACAGGACGTCCACTACTGAACATAGGCCTCCCCCAATGACTTCCACATCGCACGGTTGGTAGCGGCCTGCATCCAGCGCCTTCCCGCTACCTTTATCAGGTCGTCGGTCCACCTTGTGGTGGGTTGACATTGCAGAATATGACTTTTGATAGGTTCATCATAGAATTCGGCGGGGATATCCTCACGGAGGAAGTTCGTAAAAGGGCGAACAAGATCTTATAATAATGCAAGGCCGAAGTTGTAACGCGCGTGCTCCTACGTGTAATCCGGCGAGTATGCAATAAATAGTAATGTCTGGTAAATAGTGGTAATACGTATCGTTCGTTCGTTCGTTTCAGCCGAAAAGACGTCCACTGCTGGACAAAGGCCTCCCCCAAGGATTTCCACGAAGACCGATCCTGCACCGCTCGCATACAGGCACCTCCCGCGACCTTCACCAGATCGTCGGTCCACCTAGTGGGAGGCCTGCCCACGCTACGTCTTTCGGCTCGTGGTCGCCACTCAAGAACTTTCCTGCCCCAGCGGCCATCAGCTCTACGAGCTATGTGCCCCGCCCCGTCTATGTCTATATGCGCTACGATTACAGGGTATCATTTTGCATAGTCGCAAGACTTCACTCCGCTGCTGTCAAATCAATGTCGCATAATGTTATCGCAATGTGTGTGGCCCTTGGCCAAATCACAGAAGCTTGCGTAGAAAGAGCACTTGAATGACAATGAAAATCAGGGTTACCATTTTATAAGATCTCCTCACTATTGAGGGTAACAAAGTAACATTAATAATCTAGCCATTAATTACATTTATTACCTATACGAGAAAGTAAAGCAACATGCGGTTTTATTTTAATTTGTAAAATATTTGTAACAGTTTGTTCCAAGTTTAGTTTTACAACAGTATTGCTGTTTCAGCTGTCACTGTGAAGCTTTGGGAAAATAAATAAATAGAAAAAATATTAACATAAATATTTATTTAAGTTTTTATGTTCATTATCATAATATGCCAATTTAAGTTACACTGTGTGACAGTCTTTGACACTAAACAAACTCTTCAGCTTAACAATACCTACCTACAGGGCGTTTTTATAGTAATCTTGCTCTTGCTGATGAAACAAGAAGGGTTGATGATTCTACTACTGAAATACAACTACTTTTCTTACAGGACCAATATCAAATTCTCAAAAAAATTCACATCCTCGTGATGGTGATAATTTCTATGGAGAGGTTTTTTTTATATTCGGTCTCTTGGGATAAGTTATTCCATTTGAGCAGTAGAATTAATCCTTTTTATTTGATCACATATAAAAATAACACAAGTGTTTAGGAAAACTTCTTCTTTGGTATGGTATCACTACGGAGTTATAATGTCGGCAACTCTGTATCACTGACTTGTAACTTTCAAACAGTATGAATAATAAGGGCACCACATTGGTTTTCTTTCTGAAAAAAGGCTTTCACTTTTAGTACTAACCCTTTAGCACTATTTCATTGAAATAAAAATACAATAAACGCACAGAAGACTGAAATTGAGTCAACTGACGTGACATTTATAATTTGTTGACATTATGACAGTTTGACAAGACTAGGGATTGAAAAAGTTTTAATTGAAAAAGTAAAATGACAATTTATTAAAACGATTCACAAGGATATAATCGATTAAAAATATTTATAAAATGTTCTGATACTTGCCTGTAGCGATTATCCAATCCTGGTTTCTACTGAAAAACTACCTCGTGGCAAGATTTTAATAAAATAATAAAATCTTTATCTTCTCTTTCACAATCTATAAAAGTTCATTTGGTCTATTATTATACATGTGCTATGAATGAGGGTTTTCGCCATTGAAAAATCCGCGAGATGGCAATACGTAGACGCGAGGTCCAAATGCTGCATGATTGGTGGATATCTATCAATGTCATGTCAAAAATAACCAATCATGCAGCATTTGGACCTCACGTCTACGTATTGCCATCTGGCGGATTTTTCAATCGCGAAAACCCTCATTGGCATAGATTATGAGAGACTGGCAACTATACTAGGTTGATAATGTTTCTCACACTTCAACTGGCATTGGATTCAACATCGGATTCTGACACTTTTACAGTTATGATACCATGAATATCAGTTTATGGTCCTAATTATTTTTATTTTATTTACGACCTTCGACCAGTTGGACACTTTAGATAGCTTCTTGTCATAGTGTCAATATCTTTTTAGCTTTTAACGCAAATCTAGTCTTCAAAGCAGTTTAATCGATTTATTTTATTTTCAAAATCGATATTTTATTGTCTATGATGGCCGCAGGAACATCACTATACATGGACTCCCAGCAATAAAGTACGGTAATGCCTCGTACAGATTTTATCGGCAAAAATTATGGAACTTGATAGGTTTTAGACCATGCCACGCACCAAAACGTCCGGAAGTTGTAATAGTATTATAGAATAAACGTTAAAAGACTTATTTTTTTAATTTTTCAATGCTTAAGTGTCCATTAGAATGAAAGGGTGCTTAATGTATTAAAAAAAATAGAAAATAATTATGATGGGTTAATGTTTTTGGGCGGTTTTTAGGCGGTTTCTGACAATGTCCTTTATAGTGAGATGAATTTTGATTAATTTTGCTCTTCAAAAAGGTTTATTAAACTACTTCCTAAATGGACCCAGCAGACCAGCAGTAGACTAGCAGTCGCTAAAATAATGCTGGTGATGTTTAATTCCATTTTCATCTTTCATTCGTTATTTTATCCAACCACAACAATGCAATCTTGAGACAAATAACTTTTGGGTTCATTTAAGTACCAAATGTGTGCGTTGTTTGCATATTTGTCACGCAATAAAAGTGCACATTGCGCACGACGCGCGCAAACGACCTCGTGCCAGGAGCGCGCCCGCGCCGCCCGGCTGCAGCGCTGGCCGACACCTGCACCACTTGCAGCGCTGCAGCGTCGCGAAAAAAAAATGCGCAAATGGTCATTAAACGACTCTAACACAACCTGCGCATCATACATAGCGGCTCATCGCAATGCTCCCAAACAATGTGCACACGGAATTGGCATTTGCATGTAATTCTTATTAAGACACCACACCTCGTCCCCGGTGACCACTGCGATAATTAGACAATTTGCGTATCCACTCGCAGGCGACCGCTCCACGCGGCCGCGGAAGACTGTCCCAACACGAACGCCTGACACGATCGAAACGAGACCTTGGTGCAACCACTTTGGATGTAGTTTCGTACGGTATGCTGGAATGTCTCAGCAGCATAAACTAAGACATCAGCGGAATGGCTGATCCCTATTGTAATGTATGCTAAGCGGTGCGACCGCGACAATTAGGCTAGGATGTGCCGGCCACGGCGCGGTCGTGTCTCCGCGCCGTCACGCTGAATTGCCAACGCCAATTAGTGGCCCTCGCTGCATCGCGCGCCCATCACGACCGCATCGCATATGCTCCGCGCGGCCGAGTGCCGCGCCGAATGCTAAGGCAGCAGTGGCTCCGAGTGCTGGCCTACGCTCCGTGGGAGGAACAGAGGAAGCGGCGAGGATGTTAGCGTTATTATTTCCACAATTTCCAATTCAAACCACGTTATTAATAAGGAGAGGTCGCTGGCTCGTGATCGGCGGCGCGCTCGCAGCAGCCGCCGCGCGCGACACGAACAAAATAGTCGAAAAAGGTAAGCGCGCGGTCGTGACGGGAATGTCGCTGATGTTATGTATTTCAGGTCGCACTCATTGTATTTTAAACCGCTATTGTTTCGTATTTCGCGCCTGCGCAGAATGCGCGCTGCCCTCGCTGCGCCGTATTTTTCATCCACGGCGTCCGTCAAAACGGGGACGTATCGAGCTATAAATAGGGTTTGAGAGCTGACGGAACGTCGGGACAAAGAGGCTTTGTCTCCGTTCGTCTTCGCAACGAGCTGTCATTGTAAATTATGGCGAGCGCTCGTCATGCGCGGGCGGCGGCGAGGGCGGCGCGGGCGCACGTGGCCGCGCCTCTCCCACGGTCCGCGATTGATTAACGGTGCGGTTCGCGCTAACCGCGCCCGACGTGAGAATGCCCTACGAGCTAATATGCGGCCACGAGCACGACACATTCGGGCTGCGTCGCCTCCGCGTGACGAAATGGCAATCGACAGCCTCTGTTGATAGGAAAACAGCGCGCAAGTCGTACGAACGCACACAATAACCAGTAAAACGCCAGCTCTTGCAAGAAGCCACGAGCAGCAAACTTGTCTTATGAAAATTGCCCATCGAGTAGACCACAAGCTGTTTCACGTCTTTGTAGATGTGATATCTGTGATACCTATAGATAGTCGATAGTGATATCGATATTGTTGTCAATAACGATATCACTATCGACTATAAGGCAAAAACTAAATTATAGGACGATTAACATGCTTTCGCAAAATTGCAGCAAAGCATTGGATTCGCATCTTCGCAGCTATGTAAGCCTCCGTTAATCCTGCAGGTGTGAAGTAAATAGAAACTCATTCCCATTCACAGGGAGCTGCCTCGTGTCCAATTACAATCTCCGCATAGTGCGGTGCTGGCTAGCGTACCTTCGTTTTACCCAAGTCGCCGTAATATGTAATGTACATATTTAAATGTAGGATACATTGTAATTTAACATTACTTTTTTTACTGCTGATTTTGCGATGCCTTAACATTTTAATTAATATACACTAAAACCAAAATATTTTCTTAAATGTGCCCTACGACCGAAATTTATTATTAAATATACAAATATTGCTGCTGCTGATCTGTTGATACCAATGCCTTACTTTTGAATAAATGGGAAAGTATGAAATTCACGATAGTAATTTATTATCTCCTCATTATTTAGGGAGTAATATTATAAATTAATTCAATATATTAAAATCAAATCAAAATATTTATTCAGTTTAGACCACAAGTGGCACTTATAATTTAATTAATCAGGTTGTCATGTCATGGATGAAATTACACTAAAAACTAATTAAAACAAAAAGGATGGGGAAAATATTCCATTATTCTGTGGTAACGCTAACAAAATTAACGCGTGAATTTTTTATAGACAAATGTAATTCAATATAAAAAAGTAGGGTAAAATATTGGCTAGATACTAGTAGAACCTTGGCGGGTTTCCTTCAATACTTACCTACTTATAAAAATTGATTAAACAATCAATTTGGCCTTCCGATTTACCTAATTCTTACTAGTAGTACATTTATTTTTGTTATATGAACATAAAGTTCTCTTCCATCGTAACTTTCTCAAAGACCAAAGTCACAAAGTTCTCCTAACACAGACTCATTAAACCATTACATTTTCGAAGTGTCACGGCACTAGTGCATGCAATCTGGTGCATCATGTTAACACGCGAGATGTCGACCGCTTGGCGGCCTGCAGCGCTGCAGCGGCGGGACCTCAAAGCGCATCGCGCTCACACATTACATTATCACTATTGCGCGTTTATGAATCATTCGCGCACGTGACGGCAAGACCGGTGGTTTGCTGGGTTGTGCTGTGGTTACTCAGTTATTTGTTTGGCATCAAGCTTAAACAGTTGCGATAGCTTTTTGGTACAATTACTGACTTCTTGGTTCCATGTAGAGCTCTACATTCAAAAACAGGAAACTCTATTCAATTTTATTTAACTAACTGCCTGTCCCTCCCTCCTTATTTATGTCAAGGATTTTTAAGGATTTTGCATCCAATCTAATGTCCATATACCGGATAGGATATCACAATAGCCCTGGCTCCTTGTTTATGGTCTACGTCTAATCGTGAATATTCATAGATCAGCACTAGATCGGCGCGGGCGTCGGAGGCGTTGCGCGTCCGCGCGAGTTTTTAGACCGATGGACGACGGACTGCTTCCTACGCCAGCTTTTTCACAATGCCTATTGTTCCATATAACATAGCGTTTATAGTCATATGACTGAGATACTTTGATTTCCTTTTTGGTAACTTCACAACACTTCTTTAATCACTCACTACAAGAGAGATGCTGTCTTTATATTGAATCTCTGTAGGTATCTCTTTCCCTTGAAAAAATAGGAAGAGTTGGACCTCTCTCTTGTGTGTTTGTTTGTATTTTGTATTGAATAAACTCCAAAGCTACAGGAGCAATTTGAAAAATTATTTCACCATTAGAATCCTACATTATTTCTGATGAACATAGGCTATACGAAGTTCGCCAGGTCTTTGACTTTTTGACTTATGGTCCTATGTCCCCTAGATGGGGCAGAATACAGTTCGCCAGGTCAGCTAGTCTCAAATAATGATGAATAAATGCCATACCGATACAATACAAATATAACATAATAATTTGTGTGTCTTAGGAAGCCTTTCATGGCGTGACGTCATCAAAGACTAAAGTGTCAAGTGGCATTGTCATTGAGGCGTCCTTCCTGCAGCGCCGTACGTGCGCCGGCGCAGCATGGTCATCCATTGTCGACGCAAGCAACCAAATATGAACCGATGGATGAGTCATTGTGATATGGCCCTGTCTGTAACATTCTTGTTTCGTTCAACTGAAAAAGTAGTCCGCGTGTTTTTGACATTATCTGGACTTTTCGTCCTCTCCACTTTATCAAAGTTCACAACCGGCAAGATTAAATAATTTTAATTTAACTGACTCTACTAGAACTTGGGCAATCCTGCCGACAAGGGATAAAATATCCGTCGTGATAGGGTTAAACCAACGTGATGGCTTTTCTTCATTGCGTAAATTGCGTTATGAGCTGTTGTTTTTTTGCTTGATAAGCGAGTTCAATTCTAGCTTCCACTACCCCGACTCGCACTACATAGATCATTTCTTTAAAACTTAATGTCTCCAGTGGAAACTCTACTTGCATATCAATTGCCCCAAATCCTTTCAACTGCCTTATTTGTTAGTCACACTGACAAGGACTTGTGAGTATCGCCACACGGGTGGTAATTACAAAGCTCGCAGCAGCGGGCGCGGCGGCGTCAAACGCATTGTCGCCGCTGACGCCCGCTTGAGTCAACGGCGGCTCCACAGATTTCCACCACAAAGCCTCTGTTTCACATACACACATTATGATCAAAGCTAGCTAACACTTGTAACAAAAACGACTCAACTTTTCTCATTAGGGCTGTCGCTTATATCTTTTTGAGCTCGTTAGAGAGCCCCGTTCGAAGCCGCTCGACAAACACTGGGACAAAGTTAATGTTGTCTCAGGGCGCAAACAGCGGGTTCCTGGGAGCGCGCGCGCAGCTGCCGGGAGCCGGTGCGCCCCCACCTTCATATACATATTGATTTTATTACGTTAATGCTGTATTTAATTTTTCAATTGGCTAAACAAGTTATTAGGTCGGGTAAAAAGATTATGATACATGTAGAGGCTCCTTAAGAGCAAAATGACGATTTGTAAGAACTATTTATTAGTCTAAATAAACAAATAAAGAAATTTTGACTTTGACTTTGATTATTTGTGTTCGGTTTGATTTTTCTGAAATAACCTTGATATTTGTTTTGCAGTCCTTAAAATACAAAGCGATATGCGTTTATTTTGTCAAAAAACACTATTTGTTGAAGTGGAGTCGAGGCCCATATTAGTTATCGATCCCGCAACGTTATCAGAAAAACGCGGTTATGAATTCAATGCGTTCGCCGCATCGCCAAATTATTATAATGTCTGCTGCGCGCCGGTAGGAGCCCGGAATAGACGCAAAAACCTCGCGGACACAAAATCAGCGGGCGAACTCGGGCGATCATTTAAGGACAAGACAGACAGACAGAGGGAATCGTATCAATACGCTGATGGAACGTTTAGGGTCGTATAAAATACGGAGTCATTGTCTTTTTTGCGCGTTCGGTTGCGCGCGTCGCGGAATACCAACGAGCTGCCCGCGCGGCGGAATGCGGCCGCGCGCCCGCGCAGGGCTGCCCGCGTGCCCGCTCGGTGGTCGCCTGGTGCTCGGCTCCAGAGCCTACAACCATAGTCATACTCGTACATCTCTAGTGGTTCCTCCCTAGTGCAACAACAACATACATGTACGTGACTCCCTGAACGTCCTGAAACTTCTATTATTGACATGTTTTTGACCATTGACATTTATTTATTTTATTGTTCTGTTGAAAATTGACTCGGTAGTACGTCTTAGGCGTATACCTATTTGACCATTAACATTATTATTTATTCATTTATTTGTATTTTATTTATGCTTATGTAACTTATAATGACATTTTAATTTATTTTTAAGCTTGTAAGCGCTCTGGACCCGTTCTGTAAACTTACAAGTGTTTTATATTACTTATGACTAACCAGGATTTTTCAGATACACTTTGCCTTAAAATTGTCTTTTTAAGTCATTTTACGTCTTTCGCGTTTTCTATCATTCGTGGATATTCTCGATTACGTAATTTTTCACTTGTATGAGGCACAAAAAAAATTCTGTTCCCTGAAAAACATTCGTTCATAATAAGCTTAAGTCACTAACATAATATTAGATAAAGAGTATTTTGAACTTTTAGGAACAAAAACTTTCACTCGTATGTTTATAAAATAACGACTAACATACAATTTTATATACGTATAACTAATTAATAACTACTAACACTATGTTAGTGACTTAACGTATACTGATCGAATATTTTTCAAGGGGTAGAATTTAATTTTTTTGCCTCATCCAACTGAAAAAATTCATCATCATTTTTTAACCAATTCAAATTCCTAAAATTGCTTTAAATTTTTGATGAATAATAGCAATTTGCCAACCCTAGATGGCAAGCACACATCGCACCATACAAACGCAATACGATTAAAACCTTCCTCAGATCCTACTTAGCACACACTTTCCAAAACTAAGACAACGCGTAGAAAAACCATTCTGAATGCTCCAAAAAAGAGATCTCGTCATCTGTTTTATACCTTACACTATTAGTAATAAAGTTGAAAGTACAGGAAAGGTAGAGATGCGACCAATTGCGAATACTGATGCTTTTATTCGAGTTGCGGACATGGATTCGCGAAGATACGCATCGGCTCTGGAATGAGTTCGAAATGTTTATGAGACGGTGATTTCTTTATCAATATCATTATTCCAAACTTTTAATGACAGTTTTAAAGTTTATGATTTTATTTTGTCAATGAAAGTGCGTGAGACTTTTGAAATAAACATTTTCGTACGTGTGTCTCTCCTTACTTGTTCTTTGCGAGATTAGTCAAGAATCCCTAAAAGGGGAGCTTAACACCTAAACTTTTGAGAAGAATGAGGATATTGTGATTTGACCACAATTTTTTTTTAAACTTTATTTTTAAACACAGCTGTCTCTAACATAATATTTGATTGACAAAGCAAAGTTGTTTTTACCCGACTGCGCCAGAAGGAGGGTTATGTTTTTCGAGTGTATGTATTTTACTACATGGGCTAAGATTGTCGATGCTGTGCAACCAATTTGTCCCGCAGCGTCGTCGTGAGGCCGCGGCCGCAGGAGCCACCGCACGCCTCATTAGGTATTCTGCGTTCGTCTATACAATATTTATGTCACTCAGCCGCGTTTTTAGACGTTGCCTACGGAGCATATGTGCACATAAGCCGGTGTACATGGCAATAAAGTTTTTATCGCGACGACGGCCGACGGGACGCACCGGTCGCCCGTTTACAACCGAATGGATGCCGATAAACTAAGCCTTCCTTACAGTTACCGTAAATGTACTTACGCTATCGTTCTTGAAAATAATGACTCTATCTACGTATTCACAAAAACGTTTCGTTCGATACAGTAAATATATTTAATACTATGCCTTGAAGAGGAACGGCAATAATACACACACGTGAATATAAAAAGTAGTATTCATTCGCAGCTGCAACATTAATTTTCTTCTAGACGCAATGGAAACTTTCAAGTTTAGTGTGTATCACACACACGTCATGTTATTCACTGAATTAAATTGATGTCTGCAGTTAATTAACGACGCGAATGAGACATTAATAACCCAAAATTATCCATTGCTTCATTTTCGACAATTTCGTACGGTTTTGTCTCGTCATGGTAAATGTTTGTTCAGCGCATGGCATGCTCATCACCTGCGACATCTCAGCGACAGCCGCTACCCGCCGCCCGCGACACGCTCGCGTGAAGCGCCCGTCAAAACTCAATCGGCGTCATTAATCAAGCGCTCGGCGCCTGTCATGCGCTGATCGGTGCGCGCGCGCACGCAAATGCGACTCATTTTAATAACCGGCAATTAAGCGCGGTCAATGTCGCCACGACATGGTCGCAGCCGTACCGTTCAATTCAAATGTAATTTACTCCTGACATAACTAAATTATTACATTAGCCGAGTATTGATTTATTAATAACTAGCGACCCGCCACTGCTTCGCTCAAGTAAACAATGTATTAAAATTAAAAACCTTCCTCTTAAAAAAACCGCATCGAAATCCATTCCGTAGTTTTAAAGATTTAAGCGTACCTACATAAGGACAGACAGCGAAGCGGATTTTGTTTTATAATATGTAGTGATGATGAGTATTAGCGATTTAATGATATTACTTCGTCGTGTGTATCAGTTTTATGTAACAACACGTAATAATACTTGCGAATACTCTAAGTGTCCCGTGACACCTACAGTATTATCACGGAAGAAGGGAAAGAAATGGAAGGTAGAGTTACCCATAAAGTTTCCGTAAACTATATAAGTAACTCTACCTTATTTCCCCAGTAGTATTTGACCAGTTTTCTAACTTCTCACGCTTTACTTTCATACAACAACGTAATTATTAAAATTTTAACACAATAACTGAGCGACCAAACTTGCTTGTGTCCTAGTCTTAATATACATGTACTGTCTGCACTTGCATGCTCTACACTGTGCTGCAACGTTTGCAACTCTTGATGTAACATGATGCGACCAGCTTATCCTTCTCCAGCGGACCGCATTGAACAGAGAGCGACCCAAATCGTTGATGCCAGAATATTTCGGATCGGCTTGACCCCTTGGCGCTGCGTAGATATGAATTTTTACTGCAGTGCATCTCCTATCGCATGTATCACTTATCCGGGCTAATCTATGCCGCCTCTTTTTGCCACCGTTCCACCCGACAGCACTTCCATCCATCCCCATCACTTAGATGATTCTTATTTCACTTATTCATTGCATTATGTTATGCATTGGATGTTATATTGTAGGTATCTTAGAGCTAAACATCTTGGTTGGCAGTCCACAACTGTGCGAGTGTGTTCCTCTAGAAACTTCCTGCTCCGCACAAGTTGCAAATCATCAATATCAATTGCAAATCATGAATATAATACGAAGCTTCTACCCTCAGCCACAATAGACTGTTGTTAGCTAATTGTGGCAGTGCGTAGTCGCAGCTCCCGCGACAGCGACACGACTCGCCGACGCGCGGACAATGCGGAGCGTGACCCGGCGCTGCTGCTTGCGACCGCGAGCACAGGTCAGGGTGCGCGATACTTCCTTCTGCTAATGCAAATTGCTCGCAACTGCTACCATACCGATATTATGATTCACTTTACAGTTCAAAGGCCACTTATAAGAGCTTTCGATGTTTGACTAAATATTTAACTACTACTAATTATTTTCATGTTTTTATGATTTTCATATTATTATGACAATTGAATCCGCTTTCTAGAACTTTACTAAGATACTAAATTAAAATGGTGCAAAACTACTTTCTACGATGGTCCGACCTAATAACTTAAAAACAAATGACACAAGAGTGTCCATTATTACTAACTTTTACATGCTCGTTAAGTATTTCTATGCATAATAACGTTTTAAATTAAATGATAGTATCTACTCCCACAAATTAACTTTTTGATGCTGGAAATTGATATAAAACCCGGGTATAAAATATTGACTTCGATGGAAACTCCTCGAGAACAATTTCATAGTTACGCACACATGTAATTAACTGATTTCTTGCGCCGATAAGGCTTATTTATCGGCGGTTATTTGCGCTGTAATAACCTAATTGGCCATTCCTCGGGAGCAAATTGCGCGCCGGCGGCCGCGACCGCGCCACCTAGCGGCCGCCGCGCGCAGCGCCATCGCGGTGACATCAGCGCGACTCCGGCTACGCTGGCCGCAATGAGCGAGCGCAAGTACCGGCCGTGCAAGTGAGTGCCATTGTTTTTCCTTGCCGCGTTTTTTCGCCGTATCCCGGCCAATGGCGGGCGCGCGCGGCGGCCATTGGCGCAGAGCGCGTGGGCGGCGCCACTCGCGAAATATTCGCACCTTTTCGCGCTCTTCCAGCGATCCTGTGTTTGTTTTTAGGATGCTTTCCGTTTTCAAAATCCATGTTTCATTTTTGATGTCACTTATAAAACTCAAACTTGAAAAATAACTCTTTTTCACATCGCAATTCAACAAAAGCCACACGTAACCTTTACCGCACTGGTACACTTCATTAAAACTCGTCGCATTAAAACCAAAACGCAAACTTTCTTTTAGCTAAAAAGTTGGCTATTCCATTTATTCGTGCTATGTATTTTACCCTCAGATCATAGAATCTGAGATTTTTACCAGCAAATATATTTTTTTATTATTCACAAGCTAATTCTAGACACTAAAATACTAAACAATGGCCCATAAAAAAGTAATCAAATTTAAATTTAGTAGACTTCGTGCGTGAAGCAAAAGTCACGGCAACCCCATGTAGAGCTATGGCTTTTAGTGAAATATTGTAGGTATCACTTAATTTTTTTTTCAATAACTGAAAATTACACCAATTTAGAGTAATGTGTGCCACATTTGGAAAATAATAGTAAAGATACAAACCAATTAAAGATAAGATTTATAAAATAGTCATATTCTTACAAATTAAATTACTCGTACAACGGCATCCTGCTAGAAGTTGTAACGCAGTGAATGGCCTTAAAGGCTGTGGATTCCTCTGTAAAGTAGATTTTTTTTTCTACATTTTTTCACATCTACTTAGATGTCACATCATCACATGATGTCACTACAATCATTATGTGGTTAATCATAATAATATAATTAAAGAATGCTATGGCTAATGATAGTAAAAAAATACAATAAAAAATGTAATCAAACAAATGATCCGTTAATTTTTCAATCAAAGATACATGCACATCACATTCACATCCCAGGAGCATAGATAATTCATGGTAGATCAGCGTGCCTGATCCTATTTTCAATTCAATTTTTTTTTAAGTCTATTTTGTAGGCTACTTTCTCATCGTCTCCATTATAATAGACTAGCTTTTTCCCGCGGCTTCACCCGCGTGAAATTAGTTTGTCACAGATCGTCATAAATTATAACCTATATGTTAATCTGGGTTATAAACAATAATACTGTAAAGTTTCATAAAAATCCGTTCAGTTGTTTTTGCGTGAAAGAGTAACAAACATCCAGATATTCCAGACATCCTGACATCCAAACTTTTGCATTTATAATATTAAGTAGGATAGATGACATAGAATGACGACCTGACCAAACTACCAATTTTTTAGTATTAGGTGGGAATCTTCGTGTAACATCATATCTGCCGGCTCCTTATCAATGAATGTGACATGATAGCGGGCGGCGTCGTGCCAGAGGTGTCGCGGGCGTCACGACGGCGCGCTCCCAGCGCAGACCACCGGCACACGTGTCGCCGAGCGCCTCACGACCTCACCTTGATGCCTTAATGTCTCCACTGACGCAATAACTTCAAACATCTAGGATCTCTAAAGACCATCTCAACTAAACATTCACTCCATTTGATTCTTGGTGACTGAGACTGAAAGTAATATTGTTAGCACCCCTTCCAAATTGGAAGTGAAAATTTATTATTCTCGGATCGAAAATCGCAAAGCGTTTCATGCCAGAGCACTCTCGAACCTCCAAAGATCATCCTCTTCCAAGGCTTTCAGTCATACTTCCGCATTATACGAGTGCTGGGCTCCTTCACACTAATGGACGCCAACAAACGTAATGACAAATGCTCGGATGTTTGTCTATGCTAAGGGAGCACTCGTGGGCGGCGCAAATAAAAATAAAGCTGCCCGCGCGTCGCGAGTCTTTCGCATTTAAATCAGCGTCGCCCTCGCGAGACAAAAAAACTTAATATCGGCGCGAGTGCCCTCGAGTGGCGCCACCTCCGCTCCGTCAAAGAAACACCAGCAGCGCCCGCGCCGGCCGCGCCCTCGAGCCGCGAGGGCTGCGCTCATTATTTGAGGAGTGCCTGCTTTGCAATTCGTATGCGGACCACTTGACACCTGTACCGTGTAATTGTCTCGTTTGTTTGCGCTCGGAAGCCTTTCGGAACGCGGGCAGCTCACGCGGACTAAATGCTTAACTCGGGAAACGGTAGCTCTCATAAAGGAAGTCGGCAGCCGCCTCAATCAAAGGTGCGGCGTTGATTGAAACTGCAAATAAGGATCGCTCGTGTTAATTGGCAACTAGATTACCCACTGTGTTCACAAGGCGGCTGAATAATTAAAATCTCCATTAAAAACATGGTATACCTGCAAATACAAAAAACTTTCATCTGACCGTTTTAATAGAGGAGTGAAAACATCGACTTGTAAAGCAAAGTATGAAAACAATGTTGTTATTCGAAAAATGAACACTTCATCTTGTAGAAATGACAAATAATTGAGTACCTACAACAGACCCTGCGAGTGCGAAAACGTGAAAATTAAAGCTCGGAGTAACCGCGCCTGCTATGCAAATGCGAGCTCACTCAGACGCACCCTTGTTCGCGTTAATTTAATAAATGATAGCGCGAGCCGCGACCTGCTACCGCCGCAATCAAAGGGAAATCACCACAGTGAACTTGAATAAACTACAAATAACGACCCTTGACGGTCACTGAAATATTAACTGTCATTGTAATTTTTTGAGATAACATAATTAAAACATTATTAAATATGTAATAATTTGTATTAAAAATAAATACCTAATTTTTCTGAGTAGGTAAGAAAGACTCTATCGTTGATATTTAATAACTACGAGAATATTTCGAGACTCATTTTCCCTCAGGTGTGAGCTGTGCGATGACGTCAAAGTATGATTATAAAACAACTTAGGACACGTGTATGGAAACCAATCGACCCATAAACATCTTCCACACACCTACACGATGTTAACTTAATGACGTTTTTGACATGTTATTGGAGCTTCTTCGAGAAATTGTTAATCACAAAACAGGTAGGTAGAGCCTTGAACTTTAGCTAAATTAAGGGTTGTCATTCTCCACCGATGGCTGAACACCATAAGAACAACAATCAAACAAGTAAACTAGACTGCATCTCACTTAACATCAGCAAAAAAACATGTGAAAAACTTCAGCAACTACTCAACGGGAGCTTTAGCTATTCGCCAAAATCACTACCAAGTTAAACTAAAAGAGAACGCTTCGAACTTCAATTCGATTGTGTAATTTATGTTTTTGTGATTTGTTTTATTCAAATTATTTAATGATGTTTAGTGCGTTATTTTTTTTTATATTACTGTAAGCTAGATAATAACTGTTTTGGAATGACAAGACCTCTACAATCTACACTGTGCACTTTGCATTGTCTCGCAAAACATTGGTCTGCTTCCGTTTGTTCCAAGGTGATGCCAAATCAAACCAGTACTTTTATGTTGGTCTCGATAATACCATCTACCTGTCGTGCCCATTCATTATTTTTCATTACGGTTGCCTGGCCTAATGGTACTTTAATTTTAGCGATTTTAAATATCGCTGAGGACAAAATTATTGTGAAGATCATGAATCATCACACTACGCAAGAGCATGCATCAAAGAGATCCAGGACTTTAGACAGTATTTACAAGTAAGGGAGTTGGAGTAACAGTAAAACTATTTTCGATCACTGTAAAACCAGCTGAACATTATACGTTGGTGGCAGCCCTGGCGCGCGCGAGCTGTCACCCGCCGCCGACGCCTTCACAGCTCGCTGGCTCCTGGCAGCTCCATCCCGCTTCCGACCTGCCTTGCCTTACTTGCTCACCCAACTGCAAACTGGTCCACGATCTTTGACTGGATCTAGAGGAATCTTTAAAAACTACGCACTTTTGTAAAAAAATATATGTAATAACACGCTATGATAAAAACATCAAACACGACTCTACATTTAACGAAACAACTAATTAAAGACAAATAAACACCGGTTTTAAATTTTTTGTTTGTTTGTATTGAATAGGCTCCGATCGGTCTAGTCGACTTGAAGAACATTTTCGCCATTAGACTCCTCTGATCAACATAGTCGGTACGAACTTCCCCGGGTCAGTTAATTGTTAAATAAAAGCCAATAATGTGTTCAGGCTGCAGTCTTCTGAGCCAACGCTCTGGACAATTTTCTCTCATAATTATTAACGTGGCGTCACACGTTATTGCATTGAGATCTCTGTCAGAAAAACACAAAAACTGCACTATGGCTTATCTATAAAACCACTATTGGCCTTCCGTTTTTAACGTTTAAGCTAAGCAGTAAATGTCGAGCAGCGCTCCTGCGCAACCGCCGCAGCACTAGTCGCAGGGTGCGCGCCATATACGGCGCCAGGCCACGCCGTTAGCGCATTCCTGCTCCCAGCGCGCAGCTAATCATATCGCCATGCCGCAACTGTGGCAGCCTTAAGGTTCCATTTTTCCTGTAATATTCATCGAAATTAGTTAACAATTCTCTAAGATATCGACACATAAAGTTTAAAAAATTGTGACAGTTCTGAAAATACAGTGGGTCTAGTCAAAATGCCATCGCAAAACAATAGGAAAAGAAAGAAAGAAGAAAAGAAGGCTTTCGCTAATGTCAGTCGCCGCGTCACCAGTAATTAGATTCGATCGTAAAATGGCAGCCAAAATGCACATTGAACCACCATCGACGCGGCGATATAAAAGTTCATTCAAAATCGAATAAAAGTTCAAAAATGTCTATGACTTTGCGATTGTTTTTACTTTTTTAGCTTATTTTTAATTAGTTTCTTCCTTCTTTCTGCTCTCTGTTTACGTCTATGCTTCGCTGTCAAACTAGCTGTCAAAACGACATCGCGATACGGATTTGTCAAAACAGCCTTAGGGTGGGTTGCACCCTCTTAGTTTAACTATGACAAACGTCTTAAATCTGTCAAACTCCATACAAAAAACACCGGTTATCGTCATAGTTACGGTCAAAGTTAAGTGGTGCAACTCAACCTATTGGTTTTCGATCGAATCGAAGCTTATCACCGGGGTTTTGGTAATCGCAATGCAAATGACGGGTGTTTCGATTCGTTTGATTTTGATTGAGTCTTAAATGCATGTTGGCTAAGACTTTGTATGGGAAATTTCAATCCAGTCTTTCGATTATCGATAGGTTGGGCTTTGCGATTCGATTTTTTGCCGTTTGGCTAAGCCTTTTTTGTTATCGATCAGTTTTGCGATTTGTTTATTTGTTTGCGACTGGTTTGCGATGGGTTTGCGATTTTAAAGTGCATTTTGACTAGACCCACAGAATACTGAAAAAACAACTGAACTGATTCACGTAAACATTTTTGTTCTGTTCAAGCTCGATTAAAGCATCTTGAAATAATCGGGAATGTAGGTAATACAAATTATATGAAACAGAATTAAAAACCAAGTTTTTAAAGTAGATTAAATGTAGAAAAAAAATAGAGTTGGCGGATAGCATGACGTGAAAGGTTCCGTCCTGGTTTTGATGATGATTATGCCCTGTATTGCAAAATGAAGAGAGTCAGGTTTTTGTCCTGTTTACATAATATGTAGGTTGAAACACAAGGAATAGGGCATCAAGTTAGCGATGCCACTAGTGTACCCATTTACGAGGCGAACTAACATGCGTATCTATTATTTATTTATTTATATAATGCATACCAACAACATAATCTACCTTCATAATATACTCTTTATAACTAACATTTATTATGAAAATAACATTTCTGAGTAGGTACACATAATATTGTCACATAAAGGTAAGCACATAGTTGTAGTAATATGAGCAGAGGCCAAAAATAAGGGCCCATTGACATACACTGTCACATACTCCGTAACAAAACTACTTCATCTTAGCTACGAAAGTAAACTGCACCTTAAAGTTATCAGGTCCAACAAACTTCTGCGACATTACAAACATTCGGCGCACGCGGCGTTTCCGTTATTGTACAGTCGCGGAATGAAAAGGTTCGTCACCTTAGTGTCGGTTTTCGCTTGCACTAGGTACTGTAAGAGTCAAACCTGCCAACATAACAGTGCAAGAAACAGTGCTGCTAACATTTAAATAAATATGACGTTTGCTAACGAATAAGGTTTTGCTTGTTTATTTTTCTATCCCATCAGTGCAATGCAATGATGACATTGACCAATTGACAAAAGTTTTTTTTATTTAATAGAAATAATAATGGCAGGTTGAACCAACAAGAAGGTTTTAGTTTATCAATCATAATAATCTTCTTGACAAGATAAATCGTCAAAAAACTTTGATCTGAATAATTTTGAACTTTACCGACGAACAGATAAAGATTATTTTCTCTAACTCGAGATTATTCTGTAACGTGGTTTCAAAAGGTAATATGTGTTCACGATTCGTTGAAGGAATCAATTTGAAAACTGACGAACCTTTTCATTCCGTGACTGTACATTCATTTATCGCTAATCTCGCGTCTCGGATCAATAATCGCAATAATTTTATCAAAATAAATCAAATACAAAACTAACATTTACCGCAGACTTCAAAAGGATTTTTTCCAATCTACAATTCAAATGAGCGTAATTAGATCGTAGTAGCTACTGAATAGTATTAACCGTCCAAGCATGAACACATTTATAGTGTTATGCTTTTATCGAAGTATTAAGTAAGTATTACTTGCTGTATTACCTTGAGCAAATAAGTAATTTAGCTTCTCGCGTCTATTTACTCAAAATCCTGCATTTAAGATTCCATGTTCCAATACCTACATTTAATTTTGACTTTGACATTTGGCAACAAACTTTGACTTCATAAATATTAGACATACCTACATTTTACACATCTCCATACCAAATGACAATTTAAGCCAGAGTTCAACTAGGGTGTAACTTTTATATATGGGTTGCTAAAGCGAATAAACCCACAAGACCCAATAAGTCCACCCACAAGATGGACCGACGACCTCATAAAGGTAGCGGGAAGGCGCTGGATGCAGGCCGCCACCAACCGGCCATTGTGGAAATCATTGGGGGAGGCCTATGTTCAACTGGACGTCCTATGGCTAAAATGATCATGATGATGATGATGAAAGCGAATAAAGGGCTAATAGCTTGGGTAGTTCATCGTAGGTATAATCCTTTCCTTTTCAATACTTCTTTTACTTATACTATTAATAGATTATAGCCATAGTACATACTCGTATACATGGATGATTGTGTTATACTTTCATTTATAATACTTAGTGGAATTACTGTTTTTAAAACGTGAATTAGAACTGGCCCCATAGCAGACATTTTCCTACATCTAAATGCCTTTTGAAATATATAATGGTTATGGCTATTGGAGCGGGTACCACTTTCCATACATTGGTGCCCATCATCCTTTGTATTACCAAACAACAATTTTATTCTTCTTAAACAAGGCATTTTATTTTTACAAGAAAAATACTTAATAGTACGGTACTGCTACGTAGATAACAAAGCCCTTTTAACCCTGAATTCTTCACAATAGAATTGATCGATCGAACGTTTATTGCAAATTAATAGTACGTCAATGTTTTCCAAATAATTTGCACAACTCCTGTCGTGTCGGTCATTGTGCTGAAGCAGGGGTGGAGGGAACAAAGCTTTGTTTGTTTATATCGATAAAAGCGTTTGTTGGAATCGTTTGACGGGTGTCGATGTCGCGTGGCGATCTAATGACGTGTGCGGCACCGCGCGCCAGCACTAGCGACGCTGGGCCAGCGCACACGGCGTAGCCAAACCATATCAGCCGGGCTACGTAACAGATTACAGATATGTAATACTTAACTATTTATATTAAGTACTTTCTTTTTTCTAGAAGTTGGGTATATTTGACCGGCTGCTAAATTGTACCATCTTCATAGGGTTCAGTTATAAAGTCTTCAGTGTCTTCAAAGGTGCCTGACCTAGTTTCTTAAAATAAGGACTTTCAAGCTTTTTGTTTTTAATATAATGTAAAATAAATAAAAATACGTAGTTTTGACAATATGTTTTGTTTCATAAAGCTGGGTCAGGTGATTTTGAAGATAAATAGGATTTTCTAAGCGACCCGTTTTCTTTACGATCCTGTGTAACGATTGAGCAAATAGATTTTAAAATAACAACGTCTACATCACTCGACCATGTATGTCCATTTGGACATATTGGAATGGCACGCTTTCACGAGCTACTTGCTGTAACTATTCTGTCCATATCTGTGGGCCGGCCGGTCCAATATACCCGACTTTCTCCTAATATGTTTAAGTGTTACTTTTGGAGGAAATATGTTTGCAACAATAGTGCCTAAAACCTGTAAAGTGAGATCTCACATTTCCTGTCTTATGTTGCCGATGTCACCGTAAAATTGTGAATTCCGTCAGATTATAATCTGGCGTAGTTAAATTACAATCTAACCTAACCTAACCCACTGTTAGTTTACAATCTAACGCGTTATATTATAAACTGACAGAGTTCACAATTTCACGTTGACACCGACTCTATAAAACTAGCTGATCTCCGCCGGCCGTGCGCTGTATCCGCACAAAGCTCCGCGGGCGGTCGCTTGCGGTCCCACGGAAAAACAATCAATTCACTAATCATCCCGAATTACACCAATATGTGGACGGGCGCGATTGATTGGGTTTCAACTTTCAACCGATCAGAATGCGACTCGGTACAATAATGCCTGGTTCAATGGCGTAATGTGACAAGAAATTAACGTCAACAATACATAATGCGATAAAAGTCTTTTATTTTATTGTATTCGTACCTACTACTCAGTCATTGATTTCATATATTAATATTAAAAAGCTGCCACAAAGAACGTTGTGAAGGGGTAGCAAAAAATAACAACTCAAATACTTGTATAACGCACACTTGCTGCAAAAGCTCCAAAAATGCAGATGGCTGAACTGAACTTTTCCTGTGATGTACCTACCTACCTGTTTGTATTTGTATATTGGAAGCCCCTGAAACTTGAAACCCTTGTTTATTGTTTTTTTTTTCTTTTTTTCATAGGGCAATCTAAATTCTAGCATAATAAAAACCTTTATAAAGCAATACTTCATTCAAATGTAATTCAAATTATATCCTTCGCTAACCCTCCTCGCGCAGAACATTGATGAGTAAACTGACGTCAATCAGAAGTCACGCTAAGCCGCGCTAACAACGATGAATAATTCACTCCCGCGCACACAGCCGCACGATCCGTCTTACTTTTTAATTTGTCGCGTCCGTGATCCCGGGCCCGGCCGCGGGAATCCCTGGATCCCAGGATCCCGGCTAATGAAAACTGTCGACGAGCCCGTCGATGTCGCGCTAAATTAAACTATTTCGCAAATACATTAGGCAGTGGCCGCCCTCCGCAGCCGAACTCAGCCCGTGCCCGTACTTAAATTACACAAGACGAATTTATACAGAAACCCTTTCTCAAACAATACCCATACCAACGAGATTACTGAAACGTGATATTTCATTATCTAGTCATTTTAAAAAACTAGTTTGATGTTTTCTTGTTATTTTTCCCTAACGCTTGTTAATAAGTGGTAATTCTAGTGACTTAGAAAAAATGCAAGAATCTATTGTGCAATAAATACTTTGTAGTGGTTTCATAAATATGATGTATTGTACGTCGTCCAGCGAGAAACCATGAGCTTACGGGAAAACAATTACGGGCAGTTTGCGTCAAACACTACGGCATTTTAACACGGAGATTGTAACATATTCTAGGTATTTGTTTACTTTTATTAGGTATATGTACTACACTATTTACTTACAGATTTACTGAATAACTAGCTATGCAAAAAATTAAGTTATTATTCCGGTGTTTTCTAAATGTATTTTCACTACATTTTTTACAAGGCAATAAACATAAAATTTAATACTGTAACGGTTAACTCTAGTGTGAAGTAGGAAATTCAGCGGGGACCAAACTTGCAACATAGTACCTAACTACCTACTACCAGTCCGGTACGCGAACTACTTTATGTTAGGCGGACGCGACGTTCAAAGCGATGACTACATTAGTAATACATGCTTGCTCATGTACTTTATATTATAATGTGTCGGGAACAGAATTGTCTTCTTATTAGAAGACCTCTGTTCATGCAAAATTCTAATTAAAACGCGGTCTCCCGAAAGTTTCGTAATCCTATCCGCTATTCTCGTATTTTGTCTGTCAACACCATCCGCAAAACAAAAGAAAGACGCGTTGTCGCGTCAATTCGGAGATAGCCCCCGCTCGCCGGGGACTGATTAGTTATCAACCCTTCGGAGTGATCGAGGGCGCGTTATTTTGCAATTAAAGCGCAGCCGAGCGGCCGCGAGGGCCCTCCACGTCAGGCGCAAACAAACACACGCGCGCATTGTGCAACGCACAAACAATCCCCGTGACTTACCGACGCTCTAAATGGAGGGATTACACTAAAACAAGTTATAGAACTATTAAGAATTACAATTTTCATTTTATACTGCGACAGTTATCTTTTGCTAAAAGCAATTCAGACTGACACTAATTAATTCATTGGTGAAGTTAAGCTTAAAAAGATTTAAAGCAATTGATATTATAATTTATTTTTCTTATATCTTTCTTGTTTACAAATACGTAACCTGCTGTTTTATTTATTTATTAAAAACAATTTACACAGCATTTCTATAATATTGATAATGACTATTGACGATGTCACAAAAAAATTTTTGGTTTTACCGTGCATCGCTGATGGCATGTCTTATGACATCTTTGCTACCTTTAGCCCGCGTTTGGAAACATAAATCGGCGCGGGCGCAACCCTCAGACGTGCTGCTGACGCAAGTGGCAAAGATGTTATCACTTCTTTGGAACCGTGCTATTAAGAAGTGCACCTGTGCCCTCTGTTTTGTCCCCGTCACCTAAATCATATCCCCATTATTGTACCCTCCAAAAGAACCCTTTAGACGATTCTCCACGCCGAGACCGATCGCGACGCTCCGATTCTTTTTCTGATCTGATTTATGTGAGAGAATTCCACTGCCTGCGAACAATTTCTTATTTTTAAAAACCTTATTATTTTAGAAAACTATTGTGATAAAATCGATCGCGTCCAGAACGCGAGGTGTTAACAGCGCATTAGTGGCGGTCAGGCGCATCTCATTGGGCGATTTGGAAAAACATGAGCAATGTATGCAGATGACATGCGCAAGGAGCGTAACGGTGGCGGGAGATTTCGAGAACTCATCAATATGTGATGACATTTGGCTTGTAGATGCGCGTACGCCGATCAACACCCACCTGATTGTTATTCCAGTTTATCCAGAGATAAACTACGCACTTTTAAATGAGATAACCTTCATCCCATTTGATCCTGCATAATAACATGACTACTGAATCTACATGGATGTGTCTTTCTGTGACGAAAAAAAATCCACGTGAGAGCGACCTAGCACATGTTTGAGTCAGTATCACAGAAAAAAAATATCAAGTGACTATTAAAGCACATTAGTATAATACGAGCAAATAAATAAATAATATCTTTGAACAATTTAAAAAACTAAGCAACTAATAAAGCTTGTGTTATGGGTGCTAAGCTTAACTGATATATTAATACTACATAATATACATAGTCCGTTACAGAAATTAAAATTATCTTTTCCATTTCTGCCCGGCCGGGAATCGAACCCGGGACCTCTCGGTATAGTTAGTCCATTTCGAACCACTACACCAAACGGCCGACGTTAACTTAGACGGTAACGGTAGAGTACCTCCTCTACCAATTTTGTAGTTTTAGAAAACTCTTTACTTGTAGCAGTCTAAAATAGAATTAACTTCATCCTGTTTCTTAATTTGTTGACATGTTAGTCAAATTATAAAGCAGGACAAAAACGTCTTTTGAATTTAAAATCCACGTGACAATAAATCCATATTGGGTACTTATATAATTAACACAAAAAGTCAATTTGAAAGTCGATTCGGATCAGCATATTTATGCGCGCGCGACAGCGACAAATCGCAGGGCGTCCGCGCGTCTGCGTCCGCTCGCGCTTGACGGATGGCGCGCAGCAGCAGCTACCAGCGTTGCGCCAAAATTTCGTAGAAGGTCGACCTTTGGGAAAAAACACCCCTGTCCCGTTGATACCTGGTACGGGGTAGCTTAGATTAATCGCGGTCCGACTACACGTGTTTATCTGATGTTCTCGGGTCCTTTTTTATAATAAATACAGTTTTATTGTTTTTTATAGTGCATTCTTCGAGAAGTCTGTTAATTTGTAGTAGTCTCGGATTTTTTAAAGATTATGAGAGAACGACTTGTTGACGTGTTTATCGTTAAGTTTATTTTCGATAAGGTACACAATTTAATTTAATCTCAATTTACAAGGAACCAAAGTAAGATACATGTATTATGCGAATTGTGAATAATTCTAAATAAATAGTTAAATTTTAAAGTATTATTTTATTTGTCTATTCGTGTTAATGTATATGTACCTAGCTATCTAAATATGACATGTAATGAGTAGTTATACCTACTTACATATTATTTCCTTCGGCGAATGATCGGCGATATGTGCATCATTTTTAGCTACTTAAAAAAAACTAGTAGATTATAAATTGTCAATATACGGGTGTTACAAACAAACAAAAAGAGAACAAGGTGCTCGTAAGTCGAGGCAAGAATTTCGTTCGTTTTTTACTAAACATGCCTGGACAGTTCCTTCTGAAGAATATAACAGAACCCTAGAGTTGCATTTGACCAGCAGTAAATAAAAATAATATATTACAAAGAACTGAGAGAAGATACGTGCACTCCTCGCACAATGCACATTGTTGCGCCGGCGCAGCAGCCTCCGCCCTCGCGGGCCGCGTCACAAAAACGCCACCGACACTCTTGACAGCCGCGATTTTTTCACATTCTCCACGGATAAAAGACTGGAGTGATATATGGCGGTCGCTTTTGTCTAAGTCATGATTTATACGCCGCTGCTGCTTGTTCCTCAACGGGTCAGCAGTAGTCGCGAGTCAATTGAATCGTGATTAATACGTCGCCGCAGGTACGTGTGCGGTGGGGACGCTGTGGCTGTGATTAGCCGGCTGGATACTGTAAATCAATGTTGTCTTACGTATTGCTCATCTCGATCTGTGATTACGTTACGGGGCTTTGTACAGAGCTGATACAACTTTATACGTAAACTATGACAACGCTTTATTAGCTCGCTCTATCATAATTATTAGTATTCATAATATTATGTTCCTACGTTAATTTAAAACTTCTAGTATTTATTGCTTCTTAATTTATATTTAGATTAAGATACTTCGGATTACAAGTTGTTTCCTAGATAATTCTTGGGTTTCCCTATGTGAAGCACCTATCCAGTACAAACTTCATACAACAATGCCTTACATGCGTACACAGCACGACAAGAATGGCTCTACACTAATCAAAATCTTAATGTCTAAGATAAATCTCAATTCGATGGAATTGAATAACGGATGTGAAAAAAATCGCTTCGTGTGTTCGTCCCCTAAAAAGCAGTACAATGGCTTCGCCTGGCGGTGCCTCGCGGTGCGAACACTAGGCACGGCAAAAACTTTCGCCCGCATCTTGGTGATGAATTGACACATTATCTTACACGATAACTGGATATTTAAGTTATAAAGAGTCTAACTCTCTAACACCCCACAAAAGAGCAATGATGTTTCAAATTAGTTAAAAAATCGCCACCATTCTAAATGAACTAGTATCTCTCTTTCTATGGTCTAATGAACCCTTGAAAAAGAGGCTGACAATGGTGACTTCCGTTACTTCTTATCAGTAGTCTGGGAAAGTAAAGTAAGACTGGGACGTGTAAAAGTGCTTTTTAAAAGCTTATTTGCAGAAACCAATGACTCGTAACTTTTATGAAGCTTTTAGGCCTAATTTCACAAATAAACGAGTTTAGGAAACACTAGCTGGCCCGGCAAACTTTATATCAATAAAAAGTTATCATAACTCTATATCCTATGTTCATCCGGAATAATAGGATCCCAACGGTGAAAAAATTTTTCAAATCGGTAACCAGTAGTTTCGGAGCCTATGCAATAAGTAACAATCAAATATTAGTACTATAGATAAATAAGTTCCGAAAAAAATGTGTGATTAATTAATGAAAAAAAACAATGAAAGGAGCGATAGCCACTAGCTTTTTAGGAAATTTCAATTCCATAAGTTCGATCAAAAATGTCTTTCAGAGATTCAGCTCTATGTAGTTGATCTTCCTGAGCAGTAGTTAGCAGAGCGTATGTGTCATGTCCGGGACGCGAAGCGCGGTAACTGCCTAACTAACTATAAATTACAAGGTCACTAATTAAGATAACACGCCTCGGACGCCCGCAGACGCGCAGCTTGCTGCGTGCTTCGTGCGGCCGCGCTACGAAACGCTACGAGCTCATTAACGCTGCTACGCAGATTAAGTAGCTTAAAGGAAAGACTTCTCTTATTTTGTATTTATGTAATTGTAACCAAGTATGTATATGTTTAGCTGTGTATAAAACCAAAATTATTAAAACATTTATTGTTTTTCTGACGAGCTATCCTAGTTCTTTTATATCTTGCTAGGCTGAAAAAACACATCACCACTACTTAATTCAACAAGAAGAGAAATCAAAAGCATGAATCTCTTGTAATACCTTCTTGCTATTTTTTGAAATCGAGCCTATGAAACGTCCGGCCATAGAAAAGTTGCGATTGGAAATACTTGCTCGATAAAATATATGAAGGTAATACGCATTTAGTCCCGCGATCGGATAGTGTACGGCGATAGTGCGGCGCAAGAGGGGTATTTCGTATGAGTGGACAATCGACAATCGCGGGCGAAACAAAAGAGCGGCGCGTCTGAGGCCGCGGCCGCGGATAAAGCGCGGGCCATAAGTTACGCGCGTATGAGCGCAGAACAATGGCGCGGTCAATACGGGAGCCGCCATTTGCATATCGCGCATCGCCCCCGCCCGCCCCCGCCCGCCCCCGCCCCGCGCCAGCCTGCGCCCGCGCCGCAGGTGCGCACCCTTCAGGTGTCCGCAGCACAAACTGATAAACATTTATTTATATTTATTGAAAGTCATACCTTTCTAAAAAGACACTATACATAATAGGTGCAAATTGAGCCATCTTCTTTTGTATGGTTTAATTTTTTTCATACAGGTATTCCATTTTTAACACGCTTTTACTAGGTCGTCGTGTATGTAACCATGTAGGTAATGGAATCTAAGAATCTGAATTATTTAAAATCAGCCTGCCTTTGTTAAAACTAAGTTAATAAGCTCTTTGATAAATTGACTTCATAGACCATCTCAATTCTTTCACCATCATCAGTTGAACTTTGCAAGATATGTGGTTAAATTACATAGAATATAAAAAGCTTGCGTCCTGAAAAAAATATGGCAAGATTGGAGCGCGCAGGCGCACCGCGACAACAATTTATCGTCGTTTATTGTCGCACGATATTCTCACTTGCTTTTGTTCGGCAGGAGGCGCTTTATTCCAACGACCTCTGAAAACGAATCTAGCAATCAAAGTATTATTTGTCTAAAATTAACTTTTTTAGGGTTCCGTAGTCCTGACAAGGAACTCTTATTTATAATAATGAGGTACTGAAGAATAATCAAACCTGAGAAATCCAAAGCTAAAATGTGATATATAATAAAGCAATAAACGTTTATGTAACTTTTAAACTATACAGTTGAACGCTGAAAGACTATAGGTAGGTAGGTAACACTCGTACAATGATTAATTTTATTATTGAGACACATCTCTCACTCCTGGACGCTTGGCCGTCGAAGTTACTTTGCCTACCAAATGCTCCATTATAGGTATTTACAGAGCAATATTATCCCGTCCTATGACGCAGGTTCGGTCACGTGCGGCCACGTGACACATTACCATGCATTTGAATTGACTGACAGCGGCGGAGATTTTCCAGAATAATCGCTTATATTGTGGCAGTCCTTCAGCCGTCCCATTTACAGATTCATGCCTACTCACTGGGCAGCCTCTTTACATAACACTTACATAATACACTTGCGAGCAAAACTATGGAATCACTTACATGAAGTTGTTTCCACGCGATCTTGTGTACTAACGAATTTGTTAGTAACAAAAAAAGTGGCACCATTTTAAAGATTAAACTTTTAACTTTAAATTGATACCAAATTTATTTAAATCACATCAGTATTTAAAAAGATATCCCGGTTAATGTGAAAAAGTAAGGAAAAAGACATGTATCAACTCTTTGATACGTCGCGAGTTGCGGCCTATTTACCCCCTATAAAAGCATGTGTTTTCGGATTTTGCTTTTACACGTAGATCCTTACACATCTCCGCTTCTTTTGACACTTTACCTGGGATTCTACACCTTCAGAAGCAGCACAAATCGTTGCACTATTGCAAGAAGAGCTCAGCCAGCAGGCTGTCGCACGTTAGCTCCACATAAGCCAGTCCTGGGTTTCGAAAGTTTTAAGACGCTTTCGGGAGACTGGTGGCTTTAGCCCGAGACCAAGTTCTGAACAGCACCGGTGCACATCGCAGAGGGATGACCGTTTTTTCATGTCAACCTCTCTATAAAATCGTCATTTGACTGGTATCGACGTCCAGTAAGAGCTCAGAAATGTTCGTAGGATAGCTGTTAGCAAGTGGACAGTTCGTCTAAGATATACGCAATAGAATTTGACTCCAAAAAGGCCTGCCACGGGCTCGAAACTGACGGCAGGTCACCGATAAGCACGCTTTCAATTTGCTCGTACACATCTCGATGGGAAGTCGAGCAAGCCACCCCCATAAGCCACTGTTTCAGCGAACCAGCACTGCACAAATCTCTCCCCAGGCCGCCTATAGACCCGACCTCTTCGACTGCTGCACTGCAAACACAGTCTGCATTCATCGGAGAACAAAACTCGCCTCCATTACTCGCCTTCCCATCAAAATAAGTGCGAGCTAATTGAACGCGTGCTAGTCGGTGACTTGCCGTCAGTTTCGAGCCGGTGGCAGACCTTTTTGGAGTCAAATTCTATTGCTCATATCTTAGACGAACTGTCCACTCGCTAACAGCTATCCTACAAACATTTCTGGGCTCTTGCTGGACGTCGATATCAGTCAAATAACGATTTCATAGAGAGTTTGACATGAAAAAACGGTCATCCCTCTGCGATGTGCACCGGCGCTGTTCAGAACTTGGTCTCGGGATAAAGCCACCAGTCTCCTGAAAGCGTCTTAAAACTTTAGAAACCCAAGACTGGCTTATGTGGAGCTGACGTGCGATAGCCCGCTGGCTGAGCCCTTCTTGCAATAGTGCAACGATTTGTGCTGCTTCTGAAGGTGTAGAATCCCAGGTAAAGTGTCAAAAGAAGCGGAGATGTGTAAGGATCAACGTGTGAAAGCAAAAATCCGAAAACACGTGCTTTTATAGGGGGTGAATAGGCCGCAACTCGCGACGTATCAAACAGTTGATACATATCTTTTTCCTTACTTCTTTACATCAGCCGGGATATCTTTTTAAATACTGGTTTGATTTAAATGAATTTGGTATCAATTGAAAGTTAAAAGTTTAATCTTTTAAATGGTGCCACTTTTTTTGTTACTAACAAATTCGTTAGTTCACAAGATCGCGTGGAAACAACTTCATGTAAGTGATTCCATACTTTTGCTCGCAAGTGTAGTTCATTTCAAACTACTTAACTAAGTGAATCCTGATAGAGCTACCCCCTGTGCTCGAGGCAGCGCACACACCTCCGCATGGAACGTTATACTGGTGCTGAAAACAGAAAAAAATGTTTTTGACAATTTATCAATTTATTATTTGATAATCGCCCTCTCAGTCTTCGATTGTTAGCTAGAAACAGGATAAAACAAACTTTGGAACTATCACGGCCGCGAAAAGTAAAGTTGTGGTTATTTATTCAGCAGTAAGCTCCAGTCCCCTCGTAGCGTAATGGATTGGGTTCCGTCGTCGGGATGATAAATGCTTGAACAGGATGAGTACACATTTTTTCATCTCAAACTAAGTAGGTACCTACCATAACTACAAACAAAATGATATGAAATTTTGTTGTCCCGAATAAAAACACGAACAGTTTTTCATAAATTAATTATCTATCCATATGTAATAGCAATTTATAAGGTTAGATAATACTCGTATCCATTCAGGAGTGACGTCATAAAAGAACATTTGTGTTTCAAGTTCCAAGCACTTATACCTGCAGCTGTAAATTTCTTATATGGCTAAGTGTTACACCGAGTCGGAGCAACGTGACTTAAACCCACCTTTAATAATAGTAGAAAAAGTTATCGCTGTAAGATCGGAAAATTGTCGCGGCGTAGAGTCGCCGGACAGCTGCGCGTTTTTGCGCGGGTGTCCGGCGCAATCCCCGAAATGGCCGCTCTGATGTTTAATTCAATTGATTCCATTAGGAGTTCTTCAGCGGGTCACGATACATATGTATGGGTGCTCTAATAAATTGGCTGGAGCCATGTTTTTCGGCGTACCTGGAACAGCCCCGGCCGCGGCCGCTTCCTCCGCCGCGTGCGCGGGTGCGCGCGACACAAAAACTATGGTCCCGGGATCCCCGGGTCCATTCAAACAAACATCAGATATTATTATGTTGTTAGTACATTTCAAATTTTTTCTAATTTTAGCACTTAAGCTGATGCGATTCTCTTATCATATTTCAAATGCTGCCCTTTTATGACTTTGAAGGTGTTGACGGTGGTGTGGTGGTGTCAAAGTCTAGAAATTAATTGTTATTTGATCAACTAATTAACCTAATTATCCGAAACCGAATTCAAATTCATTTATTTCACAGAAATACACGTCCATTAGATGTTTGTTATACATAATAATCAATTTCGTTACAGTGTATCTTCCCATGACTGGCATGTGAAAGTTACTCGTTTAAGAGAAAACATGTCAAAACATTAATAATAATCATAGGAAAAGTCATTAATTTGATAAAGTCACAATAATGTCAACAGTCCAATTAAACTAATCATTACAATAAAATGTCATCACATAAAATGACACACAACCAATACTAATACATAAAATATGATTTCACAATTAAGTATTTAATTCTAAAAAAACTCATTTACACAGTTAAAATATTTGTCGAGCAGCCACTTGTGCAATAAATTCCTAAATTCGGGCATTGGAGGTCCCTGTATTATAAGCTGGTAGTTACTTGTAAACGACAATCACTTGTAAAGTTCACTTCACTAGTCATTATACGTGTTTGGTTGTTCCTCATTTTAAAACATACACTTTGACAAAACGTTAAATAAATAACATATGAGGTTCAACTTGATTTGTTCGGCATGGGGTCAGAGTGCGCACGTTTAGTGTAGTTCGCGCCGCGCCCGCTGCGCCGCGGCGGGAGCTCGCGCTAGCCGCATGCACACAAGCGTTTTTTTCACCCTGATTTCCAACTTTATTGCTATAATCATTAGAAGTTCTTCACTCAGACTTTAAAAACACTGACTGTACCTACTAGCTCACAAAAAGGCCGGACAAGTGGACAGGGTTGTTTCTTTCGATCAAAGTTAAAATAGTTTTTGAATAGGTTATTTTAAATACTAATGTATTCATTTACATAAAAATTTAAATACTAATGTATTCAGTTCCCCCCCCGCCCCTGCGGCCTGGCGGTTGTCTCACTACAGCTCCATAGAAAAATATTTGTTATTCAAAGTTAAAGTGCGAATTACTAGTCGAATTATACATAAAAGTGTAGCTGAGTTGACTATCTATCTGATTGTCAATAAAAACCTAGCAAAAATATGGTTTAGTGAAGTGAAATTGATCAAAATACCTTGAAGTTGGTCAAGTGAATAGTGGAATGTGGGGTATGTAACAAAAACAATACTGGTTATAAATCAGCTGACAAAACAAAACTACCTCGTTAACATTTCGCTGGGATCAATACCTGTACACAAATTTCGCCCACTAAGCTAAAGCGATACATGGCGGAGTCAGTTGAGACATCGACTCGCTACGCAGAGAACGCGGGTTCGAGCCTACACTTCTGAGAAATTTTTGTTTTCAATACAATATTATTAATTTCATCGTTATAAAAGTAAAAAAGTTGCTCAGAAAGATGGATCCAAAAAAATGTGCAAGATGTAAGAAAACAGTTCCCAGAAAAGAATACTTCTTAGTTGCAAATTGACATTTGATATAGAATGTTTAAATATATCCTATAACCTATTTCAATTGATGAACAACGAAAAGAAACTTAGCTGGACATGTTTGCAATGTAAGCAAAATTTAAAAAAGAAAGATAGTAAAGGCAACGTAACCCCAACCAACTTCAAAGAAGAACGGAAGAATGCACCACAAAATAATTTGGTCCCGATAACGAAAAAATGCACACCAACTCAACAAACTTCATCAGTAGGAAATGTTACTACAAGGAGTAAAGCCAAACTAAGAACTTCGCCTGAGGAGGTAACTCTGTTTGACGATGAAATAATAGAGTCGGAGAGAGTGGCTGAGCCTCAACGTCCACTTATTAAATCGAAATCTTTCGATACTTTGCATGATGACACTTCAATCATAAACAACACAATATCTAGAAGCACTGAATCGATACGTGATCTTGATATTTTGAATGAAATGAAACAAGAAATAAGTAATCTTCAAGAAAAACTTGTTGTAGCCGAAAATGAAATGGAAAATATACTATCTGAAAACTGCGAACTACAACAAAAAGTAAAATCATTATCTCAAGAAATAATCCTCCTAAAAAAGGTATACACAACTCCCTCACCTTCAAACCGCGAAAGGAAAAAGGAGAGCCCATTAAAAAAATCTGAATATTTAAGTCAAATTATGGCACTGGAAGTAAATGTATCCAAACTTCAGAATGAACTACTAAGAGCTCAAGAGGAAATCGCAAAGCTGAACGATATCATCACTGAATATCAAAACAATACACATGAACAGAAAAAAATTGCAAAGGAAAGCTCATTAGGAAATGCTTCGGATCAAATAAGAACACGTTATACTAGTGAAACCTCTAATAAGAAGAGAAAGCTGTGTATTATATCTAGTACAAACAAACTAAAAATAACTAAAATGATACATTCAGATGATCTGTATAGCGGATTTGATATTTGTCACTATATAAAGACCAATAGTACGATAGATACCCTAACTAAAGACATCCAATCAAAAACTGGATCTCTAACATTGGATGACTATTGCATTGTTTTGATAGGTGAGTCTGATTTTTATCGATCCCAAGACCACGAGGAGCTGGTACAGCTGCTGAAAGACAGAATAAAGGGAATCGCAAACACAAATATAATCATAGCTGTTCCAACTTACATATGTGGAAGGCTATTGTTCAATAATAGAATTGAAATCTTTAATAATGAAATCTATCGCTGCTTGTCAGAACGGAGTAATGATAATATACATGTATTTGATACTAATAAGAGACTTACATTGGATATGTTTTCACCGTATAGCGGTAAACTTAACAACAAGGGCATGAGATGCATCCTGAAAAGCTTGGTAGATTTCATTTCATATCAACGGATTGACTGCAGAAATATTATAGATAGCAACGAAAACATTACATATACTGAAGAACAAGACAAAAATGAAAAATCGCAGTTTTTTCTTTTATAATAAAATAAACATATTACATCAGAATATATCAGGACTCATAAATAAAAGCGAAGAACTAGCCGTAAATTTAATAGAACTGCAAAAATCCAAACCTATCGACGTGATATGCATAACTGAACACAATATGACAGAAGAGAATAAAAATTATGTCACTATTCCAAACTTTCTTTTGAAAACAAGTTTCTGCAGAGATAAAAGAAGAGGAGGAGCGTGCATTCTGGTTAGAACTGGACTTCCATGCAGAGAATTAGAAGACATAAAAAATATATCTGTAAAATGTGTGATTGAATGTTGTGCTCTAGAACTATTAGACCACAATATAATTATAATTTGTGTATATAGAATCCCTGGATCGAATCTAGATATTTTTTATGAAAAACTCGAATTGATTTTACAAAAGACGTGTATAAATAAAAATAAAAAAATATTACTATGCGGAGACTTCAATATAGATATCCTTAAAAAGTCATCAATGAGTAGAGATTTTGAATGTCACTTGGTTAGCTACAATTTAAAACTACAATTTCGTGAACCAACTAGACTTTCGAGTGGAACATGCTTAGATAACATTGCCACAAATTTCAAGGGATCCAAAGGTGAAGTGATTGAGCTCGCCCTATCGGATCACACTGCTCAAATATTGAGCTGTCCAGTAAAAAAAACTTGTTCCTTGCCCTTTTGGTTTATTAAACGTCGGGATTATTCACTGGAACACCTCGAAAAATTTAAGGAATCTTTGAGTTCTCTAAGTTTCTATGACACGTTTAACTCTGTCGAGGTGAATGAGGCATTTGATTTTTTTCATGATGATTTTAAATGTTTTTATGACTTATGTTTCCCTTATAAAACAATAAAAAGATCTATAAAAAATAAGCCGAAATGGATTTCCCAAGGAATAAGACTATGTTGCAAAAATAAAAGAAAACTTTTGTGGTTATCTAGAATTAATAAAAGGAATAAATGTTACCAAACAAAATTCAAAAACTACTCCAAAATATTGAAAAATATCATAAAATTAACTCAAAGAAAACAAAATGATAGAACAATTGCAATGTCAAAAAATAAAACTAAAGCCACCTGGCGCATAATTAACCAGTCGAAGACAATAATGCCTGTCGAGCCCATAACTAAATTAAAATAAATGGGGAGAATATTGTTGACCCGTTAAAAATAGCTACTTCATTTAATAATTATTACATTGATCAAATAAAAATCAACAATAAAGCTTTAGACAAAAAAAATAATGTCCCAAATCATACTAATTCCATATATTTAGCTCCAGTAACAGCATACGACATTATAAAAGTAATAAAAAATTTAAAGAATACAAGTAGTGTGGGTATCGACGGAGTCTCAACTCTGGCTGTGAAATATGTTGGAGAAATAATTGCGTTACCGCTTAGCCACATAATAAACTTAATTTTTAATACAGGAATTTACCCAGATAGATTAAAGTCAGTTATTGTAACACCTCTATATAAAAAAGGTGACAAAATGGATATATCCAACTACAGACCAGTAGCATTACTACCAATATTTTCAAAAGTAATAGAAAAAATTATTTACAATATATTATATAAATTTCTTGAAAAAAATCGAATATTGGTAGAAGAACAAAAAGGTTTTCGCAAAGGCATGACTATTAATTCTGCAATTTATGACTTGGCAAAACGTGTAACATTAAATTTAGACAAAACTAAACCAACTTGTGCTGTCTTTATGGACATGTCAAAAGCTTTTGACCACGTAGACCATACTATACTTTTAAAAAAACTATATCGCTATGGTATTAGAGGAAATGCTTTGAATCTAATAAGATCATACTTAGACAAAAGAATCCAATTCACAGAAATAACTCGCATATCATCTTCTAACAGTAATAAATATAGATCTGAAGGTAGAGTGATTAAATTTGGAGTCCCCCAGGGTAGTGTGTTGGGTCCTTTATTGTTCTTGGTGTATATTAATGACATGCCTAAGTCTATTAACTACCCTATGGTCTTGTTTGCTGATGATAGCACAGTGATTATTGAAACCAATCAACCTGATCAATATGAAATCACTATAAACGACACCATAAAAGACATAATTGCCTGGATGGATCATAACAACTTGAATATTAATTTAGATAAAACAAAGATAATGCAATTCACTCAAAGAAAACCGAAATTTAATTTAAACATAAATTATAACTCTGTTCCAATCGAAAATGTACATTCGATCAAGTTTCTTGGTGTTCTCATAGATAGCAATATGTCATGGGAATCGCATTCTATAGAAGTATGCAAAAGACTTTATAGATTCTCTTTTGCACTGACTAAACTCGCAAAAATAGCTGATCAACCTACTGTTCTGGCTGCATATCATGGTTTTGTAATGTCGACTCTACGATATGGGGTGATTTTTTGGGGCAATTCCTCTTACAGGGAAATTATTTTCAGAGCACAAAAAAGATGTGTTCGTGCAATCTATGGGTTGAAATCAACAGACAGTTGTAAGCCTATATTTAAAAAGCTAAAACTGTTAACCTTCCCGTGTCTGTATATTTTAGAAGCCTGCCTTTTTGTCAAATATCATCCAGATGAATTTAAAAGAGTGGAGTCGACAATAGCTCATCGTCTTCGACCTAGGAAACCTATGGTAGAAAGAAATATGTGTAAGACTGCATTAATGAAAAAGAGTTTCTTAGATATGGCACCAAAACTGTTTAACAAGCTTCCTAAGGCCTTGCTAGAGTGTGATGACAAAATGTTTAAAAAGGAACTGATCTTACTACTATTAAATAAAATGTATTATACCATTGATGAATTTTGTAATGATTCTTTAGGTTAAGTTTTGACATAATTTGAAATTGTATACTTTATGACATTAGCTATTATTCTGTTGTATTTAATAATTAGAAAGATTGACTGACTGCATTGACATAGATAATTTTGTAATACCAATTGATTTAGATTATATAATTATTCAAATTTATTAAGAATTCGTATGCCTATACGGCAGATCATAGTGGAACCTACTAACCCCTAACAACTTTGTACCTATGATAATGACGAATAAATTTCATTTTCATTTTTCATTTTTCATTTACAAACGATATAACTAAAATGTGTCTTTATTTTGACATTATCGCAGTTCTTTGTCTCAAAATACGCAAAGGACTGAACGATTGCATTCGGTCTTAATATAATGAAACTTAATTATTTATAACCTAGTAAATAAATAAATAAAATAAATAAGTGTAGGTATTTTATCTGCGAATCTTATTTATCTGTACACGCATGCATGATTACAGAGAAGCATACGTCAATATTTTATACAATGATTTGATGACCCTAACTTAGCTCATTACCGAACTGGCGACCCCTGGCACGCGGCGCCCGGCTTCAATCAACATTCCTCCTCCAGCGCCTGACCAGCCCCGCCGCGTGGCTTTTCTCGTGTTTATTTATCGACCATATTAACTATGAACCGACCCGGACTCAATGGCCACCGCTGTCAAAACTCTATTGAATCACAAGTTGATAATAGTCAATTGAAACTCTATAAGCGTGTTTGACCTGGCACTAAAAATTTCAAATAATGAATCAGTGGAAATAATGCACAAGGGTTAGGATTGTTTGATTTGGAATTAACATAGAGACACCAGTTTTATTTAATAGCGTTGTTGCATTAAATAAAACCGCTAAGATAATTGAAATCTTCGATAGCCATGTTTGTATTCATTACAAAATAGCTGTTCTGCTCTGAAAGTTATAAACTAAGTAATTTTTCGGTAATCTGATTCAGTACTACGAGTACTTTAAAGTTCATTACATACCATAAATGGACGTATAAAATATTTTTTGATTTTACTGAATATTAATTACCAATTTGTAGTCTTGCAGCAATTCGATTCCCATTAGTTGAGCTTAAAGAGCAGGAAAATTTGTAGAGCAGAAAACTAAAAAAAGACCCAAATTTTGTTATTTTTCAAGCACAGGTCTTTCAAAAGGTGTAAGCTTGAATTATCGGCACTCGTAGTTGTCCTAACAACGTCATATAAAAAGCAAATGTTTTTTTATGTTTTAATGTTTAATTATGACTTTTTGACTTTTTGTTAATTAAAATGTATTATACAGTGAATGACTTTTTAAATGATAGAATGATGTGACATCGGTAATGTAACTTAATTTGACATCTTACAATTATTAATTTAAATTTCTTTGACATTTGCAATTCAAATTTTGTTCCCTGACATGTATTTATTGTATTGTTACTTGTTACTATCATGGTAATGAAAAACAACTATGAGTAAAATAAGTATTTTGAGTTGTAAAAATATGTAAAATCTAAGACCAAATGTAGCAATAACTATTAACATAACTTTAAGAACAAAAACTTTTGCACGTCGCATGCGACAGAATATGCTGGAATTAACTAAATTAACACCAATCTAACCATGTTCTTGCAAATAAATGATTTTATTATTATTATTATTATTATTATTTATTATGACTGGCCTAAACTTCTAAAAAATATAAATAAAGAAACAAAAATGGCACTACCAATGTATGAGTATAAATAAAAAATATATTGTCAGGAAGTAATAACCGTTATGAGCTCAATCACGGCACATCGATATGGCGCAACACGCGCCCGCGCGGGAACAAAACGCGTGCGCACGTTCAACGGAAACTTGAGTTTTAGATGTAGCCCGGTCTCTAACTTGAAGCAAGAGACATTATTGATCGGACCTACATATAAATCTTTGGACAAGTTCACACAGCGCCAGCTAGCCCAATTCAATTTCTGACCGGCCGGGAATCGAACCCAGGACCTCTCGGCATAGTAGTCCGTTCTGAACCACTACACCAAACGGCCGACTAAATATACGAAATACAAAATGGGAATGAGATAAGGCGTTACCTAACGCGTTATGCTCACTAAAATGTCTCTGGGTTAGTGGCGTGTGAGTGAGGCAAGTCGCCACATTCCCTATTTGGTAGGTACCCTTAAATTTTTTATCATAATTATTTACACAAAGGGTGTGTTCTTGTTACAAAATCTAGACAACAGCAAGGCGCTACGTATACAACTAAAATTGCCAACGATCTTGTGGTAGATGAAGGTCATAAGGCGAGATTTTCAGCGAGAATGCGTGGTAAGTAACAATAACTTGCTTCTGAATATTATATCATCATAACCCCCTACTTATTCTTTTTTTAAACCGGCAGACAATGGTGACTGTGTTTGTTGCGCTTCTTCTCAGCCTTGCCAAATGTTTGTCTCAAAGCGCTGGTAGGGCAGATATAAAGGCTCCATAATATTACGATTTCTAAGAACTAATTTAATGAGTCTGAACAAATATTTTTTTTTTAACCTTTCATTATAATTATTTCAAACTAAACTCAATATCCAGTCCGGTGTCTATCCCGCCTACCGCCTAAAATAGGCATAAAGATATAAAGCTTTCTCGGACCAAAATAAGTTGTCCGGGACTTTAATGTCCCAAAAAATAACAACTATGTGAGCCATTAGCTATAGTTATTTTATTTATTGCCAACTACGCGACATCTTCCTAAAAAATACACTGAATCCAAACATTAGGAGCCACCGGCGGAAAACAGCAATCGGAGTCACGCGGCCGACGAAGCCATCCGGAGACTTTTTTATGACGACAAAAGAGCGCGGAAGTTATGTTTCGGGGACATTACGCACAGATCATTAATTCACTCCATTCTCCTCTCTTAAGTGAAAGCGCAACTATATTTATTGCTGTACGCTTTGACAACCCTGTCCGGCGGCGTCGTTTGAACAGTAGCACGGGGGCGCGGGAGCTCGCGAGCGACTCTACACTCTCACGCGTGGGAGTTAAAATTGGTATTGGTAGCGCGCAAAAGATGTATTTGTCGAGGGTTTTCATGCAAGAGAATTATCTCGTGGAAAGTTATATCGTCATTATTTTATGATGTCTTCATCGAGAGCGGGGAGCGGCTTTGGACACGGCGCTCGCGCCAACGGTCGGGAAATGTACGACTTACACTAACATGTTTCAAAGAGGGCAGAACGAATTCATTACTCATTTCTGCATACACTTACTATTGGTTTTGAGTGATATGCTTCAATAATTTTAAATAACATTCACAATTTTGTAACACAACTAGCTGTCCCGGCGAACTTCGTATCGCCAATAAAAAGTTGTCTTAACTAGGAATGTTATAGATATATGTAGTTTCGGTTATGGATACGGTTACGGATATAGGAATAATATTATACCGGTTTCGGTTACGGTTACGAATATCTGTGCTTTAGAATGTAATTTGCAATAGTTGTCCAACACGGTTCATTCATGGCCGCACACTTTACATCGAATAAAAAGTAATAAAAAAAAATAAAAAAAATTGATACTATAGTCCTTTTCACCTAAGATGATTCGTATGACGTTTCGAGTTTGAAAGTTATAGAGATGTCACATAACTAAACCATAGCGATTTATCTATCGATTTTTTTTAAGAGTTAGTAAAACCTACTTTTAGAGAAATATTTTGTACAGGTGTTATTTAACAAAAAACATGTTTTTTTTTAATTACAAATATTATTTTAACAATTTTTTATTGATAATATTCAAATTCCATGGACTTCGTGTTCAAAAAACGATTCCTAAAAAGTACTGGTTCTGTTTCTTTAAATTAAAAACTATTAATTTATTTTCAATGCGTTTATTAAAGTCAACAATCGAAAAATATAGTTGATTTTTGTGATGTTTTTAATAACTAAGTATTCACTGCAATCGATTAATGAACCGCGGAAATAATCGATTTTGTTATAGAACAAATACCCCAGCACTAAATCTATTCCGTTTCACACATTGCGAACATTAAATAAAAAATATTTTTACATCATCTTTGATTAAAATATAATCAATAAACTCAGATTTTACTATATTATTTCAAGACAAGTAGTTAATTTTTTTTTATTATATTGCTAATAAAATACAAATATTTTTTCAAAAATATTCTGCATATGTAGTATGCGTAATATGGATAACCTTGAAGTGTCATAAGGATCATCTTACGTGAAAAAGACTATAGATGGCATTATAAAGGTAAATCAGGCCGTTATGCCTTTACATATAATGCTATACAAAAAACAATTTAAACTGCCTACGTTCGAAACTACCCGAAACTTTTGAACGGTTACGGTTCCGGTTTCGGATATTATTTTATTTCGGATATCCGAAAGTTTCGGTTACGGTTACGGATATCCATAACATCCCTGGTCTTAACATCCCGTCCCGTCCCCCTTAAGTCCCGTCGTCGAAGTCCAAGGATGGTTTTTACAGTGAGATTTGCAAAATTCGCTAGTCTCAGAATAAATTGTCAGTTTTTACATATTTCCCATACTGAAACTGTCAATGTGGCAGTTATACCATGATGAGTTATTCTCGGATAAAAGTTAAGTTGAATCAGGCCTTAGTATTACTGTGCAATACTCAAAATACAATAATATTATACTATGGTATTACATAAAATTATTTGCATAATATGAACAACACAATAAACAATATCGTGTAGTTTGGACGTGGCTCTACATAATAATTATTAACTTTTGACTGCAATGAATGAGACTTGGCAGTATTTTTAAGATATAATATTTTTGCTGGGATTATTACACCCCCCTAAAATAATATTAGATATAGAAGCTGTTTCGAAACATCATATGAATTAATTATTTTAGGATTATTATTATTAATAAACTAGCTTTTGCTAGTGGCTTCATCCGCGTAAAATTCAGTTTGTCACAGATCGTCCTAAATTATAGCCTAGTTATTCTGGGGTATAAACAATAATACTGTAAAGTTTCATCAAAATCCGTTCAGCAGTTTTTGCGTGAAAGAGTAACAAACATGTTAATATTCAGACATTCATACAAACTTTCGCATTTATAATACATATTAAATATTAAATTATAATATTAATAGTAGGATATTAATAATCCTGATGAATAAACAATTTTAACAATAAAAACTATCGTAAAAACACTATTGTACTTGTTTACATTTTTATACATAACGTCATAATGTTTATGTTTATTGGACGAAAAACCATTTTCACTTAAGTATCTATTAGGTATATGCAATTTAGAAAAATTACAGAATTGAAAATATTTTTTTTTATATTTCATGTTTAGCTTTTAGTTTCCTAAAATAAACATTCGCAGATTTTACCAAAAACTTAAACTGTCGTTGTAAGCGCCATCTAGGGGACATTTAATACATTTCCACGTAACACACATTGTCCCGCACCCCTTACGCGTTTGCCAGCAAGCCATATGAAATGTAAAGCACTTACACCGCTGCAGCTAGTAGTACGTTAAATAACATGGAGATGGCGCTACAAACAGTGCAAAGGCACGGCAAAGGCCAAGATATTTAAAGCTCGGTTCCCAAAGGAGGTAAACCTGAATATTATTTTAGCAGTACTAATAACTACCTTTTATTGCTACAAATAGCCAGTTCCCTAAGCTTTTACCCAATTTAAAATTATCTTATCCAGTTACCATTAATTGTCATACTAAGTTCACTTTATGTCACGTTCACAGGGGTGGTGTGGTGTACCTACCTATACAGTTTTCATATTAAAGTTTTTGATAGAAATAAAAAAAATAGTCAAAAAACCTTATTAAGACTACAACATTGATGGCGATTCGAATGCACATGTGATTCGCAATCGAAAGTTTTTCGTGCTAGAGGTACAGACTGGGCGAAAAATTTTACCCGAAAAATTAACTTTCTGTGACTGGACGAAATTCAAGCAGGCGAAGCCGCGGGCAAAAGCTATAATAAATAGAATAGAATAGAATAGAATAGAAAACTTTTTATTTGCAAGAAAGGTATACAAGCAGGCAAGACATAGATTAAAACAGAGAGAAATAAACAAGTGGACAATTAACTGCTTGTGCTCAGCGTACATCAAGACCGCCAGGGCTTGTCTTGAAACTGATTTTCAGCGGGGGCCCTCTGTTGTCACGGCGTACCCCTGCTGACGGAGATGCAAGAGGAGAAAGGAGTCCACAAGTCCGGCAGCAGGGAAAACGCAGCAGGGGGGCGCAATAGAAAAAGAGAAAACAAACATAAAGAAAGAAACAAAAAGCACCATAAAAATTAAATTAAATAATAAAAATAAATTCATTTTACATTAAATAATTTCAATTTGACAAACAAGCTATTGTTCCCCCTTATATCATTCGATACCATGCATGACCTCTTAGGACTTTTCATGGCAAAGGTGAAACCTACAAAATCTAAAAATTACACCTAAACTAGTAATTTGATATTGATCCACGATACGTAGCGGTCATTCACTGTATCTGTAACTGAACACAATAAGGGTTTTATTAAACAATAACAAACTAAATTTGTACAGGAAATGAAATACGTTATCACTCTGACTGGTCGTGTGGAGTGGGTTGAGGACTGTGGGCATCGACTGGCCGTGGCCGTGGGCTGTCTGCCTCAGCGCGTTGCCATGGCGACGGTGTCATCCTGTCACCGCCTGTTGACGCGTTGCCATGACTGCCGGCTCATCGCCACCAAAATAAACACGCCGGACACTGACTCCGCGCTTCTGAACTATCCATTATAAATGTCGGACGACACCCGACTCGTCGATTGAGAGAGTTCAATTCCATATTCGAATGTGCGGTGACGGCGATGACAACGTCTCCAGTGACAGGCCGAGCCGGCTAGCGCGGGGTTCGAGCGAGCGCTGCGGAGCGTATGTGTTGCTTCCTGCTGGCAGCAGTGGAAGAGTGCTACTTCCTTGTGGCGGCGCTGGTGGGGCGCGGCCATGAGCGTGTCGGTGCGCTCTGTGCTCGTCGAAGGGCCGCAAGCGCCAAAGCCCAAGGGGCCGTATACGTATGCTAGCACGCCGCGCGCGCTCTACAACAATGCGAAGCTCAAGAGGGATCCGTCGTGGTGAGTACCTTCAGACCTTGTAAAGCCATCCTGTCCACGGTGACCATTTCAAGCTATGAAAGTCTTCGCATTTAGATTGTTGCTAACTTCTAATTCGTGTGTAGAAACCTGATGCATGCTAAGGATAAATAAACATTTTACGTTACCTACGAACATTATCAGAAAATATGAAGTGTGAAAAACACTCATTACTTATGCTTACGTGGCAAATTTTATGAGATTATGAACCTCAAGTTCAAGTACAAAGCTGTATTTGTATTACTGACTTTGAGTTCAAGGTCCTCAAGCAAAACTCTATGCAGGGACATAAACTACATTATTACAAAATTATCAAAAAATGCAAACATTTTAAAACAATAATTTGTTTAAAGACAACAATGTTATAATTTTGTATTATTTATATTCCTTTTATTTGACACTAGCTGTGCCCACGACATCGTACGCGCGAAAATCCGTTTTCGCAACATTTTTCATTGTTGCTCTGCTCCTATTGATCGTAGCGTGATGTCGTATTAGCCTATAGCCTTCCTCGATAAATGGGCTATCTAACACTGAAATAATTTTTCAAATCGGACCAGTACTTAGTTCCGGAGATTAGTGCGTTCAAGTAAACAAACAAACTCTTCAGCTTTATAATGTTAGTATAGACCAGTCTTTCTCAAAGTGGGCGATAACGCCACCTTGTGGGCGCTGCAGGCTTAAAGGGGGGCGGTAAGAGACCCAGAAAAAAAATCGGGACGTTATGTAGAGGCTTGGGAGGCGTCATGTACTAGGAGGACTCTTAGACACCGACTGAGCTCGACTCTTGACTACAAAAATGGGGGGCACTAAAAAATATTTTATTTTCAAAGTGGGCAGTAGACTAAATAAGTTTGGGAACCGCTGGTATAGACTATTGTGTGGTGTTCAAACTTCAATACATAATTAATCATCTTACATACCTACTCATCTACTAAGAATAATCACCATATAGTTATAGTAATTCATTTCCATGTATGCATGTTTGTCATGTTGGTTGTCCTAATAAATAAAATAAAAAAAATAAAAATAATAGAAATTATTATTGTTTAAACAAACATGGTAATGCACCAAATTATGCTAATAAAAGCGATCTTGTCAATCACAACTTTGATTTTTCTCTTTTTCAAGACACATAGTAATGAATAATTTATTTTCAATCAAATGCCCTTATGTGTAGGTGTAATAAAAAAAAAAAAAGTGACTATGACTGAGTGAATTGCGTGGCTGCCCAAGACGCCCGGCGCTTGACCGCGCGGGCCTGGCCCAAGGGCGGGCGGCGCCCTCGCCTGACCCTTACGTAACCACACAATTTTGTACTTTCCAAAAAAATAATTTTATTTATTTTATATCCGCCCGACTTTTTATTGGACACATGATAATGGCCGGCCAAATCATGGAATCATCTTTATTTTTTTCCCTACCAGCGCTTCGAACCAAACATATGGCAAGTGCTGAGAAGAAACGCCACAACAAACCCAGTCACCTCATCACTGTCTGCCGGATCAAAAAATAGAAAGTAATAGGGGTGTCAAAACATTCAAAAACAAATTAGTTATTTGTTGTATTTATTTGTAGTACAACAACTACTAACTTCGTCGTTGTCTAATATAGGATCCATTTCTATGGTTTATTAACATAGGTAGCGTTTATTTATATTATGCAAATATCGTAAACTAGCTATTGTAGCTATATCTCGCGGCTTCACGTGCGTGAGATTTCGCTTTTCATAGAAAGATGAACAGCTCGAACTACGACATTCGCTAAATCAATATTAGGGTTTTCACTACGACTAATTGCTTTAACAAAATAGACATTTATTTATCAGTTACTTTCTTATTAAATATTAATTTTAGTAATTACGACGAATAACTAATAAATCATTAATAACAACCTGTCATCATTAACTTTTTACTTTACTAATGACGAAAAATAAACCTAGCGTATAAAAGAAGTATTATGCAGTTCTTCCAGCCATTGCTATTCTTTTAACCGATCTGAAACCAGCTCAAAGAAGCATGTATAAATACGTAAGTACAACTTTGTTTTATTTCATGAATATTATATTTTATTATAATAATAATATGTAATTTGGATCAAATGCATGTTTATCATTGATGTATCGAAGAACTGAAAAAATGTATCTATACAAAATAACATTTTAATATATTTTTTTTTATTTCAGGCGCTATTATTAATACTGGCGATGTCCGCGTCCTCGCCGACCGCGGCAGGCGCACGCTCCCGGCCCGCGCGCGGCCGCTACACGAGCGCGGTGCCCAGCGCCCGCACCGGCTACGGGAACTACGCGAGCAGCTACGGGAACTACGCGAGCAGCTACGGGAACTACGCGCCCAGCTACGGGAACTACGCGCCCAGCTACGGCGCCTACGCGGCCGACTACGGGAGCCACACGGCCGCCTACGGGGGCCACGCGCACCGCTACGGGGACTACGCGCACCGCTACGGGAGCTACGCGTTCCCCGGCTTCACCGACCCTAACTACGCCTACCCATACCCCGCAAGATACGTGCAACCTGCGTACGTCGGATAGCTGTAATCGTAGGACATTTACTGGCTAGGCACGCGACACAACGGTTGAAGTATATTATTTTATCACCTGCAATAACTTAATTAGGTATGTGTAATTAATTTTGCTGGAATTGTTCCTATTTTGTTTATCATCTCACTCTTCTATGTAACTAGAGCGTAGATTTTATTTATATGACTAGAGTAAGATTACCTACATGATAGCGGACTTAACATATTAACCACTACAACTGCAACGTCTCTACAAGTAGAAAAAGTGAGGCAGTGTAAAAATATAGTTACATAGAGTGCATTTGTGCCTTGGTTTATGTAACGACCCCATGTGCTCGCCAAGCACAGGGTAATCAGATGTATCAGATGCAGACGGGTGCGATTAGATTGCGCTGGTCAGTGGCGCAGCGTCACCGCGCGACACCCGGAGCACGCCACCGAGCGACGCTATCGCGAGGCCTGTAACTTGTTGTCATTAAGGGAATTCAAATAATTGCACCCGATCGAGCTTGTGCAAATCATAACGAACAGACCACACGCCAATATTTATATAATACTCGTACATACGTTACTATGTGCTCCGGCCATTATCGAGAGAGGAGAGTACTGGCGCTCTGTAGTACAGGCTTCTCGCCTAGTTCAGACTCCAGTTCTCTCACAATCTTACCCTGTTCAATTAGTACATAGCAATTTGTGTTTCACTGTAATAATGGATTGTGAAAGAAAGAAATAAATGCTTTTTATTATTATTATTATATGATGTTATTTTGCTCATTAAAAAGTTACATACACTTTCATATAAAGATGCTCCCTCACCGGGAGCATCCACGTGTAATTTAATATTATAGATTCGAATTAGAGCATTACATTACAATACCTCCCTAACTGATGAGTACTTTGCGAGCATTCTCGTGTGATTTAGTTGATATATTACAAATTGTATCATTACAAGATAACTTGTAATGCTCAGTTCTCCTCCTTCATTGATGTACTATAATATATTCGTACTTGTTTTGTATTACGAAGTGCGCGTTGTAATACAATCGTTTTCCTCCCTCACGGATGTTATGCTCGAATCTGTAACGTTACATTACACGCAAATGCTCGTGGTAAGGGATAACCTTTATGTAAATGTAAATACTACATGTAACATGTAGGCGTACTTTTTTTCGTTCATTTATTTGATATACCTATGTCCTTTAGAAAAAATAGTCAGCAGTCACAGTCCAATCAAGTCAGAAACTTAATTGTGACAGCTCCAACAGCAAAGACTTTAGGTCTCATCTGTCTGAATTCTGATAAAAAAATAGATACGCAGACACACTGGTATTTTGCAGACATACTGGTGTCTCTAACGGAAGTCGATATTGCAAGGATGACTAAAAGAGGACTTTTTTATTCGTTTCAGCCAAATGACGTTCACTGCTGGACAAAGGCCTCCCCCAAGGATTTCCATAACGACCGCTCCTGCGCTGCCCGCATCCAGGCTCTTCCCGCGACCTTTACCAGATCGTCGATCCAACCTAGTGGGAGTTACTGACTAAACTCAACTCTATCCATAATTTCAGAAGTATGCCCAATAGCCATTCAGTGATTCTGCTGGAATAAAACGTATTAATAAAATGTTATTTACAAAATAATAATGTAACAACCTTATGGGTTAAGACGATGACGTCAAATTCCATCAGATTAACAAGAGCTATTAGCACCAGAGGTGCATTGACCTTAACCTTGGGCTCCGCTGACCGGCGGGGTGATGGGCGGCCGGTGGACGCTCGCGCCGCCCGCGCTCGTCGCCATAGCAACCGCCCAACAACTTCCGGACAGCGTTTTAATTCCACTTTTATTCACTTTCAAATATATCACGCTAAGCTTTGCTTACAGGCAGCGCTGCGCCACTTATTTTGTGTGACTTATAAGAATGTTTGTAAAAAAAAAAAAAAAAACCGACTCCAAAAAACCTACACTAAAAAGTAGAATAATAATTACTAATTACCTACTTATTTATTAGGACGAATTATTAATATTTATGTAGGTATACCATGATTGATACTTCTGGAGTCGGTGCCAAGATTATGAAACATGTAAAGTTTGCCTGCACCGACTCCAAAAGTATCAATCATGGTATACCTACATAAATATTAATAATTCGTCCTAATAAATAAGTAGGTAATTAGTAATTATTATTCTACTTTTTAGTGTAGGTTTTTTGGAGTCGGTTTTATTTTTTTTTATAAAATTTAACTTATTTCTTGCTTTTTAGTTAACTAATTATTACCTTGATGTTACCACTGAAGGTAGGCAGTACATTGAGACCATATTCTTAATGTATATTATAAAAAAGTTCATCCCCAATTTTCCACCCTTGGGGGTGAAATATTTTCTTCAAATTCGCATGAAACCACCCTTTTGATAATACCTATTCAACAAAAAAATAATCGTTCAAATTGGTTCATAATCGGCGGAGATATTGCGTATAAAAAAGTTCATCCCCAATTTTCCACCCTTGGGGGTTGTTTTTTTTATTATTAAATTTAAATGGGACCACCCTTGAGGTATTACCTATACGCTGAAAAAAGATTTGTTCAAATCGGTTCATAATTGGCGGAGTTATCGCGTAACAAACATAGAAAAAAAAAAAAAAAAAAAAAAAAAAAAAAAAAACATACGGGTCGAATTGAGAACCTCCTCCTTTTTTTGAAGTCGGTTGAAAACTGCAATATCATTATACACATCGTAGGAACAAGCTACACTTTGCAGGATGAAAAATAGTCCTTGCAACAAAATATTTCTTTACTCTGTCAGCATTTTGCTAAGCAACTAAAATCAGTATTTTATGTCATAATCTGACTGGCTGGCGACTTAACGAGTAAAGGTATTGGCTCCGTGCACGATTACAGCGCCAACTAGCGTCCACAACTTTGTGGGTTCTGTCACATTTGACATTTAGGTCGTATATTTGTGAAAAAATATCGAAATGAAAAAATAACAAATATTTTCAACGAATAAATTGTTGTGATACCACGATTTGGGTGGAAAAAAGGTTTTGAAATCATTTTGGTCATTCAAATCAAATGAGGTAAGTCCAAAAAGTGTGTTTAATTTTGATTGTGTCAGGGTTTGTTTACTTCATTTATAGTTGTAGTTTTACAGTAAAACAAAAAGAAAAAGCTACTTTAACGGTTTCATTATATAACAGTAAATATATTTAAATGTTTCTGTATCGCTGGTAATAAATTAAATATCGTTTTCAGATCGAAATGAGTATCGTTTTGAAGACCGGGTTTGTGAGAGTTACAATATCAAATTCCAACCACAAACCGTATTTAAAGGAAAGTTGTTGGTATTGGCTGGACAAGTCCGAGATGTAGAAGAATTAAGAACAAAACAAGGGCAGAGTTCAATAATTCACGCTCTCATCATAAGGCAAACATCTGTGCACAACAACTACTGTGACTCATTTTTGTACTACCACGTTGTATAGTTTAGTTATTTCCAAATTGTAAACGGCTATTAAAACAGCCCTATCGAAATACAGTCCACTCTTTTATTTAAGTTCCCAGTAGGACCCTTTTCATGCGATTAATTAATGATATTAAAATGTATTATGTAGAATCGCTTTGCCATTGACAGATACATCTGATGACAGAGCTTACATTATTTCTACTTTTGACCACCATGAGCGCTGCGATAGATTATGTCCCCCCCACCTAGTACTTCGCACCCAGCGAATAAAGATGACTTGAAACTTTGAAACTGGTACGACTCTACAATAACCATAATTTAGCATGACACTGTACTGAGTACCTACAGTAATGAAAATGCGTAATGGGCTATTATAGCGAATAAAAGAACACAAAATTTTCATTTCGGTATATTTCGTGAATCGCGATAACGCCACAAGGACGCGCGGGCGTTACCTCCTCACCACTGCCAAATAATAATGGTAGGGTACTTAATAATAAGTAGTGCGTAATATCAAAACCGGCGTGTTGGAAATGCTAGAGCACACAGCCATCTCCGTGCAAGCTTGCAATAAGTATATGCTTGCTGAAATGTCTACCCTACATTATGTTTGTTTTTGATCTGTGTGACATTTGTAAAATTTGTGTTAATTTACTCATGAATAGGCACGTATAGGGCAGATATGTACCACCCTAGACTGCATCTCACTTAACATCAGGTGCGATTGCGGTCAAATACCTGCCTTGTCTTGCATAAAAAAAATGTAACCGACTACTACTCATTTAGTCTTTGATACATATATACTTTATTTTGGATATTTGGTGACTATGTTAAGGCGCGTATTTATAATAAGGCAGCAAGCTCTTGTAATATAAAATCTTGTTCTGTTTCGGAAGCAAAGATAGCCCTAAGCAAGTGGTTACTCTCGCTGGATTATTTAAGTACAGAAAACCTGATAAATTGATGTTTTTAGGCTACTCATGATGTTTCTTTTGCACCAGAAATTGCATTGTTGTACTGGTTTTCCTTTTCTCTGCAAGTTACACACTCAATTTTTATTGGTTTTCCAAGATACAGGCTTGGCCTAGTTTGGAAACCTCTGTATATTTACTCTGTGTCTCCTACAGCAATGCACTATTTATATTTATATTTTTATTGTGTTACTACCATTGTAAAGTTTTGTGCAATAAAGAAATATTATTATTATTATTTAACGTGTAAATCCGTGTAATAAAACTGAACCAAGTACTCTTTACAAAAATAGTTAAATGTAGAATCGGGCAATGTAAGCCGGCATTTAGGCAGACGGGAAAGTTAAGGATCAGTCATCGGCATGTAATCACATTAATTGTGGTGGCCGGTGACGTCAGCTTGTCATTCCTGTAATGGGCTGCACGAAGCCGTACGACATGCAACGCCCTGCTCTAAGGCCGCCACATAGCGCTGCGATGGATCACCTGCTCACTAACATGGATATGAAAATAAATGTGTCAACGCTTAATCAGGACAATATTAGGTTCGTGCTTGGGAACCTAAGTAAGACTAACTATCTAAGACATTTTAATCGTTATGTACCCCCAGCCAGAGACATTAGATTGTGACTAGGTTAAGATATTAATATTTAAAGTCTGCAAATAAATACGTTTCTGGTTACGTTGGGACATGTTTATGTTACGGTAGGATTTTTTTCTTAACCAAAGAAATGTAGGTGCACAAACATCTCCATCTTCTCAATCCCTATATTGTTGACATTCCACCAGCTCGCACTAAGCGTTTCGATGACTCTTTTATAATGCGAACAGCTAGGGACTGGAATTCGTTGCCTGCTGCTGTCTTTCCCGAAAACTATAATCCGGGCCTTTTCAAGGCGAGAGTGAATAGGCACTTACAGGGCAGATATGTACCATCCTAGACCGCATCCCACTTAACATCAGGTGCGATTGTGATCAAATACCTGCCTTGTTATGCATAAAAAAAAATCCACTTATCGTTTCCACCCTGTATACCTGCTAAAACCATAACTAGATAATTATCACAAGTAAACAATATGCAACAAACAGATACCTACCTACTTTCATTTCTTTTCGGGAGAGTGCTAAGATAAAATAATTATTCGATGATATAGTAGGTACTATGTCGTCAAAGAATTCTTTATTACTTTGGTTTTTGAAGTAGTTTGGTCTCGCCTGTGGTCTCGCCAAATGAAAAAGATCAACATTTTTAGAATAGTTGCTGTTTAAAGTTTTAAAAACTCTGGGAATATACCTACCTAAATAAAAAGTATTTATTTGTCTCAAAACAGGTTAAAATTAAATGTACATTGCACAGGTTATCACAGTGTGCAACAGTGGTATGATATAGCTGCAGCGACCTGGCCGCGTAAACGTGATTCTTGAATAATATTATAATCTATAATATAATCGCAAAATGTGTCGGTAAGCGCATAACCACTCAACAAAGCCTGGACCAATAAAAATTTACCAATTTTTTTTTTATGTTTTTGACGAATTTCGAGATTCATTACACAGCTAAAAACTGACATTATTTTAGTCATAGCTAGTGGTGAACCGGTTATTACGCACCGGCCCCACATTATTATAGTATTTGGGGGTGACGCACGTCCTGGACGGCGCCTCAATCACACGGCTACTTTGCAGGCGGGGTCAAGAGGGTTACCCATACAAGCACCTTTACATTCTTGATGCTCATCTTGGTATTAAGAAACGTATTCAGCAATGGGATCTGACTTATAAAGGACTTAGAAAAAAATCGGAATCTGAAAGCTTTGAAAATGATGTCTCTGAATTTTCTTACATGAATCATCAAAGCATGTACTAATGGAACCGTGACAGTTAACGGTCAGTATGTCAGTGAAGTGACACAGCGGTGATAGCAGGCGTCACGCTCAGACGCGCACGTGTCGGTTCCCGCGCCTCTTCCGCAACGCGTCATTACACAAGACGTGATTGATAAAGTTATATTTTTTTTAAATAGGATAGGTTACATTTTTCACAAATTAAAAATTATAATGACCATTCCAGTTTCGCGTTACATAATTTCGGCGTTGAACTTTTACTATTTTTTTTAATTACTAATATCATAAAATCGCTTCCCCAGTTCTGTAATGTTTACCCCAGTTACGACCACGTGGGCGCTTGCGCGATTATATATGCGGCAGCGGCGACGCCGGGGCGAGAGGTAACGACGGCTGACCACCGGCCGCGCCGCCCAGTGCTTGCCGCCCGCCCGCCGCGCTCACTCCGGGCACACCGCGCCGGCTCGCGCCGCGACTCGCGCGACACCCAGATCCGATAAATTGACAGTTTCAAATCAAAACAATACCGGAGCACCATGTGATGTGACACGATGCCAGCTGCGGATATCTCGACGGAGGACTCCAGCGCGTTCACCGTCATCAACCATGAGGAGCCGAAGCGAGGCGCCGAGCGCGACGTGACCCTCGCCGAGCGAGCGCTGCCGCGCAACGTGAACGTGGTGCAGCCGCTGCCGCGCGCCGAGCCCGCGCCCGCCATGGGCGCGCCGCACGGGCCGCACTCCATCCTCGACCCCAAGTTCTCGCGAGCGCTCGACTTCAAGCTGCGCCGGCTCAAGGAGAAGGAGATCCTGCAGGCGAATCTGCGTAGACCCACTAAATTTCGCCCGACCAAGAACGGTCTTCTCGCGGCCTCCAACCCCAACATCAGCACGAAGGAGCAGGTTTCCCCCGGGAAAATGGTCAGTCGATCGAACCCGCGTATCGACGTCATCCCGCCCGATAGCGACAAGAAAATATCGCCAAAAATGGACAAATCCCCTTCACCCGGACGAAAGAGTCGCACGCGCAAGATATCAGGGTCGAACGACGGCGAGAAGCCTCGCTTCATCACTACCGTTAAGACGGGGCAGTTCCTGCTGCCCCCGCCCGAGGTGGCCAGCCTCCTGGGGCTTCAGACGCTGTACCCGCCACAGGAGCGGGAGAAGATCGTGTACTCGTACGCCAGCAAACCCAAAGCTGTTCCGATGCGGGCGAAGCGGTCAGTCCCCGACAAGCAGGAAGGTGCTCCCGGCGGCACGGGCGGCGGCGACGGCGGCCGGCGGCGCGCCGGGGACGTGTTCGGCGGCGTGCGCGCGCTCGTGGCCGGCGTGGTCGGCATGCGCCACCTGCTGGAGCAGGCCGACACGTATGAGTATGTCTCACCAGCTCATTCCTCGCACAGTCGTAATAAAGCTGCATTCATGTTTTCAGTCTACAGCGATCGATTTCAAATGGATACAAAAACACCCGTATGCAATATCATCGACATTATCGCTGTGTTGACGTCGAGCTTATCGGCCTGGTTTATTGACTACCGTTATGATTATTTTCCCCGTACTTTGAAAATGAATATGTTTCTATCTATTTGTCGAAATGAACCTTAACGCACGATGACGATGACTCTCGTATCTGTCAATTTAATAATGTCCACCTTTTGAGTATTGATGTATTGGGGTCAGCCGACCGCTGCCCGCGGCGCCCCACTTCCCAGCGGTCGATCTCCTCGGTCGAGGTCGCTACCACCAATTTCCCTTCGCTGTCTTCCCTTATCTTATCTCTGATGTGATTCAATAAATTCCTTGTAGTTAAAGAGGTTGGTCACGGCAACTGTATGGAAAAGAATTAAAGAATGTAAGATGAGATATCGTTGTAATGGACAGTGCCGGTAGCGCTGCTGAGATGTGGAGCTGACGTTGAGTTTGTTGCAGCGGCAGCGTGGCGACGACGCAGTACTCCAACGTGATGCACGACAAGCGCGTGGTGCGCGGGAGCACCTTCGGCGCGCACCCGCATGCCGCCGTGAGTAACGACGCAAACTCTTTTTTATTCAATCATATTCTATAGCCTATGTTTATCAGATATAATGTAGAATGGTTTTATTCTATTACCCGTAGACCCACTGTAGTTCAGTGGGTCTACAGGGAAAAAAAATTACCTGTGGGCCCACCAGTGGGTCTTAGCGGTGCAATATTTTTTCAAATCGGTACAGTACTTTCAGAGCGTATTCAATACAAATAAACAATAAAATCTTCCCTCTTTATAAAAGTGTACATATTTGGTATTAGACTCCTACATAATTTTCATTCTAAATGTCGTATTCCAAAATGACAATAATTGATAATATAGTTTTTTTATTAATTAGTATAGTCTGTAAATTATCAGCAAATCCATAAATGAATTTTATTTAATTATGCCCTTACACACATGTATAAGCAAACTAGCGGCCGCCCGCGACTTCGTACGCGTGGATCCTGTTTTACCCCCTTTTCCCGAATTTTCTTTGCTATAAACCTCACGGAGCCCGAGACCTTTCCAACGAATGCAAAACCGTGGAAATCGGTTCGTGCGTTCTGGAGTTATAGCGTCAGGGAGGAAAACCCGACTTATTTTTATATAGTAGATAAAGGGTATACGAGTATAAATAAATCTCCAGTAATGAGCTACGTTCTATTTTATAAACTGTTAGGGTGCAACACAGGGGGTGTACTACCTGTAGTGGTTTTTCAGGCGTAATATAAAATGTTTATGACATCGCGGCGGCGAGTGTCGCGCGGTCGCCGCACCCGCATACATTACGGTGCTTTGCGACCATCTACCGGCTGCAACTCACATACACTCACATTCTATGACTCAGTGGTTGGGTATCAAGTTCATAAAATATGTTAAGTTACGATAAGGAATGCCGTTAGCAATATTTTTAAATGTTCTAAGTTGACTGTAACGACTTAGTTCTTGTTCATTGAAAATAGAAAATATTTATCTGATCTCAAACATTTTTTTTACCGTATTTTCTGCTAGCCTACCGTAAGTGCTGACAGTTGCTACGAAACACCTAAAATAAATAATCAGTCATTAGCTACTGCAATGACTAAACTTATATTTTAGGAAAATATAAGGAAAAATTCCATTATTACGGAATTTAATAATGGAATTTTTCCTTATATTTATTACTAGCTGACCCGGCGAACTTTGTTCCGCCTTAATGGCAATAAATAAGCAGACTTTTTTTTAATTTCGAACGGGATAAAAAGTATCCTATGTCCTTCTCCTGGCTCTAAACTACCTCCCTGACAATTTTCAGCTAAATCGGTTCAGCCGTTCTTGAGTTATAAGTGGTGTAACTAACACGACTTTCTTTTATATATATACTAGCTGACCCGGCGAACTTTGTTCCGCCTTAATGGCAATAAATAACGGGATAAAAAGTATCCTATGTCCTTCTCCTGGCTCTAAACTACCTCCCTGACAATTTTCAGCTAAATCAGTTCAGCCGTTCTTGAGTTATAACTGGAGTAACTAACACGACTTTCTTTTATATAATAGATAGATTACGGTGAAATCAAAACAAGCTCGTTACTAAATCTAAAATACCCGCCACCAGTTCCAGCGACATTACGAGCATTAGACCGTTCCACAGCGCCCCTCCTTGTTTGTACGCAGCTACTTTCAATGGTCTAATGAAATTCTAATTCTGAACCCTATCAAAACTTTTATTAAAACAGTAGATCTTATTGTTATCATCTAATATTACGAACATATAGATTGTAATATTTCATAAACCTCTACTAAGTACTGGAGTCTACTAGAACTTTTGAGAGCAACCATCCTCCATCCTCAAATTATCCCCCTGCTAAATTTTTATATGTTCATCAATCATTGTGATAAGTTTATAAGATTGGATTATTAGTTTAGTAGGTATAGTTAAGAAAAAGAAATCAATTAAGTTTTTAACATTCAATGGGAGACTTTAGACTTTTAGAAGACTTTTGAAACATGGTGGTGGTAAGTGATTGCACCCTAACCAACATTCCTTCGTCATGAATTGTAATCAATATACCCCCCACAGTGATCCCATTGTCACAAGGTACAACGCCAGACGCTTTGTCATATTTGTGTCGAATGTTTTCAATTGACTTTGTATGCGGTAACACCATGCCCCAGTGATTTGTATAGACGTAATAAAAATAGCATGGACCAAGGTTTCTAGCGAATCAATGTTTAAAGTTTTGTGCAGAGTTTTATTTTTAAGTAGGTATATTACTTTAAAAAGAATTGTTTACGACTAGTTAATTATTTAAATTGTATCAGTAATAAAAGACCTCACAACAAATTGATCCACATTCCCATTTTAGCGTTTGCTGAAATGTTCTGAACCGTATTAATAAAGTGCTAAAGTAGAAGTTAAAACTATCGTAAACAATGAGTCGGCCGCATGCAATTTGTGCATTTTACATTAGCGTTACTTTGGACTGAAATTAGAAACTATTTACGTCCATAATTTATTACTGAATCCCCGTCTGAATTAGTAAGTAGGTATTTGTCTCCAATTAGTAAAGTTTTTTGTTCTAAATGTATGTAAATACATTTCATGCGGAAAACGAAACGCGCTAGGAAAACTTATTGAACTCTTCTTTAACGTTATATTTATACAATGCTTCAATATTCTTACAATTGGTATTTGGTACACACAATGACTGTCGTGGAACCTATGAACATTTATGCAAACACTAAGTAGCCCTATACAGTATAGAGCTTAGCAGTATAGGCTATACTGCTAAGCATTACGATCACTATAAATGTTCACATTTCTTGATACGGTGTCGGCGCTGCGCAAACGAAAGGCGCCTATTATCGCCCCTCGGCCGGGTGGACACGCGACCACCGTTCGTCTATCGAGCCGCACGGGTGTGTTTAACACCTTATTCACAGATACATACATAAGCTCTACAATAGCTGTGCGCCATACAACGTATGCTCTACATGAAGAAGCGAATTAGCGAGTAGAATTTGGGAATTAAGGTCGATATCAGAAATATGGATTGAGCGCATAATGACCATAAACGCTGGATTTCAAAGGATTACCATCTTCTTCATCTTTTAATTAAAATGTTAACTTATTTTGTTTGGACGACTTACATACGAGTTAATTTAAATTATTTTATACATTATTCATTTGAATAAGTCGTAGCGTATCGCTGCTACGACTTAAACTGCTACGAGCCGAGACGTAGCATTCGTAGCGTATTCTGGGTGACACAAGGAAACGGAAATGTCTATTCAATTAAACTAGTTAGAATTCTGTCTATACGTCAAATGAAGCATTATGAAATGTTATCTTATAAATAAGTCGAAAACAAAGTCGGGTTTGTTCGAACACTATAACTCGAGAACGGCTGGACCGTTTTTCAAGGTTTTTAATTTATTGTATTCGTTGCGGGATAAATAACCATTAAACATATTAAAAAATCTTAAAAAAATTAATGAAAAAAGTCGTTACATGGGTTTTGTAATTTTTGTTAAATACTTTAATGATTGCATTTTGATACCTATTGAAATACTATGCAAATGGGCCTTTATATTCGGCTCGAAAATAAACAAGTCTTAAGAAAATTTTGGAGATGCCTGCCTAATGCCTAAGGCGGTTATCACACTGCGCCGAGCTCCGAGATTTAATCATTGTATGCAAGTACCTCAGCTTGTATAGAAAACACGCGCGGCACTTCACACTGACGACGCGTCCGCGCGCGGGTTTTTTTATCTAAATCGGCGGAGCGCGGCGCAGTGTAATAACCGCCTTATAGTTCCAGTGCGGTAAGTAAGCGGCGCGTGGCGGTGTTGCAGGGCGACGGCGGCGAGAGCGCGGCGGCGCGCGCGGCGCGCACCCGGCGGCGGGCGCTGGCGCGGCGCGCGGCGGCGGCGCGGCTGCGGCCCGGCACGCCGCCGCCCGCGCCCGGCCGCCGCCACCACCCCATCCAGACCGAGTACTACCTCGAGGAGGTCAGCTGGCTCACTTCATCACCCATCACCCATCACCGACTACGGCACTTCACCAAAAAACCCTGGAACGTTCGCCTCTTTATGCTTTAAACCCGGACGAACTCAACACTCCACCGAAACAGCGGAGTGGAGATGTGCTCTAAACCAGCGGTTCCCGAATGGTGGTCCGCGGAACCCTGGGGTTCCGTGGAAAGGCCGCAAGGGTTCCGTAAAAAATATTATCACTCGTTTCGTGACCGACGTTGTTCGCTCGCACCGACTTGTTTACGCACAAGGGAGGGGCAGGGCGTGCGGGCGGAGTAGTACGGGGGTTCCGCTAGGAAAAGTATAATCAATTAGGGTTCCTTGGCAAAAAAAAATTGGGAAACCCTGCTCTAAACAACCAATAGAATTTCATTATTCACACATCTGGTCTCCACTCAGCTGTCCATTATAATGAGCGGAGATGTATCATATTCGTGTACCTCTTTGAGGAACAGAGATGTGAGCTAATCTCGCAAGCTAACGACGACGCGCACGGAGAGGAGCGATGGAGACGAAACGAGTTCTCGTCAGTCAGCACATTATCTTCACTACAGTCTGGCCACTACGCATCTCCCCACAGCTTCGGTGGATACACCCTAGCTGAAAGACATGTCCCTCGTCTCCGCTTAGGATATCTTTATAATTGGTGTAGTCGTAAGTTGCAGTTTGCAAGTAGCAGGTAGTCAGCTGAGGCGCGGTGTGCTTGCAGCTGTTCGACAAGGGCGCGGAGATGGAGGTGGGCGTGCAGACGGACCTGTTCGCGGACCGGCCCGCCACACCCGTCTACGTGCCCGCCAAGACCGGCGCCGACGCGCACACGCAGATCTACCCTGGAGATGTAACTATTGCTTCATTTGCTTCCTTAGTTCACTGACAAGTAGCTCACTTGTCTAATTCAATCATTTAAATTCAATGAGGGTTATCGTTTTAGCGCTCACCAGTTTGCGCCACTGTAGAGTAAGGTCCTGTCACTTGCTAGTAGCGAAGACAGTGGCACCATCTGGTGAGTGCTAAAGTGGTAGGAGGACTATCGCATTTGCACTCATCAAGATGGCCACTGTAGAAGTGTAGAGTAAGGTCCTGTCAATCGCCAGGGGTGCCAACTGTTAAGTATAAAAACGATAGCCCTCATTACAAATTATTTAAAGTGATACCAACATTACCAACGTATATTTTATGTATATAAAATCTGTATTGCACTGGCTCTTTAGTCTTCGCAGACTCTTTTTTTGTAACGTTCAAGTTGGGATGCAGCCTGTAACGCGTGTGCACCCTTGCAGCTGTTCGACTTCGACCTGGAGGTGCAGCCGATCCTGGAGGTGCTGGTGGGCAAGACGGCGGAGCAGGCGCTGGCCGAGGTGGCGCAGGAGGAGGAGCTGGCGGCGCTGCGCGAGCACCAGCGGCGCTACGCCGAGCTGCGCGACGCCGAGCGGGCCGAGCGCGCGCGCCTCGCCGCCCACGACCTGCGCCTGCACCGGGAGAAGGAGCGGCGCGTGGCCGAGGCGCGCGTGGCGCAGCTGGCGGCCACGGAGGCGCGCGAGCGCGCGGCCGCCGCCGTGCTGGTGCAGGGCTACGTGGCCGAGCTGCTGCCCGCCGTGCTGGCCGGCCTGCGCGACCAGGGCTACCTCGTCGAGCGCATCGAGAGAGGTCAGGTCGTGTTAAAGCATTATTAACATTTTCGTTTGTGGAAAACGAATTGCATTTTATTTTTTATTTTTTTATGCATAACAAGGCAGGTATTTGACCACAATCGCACCTGATGTTAAGTGGGATGCAGTCTACGATGGTACATATCTGCCCTGTAAGTGCTTATTCACTCTCGCCTTGAAGAGGCCCGGAGGCATTTAAAATAAAAGGAGAAATTAAAAGTTAAACTTTAAAAAATCTGTAGACTTTCATGGAAAATAGGTTATAGTTTCGCCAGATTCCAAATTCTACTGATAGATGAATGTACGATGTATTCACAATAGGTTACTCGAATGAAAATTAGTTAACATCAAAATCTGAAACTTTCGATTAAGTATCTGGCGTAACTATTTAAAATAATTGACCAACCAACTGTCCAGTCATTGCATACTTGATAGCATAAATTATAGACAAAGGGCGCGCCTTCAAGGATGCATCGATTAACTAGTGGGGCGCAGCATGCTGGGCCTCGTTATGTACAGCAACGCCAAATAGTTCGTGACACCCAAGTGACCAATAACTTTTTAAAAAAAATAAAACCGACTTCAAATGCGTGAACACAAATAATACCTATTCAACAAAAAAATAATCGTTCAAATTGGTTCATAATCGGCGGAGATATTGCGTATAAAAAAGTTCATCCCCAATTTTCCACACTTGGGGGTGAAATATTTTCTTCAAATTCGCATGAAACCACCCTTTTGATAATACCTATTCAACAAAAAAATAATCGTTCAAATTGGTTTATAATCGGCGGAGATATTGCGTATAAAAAAGTTCATCCCCAATTTTCCACCCTTGGGGGTTGTTTTTTTTATTATTAAATTTAAATGGGACCACCCTTGAGGTATTACCTATACGCCGAAAAAAGATTTGTTCAAATCGGTTCATAATTGGCGGAGTTATCGCGTAACAAACATAGAAAAAAAAAACATACGGGTCGAATTGAGAACCTCCTCCTTTTTTTGAAGTCGGTTGAAAAGTTGTGACCAAGACGTGTTGCGAACTTCTTGGCTACTTTGGATGTCACGAACTATTTGAAGGTTAGTCAATATTGTCGTCTATAGCAGTTACAGGAACGATCACTTCACTTACAGGGGTGGATGAGGAGTTCATGCCGTGGCTAGTGCGCGAGGTGTCACAAGAGATCGAGTCTATCATCACGAGCAGGGACGTAATCACAGGTACACCTCAATAAACACTTACTCAATCATTAATCATTTTGTAATATTCCGGTATTAAGTGACCCAAATATTTTGTGGAGACAGCGTAACTGTCTTGTGTTAAAAACGGCTAAGCTAAAACTGCAAAGTAGTAAAAAAATTGATTGCGATTAAAACTGAAACTTTTTTTCGGGTTATTTTCCGACCTAACCCCACGCACCTGAAAAGGGGACGGCTGGACTAGAAACGATCAGTGAGTTGCAACTGACCCGCTGTTGTCGTGCGCAGAGATCGTGCGCGACGTGGTGGAGGCGCGCGCCGAGCTGTTCCGCGGCTGCGGCGAGCGCGAGCGCGAGCGCGCCGAGCCCGAGCAGAGCGCCACGCCGCCCTCCGAGCCCGACCCCGAGCAGGAGCCCGAAGGTACGCCCTCCGAGCCTCAACCAGGCCTGTTCATCTCCGCGAGTTTACATCGAAAACAAAACACGCACGATGGCCCACCTACAGCATACTATTCGACAAGGCCTCACATACGAGCGAACATTGACTCACGCACGCGTATTCTTTTGTATGATGGAAGAAAATAAAGAAAATGGTGTACTAAATACTATGCAGTATTTAACTGCCTAAATAATAATAACAATACAGAATGTACTTTTTTAAGTTGCCTCAAGACACTGAGAGGTAAATAAGTAGTTAATATTATTCATGATAATTCATGCTAAATCATGTATTTCCTCCGCCATTTTCCGCAGTTTGGCACCACACGTCACATCATTTTACCGAAGTCAGCCCTATAGCTTCGGCGCAGTGCCGATTACTGACGTTTGTCAACAAAATGGTGCTTGACTCTTGAGACAGGCTAAATTACACCATATTGTTAATGACATTGAGCATACATTTGTTTAAATACCTTCGCGAAGTAAAACTTCTGTACGAAGTACTTAATATTATTCTGTGCCTCAACTAACTCACCAACACTAGGGATGGCCAGCTCGTCAATTTCAAGCTACGAAGTTTACGAATCGAATACATAATTTTAACATTTTACAAAAGTTCTTAACCAATAATACAATGTATATTGCATTGGCATAAACCACTGAGGTTCGTCTGCAATGCCTAGATACGTAGAATTACATTTGTTAAGATGTTCGAATAACTTCCGGGAAAACCTTAAAAACAGCCTTTTTCTTTTTCCATACAAACCTAAAATGTAAAGATAATTTAAACCTTATTGCTATTCAATAAAATTAATATTAAATTACAAGCACTTACTGTTGTCTAAGCAATGTAGGTGACATTCCAAATATTTTTGACAGAACGAAGTCTGTCGGGTCCGCTAGTTTATAATAAAATGTGATTTTTGTCAAATCATCAAACTGTAGGTCTGGTTGTGTGGTCTGTGGTCTAGGTGCATTGTGTCCTGGAAGAATAGTAATACATACTGTATGTCCATCTTCGTCGCATCAGCTGCTGCGCGCGTCCGCAGCACATGTCGCCCTCTCGCCCTCCGCCGAATGTTTTCGTTGCGAATCGATTCGCGCCACCTCACCACGTGCCGCGACACCACCGCGCACCGACCATCCGCTACGCCGCGATGAATGCTGTCATTACGCCACAATGCCATTCCTATTAAACATTATAAATCCTAAAATCAACCTTGTACCTATTCCACAAAGTATAAATTCATACATAGGGATGTGCCCGGCACCTGACTCGTGAGCCGGACGATATGCAACTCTCCGGCCGGGTCATAGGGGCGGGTATGGCGGCCGCACCTGCCTCGCGCTAATCCGGGGGATCGCATTATGCGCGCGAGTCGCGGTCGCGAACAATTAAGATTGATACGGTGTGATGACATTATAATATGGTTTTGATGCGGGGCGCGGTTGTATGCGTTAGTTAAGAGTTTTATATTGATGCAGTAATAATTTAAACGGCGAGTCCATGTCGAGAGCGCACGTGCGAGTCCGCCAAATTAAGCCGCTATACGGACTATTGTACGCTAATGTGTCTCGACGTTTGGCGACAATCATACTTTAGAGTAGGTGCTTAAAATAACATTTTGAAGTACCTACCTTTTTAAAAAATAGAATATTTGTTATTTGTAAAGCCCTCGTGGTACCTACTAAGCTTAAGGGTTACCTTCTTTTTTTATGGGGAATTATTAACCGGGCAAATAGATAACATAATTATGGATGACAGTTAATGAGATATTTTAATACAAAACCGAGCGGTGTTAAATTTATACACTGGTCATCATAAAAATCGACCCACCCGCGACAAGCACTTTCAAACGTATGCATCTCCACTTCCCACCAATATTACTATACTATATTACCATTTAAAAGCCAAGTTCTAAACTTCATTTCATTAAAGGAAAGGTTTTTACCCCAAAAATGTGTCTGTAGAAGAATTCAGAGTCACTTCTTCAAAAAATAGGTAGTTACGCTTGGGTCCATATTCGGTTGCATAAAAAATATTGTCATAATTTAAGAGTGCATAAAGTTTTTTGGCATACTCATCATTTCGCATAACGTTCATACAGAATAATTCATAAGGCATATTTTTTTTGCCATAACTACTTTTATTATAATAATATTTTAGTATATATTTTTTCTGTATACTCGTTTTTTTAATAACGATTTCTAGGCATAACATTTATTGGCATCTAAACCAATGCCATAAATATTATCATTCATAATATACAAAATACCATAATTTTAACAAATATGAAATATAAAAATGTTATAAGTTAACAAATATAAATAGACAAGCAAGCATGCAAACAAGCATGCAAGCAAGCAGCAAGCATGCAATCAAACAGCAAGCATGCAAGCAAGCTGCAAGGAAGCATGTAAGCATGCATGCAAGCAAGGATGCAAACAAGCAAGCCTGCAAGCAAGCAGCAAGCAAGCAGCAAGCAAGCAGCAAGCAAGCAGCAAGCAAGCAGCAAGCAAGCAGCAAGCAAGCAGCAAGCAAGCAGCAAGCAAGCAGCAAGCAAGCAGCAAGCAAGCAGCAAGCAAGCAGCAAGCAAGCAGCAAGCAAGCATGCAAGCAAGCATGCAAGCAAGCAGCAAGCAGCAAGCACGCAAGCATGCAAGCAAGCAGCAAGCAAGCATGCAAGCAAGCAGCAAGGAAGCATGCATGCAAGCATGCAAGCAAGCAAGCATGCAAGCAAGCATTAGGATTGCCTTATCTCCGGCGCTGCGGGAAGTGCGGTCCTTCCGCTCTGGCGTAACATATACCCGGCATGCCATGCTCGCTTCCGCAGCTTCGGCTTGCTGGTCGCCTTCGGCGACCAGCCTCAGCCGCTCAGCTCGCACGGCTGCCGGATATATGTTACAGCGAGCGAGGACCGCACTCCCTCCGCGCCTCCGGCTTTTAAATTACACTCTAGTATAGGGCAGACTAGTACCACGTGGAAGAGACCACGGCCAGTCGGGATCAACATAATTTCAGACCAGGCAAGCTTAAAATGTTGTAAAAGAAATGTGGACTGTATAATATGTGCGTTATAATAGATAAGAGGGATTCAAGATCAAACAGAATGTAGTTTCACGAGCTTAAGTTTTCTAAGAAACAGGTCAAAAATTAAGAACAAAAATGACAATGATACAGAGAATTTAGTTTTTGCAAATCTATAGGCCGAAAGAGTATAAAGGTGGAAGGAGGATCGTTCGCAACATCACAAATACATAATTATTTACTCTTCAATGTTGGTTGCTCTTATAGACAATATTTATGACTTTAAATGTTATAAATAATTAAATTATGCTTACAGTATTTTATTAAAAACAAACTTTATGTATATAAAAATTATGTTCTTTACATTTATGATTATTTAAATTATGGTATTGAAAATTAGAGAAAGTTATTATTATGCCTAAGAAACCATTATGCATTTAGAAAACTATGCATATCACAGTTTATGCGAAAAAACTTTATGCAAATACTGTTATACCAAACTAAATTATGATGAAAAATGTTATGCGTCTAAGAGGGCACCCGTTACGCTTGAGCCAACTTTTATGGCTATAAAACTGTTAAGTTGGGATTAATCGCTAACCATCTGTTAAAGAGGACACGTGAGATTGATCCCAGAGATGAGCCCAAAGTGACCTCACTTTGGGCTCACCAAAAGACCTATTTTTTCAAGTTTTTCAAGTCACATTTATTGTATATGTTAATCGTTTATTAGGAAATTAAATGTGTTTTTCTTTAAGGATATTTATTAGGCTTTCAAATAACACCAATATTGTTGGGGCACCATGCTTGTGTCAGTAGAAACGAGTTTTCCTGTAAAACGTAGGTGGGCCGATTTTTATGATGACCAATGTATTTGCGAAAAATTTACTAACTGGTAAATTATGAATAACTAAAAAGTAAAAATACGTACTGCTTTGTTGATTTCTCAAAGGCATTCGACTGATTCGACTCAGTAAAGTAGCCAGTACTTTGAGAAACTCTGTTGGCTATGGGAACATCTAAACACCTTGTTCACCTTACTATGAAACTTTATGAAGAAGGAACGGCTTCGGTGAGAACAGATGGCGTGTTGTCGAATAACTTTCATTCAAGTGACGGGGTCCGTCAGGGCTCCATCTTATCACCACTGCTGTTTAACATCTACATAGAGCTCATTATGAGAATAGCACTCTAGGATTGGTCGGATGGAATCGTTGTTGGGGGTCATAAAATCTCAAACTTGCCTAACGGAAACGGAAATATGCCCGGAACGGAAACGGAAGTATTTCAGTGCGCCATAATCAGTATTTTTGAGCTCCTAAACTGGGATTTACCTATATCCGATCGTTTAATGCCATTCTTTTTTAATTATTATTTTGCCGTTTATAAGTGCCAAATAAATATTATACATTTATGTAGTATAGATAAGACTTTAAATTTTCTCGTTTCTCAGTCGTAAAATTTCTCGTTTTTTTCTGTAACAAACTGAATTCTGAAGCCGCTGACAAAAGACGTCCATAGACCGAAGTGGGTGCGGACGTAACGAAATGTAGCGACAGAAGTCGCGGAGGGCCAGCAGGCGCGTGCGCGCTTCTGGTATCGCTTTTATTGACAATTCCTTTACTTTTCTTCACAGTAGGTGGTAGGTACTCTTTAATGACTCTATGATAATTTTTAATGCCGTTCTAATTATCTTAACTTCATTGATTGCTTAGGTTCAGCACATCATAGCATCGAATCACATCCGATTCTACATTAACGAAGTAGGTAACATTTATTCTGACTTCCTATCAGTGAAAGGTATCGTAAACATAATTCGTTTATCGCCACTCGTAATCATACGATTGCCGCAGTGGGTCGAAACAGTGTATAAATAACAATAAACAGATTTACTTCCAGCAAGCATTTCCAATTACGGCGAGAGTGGCACAATGCGTCTGTGATGTGGCGGGCGCACGTGCGCCGCAGATCGCGATAGCGGCCGCCAGTCGCCACCCTCCGCGCATGCAACACAAACTTCTTATTTTGATTTAGAAATTAGTTTTGATTTAGGGATAGAGACATTATTAAACAATATGACTGTGTTTAGTAATTATATGTAGTATTGTATGATATTCAAAGAGCTCACACGTTTGTTTTTGCGATGGAGTAAAGTTCAATGGATTCAATTTGTGCCCGAGTTTGAATCTATTTGAATTTGAATCTCGTGAGTTGCTTAAGAACTAAGCTCAAGAACTGTATTATTTGTTGTAGTGGTTGTAATTTTTAAGTATTGCATGAGTAGATATAGTATAGTGTAGTAATTAGCAGGAAACACAATGAATGCTCGGGCTGGGTGGTGCCATCTTGCTGTAACTTTAATAATCTTCAAAAATCTATTAAATTCCATACAAAAAACACCCAGTTACTACTATGGTAACGGTTGAAGTAGGCTGGTGCAACTGAGCCCGTAAAAACTAAGGACGAGAACTATTGCCGACAAACTGTAATGCAGTTTGGCAAGTGTATCTTCATATTTGATGTGTATCCTTTTGTGAACAATAAATAAAAAAAAAATAAAAAAAAGATTTTAGCATCGTTTTGGAACTGGGGGTGTCGTCACCTAGGAATAATTAGTTCGTATCTGATCTAATCTGGATTTGAAATATGTAAAATACTAAATAAAAACTTTGTATTAAATATAAATGAGCACCAACACCCGGCAGAATCTTAATTAAAGGCACACAATAGTTGCACCCGGTGCGCGGCGCGTCCGCGACGCTAAGCAAATATTTTTGCACTACTCAGAGCACATTAGCGCTGCGGAAACAATAATACAAATCTCATCCCGCGGCTTCCTTCAACAAGTGTATATCACGCGTCTAAATTGCTTGAAGCTTAGGGCTCTGTGTCATAAGGTCTAAATTAGATAAAGCAATTTCACGAATATTCGGCTCGCATATTTTTCTAAACTATCGCCAGAGTCCGAACATTGGCTCGCCGCCCCGACGCGCTCGCGGCCGGTGTTTGTGCAGCTGCAGCCGGCGCACGCGCCGCTTTAGTCATTTTTTTTAGTAATGTAAAGAGCTTAAATGTTACAATTTGGAGCACTTAATGAAAACACAATGCGAGCAGGATTACATTGCAAAGTGGACAAAATATTAGATACGATTATATTTCGATTCACAATAGTTAAAGACGATTGACCTACCCAGAATCTTTGGTATCAAGGTATAAAGATTCTGGTATTACCAGAATATGATTACTTATTCATAATTTCCAAATAAACGTGCCGAATTTCATGTTTTGAATTGTGAAGGGGTCAGAAGTAACTCGAAATGGTTTCTATGTATAATCCTTCTACACACAACTGCTAAATTTGCGAGTTCTTTTTCTTTGATCGTGACAGAAGACGCTGCCGGATGCCTAGATATGCTAAAGGATAAAAAAATACGCGTTGCCTAATCATTTACTTACAAGGTGGTAAACAAATTAGTTTTGTAGGCGAAATGCACATTAAGTATGCTTTGCGGCGCTTTGCTTGTACTATAATATACGAGTAATCGGTGGGCGCCGGTGGTGTGGTTTGGTACCTACTTGTGCCGGCGTCACTGACCGGAAATCTTAAGCTAAGTAATTTTATCTTTTTTATATCTAATTATGGATTTCCGCAAAGTAACACCTGATACTATAATTAGATTAAGTCGCTTTCCGGAAGCTTGACACAGCGTAGGATCGTTACACTTTACATAATTATTAAACATTCGGATGCCTTGTTTTGGATTTGGCATCTACGTCACCTCTCCGCTAAACAAGTGTTGCCGATACAGCATCGGATAGATGCGCGGTAGAATCGCTAAAATGCACGATGTGATACTGCGATCGAACGTAGTCGCTAATTAACGTAATTTAGCATCAATACTGTGGCCCTTATGGCTAAAAAATAAAGCTAAAATACCCTGGATTTTAAACTTTCGCGTTCCATTTCAATTAGCAGTCTGCTTGTGACCACGGCTGCAGCATCGCAGCCGAAACGTCAAGCCGTGAGTACATGTATACAATGTACCTAACTCATTAATAAACGTCGCGTTAAGACACGTGTCTTAGTATATTAAATACCCTGGAGTTATACAAACCAAAGCCCAGAGGTAGAGCATCAGTACCCTTCATCTCACCAGATGGAAAGTGATTATCAGGCCAAAAGGTGGAAGGAAACTTCATGGTCATGAAGTTTAAAAAAGTTACAAAACTAATGACAACTTCTAAACTACGAAAAATCGTTGAACATACAATATGGGGGTGATTCGGGTAGCCCTACTGGTGCTCTACCTCTATCTAGGCTTTGGCTTGACACTACTTTTTGGGACTACCTGTACTTATAGGATAATATTATGAAGGATATCGTCGGGAACACGTTGTATATTTGTATATATTCTGAATATAATTAAAAATAAAGCACAAACTACATTGATTGATGTTTTAAGGCGTCTATTGCAACAGCTCTCTCAAACAATGGCTTCCGCAGAATGACAGCATCATGTCATTCTGCCGCCGCCCGCGATTTCCTTTGACACATTTATCGATAATAAGGTTAATTTATAATCACCAAGTAGGTACTTATTGCGATAAATTTCATACTTTTACGTCAACTTTGGGTAATTATTAATAATGATAGACAATTATTAATAATCGTCAATTAATCACAGTTACGTAACATTTACACCTACACGTGTATTTAGTTGACCGCGTGCCCCTCGCGCGCTCCCTCACTGCAGGCCCGCAACCAAACCCCGACCACACTTGTGCCGCTTTACTTTCGGATTATGCCAGGGATTTGTCAAATAGCTCGATCTAAAACTCACTCAACACAATTTAAATAAGTAAATTAAATTCTAATTATTATTATTTGTAGGTAAGTTAGTTTTAGAATTTTTAATGGATAACATTATTGTGTTGTTACAGAAGCACCCGTATAGCACCACGGCGGCCTGGGAGGTGCAACTGAGTGACAGGACAGCACAGCTGTACCCTATCTGCGTTACCTATGAACACTCAAAGTTTTGGTTCGTCTTTAGGAAAATAACTAAGTACCTAGAGATCGGTAAATATGTTGAAAAAAACAATATTATTTTATGTAGTGATATAATTTATTACAATTATTACACTATATTTAGTCTATACGCTATTTTTCGGAACTAAATAAAATACTAGTTTTCTTTATTCCATTTAATTTCAAGATGTAGGTACTTAAGTATTTTTGTGCTGTTAAAGAAATTTAAGAGCTTTTCATTAAAAAAATTAATTCAGTTCCTAAATACTTCAAAAAAATGTTATCATTAATGACAAACATCTATTACTGCAACTCGACGCTAAAATGGCTATGATAATGTGGTATGGAACGAATAGGTTACTTACCTAATACTATTTTGAAATTTATAAGAATGTATGCAACCTACCTAGCATTTTATACAAATAAATACAGTTGTTTAATAATACTTGCTCAAATAAATGAGAGCGCTACGAGCTACGAGCTACAAACTACGAGTGACCGCACGGGCGTTACGTGAGTGAGTAAAGAATAAAATTCGATTTCTTTACTCGGTGCTCATAGCATGTTATCTACTTGCATTATAGACTTTATTAATAGTCATTATAATTATTATGTAGTGATACTAATCGAAAATATTGTTAATTTTGTAAATTGTGTAGATCTACGATTTTGTTTCGAAAAGTTACGTTACGTTGTTGGTATATTAGTAATAAAATTAAAATAAAATTCTAATCGTATGACGTTGTTTTATTGTATCTTACTAAGAACGTAGATTCTAAAGAATGTCTGTTTTCATTTCTGATAGTGTTACTTTCAACTTTAAAGTATTTAAAATATTATTGTATAACTGTACATCTTCTACTATAATGACTAAATTAATGGAAGAGCGTTGCTCCCTGATACAGGCTCACTAGCTTAAAAGGGCGCTACGTTCACTAATATTAATGCACCCATTGTTATGAAATAAATTATTTATTTAAGAATTAAAAGGAAGTGCTTGTACAAAAACGCCACCATGTCGGTCCGAGTACAGGAGCAGAGCACGAGGGCGATTCCACTGCAGCGAGGCGTTAGGCAGGGAGATGTTATATCTCCGAAACTGTTCACCGCTGCATTGGAAGACGCTTTCAAACTCCTGGAATGGAAAGGATTCGGCATAAACATTAATGGCGAGTACATCACTCACCTTCGGTTTGCCGACGATATTGTGGTCATGGCAGAATCGTTGGAAGATCTTGGCACAATGCTCGAAGACCTTAATCGAGTTTCCCAACAGGTAGGCCTGAGGATGAACATGGACAAAACGAAGCTTATGTCGAATGTCCATGTTACGCCCTACCCAGTTTCAGTTGGGAGCTCAATTCTCGAGATTGTCGACAAGTATGTCTACCTCGGACAAACGATTCAGCTAGGTAGGTCCAATTTCGAGAAGGAGGTCAATCGTCTAATCCAACTCGGCTGGGCAGCGTTCGGGAAACTACGCAACATCTTTTCGTCCAAATTACCTCAATGCCTGAAGACTAGAGTGTATAACCAATGTGTGTTACCAGTGATAACTTATGGCTCGGAAACGTGGCCTCTCACTATAGGCCTTATACAGAAGCTCAAAGTTGCACAGCGTGCTATGGAAGTGGAGGGCCACTGCAGACCCACGATACCCCTGGCGATACCCCTGGTGGTATCGTGGGTCTCGTTAAAGAACTACACTTCAGACCCACGATACCCCTGGGAGTAAAGTTGGCAAACGAGGCCCGGCGCGGGCGCGGGCGGGCGGGGAGGGGGGACGCACAGTGCACACGGCTAGTGCACAGTGTTGTGGAATACCTCTATGAATTCTAAATTGATTTCATTGAACATGCAATAAAATTTATATTGTTAAAAATAAAATAACAACAATTCATACCTACAATCCTACATACTCGTTTAATGAATAATTAGTATCAGGTAAAGTACCAGGGCAACATAACCATAAAGGATCTATTTTGTGACAGGTAGATATTTATTTCTCGGGTCAACCAAGAAGAATTTGATAATAGCTCCCATAAGGTTATGTTACCCTGGTACCTTTTATTTACCGTAGTAAATTTTCCCAATGCTCAACTAGACTGCTCAACTGTTCAACTGGTTATACATATTTCCCATACAACTGATCTACTGGATAAGTTTTGTAATGTTAAAAAAAACTTTATTTTCACTTCACAAAATTAAAATATAGCCTAAAATTAATATTATGTGAATATATTAATTTTCACATAATATTAATTTTATATAAATATAAATTATTGATAATAACTCTTTTTTTCCCAAGGGCAAACTACTCATTTAAATCATTGTCACACACGAGGTAGATAAAATTATCTTTTTATCACATCAAATAACATAGCCTACCTACCAGGACAAAAATAAATAATTAAAGTCAAAAAGTTATTTTACAAGTGCTATTAATTAATTTTATTCGTTGTATGTAGGTAGGTATGAATTTATTGTTGTTATTTTATTTTTAACGATATACCTACATTTTATTGCATGTTCAATGAAATCAATTTAGAATTCATAGAGGTATTCCACAACACTGTGCACTAGCCGTGTGCACTGTGCGTCCCCCCTCCCCGCCCGCCGCGCCCTCGCCGGGCCTCGTTTGCCAACTTTACTCCCAGGGGTATCGTGGGTCTGAAGTGTAGTTCTTTAACGAGACCCACGATACCACCAGGGGTATCGCCAGGGGTATCGTGGGTCTGCAGTGGGAGAGGGCTATGCTTGGTGTTTCTTTGCGAGATCGAATCAGAAATGAGGAGATCCGTAAACGAACCAAAGTCGCTGACATAGCCCAACGGATTAGCAAACTGAAGTGGCAATGGGCAGGGCACATAGTAGGTACGCAGAACTGACGGCCGATGGGGCAGAAAGGTTCTGGAATGGAGGCCGCGTACCGGAAAACGCAGCGTGGGACGTCCACCTACAAGGTGGGCCGACGACATCGTAAAGGTAGCAGGGAAGCGCTGGACGCAGGCCGCTACCAATCGATCAACATGGAAAGCATTGGGGGAGGCCTATGTTCAGCAGTGGACGTCCTATGGCTGAAATGATGATGATGATGATGATGAAGAATTAAAAAGTCGTAGGTATTTCGTAGCTACTCCATAATAACAATGTAAAATGTTCTCACTCGATTAAGTACTTTTTCGGTTACTTATGTAACTTCTAATTAAATTGCAGATTAATAAAATTGCAGTCGTATGTGGTGTAGTGCCATAGAGAAACGGGGAGGGCCTACGATTTCGAGTGCGAATCACGGGGCGCCGCTTTCGGAGGGCGGCTGAGATGCATCGGCCCTCCGCCCTCCGCCGTATAAAGCGCGCGCGACCCTCCCGGCGCTCGCAGTCACGACCCACGTGCGCCCGCGCCGCCCTCTCGCCACACAGCATCGCGATGATCGCCGAAATCCGGTCGTTCGCTTCGGCGTCCCTGACCACGTCGCCCGCGGCGCCGCGCGCGCTCCCGCGGGGCTTCGAGTCGTGCGAGTTCACGGTGGGCGAGCTGGAGGCGGCGCTGCGGCGGCCGGGCGGCGGCGGCGGCGGCGAGTGGCGCGCGGCGCGGCTGGGCTGCGCGGCGGGCGCGGCGGCGGCGGCGGCGGCGGCGCCGCTGGCGGGGGACGTGGCGTCGCGCGGCGCGGAGCTGGCGCTGGCGGGCGCGGGCCGGCTGCGGCTGCGGCTGCTGGCCGACGCGCCGCCCGGCCGCGCGCCGCCGCTCTGGTTCGACGAGGGCTTGCTCGCCGCTCTCGACATGCCCTTCCTCACTCTGGCTAACATTAAAGGTGAGCGTTCACGAATATCATTCGTACCGAATACCGAAATCGAACGAACCAGGTATCGGTTCGTTCGATTTCGGTACCTTCTGCTTCAAAGTTAGACCGTGTTTGAAACCCGTCACTCTGTTGACCTGTCGGATGAGCACGGTAATAAAGAGGATATCGTCTATCGTCGTTAAAGTGAGGCCTGACCCACAGTAGCGTCAAATAGGACTCAATCATTTATTGCATCCATAATGTTACAGAGGTGATATGGTATTATTTTAAGATACAATTATGGACCCTGTCGAAAACACCATTTTAGGACCTTTTTCTTCTTTCGTACGTCGTGTCTTGCCAGCGCTCGCTGGGTTTACGCCTCCCTAGTAGACTAAGAGCTAGTGAACGCCAGACCTACGTCATTTTTTTAAAGCTGAAAGTTTGTCAGCGTATCCTCACAATATAGGATAGAATTTTGGTGAATCATGAAGTTCGGGTCATCGTGGCTTTGGCAGCTATCTTAAAAAAAACTGTCTGGCAAGGAGTTGGAACTGTCAAAACTGTCTGGCTGATGAGGAAACTACTTCTAATTATTGCCCAAATATTTTATATAATAGTCAGCTTTTATATGGTTTAAAGTAAGCCTAACTTTTACGGTGGCTTTTTCTGTATATTCAATAGACTGTAATTCTACTTACTATACGCTGACAAACTTTCAGCTTTTATAAAATGACGTAGGTCTGGCGTTCACCAGCTCTTAGTCTATAGGTCTGATAGTCACTGACTATAAAGCACACTTAAGACCAGACCAGCGTAATACTAGGGAAGCGCGGCGAAGAGAAGAGAAGAAAATAATTTAAACAAAACCCAATTTTATGTCATACTGTTGGAAATGATAAACCAATGCTAAAAATTTGCAAACGGCTCGCAAGTGCCCTTGAAACTGACACGAGAGGCAAGCGACAACCGGCGCCGCGCGGCTCGACACCTCCGCCCGGTGACATGCACTCGAGGATTCCTGCGCTCCCAGTAAGCGAGCGAGTAGATCCGTTTGTTCAGTGTTGTCAACCTGTGCTGTGGGTCGCGGACCCCCAGGGGGTCGCGGAGCCTTTATAGGGGGGTCGCGAGAGGTCGAAAAACTAGCTCTGTTAAAAAAAAACAATAAAGTTATAAAGGTAGATTTTGGACCATTTCGTAGTCTTTCGTAGCTGGCTACGAAGTGGGAAAAAAATCCCATTTCAAACCTGGCTTCATACTGACAAGTTTCGAAATGGGATGTTTTCCCCACTTATTGAGGACACGCGAAAATATGTAGGTATAGTTTAAATAAATAATTTCTTAACCATTTTTGATGGATTTCTAAAAAAAACTTAGTTTTGGTCTATATTTTAATCCCATTCGCCGAAAATAAAATATGATGTTTTCAACATCACCAAACTTCTCCATTATGGTGTACCTTTGGATTGAAATATTCGGTCCCTAAAAAATCTTTGTAATACAGGGTGTTTGGCGCATCGTGTGCCAAAATGATTTGGCGGATAGAATGGGTCATTTCCTATATTTTCAGCCCCCATAACACGTTCCATGCCAGGCGGCTACTTTTATATTAATTTTTTTAGTAATTTCACCAAAATACCCAAATCGCATCATTTAATTTCGATTTAAAAAAAAACTACTAGGCGTAGCCTCAAAGTAAATATTTTGTTTTGATGTGCATTGATGTAGGGTTGCATCAAATCTAAATTTACTGGCAAATATCATCTAGTTTTTTTTTAAATCAGCTTTGAAGTTTTCCGACAAGTTAAAAATGGACTGAACATTTAAGTTTACATGGCTATAAAAAAATAAATGAAAGAGATAGCGATCTTCGGATTTTATCAAAACTTCTCTAGTTTATCCCCATTCAAACGGTATACTAATCTTGTTTAAATAATAACAATAACTTCACAAATTCCTTAAATTAGTGCATTGACTCTACTCGGACTGATTTGCGAAATTTGTGTTTATAGGGCTTTTTGTGTTAATTAATAGCACTTAATTAAACACCTAACAGGTAAAAAATACTTATCTTATGCAATGTAAAAACCTTTTCCCTATCGTTTTTCAATGTGGATTTCTTGAAATTAAAGGCGTAAATAATTATTTTGATCGTTTATTAATTATTACAAATTTTGTTCAAAATGACCGCCTCGGCAACACGTATACACTCACGAAATCTTCTAATTTTGACTGTTGTCGTATGCAGCCACATTTCTCTTGTTATTACTACGAAGGCGTTTTCTACTCGTGGATTGGAAGAGATGGCCCTATACAGTGGCCTGCACGTTCCCCAGACCTAATTCCGTTAGATTTTTACGTCTGGGGACAAACTAAAGAACTGGTGTACGTAACGGATTCAAACAATAGAAGAACTACAACAACGAATAGAAAACGCCTTTGTAGTAATAAAAAGAGAAATGTGGCTGCATACGACAACAGTCGAAATTAGAAGATGTCGTGAGTGCTATTCACACAAAAAGGGGCTATAAACACAAATTTCGCAAATCAGTTCGAGTAGAGTCAATGCACTAATTTTAGGAATTTGTGAAGTTGTTGTTATTATTTAAACAAGATTAGTATACCATTTGAATGGGGATAGACTAGAGAAGTTTTGATAAAATCCGAAGATCGCTACGTCTATTATTTATTTTTTTATAGCCATGTAAACTTAAATGTTCAGTTCATTTTTAACTTTTCGGAAAACTTCAAAGTTGAATTAAAAAAAAACTAGATGATATTTGCCAGTAAATTTAGATTTGATGCAACCCTACATTAATGCACGTCAAAACAAAATATTTACTTTGAAGCTACGCCTAGTAGTTTTTTTTTAAATCGAAATTAAATGATGCGATTTGGGTATTTTGGTGAAATTACTAAAAAAATTAATATAAAAGTAACCGCCTGGCATGGAACGTGTTATGGGGGCTGAAAATATAGGAAATGACCCATTCAATCCGCCAAATCATTTTGGCACACGATGCGCCAAACACCCTGTATAATAAAATTTTGTAATGTAATAAAATGCATGAAAAAAAGCGAACGGTCGGGGGGTCGCAAAATATCTTATCATGATAGAGGGGGTCGACTCCTGTCATGAATAAGGTTTAAACACTGCGTTAGTTGAACTAAAACAACAAAAACATGACAAGCTCCTTTGCTTTCTGGCGTAGTGACTGACGCCCGTATTCACAAACATTACTATGAGGTGGCATCAAGCCGTGTGGTGACGGCAGAGTAGAATACATTTGTCACCAACCCCTACTCTTCCCGCGGGTGTCGTAAGAGGCGACTTAGGGACTACACATCAAACAGAGAATGGGCAGCAGCGCTCTCTGAAAAACATCAATCTTTTAAACTGCGATCTCCAACCCGCCTGCCTAGCGTGGAGATTATGGCAAAACCCTCCACTATAGTGGAGGAGGCTCATAGTCCAGCAGTGGACTGTAAAGGGCTGTTGATGATGACTATGAGGTGGTGGACGCACAGGGTGACACACACGTACTAATCACAGAGCTCTATTTAACGCTGTGCGTTCCATTTGCTGCTTCAATTAAGCAAGCTTCGTTTGTGAATACGGGTGTGTGTCTGAATTCCCACAGCGACGGGCACTAATAATGTGGATGACGGACATTTAGTGAATTTTACACTCTACTAGGCGGACGGAGCTACGCGTGCCACGAGTGCGGCGCTCTATTCGAGCGCCCCAACCCGCTGAAATTGCACCTGTTTCTGGCGTGCGGCGCGCACGACGCGGCCGCGGTGTGGCGCCGCGCGCTGCCGCTGCTGGCGCGGCGCCTGCAGCCCGCGCGCGAGCCCGACGCCGCTCGCGAGCCCGACGCCGCCCGCGAGGACGCCGCCCGCGAGCCCGACGCCGCGCGCCTCGAGGCGCTGGCGGCCGCCTGGGGGCGCGCGCGCGGCGGCCACGTGTGCGTGTACTGCGGCAAGCTGTACTCGCGCAAGTACGGCCTCAAGATACACATCCGCACGCACACGGGCTACAAGCCGCTGCGCTGTCGCTACTGCCTGCGCGCGTTCGGCGACCCCAGCAACCTGAACAAGCACGTCCGCCTGCACGCGGGCGCGGGCGCGGGCGCGGCGGCGGGCGCGGGCGCGCACGCGTGCGGCGTGTGCGGCAAGCGGCTGGTGCGGCGCCGCGACCTGGAGCGCCACGTGCGCGCGCGCCACGCGCTGTGTGCCGTCCCGTAGCCGCATCGGAGCAGGTACTTAACAGGTGACATGGACGTTTGGAAACGATCTTCGATCGGCTGAGAGAGACGCCACACGGGCGTTGATGTATGAGCCGCCGCTGTACCACTGCGCACCGCAACGCAATGTCGACGCCCGTGCGTGTGGCATCTCTTTGAGCCTTGTATATGTGTTACCTAGTCTAGTCCCGATGTAAATCTGATCAGTAAAGAAAGTGAACCTCTAAACCAAAAGCCTACATAAAGTACACCTATTTAAAGTGGCTGGAGAAGTCTCAGACGGACATGTATAAAGAAGGGAAGAAATATAATTTGTATAACTTAGGATTATCAATTTTCTTATTTCTAAATGCCAAATTACCTAGGCCCGATTCGACCAAACTTTTATCCGAGAGTTAAAATTCAAAATAATTCAGTATACAGAGTGGAAACGATAAGTGAGATCACTTAGTGATCTCACTCGGATTATTTATAAACTATACAAGATATCAAAAAACTAGTTACTGATCCTGAAAGTGCTTCATGAGATCTATCAAACGGTATCAATAAATTTAATAGGTTACAGAATGAACTGGATCTATCCGAAAATCGATGTTTACAGCTTCCATACATTTGGTAAAGCCACATAATATTAAAAACTACACTAGATATCGTAAAACTGGTTAGGTACTGATTCGAAGTGCTTCACGAGCTCTAACGATATCAGCAATAGGTTACAGAATAAACTCTATCTATCCAAAAATTCAAATTAATAGTCATAGCACTCATTGATAATATTTATAGCGAGTAAAGCCTAAAACTAATGTCTTCCATAAATAATTTTAAATAACAATACAAATTACGAGTTTATTTTAAGTTTATTATTTAATAAAAATAATACACTTACAATACAAATACAGGGATGTTATGGATATCCGTATTACCGTAACCGAAACTTTCGGATATCAGAAATAAAAAAATATCCGAAACCGTAATCGATTGAAGTTTCGGATGTAGGCAGTTTCAATTGTTTTATGTATAGAATTATACAAAGGCTTAATAGGCCAGAATTAAACACAAAAATGAATTAAATCGGAAATAATTCGTACTTAAGATTTTAGTGCTTTAATGGCTTCATATTAGTTGCCCATAAAGACTCTCCTAGGTTTTCGACTTCGACGGAGTTGTGCTTAAGTGGTGGGGGCCCCCGAAAGGGGCGCTTTTTCGGTTTTTCGGTTATACCGCGTAAAGGACTTACCCTATCGAAAAGTGGTCTTCCTGACAGTTGAAGAGCATTTAATCCTGCATTAAATAAGACCAAATTCATATGTTTTGAACAAACCGTTCTCGTGCAAATGTTCGGCAAAGTAGAAAATATGTGTATAATTAATAACCCTCTCTACGTCCAATGGCTCGTTACCCGCAGGCTTACAAGTCTTGAAAAGGAGCGCCTCAACCAGTGTAACCCTATCAAGGCTTACGAGCTTGATGCGCCTATCCTTGTTCGTCCCAGCCATTCCTTAACTGCGGTTGCTGCACCTCTTCCTGGCACTCACCTGAACGACTCTGTGTTACCTACTGTAGCTGCCCCTCTTCCTTGTATCGTCCTGCGCGACTACGTTGCCTAGCCGTATGCCTGGTCTAAGGTTCAACAACAACATGTTCATATTAAAACGCTGAAGAGTTTTTTGTTTGTTTGTTTGAACGCGCTAATCTCAAGAATTACTAGTTTGATTGAAATAATTATTTTTGTGTTGAATAGCTCATAAATTGAGGAAGGCTATAGGATATAAACAATCACTCTACGACTAATAGAAGCGAAGCAGTAAAAAAAAATGTTGCAAGCACGGAAAATAGTATTTAAACTATTTTCACGCGTACGAAGTTGATTTTGTGGCGTCAAAGCTTGGACCAGGCATATGGATAAGAAATGCAATCGTACAGGAGGGTACAAGGAAGAGGGGCAGCCACATTAGGTAACACAGAGTCGTTCAGGAGAGTGCCAGGAAGAGGTGCAGCAACCGCAGTTAAGGAACGGCTGGGAGTGCTGGGACGAACAAGGATAAGCGAATCCAACTCGTGAGCCTTGACAGGGATACGCTGGTTAAGGCGACCTTTTACAAGGCTTGGGAGCCTACGGGTGAAGAGCTATTGGAAGTAGAGAGGGTCATTAATTAAACACATATTTTCTACTTTGCCGAACATTTGCACGAGAACGGTTTGTCCAAAAATTATGAATTTGGTCTTATTTAACGCAGGATTAAATGCCCTTCAACCGTCAGGAAGACCACTTTTCGATAGAGTAAGTCCTTTACGTGGTATAACCGGAAAACCGAAAAAGCGCCCCTTTCGGGCGCCCCTACCACTTAAGCACAACTCCGTCGAAGTCGAAAACCTAGGAGTCTTAATGGGCAACCAATGAAGCCATTAAAGCAATAAAATCTTTTGTAGGAATTATTTCCGATTTAAAAGCTAATTCTACTGGCCTATAACGTGAAGTAATGTGATTTACCTTTATAATGTGAAATAACTGCTTTTTACAGCCTATTTACAAAAATAAATGAGTTTTATGAGTAAAATGCCATCTAGTATAATTTTTTATTTTTTTAATTACTTTTTGTTCGATGTAGTTTTTATTTATTATTTTATTTTATCTCAAATTGCATTCGAAAGCACAGATATCCGTAACCGTAACCGAAACTTTCGGATACCTTTCCGAAATAAAAAATATCCGTAACCGAAACCGGTATAATATTATTCCTATATCCGTAATCGTATCCATAACCGAAACTACATAATCCATAACATCCCTACTACTACTGCAGACCCACGATACCCCTGGCGATACCCCTGGTGGTATCGTGGGTCTCGTTAAAGAACTACACTTCAGACCCACGATACCCCTGGGAGTAAAGTTGACAAACGAGGACCGGCGCGGGCGCGGCGCGCGGGGAGGGGGGCACATCGCGCGCACAGTGTTGTGGAATACCTCTATCAATTCTAAATTGATTTCATTGAACATGCAATAAAACGTAGGGGAACCTGTTGAACCTTGGACAGAGTTGTACCTAAAACAATTGTATATATTTTTTAAATTATGAGGTTTTATGAAAAGTTGTCTAGGGTATTACATACGTTATTTGTCAACATTAACGTGAAGTTAGCTAAGATTCGCCGACGCCGTGCAAGTACAAGAAAAAATGGTAATTTAATATTTTACACTGACGCAGTGAGTTTTTGGAGGTTTACTTCATGTCAATTTATGAAAAATGTTGCATGTTTGACCAAACGGTTATAGTTAGAACATAATCTTTATATATCTAGCTACTGGACGATATGAGTTTCAGATCCTAAGCTCAAATGGAAGTGGGTTTATTATGCTTATTAAGTGAAGTAGTCGTAATGTTGTACCTTGACCACCCAACTAGCGATGTACCTTGGTCACTGATTACGTTTTAATGAGAATTTTATTGTAATAAAAAAACATATTATAGTGTTATAGTATGTTTTTAGGTAGAAACAATGCCCCGAAGACCTCAAAATAGCAATTTAAAGTCTGTTTTTGATATATATTTTTTTAATTTCTAATGTTTTTTTAAATTTACGTTTAATGTATCTTCATATGACTTTTTTAAGATTATTTTTGTTGATAAAGCGGTTTTAATGGATATTTTGCTAGAATTTAAGTTAAATCATAACAAATAAAAAAATCTAGATTAAAAGTTAAAGCCACTCCAGCGCGTATTTTGTCCTACACGACATAACATATCAACATTCAACAAAATTTTCTAGAAAAAATGTTGAATATTGTCATATTTTTGTTGATTGTGTAAGGCTAAACATGGACTGGAGAGCCGGCTTAAATTTAAGTGATTTGTTGCCAAAAAATTGTGAAAAATAAATAGTACAAAAAATATGGATGAGAATCTTTTAAAAAAAATACTTTTACTTAGATATTGTTGCTAATAACTGTAATAATTGATATTTCAAATAATAATTTAACATAAAATTAACAAATTGAAGCGAATATAAGCATTTATTTAAATAGGTACAATGTACACGGTCCAAGGTACATCTGGTTTGTTGTACCTAGGACAGTTTTCCCTTTTTTTTTTCTAGCAGCTAGTATGCCCAAATTTTTAAAATTATACACAATTTTATGAATGAATTATGTAGTTAATTAAATGATCTTTAAATATAACTGCACTAGACAAGTTTAACTATCACCATTATTTTTCAAAAAATCAAAATTCGAAAAACTGGCCTAAGTACAACAGGTTCCCCTATATCGTTAATAATAAAAATAAAATAACAACAATTTATATCTACATAGGTACTCGTATAATGATTAATTAGTATCAGGTAAAGTACCAGGGCACCATAACCATAAAGGAGCTATTTTGTGATAGGTACGGACGACAGCACATCAACCTAAACACAGTGGCATCTTATCTGGTTATATTTGCCATACAAACTGCTCTACTGGAGAAGTTTTGTAATGTTATAAAAAACTTTATTCTTACTACATAAAATTAAAATATAGCCTAAAATTAATATTATGTGAATAAATATTCTTTTTCCAAGGGCAAACTACTCATTTAAATCATTGTCACACACAACGTGGTAGTTGAAATTATCTTAAATAACATAGATTAAAGTATCAGGACAAAAATAAATAATTAAAGTCAAAAAGTTATTTTATAAGTGCTATTAATTAATTTTATTCGTTGTATGTAGGTATGAATTGTTGTTATTTTATTTTTAACGATATACATTTTATTGCATGTTCAATGAAATCAATTTAGAATTGATAGAGGTATTCCACAACACTGTGCGCGCGATGTGCCCCCCTCCCCGCGCGCCGCGCCCGCGCCGGTCCTCGTTTGTCAACTTTACTCCCAGGGGTATCGTGGGTCTGAAGTGTAGTTCTTTAACGAGACCCACGATACCACCAGGGGTATCGCCAGGGGTATCGTGGGTCTGCAGTGCTTCTAATATTGTGTGGCTGGCATACATTTAGTATGGAAACTGGAAACCTTTAATTTTCGGAGTTTTTTTTATGCATAACATAAGTTAGTTTATTCTGTAACCTATTTATTTGGTACCATTTGAAAGAGCTCGTGAAGCACTTTCAGGATCAGTCGTGATGTGCCCGGACAATCTTAGTATGCCGACACTTCATGGTCTGCCCATCTTATACCAGCCATATTATACAGGGTGGCCAGGGAGTTAACGTTCAAAGCTGATATTTAAATTTCTAGCATCAAGGTGTAAATCACCCCTATGTATGTTCTACGATTTAGGTAGTAATTTTGTGATTCATCCTTAACCATCACCTAGGTTCTTAATTAGAAATAATGATTGATATCGCAAGGCAATTTTATTGTTTTCATTGAATGTTCCAATCTCTATGAACCTTTAAATTTAGAGGACCTCGGTCGATAATAGTTGGTCATGTTGGTAGGAAAAATCGTAAAACGTTTATTAAAACAAAAACTACAAATAATAAAACGACTAGACATACATAATGCATATTTAAAGACATTTTGTAACTATAGTGTCCCAAAGTTATAAACATTTTAGCATTACTGAGGCGGGAGAGTTGTTCGTAGTGCATGGGCTTAAACGAAAATTATCAGAATAAAAATAATGGTAGTGTAAAAACACGCACGTTGAACGCGACGTGTGTGGCCCAGGGGGATAATGTTTTCACATTTATCAGTGACAGAGCCTATGTGGCCGCTTAAATGTTATGGCGTGTCCACACATGCCGCCGGCTTTCAAAATGCCTTTGCCTTTCAGTGTGCCGTCCTGGCCGCCGGCCGTGCCGCCCGGCATGTGTGGATGCGCCATCGGAGACGAAGAATGAATAAAAGACATCGGTAGGGTTTTGATGTTTTTTGATGTTTTATTGGTCGACTTATATCTACTGGCCGGCCACCTTGGCCGCGATGCGCTTGTCGCGCTCCTCCGCGATGGTGAGGCGCACGCCCTTGCCGCGCGGCAGCGAGATGTACGCCTTCGTGCCCTTGCCGATGATGAACACGTTGTTCAGTCTGCAACAACCAAAATGAATAAACGTTGGCAACAATAGCAGTGTCACGCCGGACGCATGCGCTCGCGAGCCACGCTTGACGTCCTGCTCACCCTGTTCTTGAGTGAGCAGGATGACAAGCTTGGCTCAGCTAATGGCATAGGGTAAACCACCCAATCATTGGCACTCTACCAATTTATTGGCATGCTCCAGTTTTTTAAGAAAATTAAGATTCTTTGTAGCCAAACCTTATATTTTTTGGTAGAAATTGAAGAGTAATATCATTTATTACTCAACTGGCTACACACGTTTTTAATTTTTTCAAACATCGCGGCGCTTCAACCATTTGTTTGACAAACCGGGACCTGTGCGAATAAAACAATCGAAATATTCGTTTTTTACTAAGGTAAGAGCTATCATAATCTTTTAAAAAAATGCAAATCTATTTTGTTATTCTTATACATAATCATTTTGTCTTATTATTGAATATATTAACTGCCTTTTTAAAACATTATTTTATAATTTAACCGCCAACTTTTAATTTTTTGTAGTATGCCAACAATTGGTATGCGTAAAATCTATTTATCCATTTTATTGGCACACATGCCAATAAAAGGGTATTTAAAATAATTTGAGTTTATTAAAAATTATACCTTGTTTGTCTCAAAATTGAGTTTAAATTGCATTTAAAATATTTTCTAACGTTTTGGATACACCAATCCAAATGTTGGCCCACTGCCAATTATATAAAATCCATTTATTGGCACGGGTGTCAAACATTGGTTAAAAAGGTGCCAATAAAAAATATTATCTTTTTAGTCACTTTCAAAGCCTTTCAAAGTCTTATTCCACTAATCCCCGTTGACAATCCCCGTCAACGGGATTAGTGAACTTTTTGTTCATTAATCCCCGTTAACGCCAATGGAGTTTATAATGGGGATTAATGAACTAAAAAGTTAATTAATCCCCAGTACGTTAAAAATAAAATACTAATGTAAGAATCAGGTACCTTCTATTTATTATTGGATAAGAACTCACTTATTATTTTTATTATCAAATTAAATTTAAGACTGATTACAATACTTAAAAAAAAATTAACACTTACCTGATTAACCAAAAGCACTATGGATATTGAATCGTTATTCCTCATTCATCATTTAAAAGAAGATGGAAACGATTACATGCAAATTTGGCCCAAAATGTAACAAGATAAAAATGGTGTAAATTAATAGCTTTGTAATCAGGCTTAAATTTAATTAAATTTGATTATAAAAATAATCAATAAGTGAGTTGTTATCCAATAATAAATAGAAGGTACATGATTCTTACATTAGTATTTTATTTTTTAACGTAGTTTTCTGAATAAAGAAAAATAAAATAAAGTAATGGGGATTAATGAACTTTTTAGTTCATTAATCTCCATTATAAGCTCCATTGACGTTAGCGGGGATTAATGAATAAAAAGTTCACTAATCCCCGTTGACAGGGATTAGTAGAATAAGCCTGTTAAAGGCTTTGAAAGTGGTGCCACGGTCTACTATACAATTCAGATTGAAACATCCTGATCATCGCTCTAAGACCGGTCCGTTCACAGTTTTAACTGACGAGGAAGAACAGCTTTTTGTTGACTGGATAAAATAAAAATCAGTAGCAAAACAGGATTTCCGAAGAGAAAAGAAGATTTGATAAAAGTGGTTATGGAAAGTTTAAAACCATATTTAAATATAAGCGTTTGAACTGGTATGGTATGTTCCTATACAAAAAAAATGTTACTTTTCTTTTAATAAAGGATTTATTTTGTTTATTTCTATTATGAATCTCTTTAAAACCTCTACATAAGACCTAGCAGCTATTTTTCAGTCTTGCGAGAACAGTGCCAATAATAGGTAATTATCACTGCCAATAAAAGGTTTGGCTATGCCAACAACTGGTATTTTAAGGTAATTTTTTAAAAGGTACACTATATTGAATAAATGATTTAATTTATTAATGATAGGGTAAACCACCCAATTATTGGCACTTTAAGCAGCTACTTCACAAAACCCATAAAATTTACATGTAAAAATATGTTTTATCAAAGATAAAAACATTTATATTGGTCTTTTAATCTTTACAGAATATTATAAAGTACTTATCATTAATAAATTAAATCATTTATTCAATATAGTGTACCTTTTAAAAAAATACCTCAAAATACCAGTTGTTGGCATAGCCAAACCTTTTATTGGCAGTGATAATTACCTATTATTGGCACTGTTCTCGCAAGACTGAAAAATAGCTGCTAGGTCTTATGTAGAGGTTTTAAAGAGATTCATGATAGAAATAAACAAAATAAAATCCTTTGTTTAAGGAAAAGTAACATTTTTTTTTGTATAGGAACATAGTATACCATATCAGTTCAAACGCTTATATTTAAATATGGTTTTAAACTTTCCATAACCACTTTTATCAAATCTTCTTTTCTCTTCGGAAATCCTTTTTGCTACTGATTTTTATTTTATCCAGTCAACAAAAAGCTGTTCTTTCTCGTCAGTTAAAACTGTGAACGGACCGGTCTTAGAGCGATGATCAGGATGTTTCAATCCGAATTATAGTAGACCGTGGCACCACTTTCAAAGCCTTTCACAGGCTTATTCCACTAATCCCCGTCAACAGGGATTAGTGAACTTTTTATTCATTAATCCCCGCTAACGTCAATGGAGCTTATAATGGGGATTAATGAACTAAAAATTTTATTTTTCTTTATTCAGAAAACTACGTTAAAAAATAAAATACTAATGTAAGAATCATGTACCTTCTATTTATTATTGGATAACAACTCACTTATTGATTATTTTTATAATCGAATTAAATTAAATTTAAGCCTGATTACAAAACTATTAATTTACACCATTTTTATCTTGTTACATTTTGGGCCAAATTTGTATGTAATACTTTCCATCTTCTTTTAAATAATGAATGGGGAATAATTATTCAATATCCATAGTGCTTTTGGTTATCAGGTAAGTGTTAATTTTTTTTAGTATTGTAATCAGTCTTAAATTTAATTTAATAGTAAAAATAATAAGTGAGTTGTTATCCAATAATAAATAGAAGGTACCTGATTCTTACATTAGTATTTTATTTTTTAACGTAGTTTTCTGAATAAAGAAAAATAAAATTTTTAGTTCATTAATCCCCATTATAAACGCCATTGGCGTTAACGGGGATTAATGAACAAAAAGTTCACTAATCCCGTTGACAGGGATTGTCAACGGGGATTAGTGGAATAAGACTTTGAAAGGCTTTAAAAGTGGCTAAAAGGATAATATTTTTTATTGGCACCTTTTTAACCAATGTTTGACACCCGTGCCAATAAATGGATTTTATATAATTGGCAGTGGGCCAACATTTGGATTGATATATCCAAAATGTTTGAAAATATTTTAAATGCAATTTTAACTCAATTTTGAGACAAACAAGGTATAATTTTTAATAAACTCAAATTATTTTAAATACCCTTTTATTGGCATGTGTGCCAATAAAATGGATAAACAGATTTTACGCATACCAAATGTTGGCACACTACAAATAACTAAAAGTTGGCGGTTAAATTATAATATAATGTTTTAAAAAGGCAGTTAATATATTCAATAATAAGACAAAATGATTATGTATAAGAACAACAAAACAGATTTGCATTTTTTTAAAAGATTATGATAGCTCTTACCTTAGTAAAAAACTAATATTTCGATTGTTTTTTTCGCGCAGGTCCCGGTTTGTCAAACAAATGGTTGAAGCACCGCGATGTTTGAAAAAATAATAAACGTGTGTAGCCAGTTGAGTAATAGATGATATTACTCTTCAATTTCTACTAAAAAATATAAGGTTTGGCTACAAAGAATCTTAATTTTCTTAAAAAACTGAAGCATGCCAATAAATTGGTACAGTGCCAATGATTGGGTGGTTTACCCTAAGTACTTTATAATATTCTGCAAAGATTAAAAGACCAATATAAATGTTTTTATCTTTGATAAAACATATTTTTACATGTAAATTTTACCGTTTTTGTGAAGTAGCTGCTTAAAGTGCCAATAATTGGGTGGTTTACCCTATGTAGGTAATTTGAGTATAGACCCAATATACGGAACTGTCCTACCCGTGACATTGACAGCGGGGCGCCACCGTCAATACCGGATCGCTGATTCCGATTTTTGCCATGTTGGAAACTAAACAGGGTGGAATTTTGTAATGCCACCTGAAGGGGAAAGTACTCTTAATACTGTAGATATTATTTTTGAAAAGAAATAAAACTGTATTCAAAGATTTCTAAAAATTGTTTTTTTATCCAGATGGTTTTAACTAACAGGATTTGTCACACGTGATGAGTTCTGCGGTCAGGTCAAAGTGAACGCAGCCCGCACCGTACGTGGACGACATTCACTTCAACCTGACCGCAGACCGCATCCAGTGTGACAAATCCTTGAATATCAAAACTAATGGTCTAATGTTAAGCTTATCATTAACTTTTGTGTTTTGTTGCGACAGACCTGGTGGCGAAGGTGTGTCCGGTGGAGTCGCGGATGTGCACGATGTCGAAGGAGCCGGGGTGGCGCTCGCGCGACACGATGGTGCCCACGCGCCCCAAGTTCCTGCCGCCCGTGATCATGCACAGGTTGCCTGCCCAGACACAAATATAATACATGACAGGAATACACCTTCCACTAAATTGTTGTAAATTTATACGTTTTGTAAATAAAGAGTTTATTCAATAATCTTTTTTTTTTATTTAAATCGTTCAGGGTTACTGAAATATATAGGCAGTTGATTTACTCCCGTTTCCCATATTCAATCCTTGTCCAAATACGGATTTCAAGTTTCATCTGTCAAATCTAATGCAGTTTTAGATTAAATATACACAATTTTCGATGCATTTACACTCTGATAATGTTTAAATCATAAGTTTAAGTCGTAAAGGTATACATTTTTGTCTAAATAAATAACGTATGTAATTATTATTTTCTACTTTTTAGTGCAGGTTTATTGGTGTTTTTGTTAAAATTAAATACTTTTTCATATTAATTTTAAGACTATTAAATTATTACAATATTAAAGGTCTCTACCCACTACACCGTATCATACCATGACTGTGCTACGAACGTGTAAGGCAAATAAATATTATTTGTATTGAAAAGTATGACACTGTTCCCAGTAGACCGTTCCGTCACCGACCAACACCGTCGCGTGCCATGCACGGAGCGTCAACAAATGTTACACAGAACGCCGTCGATCCGTTCAGTGGGCATAGTAGAGCGTATCGTGTTCCTTTTCGTGCCTGACACGTTGCTAACACGGTCATGGTATGATACAGTGTAGTGGGTAGAGACCTTAAAGTGTAAATGCATCAAAAATTATGGAGATTTAATCGAAAACAGATACAAAGAACAATGGGACAAAACGTCCCCAGAACTGTAGCACTTTAATACCTACCTTATACAGGGTGGAAACGATAAGTGATCTCACTCGATTATTTCTAAACTATACAAGATATCGAAAAACTGGTTACTGATCCTGAAAGTGTTCCACAAGCTCTTTCAAACGGTACCAATAATAGGTTACAGAATAAACTGGAACTATCCCAAAATTCAATATTTCCAGCTTCCATACTAAATGTATGCCGACGACACATTATTAGAAGTGTAATTTATTTTTTGTTAGTTAATAAACTTAAAAAGTCGGTTAAATAAACTCGTAACTTGCATCTTATTTAAAATTATTAGTGAAAAACATAAGTTTCAGGCTTTACTTGCTATAAAATTATCAAGAGATGAGTGCCATGACTGTGATAGTACTAAATGTATGGAAGACGGAAACATTGAATTTTAGGATAGATCCAGTTTATTCTGTAACTTGATATTGATACCGTTGGATAGAGCTCGTGAAGCACTTTTAGGATCAGTAACCAGTTTTACGATATCTTGTGAAGTTTTTAAAATTATGTAACTTTACCAAATGTATGGAAGCTGAAAACACTGAATTTTCGGATAGTTCCAGTATATTCTGAAACCTATTATTAGCACCGTTTGAAAGAGCTCGTGAAGCACTTTCAGGATCAGTAACCAGTTTTTCGATATCTTGTATAGTTTAGAAATAATCGGGTGAGATCACTTATCGTTTCCACCCTGTATGATAGACCATGCTAATAGGTACTATAATTTTATTGTAAGACAGCTCAAGTGTGACATGTCTCAGAAAAAAGTTATATCAAAAATAAAAATTCATAATCAACTCTGAAAAAATACATACATACTAGGTAAATCACTTTTGACCAACTTCAATCAAAGGGTATCACGACAGCTTGAGCCCGAGACAACTCGACCCCTGCGACAACTTGATTTTTTCAACACAACACTTTTGACTTACTTTAAATGGTTTCAAAACTGCTGGACCCTACGACAGTTTAACCCTACGACATCTCAAAACCTGCGACAACTCGATTAAATTACTTTTGACCTACTCAAACTGTTGTCGCAAGGGTCCAGTTGTCATCGGGGTCGAACTGTCGTAGGGTCCAGCAGTCGTGGAACCATTTGAAGTAAGTCAAAAGTATAGATAAGTTGAAAAAAATCGAGTTGTCGCAGGGTTTGAGTTGTCACAGGGGTCGAGTTGTCGCAGGAGTCGATTTGGCCCAGTGTCGAGCTCTCCTGATATACCATTTTAAATTGGTCAAAAGTGATTTAATGTGTATTTTCTAGGGTTCATTATGATTTTTTTATTTTTTGACATAACTTTTTACTGAGACATATCAGACTTGAGCTGTCATATAATAAAATTATAGTATTAGCATGTACTATCATATAAGGTAGGTATTTAAAGTGCTACAGTTCTGGGGACGGAGTTCATACAAAATGTCTGTTCTTTGACAGTTGCAATCCGGATTTGGACAAGGAATGAATATGGGAAACTGGCCCTTAATCGCCTTACTTTAGTACGATTTAGACATTATAAACGATCTATAGTCTGATTTTTAATTCCACGGAATTTTGACAGAAGTGTTACCAACATTGAAACATTCCCACTAAGAATGGAGAGCATTTTCACAAATTAAAAACTAAGACTTAAAATTCTACTGATCATTAATCTAAATGGTTATTTGAGTTTTAATCATAGTTTTGAAGTTACAAAAAAATTTGTGACATTATTTTTCTACTACTGGACTCCCCGGCCAATAATCCATAGGTTAGAAACCTTTTTTATGAAAATTCTTTTGTTAGTAAAATCTTCGCTTCATAAAATAGCCAACAACAAGATGCCAAATAGCCAACAACAAGATGCCAATTTTCTAATCCAAGTTGATTATGATGATGATAATGATGATCAATACATATTTTCGTTTATGATAATTATGTTGTTTTACTGTGTTAAAAACACGTTTTTTTCTATTTAATCTCTAAAATGTACATAATAATAATTAGTGTACATTGAATTCACAAAACAAACAATAATTCATTCTTGTAAGTTGTACTTGATGTAACATTATTTCATATTTATTATTAATAATTCAAAGCAAAAAAGTTTTCTTAATCTAAATTGTCAAAAAATTACAGCTGTCAGAATTCCGCCGAATTAAAAATCGGACTATAGCGCTGGTTTTAATAGTTTGGTTAGTTGACAGAAATTAATTAGGTATTTCCAAAATGGAATTTACGTAGAAAATTATGGCCGAGTGGATTTAAATTTTCCACTATCAGACAAACAATAATAAAAATTGACAGTAGTCAGAAAAGTCACCTGATTCAAACTTGATGAAGTCCATGATCTTCGAGGAGGCGATGTCCAGCTGCACGGAGTCGTTGACCTTGATGAGCGGGTCGGGGTAGCGCAGCGTGCGGCCGTCGTGCGTCACGAGGTAGGGCACGTTCTTGGGGCCCGTCGCCACGCGCTTCACTTTGCACAACTTATACTGGAAAATACAAAATGGATTTCATTTGCGCCGGGCCTGGGTTTTTTTCCATACTTCGTGAGCATTGTCCTTTACTCATTTATTTTTAACCGACATAAAAAAAGAGGAGGTTCTCAATTCGAGTGCATGTTTTTTTTGTATTTTTTTTTGTTTGATAACCCTATACTCCCTAGGTGGTCCCATTGTCACCAAGTCAGGGTCTGATGATGGGATCCTAGGGAAATCGAGGGCAACCCTGAAATTTTATAGGCACATATCGTTTTTCATGTTTTTTCTTAAGTTATTATATTGAGGAGCTGATGATAGAAGGTAAAATTCCATTTCCAGATACATAATAGTTTCTTAGACCGCCAGTTGTATTCTGTCATGTTTTTAAGGTGGGCTGACGATTAAGGTCTTTTTAGGTTAACCTGTATTCTGTAAGGAACATTATTTTACACTTAACACAAAAAAATGCTAGTACTAAAACGACAGACAAATAATTAGAAAATATTACTCATATTTTTTATTTTCTTTCTTAATTAAATAATTAAAAAAAAACAGTGCTACATCGAGTTGAAATGGCGCGTTACGTCACGTTTGAGTAGATTTTTTACTCAAAAGTGACGTCACGCGACATTTCAACTCAATATAATTCTGTATTTATTACATTATGAAAAAAATTCTAAAATATTTCCAAAATTTTTTTGTTATCTGTCTGATGGACTAAATAAAATTTCGATTTAATTACCCAGTCATCATCCCTATTGTATGCAAGGTTCAAATAATTTCGAAAGCTTGTATCGCGTATGGAATTTATTCATTTTTTTTAGTGATGGTCAACTCGAGTACCTAACTCGAGTTAACTCGAGTTGGGCGTAACTCGAGCCCACTCGAGTTGAATTCTCTCTGACTCGAGTTCGTAAACTGTATGGAACCGACAGAAACTGCCGGTTATTGTTGTAGATTTTTGTGTTTTATGTTCTGTTTTTGAAAAATGCCGGGTCCTAAAAGAAAATCTTTAGTTTGGGACGTATTCGAATCGCCGGAGAGTGGACGCGTTGCGTGTAAACAGTGTTCAGATTCATTCAAATATAGTGGAAATACGACCACATTATTAAACCACATTAAAAAAAGCATCCTAATGTTGCCATCGAGGAAAGTCAGAGTTCATTATCAACAATGAAAGTACCTAATATGAGTACTTCGACTGATTCATCGCAGTTACTTGTATTGACAACCACATTGGATGTTGAGCCTCCTCAAAAAAGGTTAAGGCACACTCAAACCCGTCACTGTGCCAAAAAAAATAACGCTAAATTTCTGGTATTAACGCTTTAATTAATTTGATAGTAAAAGATTTGTAGCCATTCAGATAGTGGAAAATTCAGGTCTAATTTTTTTAACTAAGTATTAATGCGAAGCTAAGGGATTAAACTGGTAAAAATAAATAAAAAACATTCACTTGTCCACCCAGTTAACTCGAGTTACTTAACTCGAGTTCAACCCGAGTTATGTGGATTTTAACTCGGGTTAAATCGAGTTTTATTTTTTACGAGTTCTCCCATCATTAATTTTTTTCCGTTTGTGCTAAGAGCTTTCGAAATTATTTTAACCTTGCATATAGTGTTGCCGATCGATAGTCTATCGATAGCCAAACTATCGATAGTATCGATACTGTCGATACTATCAATAGCTCAAAACGAGGCAATACTATTGAATATGTGCTATCGATAGTATTGTTGCTCGTGAAGAATAAACTATCGATGGTATCGATAGTATTGTCGCTTTTGAATAAAAAGCTATCGATACTATCGATTGTTCTAGACTATCGATAGTTTGGCAATTTACAATAGTATAGTTCCAAATTACTGAACTGTCCTATCCGTGACATACAGTGGGGCGCCACCGTCAATACTGGATCGCTGGTTCCGATTTTTGCCATGTTGGAAACCATATAGTTGAACGATGGTAGCGCCCCCCTGTCATTAAGTTTGGTGGGACAGTTCAGCGTGGGTCATCTATGTATATCGTTTACAATATTTGGGTATAATAGTAATTAATAAGCACAACAATAGGGTTATTGGAATACTTGAATTATTTCATATATTAATAACATTTAATTATATGTTTCCAAAATTGGCAATAGGTACATTTTATTTGCCGTACTTAACTAATGCAGGTAGTTTTAAATAGAAGTGAGATTATTATTGTTATATGTTTAGTTAGTCAGGGAGGAGGTGAGCAAATACTGTACCAAATATAAGGAAAGGCTAAAACATCACACAAACCAACTTGCTAGAGAAATTGTGGAACAAACCCACAAGACCACCACAAGACTGAAAAGATGGCAAATATTACAGTTGGACCAAAGATGCTAGTGGCTTGGACTGAATATTGGAAGGCTGGACTAGATTGCTACGTGAATTAGTAAAAACCGAGGGAGAGAATTTACTGGAATACCCCTCCTCATGAACACAAACAAAAAAGCAAGACAAAACATCTGATTATGACCTAAGTCGATTGCAAATATAAAAAGGAAAAAAAAATAAAATATATGTTTAGTTGGTAAGTCAAGCGAAACATTTGAAATATTGTAAAAATGAATATAAACAAACATACCCAATACTATTGCAAATTTACAGACTATCGATAGTCTTAAATAATAACGATAATATCGATACTATCAATAGTTTTTTTATTTACTAGCAACATTAGTATCGATATAATCTATAGTTTATTCTTCGCGAGCAGCAATACTATCAATAGTATCGATAGTATTGCAATAGTATTGCCTTGTTTTGGCCTATCGATAGATAACGCTTTAACAGATGAAAAATATCGATAGTTTTACCATCAATATACAGGGTGACTGGAACTGAACCCATAGCTAATGCGTATTACAAATTACGGTTCAATAATTAGCAAATGACCTCCTCTATACGCGTGTATAGAGGAGGTCATTTGCTAATTATTGAACCGTAATTTCTATAGCTAAAGTTTTATAGTTTAGGAGATAATTATGTCAATTTTTATACTTTTTTCAATTTTTCCGAAATTTGACCTAAAAACTGCTTCAATATTTTTTCTCGCGTGATTTCAATAGTTTTTTTTATTTGATATTAATATCGAATATGTGGGTCATTGTCAAATTTTGCGCAGGTAAACGTGTCCCTCAACATTTTTTATTTTTTTGTTAGTGATAATGTCAAAATCCTTTACGAATTATGTATTAAATACAAAATACATCGCATTAGCGAACATCCATTATTGGAATAACGACTCAAGATTCAATATTTTTAATTTTTTTTAAAGTAACAGAGTGGTCATTATTGGTAACAGAAAGGTTTTCCTTACAAATTGTACCTGTCCCATGTAGCATTCCGTTACAATAAACATCAAATAATTGCATTTTCTACTATAGTAACCTTCTTAAAATAAATTATCATCGTAAACAGATTATTATAAATATTCAATAAAATATGTTTTAAAATCAGTCAGTATAAAATGTACTTTTTAAATAATTTTCTAAACTTTGTCCCACGTACTATCTGGAACCACCTGGACCACTATGTTACTAACTAATTCACGACTCAAAATGGAAATGGCGGTATTTTGGATATTGTTTAATCTTGGGTGGGATGTCTGCATTCGTCGTGGGAGTTCGTTAGATCGGGAGGAGGGGTAAGTCGCTCGGCAGTCGACCGCAAGGTGTTGAACGTGCTGCGTGTTTTTATTGCGCATCCACTTTGTTACCTACCTATTCACGTAAGTAAATGAATGTTTTTTCATTAGTTTACGTTCAGTATATTGTCTAAGGGGTAAATGTGTTAAATGTGAACGAAATATTTTGCTACACGCTTTATTTTTTGACTGGTGTATGATGGAATGTAAAATTTACCACTCTGTTGCTGCAACTCTGTTACTAGCGTGTGGTAACAGAGTTGTTTAGAAAGTAACAGAGTTGCTTATGCCATTATATTATTCTTTAATTTTGCTAAAATATTATGTTTAAATTACTTTTTTTTAATCAGTTGCAATTTAAAAAGTTCAAGCAATGGGTAACTTTGTTTTATACAAATAAATCGAAATAATAAATATTAATAACCCCAAAAACTCATTGTTACAGGATATTTACGTTATTAAAATGCCTCTAACGCCTGCTGAGAAGCAGCGACGATACCCGAGAACGCCGTAGAAATAATCAAGAAAAAGACGTTAAAATAATGTTTTTAAGGCAATCGACGATAATGCAACAAAATTCAAATTAATTAAGTGATTTATCCTATGAGGCTTTTGATAATTTGCTTGCCGTTGTTCCAGAACCTAAAAAAGTCTGCAAAGGTAAAAGAGTATATTACCAATTTGATAATCCCTTAGTTAAACTTGAGAAATAAGTTATTTCAAATTTTCAGCTACTCTTCCAAGAAAATCTAATTTTTATTACTATAAAGATAAGGAATCTATAAGAAAGTAAGCTCTTGATTGATGAATTACAGTCATAAGTTAATGTTTTGATGAAGTGATTTGGATCTCAAGCTCAATAAGTGCAAATTATTACATAATATTCAATAAAAATAACAACTATGTTACTGTGTTACAACTCTGTTACTTTTCTGTCCCAAAGATTAAAGAACATAGTAAGATTTTAAAGAAAAGCTAGTCAATATAATATAGCAAATATCGCGATGCGTTAATTTATTACATATTTTTACAGTATTATGTTCCAGTTAGCTGCTGATAAATAGATATTTGGAGGACTTAAGTAGAATTTAAGGTATTTTAATATTCAAGAAGTAACAGAGTTGTTTAAGAGTTTAGATTGATGATTGTTAAACTTAAAAAAAGACTGTTATGATTCTAAATATATGTAAAAGATATAATGCTGTTTAATATTAGTCCCAAAATATTTGCGACTGACTTGTTTAATTTCATAATAAAAGGTAAAACGTAACGGTAACAAAGTTGTATTTTTTTTCACCCTGATCCATTAAATCTGGAATAAATCTTAAATTATTGGTTAAACATCGCGGCAAACTGTAATAGATAATAATACAGTTGTTTTAACGGACACGGACATAGAAAAAAGTAATATCTAAGCATATATTTATTTTGAAAAAAATATGATTTTAAGTTACATTTACCTGCGCAAAATTTGACAATGACCCATGTCTTTATTCTAATAAAATAAATTTCTGATCCAGATAATGTTTGAATAGCTAGTTACGAGCCGCCAAAGTCTAACAAAAGTACAAACCACGACAAAAAAATCTACTTCGAAATCGATTAAAAAAAAATTAATGGTGATAACGGATTGCCAATAATCCTTAAAATATCTCTAGCTTCTCTTCTTTCCAATGATATAAAAAAAATAAGCAGTTTTTAGGTCAAATTTCGGAAAAATCGGAAAAAAGTAAAAAATTGACGTATCTCCTAAACTATAAAAATTTAGTCATAGAAAGTAAGGTTCAATAAATTAGCAAATGACCTCCTCTATACGCGTATTAGCTATGGCGGGTTCAGTTCCAGTCATCCTGTATAGTTCGGCAACACTACTTGCATACAATTATTTTTGTCGTTTTAGTACTAGCATTTTTTCATGTTGTGTAAAATAAAGAACATGCAATAAAAGGTATAAAAATAATTAGTTATTACTTATTTATAAGGAAGAATTAATATACAGTGTGTGTGTAGAGAGTGGCAGTGAGAGATTGCCAGGAGGGGGCAGCTTACCTTTCCTTCAATTTTTGTCGTAGAACAAATGTACATAATTATATTAAAGATTTCTTAGCTCTATAATCTGCATTAAACAACTAAAAATCGTAATGATTCTAATTGACAATATTATTATTCTGTGGTTAAAGAATCACTGTGACTAAACAAAGTATTTTTTTTTATGAAAAATAAAGCATACCTTTGCTTCCTCTGGAGTAATCCTGTGGATGGTAAATCTGCCCTTGACATCATAGATAAGACGGAAAAGTTCATTTGTTTTTTCAATAGAAACAACATCTGAAATTGAAAATAATAATATTTAACAATATTATAACCTCTAAACCTACATGGTGATTTCGATGGGTGCCTGGAACAAAGCCGCAATCGACAAAACACAATTTTACAGGAGAAGAGATTTAGTGTCAATTTTGAATAATTCTAAACTACGAGGCGTATCAAAACGGTTTGTATATCAAACGATGCGTTATTTTTTCTGGAGTAACATAGAATGTGCATAAGGTTATAGTGCTTAGAATATACTTTAAAAAAGGTAGAAATACATATTGCCGCTTCATACATTGAAAGTCGGTTCCGTAAGAGTCCATTGTGGTTTTATTCCGGTAAAAAGTGTGCAATTAATCAAACAGCAATAGTGTATTGCAGCCTCGGGCGCTGATCTGAAGGATACAGTAATAGCCGTTTGCTTGTAGAAGATTTAAATAAAAGTTTTAACATTGTATATGGCACGATTATTCCGGTCAACAAATTTTAAATGGTGAATGGGAATAACGATTCAATATCCATAGTGCTTTTGGTAAATCAGGCAGTTTCAAAGATAAAATTCTGAAAAAAATTCAAAAGGTGTATAGGGACCCGCAGTTTACTAAAATCACTTAATCGGAAAACTGCTGCTATGGCTATTGCGGCTTTGTTCCAGGCACCCATCGATTTGTTAAAATGAGCCCAAGCTCGACAGGGTTTTTTCACTGTCAATAGAACAGGTGAAATTAAATAAAAGCTTGTAAAATATTTTTATAATATGATTAAAATATTAAGATTTAATCTATATGTCACCGGAAAATAACAAGACTCGTAAGTTGATCAATTTTCTAGGTAGTTGATCAACTCTCGGAAAATAATAAACGGCAGTTGAAATGTACTATTTAACGCATTGAATTTTAGCTAGTTGGTCAACTTACGGTGCCTAGCCGTAATTTAATAATTTACTATATTGCTTCAAGTAAAATCATCCACAAATGGGCCAATCGTTGCCCAGAGTACTATTTGACGGTACACTATTATCCGTCACTTAATACACTTTTCTCTGATTGGTCGACAGCATTAATTATAAGCATTTAGCAAGTGTTTATTCATAGAGTTACAAACACTTAGATATTTTGTTTTAATATTTATATTTTAGAGATAGGGATATTCAAGTTCGTCTATGCTATATTAGGTTAAGTAAATGAAAAATGTCTAAAAAAACATATTGGAGCTCAGAGTTTTATGATTGTAAGTTATATTCATAATAAGTATTATAATCAGTTTAATCAGTCAGTACAATCAGTGGGCTAAGTACAGAAAATAAACTGTACTTAGCCCACTGTAGTACTTTTGTAACTCTGCATCAAAGTGTTCTCGATCGACAAAACTAGTATTGCTCACTGATTGTTCGTTTATTTCTACTCACTACAGACTCCATTTCACTCATCATAAATAGAATCACGCATTATAATGAGAATTATTACCAAACAAAACAACAATTGCTAATTTTGCTACTGTAAATAAAGGAAAACAAGTACGGACTAGATATATTTGTTTACGTTTAAACCGGTAATGGCGGCGGCCGGGTGGCGGGGAGCGGTATAAGAGCACGTGAGTCTTTTAACCAATCAACTTGCACCTTGCCTTTGTCGGATGATTTAACGGCAAGACGCCGTAAATTAATCAACTTACTAAAATACATACGTTAAATAGTACATTTCAAATGCCGTTTATTATTTTCCGAGAGTTGATCAACTACCTAGAAAATTGATCAACTTACGAGTCTTGTTATTTTCCGGTGACATATATACAAAGCTTGCCCAAAAAGTAGTGTTAAGTTAAAGCCTAGATGTAGAGCATCACCATGTATGTTCTGCGATTTTTGAGTTTTCCAGTTATGATTGTTTTAGATTTCTGTGCTTAGGTACTTTTTTGGTCACTGTGGTGCGAATAGTTAAGGTACATGACTGTTTTTTTATTATTATAAGATGAATACTAAATGCTCACCCATAAAGCCCGCAGGGTACGTCGGGTCTGTCCGCACTTTGCCGTCCACTTTGATGAGGCGCTGCTTGACGATCTTGAGCACCTCGTTACCGGTGAGCGCGTACTTGAGGCGGTTGCGCAGGAAGATGACCAGCGGCAGGCACTCGCGCAGCTTGTGCGGGCCCGTGGACGGCCGCGGCGCGTACACGCCGCCCAGCTTATCCAACATCCATGCTTTGGGAGCGTTCAAACGCTTCAAATGCTTCTTAGGTCCTCGAGCCTGCAGGCAAACATCATAGAGCCGGGCTTAACCTCAAACTTTAAGATAAATATTTTCCGTGATTGATCTATGCGGTCACTGAGAAGCATTGCTTTTGATAGTAAAATTAAAATAAATAAATAAATGCTACAAACTAAGTATAAAATGGGACATCAACAAATAGATCACTCGCCCGCGAACTGTTTTTAATCAAGCTCAAATATGTTACGGACGAAAATTAACTAGAACTCGAATTATAACAAGCACTAACTTTACGAATATGGACCAAATGTTTAAAAAAGTTAATTTGACTCTCAGATTTTAATGGATTTCAAGGCAAATATTCGCGAAACTCACCATGTTGGACACAAATTTTAACAAGAAAGAACTGTCATCAGAGAACAAACGTCAGACAGCAGACCATAGAGTATAGTCCTCTCTAGTCTGTGGTATAGTACTTATACCGAGACCATGAAGCTATAGATAAAAATGGAGGCCACACTCCGAATACCTAATGTTGCTGGCAGTTTGGCCAGCAATCCTTTTTGATAACTGTTTATGGTTTTTTACTTTTTTTTAATATTGTTTTAGATTGAAATTTTGAAGTTGCTTTTTGTACTCTCGTGTTAATGTTTTTGAGCTACAATATACCTACTGTTTTGGCCCTTTTTTGGAGTTTCCTTGATTCTAGTGGCATACCACAATCACCACCGGCAGGCCTCTCTATAATACAGTCCACCATCGTTTTTAACATTGGTCCTCCGATAGGAGAGGTGAAGGTACCATGCTCACTAGAAGCAAGGTAAAGAACCAATCAGGTAACCCTACAGAGCCCCAAGCCTCACAGGTATGTGTAGATCCTAGTGTCACGGTGCCTCAAGCAGGTGGAGTCGCTCCAAGCGTCGATACCTCCACCTCAAATGCTGGAGGTACTCACTCTAATAGGTCTAAATCTACATCCAGCACTGTTAAAGCTCGCTTACAGGCCGAAGCTCTTCACGCTAAGGCTATGCTTGAAATTGAGGAGCAGTTAGCTAAGGCAAAGAGGGTAGCTCAAGACAAACTTCTGGCAGCTCAACTCGCTGCCATCGAGTCAAGTACACGCAATAATTCCGTCAACTCTTGGGTTCACAGTTTGCCTGACCATTTCTCGGATATCGTATCAGCCGCTGCACAGCCGCAGAATCCCGCCGCTTCAAGTGCAGAGGACAGACCAGGTCCTTTTGATGCTGTCAACACGGTACCCAAAGGTTCAGAAGGCTTACTACCTAATCATAGTCAGTTGACGTCAAAACATGTAGAACCACATCTAGTTTCTCCTTCTTGTCATCATCAATCTAATGACATTAGAGAGCTAGCTCGTGCCATCACTTCTTTAACCAACAAACCTAGACCATCTCAACTACCTATTTTTAGTGGAAAACCAGCTGACTGGATAGCTTTCAAACAGTCATACTATCATACCAGTCAGTCATGCTCTCTCACCGAAAATTTAGCACGGATTCGATCTTCCTTGCGCGGAGACGCAGCTCTATCTGTGTCCGCCCTCTTACTGACTTCTAGAGACCCTGAAGAGGTCATACAAGCTCTAGAAGATAATTTTGGACGGCCAGAACTCATTGTTTTAGAAGAGCTTGCACAAATTCGCTCATTACCTAGACTACAAACAGATCTCAAAGATTTAAACACCATTTCATGTCGTGTACACAATTTAATTTCAGTTTTGAAACATTTAGTTCAGTTGGAATATTTGCATTCACCGGAACTTTACAACACAATTTTAATAAAGTTAACACCGTTGATGCGTATGCTGTGGACACGCTATGCCGCTGAACACACAGGTGAGAAATCCAAACTGGAGTTACTGTCTGATTTTCTTCGTTTCGAATCCAGGAATCACACACGTTTTGGTTTAATTCCTCAACAAAATTTTCCTGTAAATAAAATTAATTTTCAAAACAATACACATGACAGGAAGTGTCACGTCCATGTTGTGACAGACGTAACTGACACTTGTCTTTTTTGTCATAAATCTCATAGTATCATAGACTGTGGAGGTTTTAAGTCTATCGATGTTGACCAAAGAGTACAATTTCTTCGTGATAATAAAATTTGTTATAAATGCTTATCTCAAAAGAAACATCAATGGCGTTCATGTTCCAAAGGAAAAATGTGTGGCATAAATCAATGTAGACTCAATCATCATCAACTGTTACATCGTACGTCAACCAGTTTTTCTAAAAATGCTGCTGCACCTACCTTTTGTCAACCGTCCGTGCTCAACATGTCCACCTACGTTTCCGTCGAACAGGAGACTAATGACAGCAATATCCAACCGATAGTTCAACCATCTAGTCCTGTTGAGCATCCGTTGTCTAATGATACTGCCCTTTCGTGTTCATTAGCCCCTTCACATCCCTCACGGAAAGTTTTACTAAAGGTGATTCCTGTGGTAGTAAGGGGACCCCAAGGTGATGTTGAAACCTTCGCGTTGCTGGACGATGGATCTACAGCGAGCTTAATAGATTCCACCATCGCGCGTCAAATAGGTACCCAGGGCAGAGATGGACGCATACGCATACAAGGCGTAGGAGGTATGGTTTGTGAGCAAGATATACAGTATGTTTCATTTAAAATAAGAGGAAAATACAGTAATGAATTTTATACAATAAATAACGCTCGAACTATTTCTAATATTGATCTGTCTAGGCAAACGGTTTCGGTTCAAGACATTCAATACTCACACCTGAGTGACATTGTTTCTGAGCTCACATATGAAGATGCCAAGCCTACAGTTCTTATTGGCGCCTCGGATTGGTTTTTGACAGTACCACAAGAGTTAAGGTCAGGTTCGCGTTCACAACCAATAGCCACTCGTACACGTCTAGGCTGGGTACTTCATGGTCTTTCTATGAATAGTAGGAATGTTAAAGGATTTGATTTTATAAATAAAACCAATGTGAAAAATATCGATTTATCGGAACTAGATAATTTGGTCAAGGAACAATTTAAATTAGAAGCTTTAGGAATTACTAAACGTTCCACATCCTGCGGACCTTTACACGAGCGTGCATTACAAACTCTCGACAAGACTGCTGAAAGGTTATCTAGCGGTAGGTTTAAAGTCGGTTTGCTCTGGCGCGAGGATAACCCGCATGTCTCTGATAGTTATGCTCTCGCTCGTTCTCGTTTCAATACTCTAGGTCTAGAGCGTAAAATGGCTAAAGACAATTAGGAATTCTTTCGCCACTGACAGTTCATAGCAAGATACTCCTTCAAAATGTTGGCGAACAGGAGTATCTTGGGATGAACCCTTACCAATGGACCAACAAAAAGAATGGGGTTCATGGTTAGAAAATATCGCATTATTTTATTTTATTTTTATTTGAAAATATGAACATTCCACGTTGCTATGCATCTCATTGCAACGCGGACTTAGATCAATCTGAGCTGGAGCTACACGTCTTTGCTGATGCCAGCGAGTTAGCTTACGCGAGTGTCGCGTACTGGCGTATTTTGGATTCAAACGGTAAAGTCAAATTATCCTTCATTGCAGCGAAGGCACGGGTCACTCCACTCAGGCCAGTTTCGATGCCGCGTCTGGAGCTACAGGGTGCTCTGCTGGCCGCACGCCTCGCGGCCACTATACTGGCGGAGCACAATGTAACTCCATGTAGGCGTGTATTTTGGATAGATTCAATGAACGTTCTTGGTTGGCTAAGAGCTGAAGCCCGCTCATTAAAACCCTTTGTTGCCAACCGTGTAGGAGAAATATCCGAAATCACTGAGGTCTGTGAATGGCGGTGGGTTCCGACTAGTTTAAACGTCGCGGACGAAACTACTCGAATGAGTTCTGCAGTCTCCTCTCGATGGGTTAGCGGTCCTAGTTTCCTCCTTAAGAGTCATGAAACTTGGCCCTCGGAGACTTTGCCACCCGTTAGTTTAACTCAGAATGATTTCGGACGGGAGTTTAAGGCAGATTACATACAGATTCATGCCTTAAACGATCAAAATTCTCACACGCCAACGCCTGTTTCGTTTACATTGGCGGTGGACCCTTCGCGATTTAGCAGTTGGTTGCGGATGGTGCGTGCAACCGCCCGTGCGCATCAGTATATCAAAATCCTCCGCAATCGCATAAATTCAAAATTGGGGTCACATAATTTGGCTACACGTTTCTCTTCATCCTCGCGCGCTCATAATAGTCATCCAGCGCATTCATTATCATCGTTACCATTGCTCAGCGACGAGGATTTATACACGGCAGAGGTTCACATCATTCGTGAATGTCAAGAAGAGTCCTTCTCAGAAGAATTGAGGTCGAATCGCCGACGTCAAGCTGTCAACAGAAGCAGCCGTCTCTTTCGTTCGACTCCCACGCTCGATTCTGAAGGCCTACTCCGAATGAACGGAATAGTCTCTGCCACGCCTGATATGCCCTCGTTCACTAAGAGACCGATAATATTGGATGGTCGTCACCACAGCGCTCGCCTCCTTGTAACACACTACATATCATAAAAAGACTGCTCACAAACTGAATGAACTAGTGGTGAACGAGATACGCCAACGTTACTGGATTTTGCGACTGCGAAACACAATCCGCTTCATAACTCTGCGTTGTACTACCTGCACAATTCGTCGCGCGAATCTGGTCCCACTACCGATGATGCTAGTCGCTGTAAGAAGACGACGAGAAAAAAGATACGTTGCTCTCTTCACGTGTCTTACTACCCGAGCCATTCATCTGGAGATTGTACACAGCCTCTCAGCGGACGCTGCAGTCATGTGCCTGCGACGATTTGTCGCTCTAAGAGGCACCCCATGCAAGATATTGTCAGATAATGGGACTGCCTTCGTTGGGGCTAATAATCTACTTCTTGCAAGCTACCAGCAGTGTTTCGGAGACGAATGTGCTAATTAACATATTTCCTGGCAGTCCATACCCCCTTCAGCTCCTGATATGGGGGGAGCGTAGGAACGGATGGTTCGAACAGTGAAGACGGCGCTGAAAGCCATGCTGGCAGAGCAAGTGCCCAAAGACGAGCTTCTATGCACCGCTCTTCATGAAGCAGAAGTACTGGTGAACAGCAGACCGCTTACCCACGCATCCAGCGAACCTCACGCTCCCGAATTATTAACGCCGTTTCATTTTCTCATCGGTTCATCGTCACCGTACCATCCTATCAAGACTGATGCCGGGGACCTGCTCAGTAGGAGTGATTGGAGGAAGTCTCAACGCCTTGCTGAACTATTTTGGCAGCGTTGGGTCAAAGAGTACCTTCCTCTAATCGCTCCTAGAAGGTCGCCCGAAGGTTCTTCGTCGCAGAATTTCCGAGTTGGTGACCTCGTCCTTATCGCGGACGGTAATCTCCCGCGGGGAACATGGCCTCGAGGCAGAATATCTGCGGTCCACCCCGGCAAGGACGACATAATCCGCGTCACAGAGGTCACCACTCTCCCGGCGGAATTCTGCGGCGACCAGTCATCAAGCTGGTCAAACTACTATCAAGTTCCCCTCCTGACTAAATCGGCTCTGCCAGGGGGGTGGAGGATGTTGCTGGCAGTTTGGCCAGCAATCCTTTTTGATAACTGTTTATGGTTTTTTACTTTTTTTTAATATTGTTTTAGATTGAAATTTTGAAGTTGCTTTTTGTACTCTCGTGTTAATGTTTTTGAGCTACAATATACCTACTGTTTTGGCCCTTTTTTGGAGTTTCCTTGATTCTAGTGGCATACCACAATCACCACCGGCAGGCCTCTCTATAATACAGTCCACCATCGTTTTTAACACCTAATTAAAGCACAACCTATGTATCACTATCTCACTCTTTGTGGGCAGACTCTCTCTTTTTAAGTAAACAAAAAATATAAATTTGCTCAAAGTCAATGAAACTCAATGTAAAATCTTTATTTCTTGACATAGGTATTATAGGTATCATTAAATGATAAGTGTAAATACTGGTAAAACGTTTTAGGAAGAAATTACTGTGAAAAATGTGAAAAATGTTTACAATGATCCAATGTCGGAAATCACGAAATAAACACTTACGCGTGGAATCTTAAGTGACTTCCGGGACACCACGTACTACCGCAACCACGCACTACAAAATTTTGCACCATTTCTTGTGAATTAACTGTAAAAAATCTCAAACGAAGTTAACTGCATAATAAACAAAATAGTAAACAACCGCCATGATGGGCCGGATTGGGCCGATGTTGCCACATGATACCGATTCCCCAGGAATTGGGATTGTAATTCCCTGATTCGCCAACACATTAAGCCTAAATGGCCGACAATTTTGTGATTTTTTATTTAACTAGGTAATCTTAGTTTCGAATATTAATTATTTATTTGTTTAACTTCTGATTTGGTTAGTGAATTGGCTATTTCGAAGAATTTACAAGGATATTTAAATAAGAAGATAGCAATACTTACAGTTCACACTAAAAAGAGAGGTAGGGCCACAGAGAGCGAGATAGATATAAGTAGGTATTTGACTCAAGTTTTTGTTCCAAGTTTGCCCTCAATTTTTATCTTTAGCTTCATGATTCGTTCCTTCTGGAACAGGCTAAGGTCAAAGACCATGCTGCCTAGTCATCAGTAGTAAAAAAATTGGTTGTATACCTTAATGTCATTGCCTTAAAAAAAATGAGTGATATGAAAGTGAGGTTATGTTTGACTTTGATTATTTTTGGAATTCTGCGAGTGAACCAGGGTTTACTTACTGCGTGTTTCATGCAATGTATTTTTTAGAAATTTAAATATAAAATTTATTATGGATTCTTCTTCTGGCGAAGAAAGTTTTACTTGGGAAAAGGCATCCCATGGGAGCGATGCTAGTGATGAGTAAGTTACCGAATTTCCAGCTATTTGTTGCTATAGGTTAGAAACAGTGTGCGATTATATTAATTACTAAATTATGTTATATCCACATTGAATATATACTAAGTTTACAGTATTAATTTTTCTCAAAGATATTATAATGCGTATTATTATATCTTTGAGAAAAATTAAAGTTACTGTAAACTAAGTTTATTTTATATCTAAATTAATCTTATCATTAATATAATCAACTTAATGAAGTTTCTATTAATTTATGACTTTTATCAGTCCAATGTCACATACAATAACTAGCATGTTTTTTAATTTTATATTTTATAATAATTTTTGTTTGATCATTTTGAACGTCATCATCTATTCAACATGATTTCATGTAATAGGCATCATGTAGGTACATAATTGTACAAAGCTAGACCTTAGAATCCTCTATGTTGTCATTTACAGACCCATAATTATGTAAGATGTTGTGTTATGATTGATAAATAATATTATACATAATGCTCGTGTTTATTACAGGCCTTCTAAACTGGAAGTACAAGACGTCAACAATACAAAAACTGAGCTTAAAGACAGAAAAAAAAGGAAACATAACATTGAAGAAAATAGTTTTCAAGAAGAAGAGTGTCCTAAAAGGAAAAAGATTAAAACAGAACCAGAAAGTGATTCCGAAGCCAAGAAAAAAATTAAGAAAAAAATGAAATTGTCTAATAGTAATGGATATTCTTATAATTTGAGTGATTCTGAGCAACAAGAGAATGATGAATATCTTAATATGCAAGTGAAGCAAGAGCAAAAGTGTCTGGAATTAAGCAATAGTATAAAGTACGAAAAAAATAAAAAGCATAGAGATAGTGAATTCGAAAATGTAGATTCTAAAGATAGCAATGTGAATGATAACACATCTAAAAAGAAAAAAAATAAGAAGAAAAAAGAACTTACTAATAATGAGCTATCAATTGACAGTGCTACTGAAAATGATTTATGTAACCATGAAAACCAGGATGATAATATTGTACAAGAGAAATATGAGCTGAGTAAAAAGAGTCCCAAAAAGAAAAAAAGGAAGGAAAGACTGCCAAGTGAAAGTCATGATAGTCCTGAAAATGAAAACAAATTAAGTGCAGAAGAAACTAAAGTACAAAATAATAAATCAAGTGATTATAATTTTAATGAGTCGAATCAAAGTGATCACAGCAATGATTTAGATAGTAGCATGGGTGTAAATGACACAAAATATTCAAAAAAACAACATCAAAACAGTATAAACATTCATTCAACTGTTAGAATTACTCAGTCTCAAAATGATTCACCAAGAAAGATAACATCAACTAAACAGATTGATTCTTCCCATAACAATGTAGCAGCTATTGATGACAAAAGCAATTCAGCATATTATAATGATGAAGAAATTAGAAGTCACTCTAACAATGTTTTAGATGATAGCACTTATAAAAATCATTCTGAATCATTAAAAAAGCAATTTTTCAATACAACAAACAACCAATCTCCCATTAAAATTGCTAATAATTCACCAAAAACATTGTCATCCAAACAGAGAATGGACTCTCTTAACAATGTAAGTATTACTAAACCAGGAAGATTAATGGACCGAATTTGTTATGAAGATGACCCTGACACAGATACAGATGTAACTCAAAGTAACAATGATACCTCAACATACTTAAAAAAGTATTTGAAACAAAACAACAATTTGCAACCAATTGTAAAAGGGTTAAAAAAAGGTTCAGAAATTACTGATGATGATGAATTGTGGTTATTAAAATGTCCTCATGACATTGATATTCAAAAGTTAGATAACACTTGTTTTAATTTAGACAACAAAAGTAAAATAAAAATTCATGGTGAAACATATTGTGGAAATTTAGATGAAAATACAAGTACAATAGCTATTTTATCCTCTGATAATTGTAATTTTATTATTAAAAATGTTGTTACAAGTGGTACAATCAATTTACGTAAAAGATTACCAAAACCCCATGTGCAAGAAGATAATGTTATGGTAAATAATCAAACTGATTTTATTCCATTGCCTAAAACTAAATGTCGCCATCCATTGTTTGGCTCAGACTACAAGGACGCCATTCATGTTCGAATGCGCGAGCGCGTAGACTCTGCAGCCGAGGACCCTGAGGTGTCCACAATTTATGAAAGAAAGAAGAAGAAAAAACATCATAAAAGAGATTATTACACTACATTGAAACAAGAATTAGACAATTCATTCGAAACATCGCCAAAACTAGAAAATGAAGCAGATGTTACCATAAAGAAGGCTAAGAAACGCAAACATGTAACTGAAGATGAAAGTTATAAGAAAAAACCTAAAAGGATAAAACTTGAGCCAGATTCTGCAGAAGCTTGGGAGTCTGAAAAAGCAATTGAAGAAAACCTATTTAATTTTTAGATAAGTAGGCATGTCTATATTGTCTAAGTATGTTTCTGTAAATATTATTAAATGATTATTAGTGATCCAACTGATTCTGAGTAGGATGTGATCTAAAGTAATTTAATTAATGCATTGCTGCAGTTATAACTAGCATAATTTTTAATCCATGGAATGGCAATATTATTTTTTCAAAAATAGGTTGTTCAGTGTTCACTCCTACTATGAATACATATTTAGGATTACTACTAACTAAAATAATTTTAATATTTTGCTTTTTATTTACCTGCACCACAATAAATACTAGTTAGGACTGTTAGGAGTGCGATGTATGTACATACTCCCGAATTAATTTTTATTGTAGTAGGGGCAATTCAGTGGTTTGTGGGGTATAACTACAGTGTGGGATAGGGCTAGCGATAATTTAAGGCCCCTTGTTTTCCTGTGTACCCTTGCGATGTTATTTGTCAAAATGCCCCATAAGTGGGCCTACCTAGGGGGGTAGGTACATAAGAAATACAATTTTTTTTTATGTAGGTAGTCACATAAAAAATGAAGGCCCACTTATGGGGGCATTTTTGTCGATAAAATTGACAAAATTGCGTGGTATATTAAACAAGGTAGTACATGCTAATATCTAGACTTACAGATTAAGATACTTAAATACTAGTAGAAATGACTCGCATTAATAAATTTGAATAACTTATCACTAAGGCCCGGTCTGTGAGCACGTAGAATTTTGTCCAATGACCCCAAGCTACCCATCCTTATCGCTCGCGCGTAATTATTATGTTGCTATCGCGCTCGCACACTCGCTGCGGGTGCCAGTTGCAAGTTGCACAGTCGCCATATCCCAAACACACTGTAGGTTTACCGGCAATTTGTATAATTTAGGAATTCTATACAATCCTTAGTCAATGTGTAGAATGCATGGGGCCTTACTTTACCCTAGGCAGTGTATGTAATTCCTAGGTATTGTATAGAATACCAGCTGGCCCACCGGCAATGTGTATTATATAGTACTTGTTTTTAAGTTTTTCTCTTGCACGGTAAAAAAAAAGTTTCAGGGTATTTCGCCGAAACAGTAAATTTTCTGTGTCCAGGCAGGCGAACACATGTTTTTTTATATTTATATGTATAAAACTATTTTTATGGGAAAGTTAATCAAGTTTTATTTGTTTTTGCTATTACAATAGCAGAAACTACAAATAATACCGTAGAAAAACTTAATCAAAAGTCGTTTTTCTAATTTCCTTGTTATGTCCATTACTGTTGTTTGCCAAAATAAAGGCACATTATAACAAATTGAAGCGTAATTTCATTCTAATAGCACTCTTTTTATATTTGAGAAACGTTTGGCTATCGGAAAATAAAAACTTTAAATGTCAAATACTTAAAGGAAGGAAATAAAGTGAAGTTAAGTTCTTGTCCGAGTCAAAAGTATAATTTCCCTGGGTCTTCTTTTCGACCATTGTAGTAACGAAACGAAAGAACTTAGAATGTAATGCACTGCACCAGGGTGTGGAAACTTCCATACAACGGTCATCGAAGTGAAACTTGCTTCCAAACAGCGACATCGGTGAATAAATTCAAATACTTTTTAACTACCCTAAAACGCTCTAGATGTCGCTGCTCCTGTTTCCTTCATATTTTCATTTTTTTTCTTAATTAAAATATATTTGAGAATATTGTTAATTACAATGTGAAAACTTTTTTTAAATGAAATTAATTTGTTTTAATTTAAAACTGAACATTGACATTTTTGTTATAATTTACATAATAGAGTAGTAGAAATTACTATTTAACATATGGTAACTTTGTTTTTCCTCCAAAATGGCCGGTGTTGTTTTTGTTATGTTAAATGCATTCTTGTTTTCTTAGCCATCATTTAAGTTTTCTGTGGCCCTATTAAAGTATTGAAGAGTCGTCGAGTCAAATTCAAGTTCATTCCTTCGTACCTGCTGCTGTTCTGGTTCATCGGAGTTTTGTTCGTTCCTTCGTGAATCGCGAGGAAACTTTCTGTTATGTTCACAAGTGATCTGAGTTTTCTCAATGTGCAAATGCTTTTTTAGTGTTGTTGAAAACTTTGCGAAAAGACGCTTTTGGTGTTTAATATTATGTGTGTTCATAAATAAAGTAAAATTATTAAATTCAAAAGTTTTTGTTTACTTATTTGCATTTCCATGTGCAATGTAGAATTTTTCCAAATCCATTGTTTTGAAAATAATACAATACGTACACTAGGGTGGAGCACGGTTGTATGGGAAAAAATTTTTTTTTAGTTTCGAAGTTCTAATAGGGGGGGATTTGTGCCTTATATGAAAGTATAAATAACTGTAATTTTTTATCCCATTTAATGAATATCTTCTGCCTCCGCAGTGACTTCAAAATTTTAAAATTTTATTTAAAGTTGAAAGTCGTCTAAGGTGAAATATTGCGCTCTATTTATTAGTAAGAAGGTATTAAATGACAGATAATTTATAGATTAGATATTTACTAAGGTAATATAACAAGAAATACATACAAGAATTAGATAAATTACTTTAATTATTATGCTTGAAAATCCTTTTTTGATCAAAATTTAGGCATCACGTTTCGCGATTCCAACTTGACTTTTATTGCACCTTATTAGTGACTTTCTGGATGCAGTGAGAAATAGAATCTTTGATCGTAATCTTCACAGGTCCCTCAACAGCTTGAGTGAGGTAGAGAAGCCTTAAAACAAAGGTTTGCTCTCACCACCAGATTTGACAATGTGCTGAATTTCTTAGTCAAATAAATATCTCAAAAGCGGCTGTTTGGTTAAGTAAATTAAATAAATATATAAAATAGCATTAAAGTGTATCACTAGTCCTTAAAAAATTCTAGGTATTGAAGGGTGACTCGTACTGTGTGACTTTAGTATGCGACGAGCTGCCAGCTCTCTGACATCGTAAGAAGACTGCTATCAGGATACTCGTAATAGCTTTTTCTCCGGGTAACTAGTTCTTTAATCTTTCATAGGGTATCTGGCAGGCCTCTCGAGGCCATAATAATTGTAAAAAGATGACGGGTGCCATCTTTGCATGATGGTTTTGTCTTAATCAAAAACCAGGAAGAAGCATAGATTTTAACCACAATAGTAGCCAGAGGTATCAAAATTTCTATTGGATTTTAAGTTTCTACAATACAAACGTAGTATTCGGTACGCTCGTGTGATCTAACGGGCATGTTACAATTCACCAGGAGAAATTATTGCGAGATTTTGTGAGAATACGCCTAATTACCGCCGAAGCAATTTTATGCAAGTTCTGCTGATCAGTACTCAAATAATTGGCCATTTCTGATCACATTTGTCCTTCAATTTGTTCAAATTTATATATAGGCAGTTTCTCACATGTTTCCAGAGCTTTTCCAGTAGACTATCTGACAAAGACGCGAGTCGCGAAAAGGGCCAGAAAAATTCTCTTCTCGCGCTCTCTCACGCCCTTATTAAAATTATAAACCCAAAGCCTGGCTTTTTTGTGTATTTTACATTGAAAATATAGCATATCAGTAAACGATTTGTGATAAAAAAATAGTATTTTTATTTAAATTTTGCACAGATATGTGGCGCCTAAGTGAGGTCTAAAACCAACTTTTTTTAGAAATTCAGTGTCGATGCGGAGGCAGTTACTCTAAACCGAATTGATTAATATTTTGCATGACTTCATTTAAGCCCTAAAGGCACAAAATTTTGACTATTACATTACAGATATCTGAAAAAAAATTTTTCGCTCCACCCTAACGTACACCATAAAGATAAATATTTTCAAAATAATGGATTTGAAAAAATTCTACATTGTACATCATAAAAACAATAATTCTTTGAAGGTTATGAGGGCCTATGTGTGCGTGAACTGTGTGTATGTGTGCGTGGACTTTATGTATGTATGTGTGCGTGTACTATGTATGTATGTGAGCGTTACGTACGTAGGTTAAGTACAGGGAATTTAACACCAGGCTGTCAATTAGTAGGCTCAAAAATTTGACAGAGAGGGTTCTCTATTTCCTATGTATTACTTTTCTCTATGCACTGCACCGTTACACTCGGCCATTTCGTCCCAAGAGGCCATCGAGGCAGGACAGTACTTCGTTGATCAGTTTCGCGACAAATCGCATAAGTAGGTCCCTCCTTGGGTTTTTGTTTACTAAAAAGTCAATTTCTTTGGACGGTTTTTTGCAACTATACAATGGATTAATTTTATTGTTTATTTACACAGATGTAGTGTCTGTAGGGGTAAACCCATGATTTAAATAGTAAATGCATAGGGTAAATAGGTTTTTTTCTGTGGTGTCTTTTAGGCATAAATCTAATTTCTTTGGCCCTAATTTCCTTCTTTTCCGTGGCATAAAATGGCCTAGGAAATTATAAAAGACCATTTTTAATTCGGCGTAAAGTCAAATTTTGAGTATTTCTTTATTGGAATAAGTTTAAAATTTACATTTTAAGAAATGGATATCAGAATAGATACAGAACAACTAGTTTTTAACTCTTAACTCAATCTACTGAATTTATCTTCCTTAGTTGTGTAAAAAGGTCGTAATGATACAATATTCATTGGTATGTTTGCTTGCGAAGGTACACAAAAATGGGTCGAACAAAAAAAAAGCAAATCACAGAAGAAAACTTAGAGAAAAAAATATTTATAATAATTTCCTTGGCTACCTAAAATTCATGACCTTATAACTTTGTTTCTAAAACGAATTATGACACCCCTTTTAGATATATTAGCTTAGTTTTTGCTACTTAATACAATGGGAAACTAAAAATAGTTAAAAACAAAAATATATTTCGTACCAAGGAAATTAGGCAAAATTGACCATTTTTGGCGAAATACCCTTCACTTATCTGTGGTTGGTTTCACATACGTTTCAAAATAATGCCACAGCTAAAATAGATCCAAGTAAGATTAGTTATTGACGTAGGATGTTTTATTCAACTCGGCAAAAAACTATTGCTATTGACATACTGATTTTTTAGCACCAAATTAAAAATTATTACATTTGTTATTCATCTGGCCGGTGGGTAGCACTGATGTATATCTCATGGACGGCTCTTGGTGTAACCACAGGTGTAACTTAAAATTGTACGTGTTCGGTACGGTACATACAATTACGCACACACACGCAATATTATAAATACACGATTTAAGCAAACAACATGGCCGCAATATAGGCAATCAGCTGACAGATTTTCGTGTTTGTGAGTGTAGTTGTCAGCTGGTTGCCTATATTGCGGCCATGTTGTTTTCTTAAATCTTGTATGTACTCGGCACAAGTCAGGTAGTTAGTGACGTCACATGAAAATTCTGCCAGAATGAGTACCTACTGATCAAACATTATCTATCTCTTTTTTCATACGTCACTATGGGTAAGTTAGAAAGAGATAAACAGCGGTTTGTCATTAATGTGTTGATTTGATATATGTATATTTGTATATGCAATTTTTGTATAGATCAATGTTTCCTCTCCACTATAAGTACCTCCATGGTGGGTAGGGACAATGGGAATTAAAAAAAATTCCACCAATGCCTGACGGGGACAAAGGGAATGAACAAAAAAAATGACAAAATTGTTAAACCAGTCAAGTAAAGAGCGACCGACAGTTGACTCGCTAGAGCGCTCGATCGGTCACGCTCAGGCCCGCTCAGTGTTTGTTCGTTTGCAAAATGTAAAAACTTTTTAACAGCTAGTTGAAACGATACTGTAAGTAACGTAAACGGAGTGCAACTGTGCCCTTACGTAAAAGACAGAAAGCTACTTTCTTCAAATGCTTCACGAACATTTACTGCGTTTTAGTAATTTTAGTTTAAAAAATAAAGTGTTTGGTCTTTCAATGAAAAGTGCTTAAATCCTTTGTTTGCGCGTGAACTTTACCGCGATAACGAATTACAATTCAGCTGGAATGAAAGTGTGGAGCGTGCGTGACTGAGCCCCGATTACGGTAATTTGTAACGTCTCCAATCCAGACACGCTTCTCGATTCTGCGATACGATTGGCCGTTCAACAGCGTACGTCAGCTGTTTTGACCAATCGTATCGCAGAATCGATGAAACGCGTCTGGATTGGAAACGTTAAAAGGTACCGTAATCGGGGCTCTGGAGTTTGTAGACTGGAGATGAAACGCGAATGAATTATTTCAGATATTATTACAAAACTAGCGGCCGCCCGCGACTTCGTACGCGTGGATCCCGTTTTACCCCCTTCATCTATCTTACACGGTTAAGATTTTTTCATACAAATGTTTTTTCCCGCTATCTCCCGTTCCCGTGGGAATTTTGCAATATCCTATTGTAACTAAGCTTTAAGTTTACTAAGGTACCTGCATGCCAAATTTCAAGCGTCTAACTTAAGCAGTTTAGATTTTTCATACAAAAAGATTTTCCCGCTAATTCCCGGTCCCGTGGGAATTCCTAAGTATCCTATAACCTGCCCACGAGTATGAAGAATAATTGTACCAAGTTTCGTTAAAATCCGTCGAGTAGTTTTTGATTCTATAAGGAACATACAGACAGACAGACAGACAGACAGACAAAAATTTTACTGATTGCATTTTTGGCATCAGTATCGATCACTAATCACCCCCTGATAGTTATTTTGAAAATATATTTCATGTACAGAATTGACCTCTCTACAGATTTATTATAAGTATAGATAGACACCGATATATTAAATTTATGTATTTTATACGACCTCAACCGCACCTAATATCCCAAGCCCAAGCCCAAGTCCCATCCCACTTGGTCCCTCTTCTTAACTCGTCCCACACTCACATGAAAATGGCACAAATCAAGTCGGCCTCGACGAGTATTGCCAAGAACAAAAAAGAAGAAGAAGAAGATAGACACCGTTTATTTTGGCCGGACACGCAATCATGATCATACTTACCATGCATTTATACTGTGGCTGAAGGTCATACGAAGGAGATATTTATCTGTCAGTGACAAAAATTCAAAACAGTGAGTGAACAAATGAGTAAAGATATTTTTTTTATATCAAATATTAAATACAGGCAGGTTTGAATTTGTGATAGTTTCATGTGTAATGCAGTGAAGTCAGTGGTTCTGTAACTATTATTATTCACTAACAATTTTTGGTAAGACATTAACAATGCTATTAATATTTCTTATCGCCATGGACCAATAAAAATACGCTTGTTTAAATCGGCTTCAAAATTGAAGGGTTATATTAATTTAATTATTAAAATAATACTGAATAAAAATAATAATATACCTACATTTAACAATTTCCTGGGTCAGATTTAGAGCTCTGCCTAGTTTAACATCAAAATTGAAAATAACAGTAATAAAATTGTAATTACCTTTAATTTAGACAATTAAATCCCTTAATTTCGTACTTTTACTTAATACGAATTTATTCAATGAGTCTATTTTTCTCTTCATTAAATGTATAGAAATAGTTGGAAGATAAATTTCTAATGTATTATAGGTACGATAGTACCTACTTGTCATATTCAAACAGTAGATGATAACCATGATTGAACTATGAATAGGTAAGTACTTGGTCATTGTCCTAGTCTAAAACTTAATTCTCACACTTAATAACCGTAACCGTGCCGTAACTTAGTTGTTGCAGCTGAACTTTAATTTCTACATAATAGTACTAGATAAAATACTTTTTATGCAATGTAAAAATAAAAATGGTTTATTTTCTTAATTTATAACTAGACTATTAAATTGATTGACATTATAATGGAGTGGTGTGCTGTTTAATCAGAATAATATTATCTTTGAATGCTGAGACACTAGACACAACCGGTGGACCATATGGCATCCCAAAGTGTTAATAAATGTAGAAACATTGTTTTGACAGGTCTTTTCAATAAGTTAACTATAAAAAAAACCTCACATGAGACAATACATCACAAAATCGCTCTTATCACAACTACACTAGATGCCATGCAACATTGTCAGTTTTATGCGCAATCAGCTTAATAATGTACCTAGGTACTTAATGGAGATTATAAAATTAATATAAATGTTACCCACTACAGTATCAAATAAATCTAAGCAGTCCTAGTTGCAGGCAATGTTAGTATTTGTTGTGTCTGTTTCAAAGTTTTTATTTGCACAGTAACATTCTCACACACTTTACAAGTATGGAAACTACCCGGTGAAACTGCAGTGTTTCAATGTGAGAGAGTATTTCATATAGTGTTACGGAATACATTAATTTATTATTTAAAGAAGAAGAGAATATTGTCTGATAAGTGTCACAACAACCAATCTTTTGTTTACTGTTATTTATTTCCAATTAAAGATGTTATTATGCTGTTTATCTAGATTGACTTCTAGACGTGCAGAGGTAAAATTTTATTGATCATTTAAAATAGTATATTAATTTATTTTGATAACTTGTAATAAAGGTTTAGTTTGGCAAATAAAATGAATTGAATATTTTCAACAAGTTTCGCCAGCTAGTTTTAGAGCTTCTCATAAATATTTTTTTTTTATTTAGTACCTACATGAAAGAAATAATTAGGTATGGCTAAAACTGTTGGTAGGTATAAAAATTAGCCCAAGGTGTAAAAAAGTAAGTGGAATGATGTTTGTAGGTTTTGTTCTTTACTTCTAATAAGTAGGTTCACCCGAGATGTACTAACGAAAAGTGCTGGGTCATTCCATGACAAATGTTACTAAGGGTGAAAAACTAAATATGTTCTTTTCGCATTAAATCTGATGAATTTTGAAAGTAAACATTCCAAATTATAATGTGCAACAAAAAAAAACTGAAAGAAACAAGTAATTTTTAAGTTATTAGTCTTCAAAGTCTATACTTAAGTCAACTGTCTGAATGATCATTTTCTCTCTAATTTATTGGTAATACGATTTAAAAAAAACTATCAATCTGTGAAACGTTTTGCCACTATATAGTCCAGTCAAATTAGACATGACCCCTGCAATAATTCGCATACAGCTGAAAATTGGCACGAATGTTCGGAGCACCATTATGAATTAACTGTGAAAAGTCCCCATCGATATGACATGTGCTAAAAAAAATATTCAAGGTCAAACTTAAAAAATATGGGTTTTTGAGATTTTCAGCCAAACGGTAAGTTTTATCACAAAAATATGTATGACAAGGTTTAAGACCATACAATTATCTATCAAAATTGTCTATACACTTTCTCCTAAGAGTCAGCGTTTCTGAGATTCGATGATCCGAAGAGTCAAAAAAGTGTTATTTTCATAACGGTCTTACACTTAAATCCAATGTGATATCGCCTCGTGCCACGACTTAGCATTGTATCATGATGTGTTGTCGACGTCGAATATAAAATGATAAACCTCAATGTCGTCTGTCATCTATAATTATCGAAAAATGGGTGCAACTTTGACGAAGGATTGCACCGTGAGTTTCTAAGATACGAAGTTTTCGTGTCGATTATGTTTAAAAGCTCTTATATGCACACGTCACTATTTCACTTATAACTCTATGGTCACTCTTTTAGCCCAACCAAGTTAGACAGTCCAGATTATAATAATTCGCATAGAGCTGAAAATTTGTGTGAATGTTGAGAACACCATCCTAAATGAAATGTCAAAAGTCCCCGACGATCCGTCATTAAAAAAAAAAAGTTTTCGAAGTCCCAAGTTTTTTTCATTTTTTGGCCAAGTAGTAAACTTATCATAAAAATAGATAAGAAATAATAGTAGATCATAAAATTATCTATTAAAATTGTCTTTACCCCTTTTTCCTAAGAGTCACCGGTTATGAGGTAGAACGATTCAAAAAGTTAGTTAAGATGTTCTCGTTATACGCACATGTTTCCACAACACCTATGAGGGTTATTTGGCGCATTTTTTTTACCAGGTTTCCCCAGTAGGCCTTTTTAAAGATGTATTTGTTATCCTGTTAAATTCAAAACTATTTTAATAGAGTTGAAGTTGTGGACTTGTGGAGTACTTAACAGAATGCGAATTCTCCAACTTTTTGCATCGTTACCACATACACGGTGACTCTTAGGAAAAAGGGGCAAAGACAATTTTAATAGATAATTTTATGATCTACTACTATTTCTTATCATTTCTTAAGATACGTTTACTGTTTGGCGGAAAAATGCAAAAAACTTGGACTTCGTAATTTTTTTTTTCAAATGACGGATCGTTGGGGACTTTTGACATTTCATTTAGGATGGTGTTCACAACATTCACACAAATTTTGAGCTCTATGCGAATTATTATAACCTGGATTTTCTGACTTGACCGGGCTAAAAGAGTGACCATAGAGTTACAAGTAGAGTAGTGACGTGTGCATATAAGAGCTCTTAAACATAATAAACATGAAAACTTCGTATGTTAGAAACTCACGGTGCAATCCTTTGTCCAAGTTGCAAACATTTTTCGACAATTAAAGATGACAAACGACATTGAGGTTGATCATTTTATATTCGACGTCGACAACACATCATGATACAATACTGAGTCGTGCCACGAGGCGATATCACATTGGATTTAAGTGAAACACCGTTATGAAAATAACATTTTTTTGACTCTTCGGATCATCGAATCTCAGAAACGCTGACTCTTAGGAGAAAGTGTATAGACAATTTTGATAGATAATTGTATGGTCTTAAACCTTGTCATACATATTTTTGTGATAAAACTTACCATTTGGCTAAAAATCTCAAAAACCCGTATTTTTTTAGTTTGACCTTGAATTTTTTTTTTAGCACATGTCGGATCGATGGGGACTTTTCACAGTTAATTCATAATGGTGCTCCGAACATTCGTACCAATTTTGAGCTGTATGCGAATTATTGCAGGGTTCATGTCTAATTTGACTGGACTAATATGATTTGAGGGTATTTATCATAGTATTGGTAGATAGCGTCATAGTCCCAAAAAAATTGATAATCATCAAGTTTTAAGTGTGTTTTCTTGTTACTTCGGCGATGTAACACCCGAAACAGAAAAACAGGTATTTGTTTTATTATTGTACCTTACACATGGATTAGAGTAACAATATTTGGTAAAAGTAAGGTCATGGTAGTAATGATTTCAAATACTAACTAATATCTGAGTATGATAATAAAAAAAAATAATAATAATAAAAAATCGTTTATTGCTTGCTTTACAAAAAAGAAATTACAAAAAAAAACTTATATTAAAAAGGTGGAAGCAACTGGAGGTGGCTCAGCTTGTGCTGCCAAGGACTACTTGCCCTAGACGGCGCTGATTTTCAGCCATCCCCACTTCTCTTGAGGTGTTGATCGAGAAGATTGGTCACGGGGGCTTAGAAAATACGAGTAAAAGGAAAAACAATAATAAAAAGAGAAATACTAAAATAGAGTGTAACTACACACTTCTTTTTGTGCCTGTGGTGTAGGTGTGGTGTGGGTGTGGTGTGAGTGTAGTGTGGGTGTAGTGTAAGTGTGGTGTGTATATTCTATGCTAAGTGAAATACTTTTTTAGGGGCAGTAGTTTCCAGTAACCGTGACGAAGATCCTCTGCATCTCTTTGTTTTTTAAGTAAGGCAGCTTTATATTTATTTTTGAAACCCTGAATACTCATTTTTATGTTTAGTATGTTATAATTTAGTATGTTTCTTTCTTGATTAAAAACTGTAACACCCGAAACGTTTCGGGTATTACATTTTTATTTCTATGTCGATAATGTGTGTATATTGCTTGGAGAAGTGAAAAAGTATTACTGTGAGGCTCCTTTGACCTCCCACTAGCGCTGGCATCGGAAAAGGAGTCATATTTCTCAATTTAAGACTTTTTTGAAATGTCGACTTAACACTAAAATTAAGGTACTGCTAAAAAGTGTCGATGTTTGACATTTCCAATAAATATCGTAATTAGAAATTAAAGTAATGCTATTTCAAGCCAAAAACAATAGAAAAAGCTATATTCTGAGGAAAAATTAAACTTGAACTTTGTATATTTTTTAAAAAAGCTGCTTCGTAATTTCAAACCAGAATTCGCTCTATTTGTGTTTATTTGTTTTACTCCTTATTTTGAAGTACCTAGAAACTAATAAAACACCGATTTTATCGATAAAACGCGTTGAATTTTCGTACTCGTAACACCCGAAACAGAACCATTGTAACAACCGTAACAAAGAAAAAATTTATAAAAAAATAGTAAAACGTTTTATTTAACAGTGATTGTATGTTACATGGTTTGTAAATTTCATACTTTAGAAGTCCTGTAAGTTTTAGGTATGATTTCTTAAGAAAATTCGCTAAATTTCGAGTAAATGCAGCAACAGTCAGAACATAGAGGCAAAATCTCGTAACGCCCGAAACGCACACTTTTCGACTCATATTTTCGTTATCCTACATTCTAAGCTGTACAAACTTTATTATTTAGATAAAACAACTAAAAACGGACAGATTAAGGCACTAATATTATTAAAATACTATTTCAAAATACATGAAATTGTTGAATATGGTGTGTACGAACGTAACACCCGAAACGATGGAATGACCCTGCTCAAGTAGCGTGATGCGCCAGCCACGCGTCATGGCTTGTGAACATAGATAAAAGATGTGTAACTTTACTCCTCTTTTAGACCAACAAGTTTTAAAGGGCTGTGTTGTATAATTAAATGTATTAATTATTAACAAATAAATAAAACTTGTTCTTAAAACCAATAATCTAAAATGTATAACATACCTACTAGCTTTTGCCCGCGGCTTCACCCGCGTGAACTTTAGTTTGTCACAGATCGTCATAAATTATAGTAGTTTTTGCGTGAAAGATTAACAAACATCCATCCAGACATCTAGACATCCAAACTTTCGCATTTATATTAGGATTAGTAGGATAGGTACATTTAAATACAGTATCATCCTTAATATTTTTTATTGCAGATTTGTAGATTGATAATGTCCTGAGCCCCGATTACGGTAACTTTTAACGTCTACAATCCAGACACGCTTCATCGATTCTGCGATACGATTGGTCAAAACAGCTGACGTACGCTGTTGAACGACCAATCGTATCGCAGAATCGAGAAGCGTGTCTGGATTGTAGACGTTAAAAATTACCGTAATCGGGGCTCTGAATCTGTTATTCCCAGTTGCCCCCGTCCAGCAAGTAGCCTCAAATTACAGCTCCAGTCTTAGATCATTAATCTATGGCTCCAGTAGAGTAATTGAATTGACGTGCTCTGGGAGAGCTAACCGTTTACCGTTTAAAAAGTACGTCACACGGCGTCACATGCCTATAAATTCATAACTACTTGGTATTTTTGAATGAAATAAAAACAAATGTATTTACTCGTTTATATTATTATGTAAAAGCTTAACTGTAACAAAGGTTTCAAGTGATTTTGCACACCTAGTACTAACATTCTCCATTGTCTTTTAGTCTTAGCCATTTATTTCTATTGGGAAAAATATTTCTCTCAAAACTCTTTCTTCTAGACTACTTACCCACCTACTCTCGTTGTTTTTTTACTTGGTCTCTCCTAACGACAGGCAGGAGGAATAATTGAACACGACGAAGATCAATTGGCTAACTAAAGAAATAATTCTGTGAGGTGGCAGGCAGCCCTACAAGATGTTAGGAGAGCGTCACGGACTTTTGTCCTGACCGTTCCGGTGATTCGCTGGGGTTTATTTAAACCCTTGTGCGAGCGGCGCCTGCGTTTATACCGGACGTGCTGTTCTATGGGTGCAAACGGCCAGCCTCCGACATGCCGAAGATGGTGACTCGAGAGAAAAGCGACTACGGGAGAAAGGTGCAAGAGAAGGCCGTCATCGAAAAGGTCGCGCCGACTTTCGCACCTTCGTTATAATGTTTCAGCGCAATGGACCCTCGGTCTCGAGCATTCTGCTTGCTGTTTGAAAAGTTCATCTCATACGTTGCGAGACTGACGGTAGTAGCCTAACACTGGTTTAGCCCGCACCAGTACGTGCTTTACAAAACATTATTTAGGTTGTGTTGTTTTTCAATTCGGTAGAGGTTTCAGAGCCTAGTCTCTTCCTTAAAAAGATGACGAAAACATAAATCGGAGACGGTGAAACTAGCTCTGACGAATGCTAGGATGTGTGTGACCGATTGACTTGTGTGGTGCAGAGGCAGATGGCGATCGAGCGGAGCGCAGCGGCGGCCGCGGAGCCGCCGGCCCGCGCCGCGCCCCCCGTGCGCGTCATCACCCTCGAGCACGGAGAGCACCACGACTCTACGCTTTACAGGTCAGTATTTTTGTTCACTGAACTATTAGAACATCGTTAGTATGGTATAGGATCAAACGCATTTCGTAATACATTACATATTGTTGGTAGGATCAGTCATTCTAATGTCCCTCTAGGGACATTAAGTAGGTACTTATGTAGATATGTAACCTAGTTAGTTTCAATAATAATTATGTTTGTTACAGATTTGAAAAAGGCTGCCATTTACAGTTCTGCCCTGGTCCCAGCCTACTCGGGCGAAAAGTTTTCTTGTACACAAACTACGTGGTGTCCGATAATGGTACGTGAGGTATCACTTGCGAAAGTTGCGAACTCTTTATTCCGTTTGCACCGGTCACCGAGACCGAGACCATAGATAAAAAATTGGCCAAGTGCGTGTCGTGACACGCGCAGTGTAGGGTTCCGTAGGTGTCCGTCGTTACCACAATACATTTATTTCAGAAGCAAGCAATTACTTCATCTAAAGTAACTTTTCATATTTTCATCTCAGGAATTTTTACTGGTTAAGAAATTTTATAATACATGAGTCAAATTACTCTTAAACTAAGTGATCTATCTTAACCGCTATAGTTTTCTTTGAAAGTTCATGAAAAGCACTTTAATAATTTTCAAACAGATCCCTAAATGGAAAATAGTCTTAGAAACCCCTAAGCCATTTTAACAGACCTATCCAACGATACCCGACACGATGAAAAAAAAATCCCCACTTTACATGTAGGGGAGCTATGCTAGAAATATATTTTTTTCTAAATTTTATTTTACCTTTTTGTCGGCGTGATTAATATACATACTTCCACAAAATTATAGCTCTCTAGTGCCAATAGTTTTCAAGCAAAACCTCGGACAGACTGACGGACATAACGAAACTATAAGGGTTCCTTGCCAGGACTACGGAATTCTATAAAAACCGGCCAAGTGCGAGTCGGACTCGCGCATCGTGGGTTCCGTACAAACCTATACGCATAACTTTGATTTTGTTACAGCTTAAAGGTACCATAGCCCTGATTATTTGATATGAATTTCAATTGAATACCTCTACGCGTTCATGTAACGTTTTGTAATCGGTCACATGACCTCTGCCTCAGCCGACGAAGACGGCGGCGGCGAGCAGGCCGAGTTCGTGCGCAACCAGTACTACGGGCTGGAGTGGCGGCGCGAGGAGGCCGGGCCGGGCGCGGGCGCGGACACGCTCGGCGGCGGCGTGCTGGTCACCGACACCGACGCCTTCTGCGAGCTGCGCCTCGCGCGCGCCGGCTCCTTCCATTACTACTTCGTATACGACAGCGCGTAAGCCTCGTTGCGTATTCGCCGCTTTATGATATTCAGTGGTCCTTTTCGAACGTGACGAATAACTAACGGCTCGTCGGCAGCGAGTCCAAGATAGGTCCGCAGGGCTCGGGCTGGTTCCAAGTGGCGCCGACGCTGCGCGTGGGCGCGGGCGGGCGCGAGCGCGTGCCGCTGGACGGCGTGGCGTGCCTCACGGTGCTGGCCAAGTGCCTCGGCCCGCTGCCGCGCTGGGAGTCCGCGCTGCGCGTGGCGCACGAGGCCGGCTACAACATGGTGCACTTCACGCCCGTGCAGGTGAGCGACGGGATCCGGCAAGATCAACTTTAGGATTAGTCTTGATCGAGAGGATAGTCTCTATGTTCGCTACGAACACTACAGACTTGCGTGTTTTTTGTGTCCTATGAGAAGTCGTTCGTCTTGTTCTGTGATTTTATTTTTATCAAATTAACTAACCTACCTTGTTTTTAATCATAACATTGTGTAATTTATCCCAACTAATATTATAAATGCGAAAGTAACTCTGTCTGTCTGTCTCTCTGTTACGCTTTCCCGCTTAAACCTCGCAACCGATTTTGATGAAATTTGGCATAGAGATAGTTTGAGTCCCGGGAAAGAACATAGGATAGTTTTTATCCCGGTTTTTGAAACAGGGACGCGCGCGATAAAGTTTTTCTGTGACAGACAAAATTCCACGCGGGCGAAGCCGCGGGCGGAAAGCTAGTTTCATTAATATTAGGGAAAAAAACATTTGATACACAGACAAATAATCACAAAAAATAGTACCTAATCAAGTGAACATGTAAAGTTGTGGTGGAAAATAGAGAAAATTTATTTATTATTTATTTAATTACATAAAAATGTCTGATATTCTTTTTCGTATTATTATCACCGAACTCGTCTATCGCAGGAGTTGGGCGCGTCAAATTCGAGCTACAGTATCGCGAACCAGCTGCGGCTGAACCCTCGCTTCAGCGCCGACGCGGGCCGCGAGGCCACCTTCGCCGACGTCGAGAACCTCGTCGCCAAGATGCGCTCCGACTGGAAGGTAACTCGGAGTCTCCGCGACGAGTGCGGTTCGTGATTTCGATCCCGCGCTCGCGGGCCCCCCGGCCACCACGGGCGCCCCGGCGCGAGCCGCGCAATAAAGAAATAAAAGACGAGCCCGAACGCGTTTCGCAGATGCTGTCGATCTGCGACATCGTGCTGAACCACACGGCGAACGAGACGCCGTGGCTGGCGGAGCACCCCGAGGCCACGTACAACTGCAGCAACTGCCCGCACCTGCGGCCCGCGGCGCTGCTGGACGCGGCGCTGGCGCGGCTGTCGGCCGCCGTGGCGCGCGGCGACCTGGAGCCGCGCGGCCTGCCCGCCCGCCTCACCGAGCACGCGCACCTCGACGCGCTGCGCCACGCGCTCGACGCGCAGCTCGTGCCCGAGGCGCGCCTGCACGAGCTGTTCCAGTGCGACGCCGCCGCGCTGGTGCAGGAGTTCTACTGCCTGGCGCGCAACCGCGTGCCGCCCGTCACGCCCGCCGCCGAGCCCGCCGACGAGCTGCGCCTGCTGCCCGACCCGCAGCGCCGCCGCCTGCGCGCCTCCGTCGACATGGAGCTCGCGCTGCGTCTCCACAACGTGTACCGCGCCGAGTGCTACGACGAGGACTCGCGCCTCAAGAAGTGCTGCGAGGAGCTGAAGCGCCGCCTCGAGCGCCTCAACGAGGCCGCCGCCGAGGAGGTGCGCCGCCACCTGCGCGCCGCCGTCGACAACTGCGTGGCCGGCGTGCGCTACCAGCGCCTGCAGGCCGACGGGCCGCGCGTGGCCGAGGTCGGCGCCGCGCACCCGCTCGTGCCGCGCTACTTCACCTGGCCCGCCGCGCTCGACGCGCTCGCGCCGGCCGAGCTCGAGGCGGCGCTGTACGGCGACGCCGGCGCGCTCGTCATGGCGCACAACGGCTGGGTCATGGACGCCGACCCGCTGCAGGACTTCGCGGCGCGCGAGCTGGACGGCCGCGTGTACCTGCGGCGCGAGCTCATCGCCTGGGGCGACAGCGTCAAGCTGCGCTACGGCGCGCGCCCCGAGGACAGCCCCTTCCTGTGGGCGCACATGCGCGAGTACGCGGAGCTCACGGCCGAGGTGTTCGACGGGCTGCGCATCGACAACTGCCACTCCACGCCGCTGCACGTGGCCGAGCACCTGCTGGACGCCGCGCGCAACGTCAAGCCCGAGCTGTACGTGGTCGCCGAGCTGTTCACCAACTCCGACCACGTGGACAACATCTTCGTCAACCGACTCGGCATCACGTCGCTGGTGCGCGAGGCGCAGGCCGCGTGGGACGCGCACGAGCAGGGCCGCCTGGTGCACCGCTTCGGCGGGCGCGCCGTGGGCGCCTTCCGGCCGCCGCGCCGCCGGCCCGCGCGGGCCCGCGTGGCGCGCGCCATGTTCCTGGACCTCACGCACGACAACCCGTCGCCCGTGGACAAGCGCAGCGTGTTCGACCTGCTGCCCACGGCCGCCATGGTGGCCATGGCGTGCTGCGCCACGGGCAGCACGCGCGGGCCGGACGAGCTGGTGCCGCACCACGTGCACGTGGTGGACGAGGCGCGCCTGTACGCCGAGTGGGGCGCGGGCGAGGGCCGCGTGGGCGCCGGCGCCGGGCTGCTGGCGGCGCGCCGCGCGCTCAACGAGCTGCACGCCGAGCTGGCGCGCGCCGGCTACGACCAGGTGTTCGTGGACCAGGTGGACGCCGACGTGGTCGCCGTCACGCGCCACGAGCCGCGCGAGCGCCGCTCCGTCGTGCTCGTGGCCTTCACCGCCTTCGCCGCGCCCGACCCGGCCGCCGGCCCGCGCGCCGTGCGCCCGCTGCGCTTCGAGGGCCAGCTCGACGAGATCGCGCTCGAGGCCTCGCTGAAGCACGTCGACCACAAGTGAGTCGGGTCGACCTCGTCGTCGGATCCATCCCCCGAGCGGCGCTCTGATCTCGCGCTGTTTTCAGGAGCGGCGGTAGCCCCCTGCGCGGCCCCTCGGCGTTCGAGCGGCACCCGCGCTACATCACCGGGCTGAGCGAGTACGAGTGCGAGGTGCGGCGCGGCGTGGCGCTGGCGCAGTCGGCCGTGTTCGCGGGCGAGCGCGTCGAGGGCGAGCACACCGTGCTGGACTTCCGCCCGCTGCTGCCCGGGTGAGCCGCTACTGTTCTTTGACCGCCGTTCGTGACCGACGTTCGCTCGAGTTCTCGTTTTACATGTGACGCGCCCCCTCGTGACCCAGGACGGTGGTGGCCATCCGCGTGTCGCCGCGGCCGGCGCACCGCGCGGCGCTGGCCACGCTGGCGCGCACGCTGGACGCCGTGGAGGCGGGCGCGCCCGACCCGCTGGCGCTGGCGCCCGCGCTGGCCGACCTCGACCTGGCCGACCTCAACGCCGCGCTGTACCGCTGCGACGCCGAGGAGCGCGAGGCGGGCGGCGGCGGCGTGTACGACGTGCCCGGCCACGGCCCGCTGGTCTACGCCGGCCTGCAGGGCGCCGCCTCGCTGCTGGACGCGCTGCGGCCCGCCGACGACCTCGGCCACCCGCTGTGCGCCAACCTGCGCGCCGGCGACTGGCTGCTGGAGTACACGTGGGCGCGGCTGGAGCGCGAGCCGCGCCTGGCGCCGCTCGGGCGCCGCTGCCGCGAGCTGCTGCGGCCCGTGACCGAGCTGCCGCGCTTCCTGGTGCCCGCCTACGCCGACGCGCTGCTGCGCGCGCTGCACGGCGAGCTGGAGCGCGCGGCGCTGGCGCGCATGGGCGGCGCGGCGCGCGCGGGCGCCTTCTCGCGCGCGCTGGCGCTCACGTCGGTGCAGCTGGCCGGCGCCGGCTGCGCGCCGCTGCCGCCGCCCTCGCCCGCGCTGCCGCCGCCGCGCCCGGCGCGCGCCGTGTCGCTGTCGGCCGGCCTGCCGCACTTCGCCGTGGGCTACATGCGCTGCTGGGGCCGCGACACCTTCGTGGCGCTGCGCGGCCTGTTCCTGCTCACCGGCCGCTACCAGGCGAGTGCCGCGCCCGGACCCGACGCGGGTCACCGACGCGAGTGACGAGACCGATGTCGATTATCGATTCGATCGTTTCGCAGGACGCGCGTTTCCACATCCTCGGGTTCGCGGCGTGCCTGCGTCACGGGCTCATCCCCAACCTGCTGGACGGCGGCCGCAACGCGCGCTACAACTGCCGCGACGCCGTGTGGTGGTGGCTGCACAGCATCAAGCAGGTGAGTGGAGCGCGGCTCGCCCTCGCTCGGCCCACAGCGCCCGCAGCCCCGCTCACCGCCCGCTCTGTTGCAGTACTGCAGCGAGGCGCCGGCCGGCCACGCCATCCTCGGCGAGCCCGTGTCGCGCCTGTTCCCCAAGGACGACAGCGAGCCCGCGCCGCCCGGCGCCGCCGACCAGCCGCTGCACGACGTCATGCAGGAGGCGCTCGACGTGCACTTCCAGGGGCTCGCCTTCCGCGAGCGCCGCGCCGGCCGCGCCATCGACGCGCACATGGCCGACCGCGGCTTCAACGTGCAGATCGGCGTCGACCCCGACACCGGCTTCCCCTTCGGCGGCAACGACGCCAACTGCGGCACCTGGATGGACAAGATGGGCTCCTCCGAGCCGGCCGGCACGCGCGGCAAGCCCGCCACGCCGCGCGACGGCAGCGCCGTGGAGCTCGTGGCGCTCGCCTACAGCGTGGTCGCCTGGCTGGCGGCGCAGCACCGCGCCGCCCGCTACCCCTACCCCGGCGTCGTGCGCCGCCACCGCGACGGCGCGCTCACCTCCTGGACCTACGCGCAGTGGGCCGAGCGCCTGCGCGCCTCCTTCGAGCGCGCCTTCTGGGTGCCCGCCGCGCCCTCCGCCGCCGACGCGCGCCCCGACCTCGTGCACCGCCGCGCCATCTACAAGGACACGCACGGCGCCTCGCGGCCCTGGGCCGACTACCAGCTGCGCTGCAACTTCGTCGTCGCCATGGCCGTCGCGCCCGAGCTGTTCGACCCGCGCCACGCCTGGCTCGCGCTCGACGCCGTGGAGCGCCTGCTGCTCGGGCCGCTCGGCGTCAAGACGCTCGACCCCGCCGACTGGGCCTACCGCGGCGACTACGACAACTCCAACGACTCCGACGACCCCGCCGTCGCGCACGGCTACAACTACCACCAGGGGCCCGAGTGGCTGTGGCCCTTCGGCTTCTACCTGCGCGCGCGCCTCGCCTTCGCGCACGAGAACGGCAAGCACGCGCGCACCGTCGCCGCCGCCTACGCCGCGCTCGCGCCGCACCTCGCCGAGCTGCGCGCCTCGCCGTGGCGCGGCCTGCCCGAGCTCACCAACGCCGGCGGCGCCTATTGCGCCGACTCCTGCCGCACGCAGGCCTGGAGCTCAGCCACCGTGCTCGAGGCGCTGCACGACCTCGAGCTCGCGCGCCGCGCGCGCCCGCTCGCCGCCGACTGACGCGCGCGCGCCCGCCCGCGCCGCCTGCGCCACGCGCGCCGCGCGCCCGAGCCGCGCCGCCGCTACGCCGAGCCCTACGAGCGCGCCGCGCCGCGCGCCTCGCGCCTCGCCCGCCTGCTGCGCCGCCGCGCGCCGCCGCCCTGCGTGGCCGCCGTCTACAACCTGCTGCAGGCGCGCGGCGGCGCGCTCGCCACCGTCGTCTACAGCGACCGCTACTTCCGCTACGGCCTGCCGCTGCGCGCGCGCCGCGCCGCCGCGCCCGCGCACCTCCGCGCGCCGCCGCCCGCGCACCACCACGTGCCGCTGCGCCGCGCCGCGCCGAGCCCCGCGCCCGGCGCCGGCCTGCTGCTGGGCGCGCCCGCGCGCCCGCCGCCGCCGCGCTACGGGGCCGGGCCGTCGCCGCGCCCGCGCGAGCCGCGCGTCTTCGAGGCGGTCACGGAGCCGCCCGACTGGCGCCTCGAGCGGCCCGGGCGCGAGCCGGCGCCGCGGCGGCCGCTCGGGTACCGGCAGCCGGCTCGGGGCGTGCGGCCGCCGGCGCTGCCGGCGCGCGCCGGGCGACCGCCGCGCTGCGCGCCGCCGGGCCCCGAGGCGGGCGAGGACGAGCCGCGACCTCAGTTCGCGCTGGCGGCGGAGGAGGCGGCGGAGGCGGAGGAGCGCGCGGGCTCGGTGTCGCGGCGCGCGTCGGCGGCGAGCGGCGGGTCGGCGCCGCGCGTGCTGGAGCGCAAGGTCCTGAACACGGAGCGGTTCAACAACGGCGCGCGGGTGTGGCGGCGGCGCGCGGGCGGGGCGGGTCGCGGGTGGGGCCGGCAGCGCGCGGCAGTGCGCGTGCTGCTGGCGTGCAGCGGGCTGTTCTACGCGCTGTCGCTGCTGACTTTCTACTTTTTGAGTCTGGCTTGAGCGTCGCGGCCGACTTTCGCTTTTCCGCTTCGAGTCGGAGGCGAGGTGCCGCCGCGGTCGACGCGCCCGCTCGCTTCGTTCGTCCCCTGCCGCCGTCGAGTCGTAATAGTGCCATAGCGGCTGGAGCTAATATTATGTTAATGGTTTGCTAAGTTTTAATGAGATCCGCCGACGATGCGCCTCCCCGGTGGGGAATCTCGGATCGGATCGAAGTGATTAGTGATTAAGTTATTTGTTTTCTTCCTTTATTTTGTGTGTAAAACAGGCAATCTTTTATACTCGTAAATGTTAAGTTTATCAATCGATGATATTATTATTATGCATTCTCGAGCGGAAGCTTTTGCTTTAAAAGTAGATGAATGCCTTGTTAAAAATTACAAATTTTAGTAAAAAACTGTTTAATTATGAAATTAAATAATTATGTTGTTGATGTTACACTTGTAATATAAAACGATATGGTTCTTTATAGTGCTTGCAACTTTGTTTGGAAAGTGATATAATATTTTCTAGTAACATACCGCAAGGTAAGGTAAATAGTAAATTAAGTATAAAATATTATATTGAATATACGTCACAAGCACGCAATTTAATGTTATGTAGAAGTTAATTCACCCGACTACGGCAAAGCCAAAAGAGGATAATTAATAATATGTTATAAATTAAAATGTTAGAGTTTATCCTATTAATCTACCTCCACGAATATAGCAATATTTTATAAGCATAATAATATGTATTATATAAAATTATTCAACATTACTATCCAGCCATCTTGTGATTTTTTAAATTAGTTATAAATATCATAAGTATTAGTTAAAACGTAATACACCTATTTTATTATACTATAAATTATTTTTCAGGGAGTTGAGTGCTGAAACAAAATTATGGTCTGCATTGTATTATGGTCGCCCAATAAAAACTGTCAGTAATTGCGCATTGTCACAAGCACAGGTCACAAGGGGATCCAAAATACAAATTTATCTCGGCAGGTGGCGCATCGTCGGTCTGGTCACTGTCAGCTATCAATCGCACATGTTTTGTTTTAGTTTCGAACATCTTGGTTTTGTTTTACTGATTTTTATTGTAATAATGTTGAAAAAAATTGACAAGAAAGTCAAACTCTCTTGATTATCCAACAAATCACAAATAAATAGCCAAAGTATATAAATTCTAATAACATTTTGAAAGATTGATATGCCCAGACCGACGCTGGCGCCATCTGCGGAAAACTTTGCGTATGGAACCCCTACATACCGAAAACGACTAATGAAATCGTGGTACTAGATTAGTGGTATAAAAATAAAATTGTGTTTTATTCATACTTGTTTTATTTTGATAGTACACCGTAAAAGAGGGTCGGCGTAGCTTTTAGGTTACCATTAAACATTTTAGATTGTCTTGTAATGACCTTCGATCAGATAAAGTTTAAGTGTTTTGTAATCCTCATATTAATTCACTTCGCAATAAAGGAAAACAGAATTGGTGTCCATGGCGCCATAGACACTATAAATGTTGGATAAAAATAATTTGAAATTTTATTTATTTATTAAAATAATTGTACATAATGGGTGAATTTAACACTATCTGGCATTTTTTCTACTAGTTTCGGCCATACGGAAAATTTTAATAGTACCTAATAATTTATAAATGTTTATTATTCACAAAATTTGATAATTTGTGATTAGTATGCAATAACAAGAATGGGAACTTTCAACATAAAAGACAGAAGCCTTATTTTATTTATGGGACCTAACTAAGTTAACATAAAGAATTTAGAAGTGATAATGTTACGGTTAATGTGATAAATTGAAAATTATTAATAATAACCGGTTATTATGAATAATTACCGACAGTCGCGGTAAAAGTGATAAATTAATCACATTTAACAGTGACTATTTAATAATTCAACCTTATTACTAACAAATTTCATAAAAGAGAACAACATCTTGTGTACGTGCTCGTGTACAGCCAAACTTTTGAACGTTTTGATATCATATATTAATATAATTTGGCATAATGAGTTTGGAATGTTTCTTGCATAATATTAAAAAAAAGTCAAAAGTCAAAATTTCTTTATTTGTTTGGACTAATAAATAGTTCTTACAAATCGTCATTTTGCTCTTAAGGAGCCTCTACATGTCTCATAATCTTTTACCCTACCAGCGCTTCGAGACCAACATTTGGCAAGTGCTGAGAAGAAGCGCCGCAACAAACTCAGTCACCACTGTCTGCCGGTTAATATAAATAAATAGAAATAGTAGTAGTAGGTACATTCGATTCAGGAGCAGTTCACTGAATTTACCATGCATTCTTGTATGGTGTATCTTATAAGAATGGGTATACAAGATTGCGTGGTATATTAAACAAGGTAGTGACGTGCTAATATCTAGACTTACATATTAAGATACTAGTAGAAATGACTCGCATACATAAATTTGAATAACTTGGATTGACCAGTCCCCGAAAGCAGCGCCTGTTCACAGACATGACGAGTGAACCAGCCATCGCTTCACTCGACCATATTAGAGGGAATGTAACGACCCGCCTCACTACGCCACCACCCCAGAGACATTTTAGTGAGAATGACAATTGAGAATGTTACTAGGTATGCAAAATCACTTGAAACCTATGTTACAGTTAAGCTTTTACATTTACAAATACATTAGTTTTTATTTCATTCAAAAATACCCAGTAGTTAAGATTTTATAGGCATTCAAAGTTCGCTTAAATATTGAGTCCCGCCGACGGTCACGTGACCCCGTGTGACGTACATCCACAGCGTCCGCTCACTAGAAAACGGATATAAACATACTTAAATAATTTTTTTTTGTAAATACAAACTTATTATACATATTAACACCCAGACCCATCACAGAAATTAAAATTGAACCAAACCCAAACTTGATGCGATTGTGTCGTTTTATTGCGAATTACCTTCCAGCTCCATCATTAGACCCCGATTACTATATAGAATTAAAATACTCATCAATACAAAACGAACGAGCCCAAACTCGATGCATTTAAGTCGTTTTATTATAGAGTTCCTATGGCCACCTTCCAGCTCCATCATCAGATCAGCTCCATGTCATCATAATATTGCATGGTCATCCAAATCACATGTGTTTGCGAAATTTCAGCTTAATCGGTTGCCTGGAAGTGGGTCTTAATTCAGTTTGCAAGATTCCACCCATACAAATATGAGCCAGTCGTTGTAATATGACGTCACGCGCATAAAATGGCGGGCCGGCCGCCGCCCGCACTTTTAAAATTCAATATCTTGGAAACTAACTAACGTATCGAAATAATTCTTTCACGTGTATTTTTTATTTTTAACAGAGAATACAGAAAGCTAAAAAACAAAATTAGTGAACATTCTTCATTCCAAGTTATCTCTTTAAAAAAAAACTAATAATAAAGCTAAGTAACAGTCCAGATTGAGAAGCATGACACTATAACATTTGAGAAATTATTATTAGTTTATACATTACTTTTCATTTTAATTCTTTTTAGTGCGAGCATGAGAGGACCATAATCCTACTCCCAGGATGACTTATCATTAAGAAAATCTCGAGTTGTATAATAGGCTTTTTTAAGCATGTGATCTTTAACTATATCTTTAAATTTATTATACGGTAGCTCTTTATATTTATCAGGGACTTTGTTATAAAAATGGATACCTTGTCCCATAAAAGTAGCAAACACTTTATTAAGTCTAAAAGCGGGTATAGCCAATTTATTTTTATTTCTAGTGTTAATTTGGTGAATATCACTTTTCTTTTTGAATTCAGTAATATTTTTTTGAATAAATAGAATACAGTTTAAGATGTATTGTGAAGCGGCCGTGAGAATGCCAATTTCTTTAAACAATTCTCTAAGGGATGCTCTTGCTTTCATTTTATACAAGTATCTTATCGCACGTTTTTGCAAAATAAATATTGTTTCAAAATCTGCAGCTTTGCCCCACAGCATGATTCCATATGACATTAGGCTATGAAAGTAGCTAAAGTAGACTAAGCGAGCTGTTGAAACATCGGTTAATGACCGTATCCTTTTTATTGCAAAAGCCGCTGAGCTGAGCTTTCCCGCCAGAGTTTCTATATGGGGGCCCCACTGGAGTTTTGAATCCAGGGTAATTCCCAGAAATACAGTAGAGTCTACCAGATCGATTGCATTATTATTAAGTTCTATTTGTGTACTAACTGTTTTTACGTTAGGCAAAGAGAATTTTATACATTTTGTTTTCTTTGCATTGAGTTGTAAATTATTTGTAGTGAACCAACTTAAAACTCTTGTTAGTGCATTATTTACATCGTCAAAGTTATTTTTACTTCTATCGATATTAAAAATCAAAGATGTGTCATCAGCAAATAACACGATTTCGCAAGAGTCCTTAACAAAATATGGTAGATCATTAATGTATATAAGAAACAAGAATGGACCCAGAATGGACCCCTGCGGAACTCCCATTTTCACAGGTGACCCAGAAGACAAAACACCATTTATGTCAACTTTTTGAACTCTAAAGTTTAAATAGGATTGTATTAAATCCAAAGCCGAGTCCTTTACCCCATAATAGTGCAGTTTGCGAATTAGCGTTTGATGTTCTACGCAGTCAAAAGCTTTTGAGAGATCACAGAAGACCCCTAGTGCATTTTGAGAATTCTCCCAAGCCTCGAAGATATGTTTAAGTAGTGCAACCCCTGCATCGGTGGTGGAACGACCCTTGGTGAAACCATATTGTTCACTATGAAATAGTTTATTAGAGCCAAAGTGAATCATAAGTTGCTCCTGTATGATTTTTTCAAAAATCTTGCTCAGAGCGGGCAAGATAGAAATGGGTCTATAATTGCCAGGGTCGGTTTTGCTACCAGACTTAAATAATGGCATTAGTCTACTATGTTTCATGAGGTCGGGGAAGATTCCCTTCTCTATGCAATTATTGAATATTATCGCTAACTGTGGGGAAATTATATCAATAATGTGTTTGACTATCTTGACAGAGATGCCCCAGATATCAGTTGTACTCTTTACGTTTAAAAGATTAAAAGTTTTAGTGATATCTAATGGAGTAATATGTTTAAAAGAGAAGTGCGAGTCACAGGGTGTCACGTGAGTTTTCAATATTTCTTCGGCCTCGGAGGGAGATGACTTTAAGTTGGCAGTTGTTGCTGAAGCTATATTCCCAAAAAAATTGTCAAAAGCTTCCGCTACATCTTTATCTGCAGATATCAAATTATCGTGAACTTTGAGAGAAAAGTCATTATCTCTTGGTTTTAGTTTACCAGTCTCTCGGTTGATAACATTCCAAGTTTCTTTTATTTTATTACTGGCGTTCCCTATCTTGTCCCGAATATAAAAAGACTTAGCCATGAAGCAAACTTTCTTAAAAATTTTTGAATACTTTTTTACATGCTCAAGAAAAGATATACTATTATTATACTTTTTCATGCCATAAAGTTCATATAACGTATTTCGACTTTTGTATATTCCCTTAGTAGCCCAGTCACTAAACTTTGATTTGGTATTTGGTTTTAATGGCTTTACCGTAAAAACTTTGTCATGTTCGGTTTTAATACATTCGAAAAGGTTATTGTAAAGAGCATCTGGGTCTCCCTGAACATACGGGACTAAATGCAATTTATTTTCAAGATTATTTTTAAAACGTTCTAGACGACTAATGGTTACAGGTCTACATACGGCATTTTTTTTACTTTTATTATTCAAATTATTACAAATAAATTCTACTTTAATACCACAGTGATCTGACGTAAGATTGTGTATGACAGCTTTATTGTCAGGGACACAGCTAGAGAAAATATTATCTAGACAAGTAGCTGTGGTTTCCGTAATTCTAGTTGCTTCCTTAAATTGACTAAACAAGTTAAATGACTGAAAAAGGGAAAGTAGTCTTACAGAATATGATGATGAGCTATCTAGTAAATTGACGTTAAAATCTCCACAAACTAAGACCTTTTTGTTGCTGTTACAAGTTTTATTAAGAGCATCCTCAATAGCCGCTTCAAAAATACCAAAGTCCCCAGAAGGGGGTCTATACACACATACAATGATGTAACTCTCAAGCTCGACACAGGAAATTTCGACAACACGCTCAACTGATAGCCCTACTACATCTTTGCGTTCTTTATATTTAATATTATTTTTCACAAATATTAAGGAGCCTCCGTGAATGGCAGACTTCCTGAAAAACGCGCTACTTAACTGATAATTATCTATATGAAAAGAGCTATTACTTTTCCATGATGCCTATAACATAATGTTTTGATTTAAAGTGAAAAATAGGTTAAGGTGCGGCGGGGGTGGCCCTTGGGCCACCCCTAAGCCGCCTATTTAGTTTTATACACACATAAATGACCTCATATTAATCACATTTACCAAATCATGCGGTAATTATTCATAATAACCGGCGATTATTCATAATTTTCACATTTATCACTTTGACCGTAACAATAATAAAAATAAACTTTTAAAACATTAAAAACAACATAATTAAATAACGTTGAAATGATAAATTATAATGCTTTACAAAAAAGATGAGAATGAAAATTTATAAGAGCCTAGGCAGTGACAAACGATAACCGCCCCCTGCGCCGGAGCATGCGCGCGGCGCGCAGGCGGGGGGGGAGAGGGGGGGGGGGGGGTTTAGCCATGTAATTTTTCAAAATGGCTCGCGCGTGCTGCGCACGCGCTCGCGCCCGGTTAGGTTCTGAAACGAACCTAACCGGTTTTCAGAATGTCTTCAGGAACCTAACCTTAATTTTTCAGGAATTTTCAGTTTCCGGTTTTCCTGAAACCTATCCGGTTTTTGTTAGGTTTCATTAAGTTAGGTTCTGAAACGAACCTAACCGGTTTTCAGAATGTCTTCAGGAACCTAACCTTAATTTTTCAGGAATTTTCAGTTTCCGGTTTTCCTGAAACCTATCCGGTTTTTGTTAGGTTTCATTAAGTTAGGTTCTGAAACGAACCTAACCGGTTTTCAGAATGTCTTCAGGAACCTAACCTTAATTTTTCAGGAATTTTCAGTTTCCGGTTTTCCTGAAACCTATCCGGTTTTTGTTAGGTTTCATTAAGTTAGGTTCTGAAACGAACCTAACCGGTTTTCAGAATGTCTTCAGGAACCTAACCTTAATTTTTCAGGAATTTTCAGTTTCCGGTTTTCCTGAAACCTATCCGGTTTTTGTTAGGTTTCATTAAGCTAGGTTCTGAAACGAACCTAACCGGTTTTCAGAATGTCTTCAGGAACCTAACCTTAATTTTTCAGGAATTTTCAGTTTCCGGTTTTCCTGAAACCTATCCGGTTTTTGTTAGGTTTCATTAAGTTAGGTTCTGAAACGAACCTAACCGGTTTTCAGAATGTCTTCAGGAACCTAACCTTAATTTTTCAGGAATTTTCAGTTTCCGGTTTTCCTGAAACCTATCCGGTTTTTGTTAGGTTTCATTAAGCTAGGTTCTGAAACGAACCTAACCGGTTTTCAGAATGTCTTCAGGAACCTAACCTTAATTTTTCAGGAATTTTCAGTTTCCGGTTTTCCTGAAACCTATCCGGTTTTTGTTAGGTTTCATTAAGTTAGGTTCTGAAACGAACCTAACCGGTTTTCAGAATGTCTTCAGGAACCTAACCTTAATTTTTCAGGAATTTTCAGTTTCCGGTTTTCCTGAAACCTATCCGGTTTTTGTTAGGTTTCATTAAGCTAGGTTCTGAAACGAACCTAACCGGTTTTCAGAATGTCTTCAGGAACCTAACCTTAATTTTTCAGGAATTTTCAGTTTCCGGTTTTCCTGAAACCTATCCGGTTTTTGTTAGGTTTCATTAAGTTAGGTTCTGAAACGAACCTAACCGGTTTTCAGAATGTCTTCAGGAACCTAACCTTAATTTTTCAGGAATTTTCAGTTTCCGGTTTTCCTGAAACCTATCCGGTTTTTGTTAGGTTTCATTAAGCTAGGTTCTGAAACGAACCTAACCGGTTTTCAGAATGTCTTCAGGAACCTAACCTTAATTTTTCAGGAATTTTCAGTTTCCGGTTTTCCTGAAACCTATCCGGTTTTTGTTAGGTTTCATTAAGTTAGGTTCTGAAACGAACCTAACCGGTTTTCAGAATGTCTTCAGGAACCTAACCTTAATTTTTCAGGAATTTTCAGTTTCCGGTTTTCCTGAAACCTATCCGGTTTTTGTTAGGTTTCATTAAGCTAGGTTCTGAAACGAACCTAACCGGTTTTCAGAATGTCTTCAGGAACCTAACCTTAATTTTTCAGGAATTTTCAGTTTCCGGTTTTCCTGAAACCTATCCGGTTTTTGTTAGGTTTCATTAAGTTAGGTTCTGAAACGAACCTAACCGGTTTTCAGAATGTCTTCAGGAACCTAACCTTAATTTTTCAGGAATTTTCAGTTTCCGGTTTTCCTGAAACCTATCCGGTTTTTGTTAGGTTTCATTAAGCTAGGTTCTGAAACGAACCTAACCGGTTTTCAGAATGTCTTCAGGAACCTAACCTTAATTTTTCAGGAATTTTCAGTTTCCGGTTTTCCTGAAACCTATCCGGTTTTTGTTAGGTTTCATTAAGTTAGGTTCTGAAACGAACCTAACCGGTTTTCAGAATGTCTTCAGGAACCTAACCTTAATTTTTCAGGAATTTTCAGTTTCCGGTTTTCCTGAAACCTATCCGGTTTTTGTTAGGTTTCATTAAGCTAGGTTCTGAAACGAACCTAACCGGTTTTCAGAATGTCTTCAGGAACCTAACCTTAATTTTTCAGGAATTTTCAGTTTCCGGTTTTCCTGAAACCTATCCGGTTTTTGTTAGGTTTCATTAAGTTAGGTTCTGAAACGAACCTAACCGGTTTTCAGAATGTCTTCAGGAACCTAACCTTAATTTTTCAGGAATTTTCAGTTTCCGGTTTTCCTGAAACCTATCCGGTTTTTGTTAGGTTTCATTAAGCTAGGTTCTGAAACGAACCTAACCGGTTTTCAGAATGTCTTCAGGAACCTAACCTTAATTTTTCAGGAATTTTCAGTTTCCGGTTTTCCTGAAACCTATCCGGTTTTTGTTAGGTTTCATTAAGTTAGGTTCTGAAACGAACCTAACCGGTTTTCAGAATGTCTTCAGGAACCTAACCTTAATTTTTCAGGAATTTTCAGTTTCCGGTTTTCCTGAAACCTATCCGGTTTTTGTTAGGTTTCATTAAGTTAGGTTCTGAAACGAACCTAACCGGTTTTCAGAATGTCTTCAGGAACCTAACCTTAATTTTTCAGGAATTTTCAGTTTCCGGTTTTCCTGAAACCTATCCGGTTTTTGTTAGGTTTCATTAAGTTAGGTTCTGAAACGAACCTAACCGGTTTTCAGAATGTCTTCAGGAACCTAACCTTAATTTTTCAGGAATTTTCAGTTTCCGGTTTTCCTGAAACCTATCCGGTTTTTGTTAAGTTTCATTAAGCTAGGTTCTGAAACGAACCTAACCGGTTTTCAGAATGTCTTCAGGAACCTAACCTTAATTTTTCAGGAATTTTCAGTTTCCGGTTTTCCTGAAACCTATCCGGTTTTTGTTAGGTTTCATTAAGCTAGGTTCTGAAACGAACCTAACCGGTTTTCAGAATGTCTTCAGGAACCTAACCTTAATTTTTCAGGAATTTTCAGTTTCCGGTTTTCCTGAAACCTATCCGGTTTTTGTTAGGTTTCATTAAGTTAGGTTCTGAAACGAACCTAACCGGTTTTCAGAATGTCTTCAGGAACCTAACCTTAATTTTTCAGGAATTTTCAGTTTCCGGTTTTCCTGAAACCTATCCGGTTTTTGTTAGGTTTCATTAAGTTAGGTTCTGAAACGAACCTAACCGGTTTTCAGAATGTCTTCAGGAACCTAACCTTAATTTTTCAGGAATTTTCAGTTTCCGGTTTTCCTGAAACCTATCCGGTTTTTGTTAGGTTTCATTAAGTTAGGTTCTGAAACGAACCTAACCGGTTTTCAGAATGTCTTCAGGAACCTAACCTTAATTTTTCAGGAATTTTCAGTTTCCGGTTTTCCTGAAACCTATCCGGTTTTTGTTAGGTTTCATTAAGCTAGGTTCTGAAACGAACCTAACCGGTTTTCAGAATGTCTTCAGGAACCTAACCTTAATTTTTCAGGAATTTTCAGTTTCCGGTTTTCCTGAAACCTATCCGGTTTTTGTTAGGTTTCATTAAGTTAGGTTCTGAAACGAACCTAACCGGTTTTCAGAATGTCTTCAGGAACCTAACCTTAATTTTTCAGGAATTTTCAGTTTCCGGTTTTCCTGAAACCTATCCGGTTTTTGTTAGGTTTCATTAAGCTAGGTTCTGAAACGAACCTAACCGGTTTTCAGAATGTCTTCAGGAACCTAACCTTAATTTTTCAGGAATTTTCAGTTTCCGGTTTTCCTGAAACCTATCCGGTTTTTGTTAGGTTTCATTAAGTTAGGTTAGGTTAGGTTTTTTTTTTTTTTTTTTTTTTTTGAATTTGTTTCTATGCACCTCTGACGATTGCATATCAGAGCCTTTTTTATTATGTAATTTTCAATTTTTTATCTGGTTTGTTTTTAAAAGGTTTAGTCGGATTTTTTACCTATGTTTATTTGCTTTAAATTTTGATAACTTTTAAAGATTAGTTCTAAAATACTTGTTTGAATTTTGCTATTTATCTGTATTGAAATTTTGTTCTAATTGCCAATTGATGATTTTCTGATTTTTGTTACTAATGTTTTGTCGTAGAATCTGTTATGCCATGCTCGATTTCATTTCTGTTCTTATGGTTCTTGCTTGTTTTAATTTGCAATGATCGGTTTCAGGACTTCTTTTATCGTTACATTTTAAGTTTTATTTTAATTTCTAGGTTAAGTTTGCAGGTTTTTCTTTAAATTATTTTTCTAATTTGTTTTTAAAAATTTGCCCATCTGTACACTTTTCTTTAATGTTCTTCTAGAGTAATCTCATATTACTTAGATAACATTGGTGTTATTTTGTTTTTATGTGTGCGCCTTTATGCTATAGTGTTCAGAGTGAGCTTTGATTTCAAATAGTTCTAATTTTCTCATGAAATTGTCTTCTATTTGATTAATTTTTGATAATTTTGAATTAAATACTGTTTCTTTTCCGAATTCTAATTTACATGCCAAAAGTGTGTAGTAGGAATTTTGAATTTTTCTAATTAACTGACTTGTAAACTTAATATTGTGTTTTCCTTTTTCAGAAGTACAACGACGTCGATTGAGGCAGTTGGCGACCAGGTGAGTTGTGAGCTGGATGGTGATATCGCCCGCGGCAACCTTAGCAGTAGGCCACTGTGGATCTGGCCAACGCGTCCCACCGCCTGCGCACTGGGCAGTCGTTGCTGAACGCATTGTGCTGGACGTGCTCCGCTTTGGCTCGCTGGCAGTTCCGGCACGACGGTGCCCCACCAGCGAGCTTCTCGGCGCAGTCGGTGCTAAGGTGTGGCCCTCCACAGTGGCTGCAGACATCCGCGGGCTCCGTGCAGAATCGCTTGCTGTGGCCGTAACCCAGACACTTGGTGCACTGCACCAGCGGTGACTGGTCGGCCACTCGGATGTGCTGCAAGTCGATGTGCACGGTTCCCGCATCAGTCGCTCTCCGCCAGATTGCCGGCGATACGCTCACAACTATGTGACGTGTATGGGGGTTTCTGGCCTTCTTAGTATACCTTACTTGGACGCGGTCCTCCCCTTCGCGGAGTTCATGAAAAATGCCCCTGTTCTGATTTCTCAGAGCCTTCAGGACGTCTTCGTCGCTGTTAAGCAACAAGACGTCCTTCAGGACTAGGAGCGGGTCTTTATTTTTCATGTCCTCCGCGACCAGGAGGCCCCCGTCCTCTATTCTGGCCTTTACCTTCCTCCTTTCTTCCTCTGTGCTACACCCCATGGTTAGGTTAGGTTAGGTTAGGTTAGGTTAGGTTAGGTTAGGTTAGGTTAGGTTAGGTTAGGTTAGGTTAGGTTAGGTTAGGTTAGGTTAGGTTAGGTTAGGTTAGGTTAGGTTAGGTTAGGTTAGGTTTTTTTTTTTTTTTTTTTTTTTTTTTTTGAATTTGTTTCTATGCACCTCTGACGATTGCATATCAGAGTCTTTGCTATTTTTGGTTGTTTAATTTTTTGGCTGGTGTGTTTTTTAAAGTTTTAGTTGTGTTTTTTACCGATGTTTATTGTCAATGTTCTTATATTTTCTGTTTTATTTTTAATACTATTTAGGATAAGGTTGTTTGGTATTACTAGTTTTATACAGGTTTTTCAGTGTTATACATGTTTTATTGTGCTATATGTTTATTTACTCTGATTGCTTTATGAATTTAATTTTAGGACTCCAGTTAAATTTTGATTTCGTGTGATTTGCAAGTTTTAGTTTTTACTATTTTATGTGTTATCGGAAATTTTGAATTTGTATCTGTGTTTGGCTACTTATTTGTACACTTCTGTTGTATGTTTATCTTTGGTATTCAATAATACTAGGATAACATACGGTCTTGATTACATAATTGTGTTCGCTTTCTTGCTGTCAGTGTTGCTGAATAAGTAATTTGCCTCTTCTTACAGATATCAGTTTTTATCGTCAAATAGTTCAATTTAATCATTAAATTGGCTGCTATTTGCTTGGGTGTTATTAGTATTAAATTTTGTATTTTGTTCTGATGTAATTTTATTTTTAAGTCGTAAGCCAAAATAATTTTCTTTGTAATTTTTAGATCTAAAAAAGAGGGATATTTATAAATATTAATTTCTGTTTTTTCTGTTACAGGTATGCAGCGACGATTGAGGCAGTTGAAGACCAAGATAGTTGTGAGCTGGATGGAGTTATCGCCCGGGGCAACCTTAGCAGTACGCCACTGTGGATCTGGCCAACGCATCCCACCGCCTGCGCACTGGGCAGTCGTTGCTGAATGCGTTGTGTTGGACGTGCTCCGCTTTGGCTCGCTGACAGTTCCGGCACGACGGTGCCCCGCCAGCGAGCTTCTCGGCGCAGTCGGTGCTCAGGTGTGGCCCACCACAGTGGCTGCAGACATCCGCGGGCTCCGTGCAGAATCGCTTGCTGTGGCCGTAACCCAGACACTTGGTGCACTGCACCAGCGGTGACTGGTCGGCCACTCGGATGTGCTGCAGGTCGATGTGCACGGTTCCCGCCTCAGTCGCTCTCTGCCAGATTGCCGGCGATACGCTCACAACTATATGGTGGGTATGGGGGTTTCTGGCCTTCTTTTTATAGCGTATCTGGACGCGGTCCTCCCCTTCGCGGAGTTCATGAAAAATGCCCCTATTCTGATTTCTCAGAGCCTTCAGGACGTCTCCGTCGCTGTTGAGCAACAAGACGTCCTTCAGGACTAGGAGCGGGTCTTTATTTTTCATGTCCTCCGCGACTAGGAGGCCCCCGTCTTCAATTCTTGCCTTCACCTTCCTCCTTTCCTCCTCCGAGCTACACCCCATGATGATCTTTTGGTCCTTTGCTTTCCGTATCCTGTCCACCTTGACCCATCCCTCCTTGGCGTTGACGGCGTCCCTGACCTTCCGCAGCACCTCCTCCCCTGTCTCCATCGCGTCCTTAGATGTGACCACGATGGAGTGCAGGGCCGACCTAACAGGCAGGCGCTGCTGTCCGGGCACGGACGCCGCGACGCTGGCATAGGTAGGTAGACCACTATTTACTTTCTGTTTCTCTGCCTCTTCCTTCATTTCATCCAAGGTTAGGTTAGGTTAGGTTAGGTTAGGTTAGGTTAGGTTAGGTTAGGTTAGGTTAGGTTAGGTTAGGTTAGGTTAGGTTAGGTTAGGTTAGGTTAGGTTAGGTTAGGTTAGGTTAGGTTAGGTTAGGTTAGGTTAGGTTAGGTTAGGTTAGGTTAGGTTAGGTTAGGTTAGGTTAGGTTAGGTTAGGTTAGGTTAGGTTAGGTTAGGTTAGGTTAGGTTAGGTTAGGTTAGGTTAGGTTAGGTTAGGTTAGGTTAGGTTAGGTTAGGTTAGGTTAGGTTAGGTTAGGTTAGGTTAGGTTAGGTTAGGTTAGGTTAGGTTAGGTTAGGTTAGGTTAGGTTAGGTTAGGTTAGGTTAGGTTAGGTTAGGTTAGGTTAGGTTAGGTTAGGTTAGGTTAGGTTAGGTTAGGTTAGGTTAGGTTAGGTTAGGTTAGGTTAGGTTAGGTTAGGTTAGGTTAGGTTAGGTTAGGTTAGGTTAGGTTAGGTTAGGTTAGGTTAGGTTAGGTTAGGTTAGGTTAGGTTAGGTTAGGTTAGGTTAGGTTAGGTTAGGTTAGGTTAGGTTAGGTTAGGTTAGGTTAGGTTAGGTTAGGTTAGGTTAGGTTAGGTTAGGTTAGGTTAGGTTAGGTTAGGTTAGGTTAGGTTAGGTTAGGTTAGGTTAGGTTAGGTTAGGTTAGGTTAGGTTAGGTTAGGTTAGGTTAGGTTAGGTTAGGTTAGGTTAGGTTAGGTTAGGTTAGGTTAGGTTAGGTTAGGTTAGGTTAGGTTAGGTTAGGTTAGGTTAGGTTAGGTTAGGTTAGGTTAGGTTAGGTTAGGTTAGGTTAGGTTAGGTTAGGTTAGGTTAGGTTAGGTTAGGTTAGGTTAGGTTAGGTTAGGTTAGGTTAGGTTAGGTTAGGTTAGGTTAGGTTAGGTTAGGTTAGGTTAGGTTAGGTTAGGTTAGGTTAGGTTAGGTTAGGTTAGGTTAGGTTAGGTTAGGTTAGGTTAGGTTAGGTTAGGTTAGGTTAGGTTAGGTTAGGTTAGGTTAGGTTAGGTTAGGTTAGGTTAGGTTAGGTTAGGTTAGGTTAGGTTTTTTTTTTTTTTTTTTTTTTTTTTTTTCTCGTTCATTTTGGCCACTCAAAGGATTTTTATTATGGGAAGGGACGTTCACAATAAAACTTATATACTAACTTACGCTAGTTACAATTGTTCACAAGTTGCGACCCTTTGGTACCGGCGGGCGTGCCACCTGAGAGTTGGTGGAGTTGCGCACCGGGCACTCGGCCCTCCAAGGCGGTGAAAGATGCCTGCTCAAGGAGGGCCTGGGGGGACAGACGACAAATAGACTGGGAGTGTTGGGGGAAGAAATGAGAAAGTTTCCCCCAACACTAGCCTTTACAGTTATAGACCAAGGTCGATAGGCCGCCCAGTACAGATGTTAAATACAAAGAATCTTAACCTAACTTACAAACTAGTTTTAGAAGCATGGTGGGTACACAGAGTTTACATGATTTCAACTAGTTACATTGTTCAACTTAATAATTTATATTGTTTACCATGAAGTTATACACTTATTATAGCTATGATTTGTCCGATTCTACACACACAAATTTTATATGCAAAGGATTAGTGAATTGATTACAGAGTGTCAATTTGTTAAATATAATCGGATTTAACTATTATTAAAAAAAAACAGATTAATTAAATGATTACAGACTATCAATTTGTCAAATAGAGTCAATTTTTTTTAAAAACAAATTCAGAAAATATATATTACAAAAAGAGAGGGCTAAGTTTATCTCAATTTCAAATTTAAGTAACTGAAATCGATCAATTTATTATAATTGACTGTTTTAGGCTTGTTGGACAGTCAAGGTCCGCGGAGCCGTTTCCAAGGATCCCCAGCAGCACCCTGTGGGCCGGGACCGTGCTCTGATCCTAATAGGCCACTGGGGCCGGGGACAGCCCGGTGAAGGACTGATCCTTTTAAATTGCCGACCCCTTGAGCCCCTCGGATCGCCTGTCCCACCAGCGCCAGCGGTGGGCGGGCCATCCCCAGGCCGGCCCGCGGACCATAGACAGTGCGATACATAAGTAAAACTTGCTAGCAAAATATATGGGCAGTTTGTCGTAAATTAATCGATTTCCAGAAAAAGAGGGGAGACTTTAGTTAACATTTAAACGTTATATATGTAAAAGAAGATGCGGTTATTAAGTAGGGTTCCGTGATCAGCCCCGCTCCGCCAGGCCTAGACCCCCACACCAGTCAAGAAACCGAAGGCCGGGCGCGGGGACAGCAAGCCGAGCCCAAAGGTTAGAGCCGACCGTCCCCGCGCCCAACCCACGGCCCCCAACCCAGCGCAGATCAGCCTGTCGGAGCGGAGCCCATCACAGGTACCCAAAAGATATGAGTCATGAGTAATCTACATTGACAGAAAAAAATATAAAAGGACAAACTTATATACAAAACAAGAGAAGTGAAAAGATTAAAAATTTGAAATTAAAAAAAAGAAAAGGCAGTCGCACGGCCGCCAAGGCACAGCTCACGGCCAGTCCACAGATGTAATGTGGCTGGAGGACTACAGAGAGTAGTCCACCTTGGCCATGATTCTGGCCTTCATGGCCTTTTGCCGAGGGCAGGCCTGGTCGAGAGCTGTGTGCTTGGCGCTCGTGTTGGACTTAAACCTTGCGTTGTGAGTTGTGCAGTTGGCGCAGCTTGGAGCCAGCGCCTTGTTGGGGCACTGCGACGGCAGGTGTCCGGCGGTCGCGCAGTGTGCGCAGACTGGAGTCTCGGCGGGGCAGCGCGTCTGCGTGTGCCCAAACTGGAGGCAGCGACGGCACTGCAGAAACGGAGAGAACTCCTCGGCGTGCACCCTCTGGTGGTCGAGGCGCACACGGCCGAGAGTGATGATGGTGTGGAACACCCTGGGCGGCACAGTGAGGACCGCGTTGTATAGGTTGGGGTTCCGGTTTCTCCGCAGGAAGCGCAGTTTGATCCGCTCGTCGTTCCCCAGCTCAGGATTTTGTTCTTTCAAAGTGGCAATGAGGTCCTTGCTTGCCGTATCCTTGGAGATGCCCTTGAGGGCGATCATCGGCATAATCTTCCGCTCCGGTTCAGCACTGACGCCGGAGGTCTCTGTGTTGGTGTTAATGCGCCTCATTGCCTCCTTTAGGTGGTCCGTTGAGTCAAATTCAACTCTCGCTTTTCCCCGCGAGAGCATCTCAACCTTCGCTGCCGTGAATTTGACCTCGCGGAAAGGAATGGTGGCTCGCAAGGTCTTGGTTACCGCCTGCCTGTCGGCTTTCTGATCTTTGGAGGCCATAATGAGCGCCGGGCGTGTGCTTTTCTCTTCCCGCCGCTGGGGCCGAGTGTCCCCAGCCTCGGGCTGAGCCGGCGTGGCGGCGAGTGTCTGGGCGTAAGTCTTGGTGGTGGAGGAGGCGGGGGGCTGGGCAGTCAGAGCGGGTTTCATGCGCCCGAACTCTGTTCTCACCGCCTGGGTGACAGCCTTAGTCACGGCGGCCGCGAGAGTCTCCTCGCAGCAGTGGCTGTTAGTGGTGGTGGCAGCGGAGGTGGTGGTGGTGGGTGCCGCTGGTGCTGGAGCCGCAGCCGGAGCTGGGACCTTGTTCAGGCCAGGCACCTCCTCCAGGCAGTCAAGATATGTGAGATGTACTTCCTGAAGCAGTCGAGCAGCGTCCACGCTGCACTGGACCGCCAGCTCTCGGTCCTCCTTCCTCACGCTCTTCTCCTTGTTGAGCAATGATGGTATGTTGGCCATTAGGCCGTGGAGCTTTTGAAGCAGCGGGGTGAAGAGCGTGTCTCCGAAGTCGGGCTCGGGGAAGGGAGCGGCCGGTGTCTTGCGCTTGCAGGCTGACTGCGAGGCGCCAGTGGCAGGGGCCCTGCGCGGACGCGAAGTGGTCGGGGGTCGGTAGACTCCAAGACCCCCAAAGCCCCCGAAGTCGGCAGAGTCCAGAGAGCGCGGTGAATCCGCTCGAACAGTGCCCACTGAGCTGGCTTGCGACGGGCACCTCTCGCTCTCTATAGATACGAAAGAGTTGTCCCTAGAGTGCGCCTCAGAGAGTGTGCTGAGGGGTGGGGAGCGAGAGGCTGACCGGGTGTTCGGTGCCCTGGTGACTTCCCGCGATCGCGCGCGGGTGACCCTTCGGTTGGGGGGTGGTGACCTAACTAGCGGCATCTTGAGCACTTACAGTCTGTCCAATGTCCAAAGTGTACACTGCAATCCAGGTATCACTGCAATCCTTGGATGTCACAATCACAACACGGTTCCACTATCGCAAAGTCACCACACAATGTTTCACCACACAGTTGGAAGTCGCAACACAACGTCCCACACAGTCCGATGTTTCACCGGTATTTGGTGATAGCCGAGCGCGAGGGTCTGGCGCGAGGACCGCGCAGTCGTCGATGAAGTTGAAACCGGTACTTGGTGATAACCGGGCGCGAGGGTTGGGCGCGAGGACCGCACGGTCGTCGATGTATGTTACACCGGCACTTGGTGATAACCGGGCGCGAGGGGCGGGCGCGAGGGGTTGGCGCGAGGGCTTGGCGCGAGGGCACGGCGCGAGGGCCGGGCGCGAGGGGCAGGCGCGAAGGGTTGGCGCGAGGGGTGGCGCGAGGGGTTGGCGCGAGGGCTTGGCGCGAGGGCACGGCGCGAGGGCCGGGCGCGAGGGGCAGGCGCGAAGGGTTGGCGCGAGGGG